>NC_082346.1:40762970-41387970 GCF_027477595.1 Haemorhous mexicanus
CTGTTGCATAAGTGACCTGAGTCATCTTACTTTGGGTCCAAATTGGCTGTGGTGCAGGTGTAAAAGAGGGAAGAGGGAAATGGGATTGCACTGCCTCTGCTTTAATCCACTGTGAAACCACAGCCTGCATCACCAAAGAACAGGAGTTTCCATAGCTCCTTATCCCCTTGGCTAGTCTTTGACTTAAGCCTGTATGATGAGACCTGGCTCACCAGAGTTGTGTTTGCCTTTGTCAGCAGGTGACTCGAGCCTTCGCTTGGGCAGCATGAAGACCAGTTCCATCTCCTCTGAGGAAGGTTTCTTTGGGGACAGTGCTGTTATAGCAGCTCCTTCTCAGTTCCTCTGTTCCTGCCACCACTGCATAGCCCAGCAATTTCCAGGGCTACCCAGGGAACCTGATATGGAAACAAGCTTATGTTTAAAAAAGCCAAAGCAACAAAATCCAGCCAGAACAACAGCTTAGTGTGGACACTGGTTTAACCTTGATGCTGGTGCTGCAGTAGTAGTGCCAGCACAGGGGGCAGTGCAGCACAGGATACATGAGGAGGGGCTGGTTACACTGGTGGCACACCTGACAGGAGTGACAGTCAAAATCCTCCCTTGTAGGTAAATATTTTCCTCAGGGAAACACAGGATATTAGTTGTCATAATCCATGGAAACTTCCTTCATGGAATCTAACTGCAGGCTGGCGTGCTGGGCTAGGCAGGGGCGCTCTCTGGGCAGTGCACTGTTAGGTGCACTTAGGAAGCCAGAACTTTCAACAAGGTATCAAGAAAACCTGCAGCAAGTTGGCTGCCAGAGGGGACAGCAGCTGCCTTGCATTGGGTTTTAGCTCAAGTGGGATGGGCAGCCTTTCTTTCTTTTCCTTTTCTGTCTCTGTCTCTTAAACCGCTTGTAGCCTTGCATGCCTTTAGGGCGTTGTGAAGAAATTTATTTGCATTGAATGTTAGCCTAGTTTCAGTTAACAGTATTTGGAAATGCCTGCTGACAGAAAAAAAACACAAAAAATGTTTCTCATCTAAGGATGTGGTGAACCTTGAAAACAGGCTACCAGGTTAGCTTAGCTACTCACTGCCCCTGAAGGCAGCAGGAAGCAAGCTGAGGATTGCTGGAGTCAAAGTTGTTAGCAGAAAGGATGGGAGAGAAAGGATATTTAGTGGTGACCAGGAAGGCTGCCTGACTTGCCACAAGGTCATGGCAAGTTGCCCAAAACCTCAGTCTCCAGTGGATTTTTTCAGCCTGTAGCTCCTGGTTTCTTCACCTGGTGGGTGTCTGCACACATGAAATGTTTGTTGACTACTTGTTAGAAGATTAGGTGGTGATGTTTCCCATTCCTATCTCCAGGAGAAGTTTCCATTACTAACCTCTCTTACCTAGTAACAGAGCAAGTAAATAAAGTACTAAATAGTGTAGAATTGGCTTTGGAAGTGCAAAAATAGTTATATCCCATAGGTGACAAGAGTGCTTACAAGGAAGTAATTTTGTAAACTTTTTTTCCTACTTTGAGTACTTTGCACTGACACCCACATCTTTCTCACTCCAACGCAGGAAACAGACATGGGCTCTTGTGAAGGTAGCTCATCAGGGGACATCTGTATAGAGTGCATTAATGGTCCATAGGTTCAAAGTCAGAAGTTACAGTACAGAGATGGGCTGCAAAATAAGTCTGGAGGGGAAAGAAAAAAAGCAGACCCAGATGGTGTGAATGTCCTGGTATGCAGGTGAGGAAAAGAGAACAGAGTTGTCAAAAAAAGGAAGATAACAAAACAAATTAATGATAAGTAGCATTACAAGCAGTCTGCATTGCAGGAATGAAGTAGCAAAGGTCAATCTCAAGAGGGGAATTCAGTTACTAACAGAGAAAAAGAGAATAGATTGGATTTTCCTGCTCACTGATGCTGGACATACTGATAAATAAAAGCATGTGCAATTAGTCCAGCAGGATGATAGAGAAACTGCTTCTGTTGATGAAGTGCGTATTTGCAAAGTGATGTTACAGTCTTTATTTCAAATACAGATAATAACAAGTGCAAGTGTGTGATGCTTTCCCACTTTGGTGGCAAATCAAAACACATGCCAAACAGTACCTGAGCACTTGTGCTTTGTAACAAGAATCGACTTGTGAGGATAGATCCATGCTGCAATCCTGCTCTGCTGGAACATGGAGCTTTCAAAAGCGCTGGAAAGACCGAGATGTGCTGCGAGGGCAGAGCGGGCACAGGGCCTTCTTTGAGCTTCTGTGCTCAGGTGCATGACATTAGGCTGTTGTCAGGAAAATTAATGCACAAACATCAGAGGTTTATGTCCAAAAAGGAGACAGCGGAGTTCTTTTACTTTTTTTGAATAAAGGGAGAGGCCATGGGGCATTCCCCTGGGGTCTCTCAAATTTTTGGAGGACGTAGCCTCCTTTTTATCCTGATTTCCTGAGCACATTTCCCTTCTCTTTCCCCATTGGCTGAGGTACTTGAGAGGTACAGACTTCCCAGAACCCCTGATACCGAAGATTTCCCACTAATGTATAACCCTCCTTTTTAATTTTTAATTCTTATGGAATTTAGGGGTTTTCCCCACTGTTTCTTTCATCTTTCAATATCCAATTTCATTTATCAGCAAACCTACAGTTTGTTTGTAAAGGCAAATATCTTTTTCCATTCATCAATCAGTGGAATCCTTCCCATTGTTTCTTTTATCTCTCAGTGCTAGTTTTATCTACCAGCAGACCCACGGCTTGTTTGTGAAGACAAACTCGTCATTCCTCTCAGTGTGAGCAGGCGAGGGCACAGGCCCAGAGTCAGAAACAGCTGCCTTCAGTCCCTGCTGGGTGCCACGCTGGGCCCGCGCTGGCAGCCCTGTCACTGCACGCTGGCACTGTTCAGGGAGCCCATCTGGGCTCTAAGGCCCATCCCTTTGCTGCAAAGGGATCCTGCAAAAGGATTAGCTTTTGTCTGGCCCAGCCCGCTGGCTCATCGCACAGTTGCATGGGCTGCAGTGCTTGTGGAGAGGGATAAGATCTTGAGGAAACAGGGAGGGGTAGGACCCAGCTAGCACAGGCGGCTGTTTCACCATCCCGTCAGAGTGCAAAAAGCACGCCCCTGCCTTTGGTTGTGTCACACACTGTGGGTTGCTACGGCTATATTGTGCTGGTGGCATTTGAAACGTTTTCAGATGGATCGTTTCCTAGGAGAATAAACAACTGCTTTTTGCCTGCCAGCATCACGCACGTGGCTAGCTCAGGGCGCTCTCCAGCGCTGAAGTGCAATCCTCCAGAGGGTCCTCGAGCGGGCTCTGTAGGTGCCGCCCCTTTCACAGCCATACAAAGAGCCTGAAGCTCCTTATGCCTGTGCTTGGCTCAGTTTGCACAAAATGGGCGTTTGAAAGGGCTGCATTCAAGGGCTGTGGCTGCTGCCTGGAATTGCTCCAGCTGGTGAAAGGCTCCAGCTCCCTCCCTCTGGTCTTGACAAATACAGTGGAGCTGCTGTGACAGGTTAGCTGTGCTGGCTAGTGTGTTGTTTTCTGCTTTTCCATAAAGTTCTGACTTGGATTTTTCATGTCTGTTGAAAATAAATAAATAAAATACAGCAAACTCTTAAAGTACACGAATGCTGAAAGATAGGCATTTAACACAACTAATATTTACAGAAACCGTGATCAAAACATGGGCACTCAGTTTTGCACATCTGTTGATTTTTAGAGCTGGGAGAGAAAGCAGCCTTGTCCTCAGTAAGCAGGGTCATATGAGGATAGCTCACAGAAAGGAAGCCAACCCAAGCACTGCTGTGCTCTCACGAGCTTTCTGCCACAGGCTGTGGGAGAGGACTCAGAACAGCATTAAATATAGTTGCAGCAGAACCTGCCTGGCTAGTTCCTCGTGGATCTGTGCTCTGAAATGTTCATTGTGAGTGCCCTTGCACGGTGCAGTCTCGCTAACCATAGCAATGACGTGTCTGCAGCAGCCCCCAGCCCCGGCTGCTCACCCTGCAGCAGCAGCCTCCACTGGGCTTGCTGGTTTGTTAGATCCCCTACAGCTACATCCTCTCATCACGGGTGGTTTCTGGAGACCTTTGCCACGGTTAACAATGAGAAATATTGCCACCTTTCCTTCTTTCCTCTTCTTAATTATAAATTATGATTATTCCAACAATTTTTGACATGATTATGGCGCAGACTCTGCAAGTGAACAAGTTCTATAAACAATTTTCAGTTGTCATTAAAAACCTTCCATGCTCATATTTTTGGATCTGAGAGAATGGATCAGTTCTCTTTTTTGGAGACAAAAAGGATGAGAAGTTCTGCTGGAAGTAAGTTACAAAATTTCGGAATAAGGTTAATTTGAAATTTGTTAAATCGCTTCTGGTCCTAATCTCGTCCTCTCTACGGACCCAGAGAGAAATATTTTAAGGTAATTTTCCCCACCCCAGCTGCTCCGAGGCCCACCCTGAAAGAAGCAGGGAAAAGCTCGGCTTGTGTTTATTGGTGCCACACCCAGGGCACCGGGCTCCACCCCGGAGGGAATTCCCACGCCCGGTAATTGCAGGGCGCAGAATGCCAGCAAACATTCGGCAACCTCCGGGTCGAGCTTGGCTCCAGATCCTGTAAATGCAGTAGAAATCTTCACGACTGTGCACGGCCTTTTCGCAGTCCTTCCCCCTCCGAGGATTTTCTGTGCTGGCGCTTTTCTCCAGCAGCCCAGCCAAGCTCTATCTCCTCAGCGCAAAGAACTATCAAGGCCTTTGCAGCTGCCTGAGACAGTGGTTGTGTTCTTTTTTTTTTTTTTTTTTCCCTGCCGAACAGTGAATAATGGGGTTTCCCCTGGTAAGACTAAAGCGGTCGGGTCCATGCGTCTACCTCTTGTGGTCAGACGGGCAGTGACATCCCTGCACCCGCCCCTCAGACCTGATTGCGTTTGTTTCACACACTGCAGTGAAATGGCAAACCCCCTGCGGGTGATACAAGCTGAGTGGTCCAGAAGCAAGGGGGGCGGGAGGTGGGTTTGTGCGCCTTGCGTGCCTCCCGCAGCTCGCAGGATCCCGCCTGGCTTGCGGGGCCCTGCCCGGCGATTGCCCTGGGCTGCCTGCGGTGGGGAAATGGCCACAGCCTCAGCCGGGATCTCAGCTACTGGCTCAGCAAGAAGGAAAGGTACCAAAACCCCCTCCCGGTTTCCCTGTTCCCAAACTTCTCCTCCATTCAAAAGTACCGTGTTTAAAGGCAGTGTCATGGGCTGGGAACCCCCTGTCTTGCAGAGTTTCCTTCCGCTTTTCTTCTTCCTGAAACGCGGTGCCTTTGTCATCCCACAACCTCACGGTGCCCTCTGAGCAGCAAAGGGAGAGCACTCGCTGTGAGCTCCATTCACCATCGTCTCTGCAGACTCGCCTCCCCGGGAGACCCTTCTGGTGTGAGGAGGAGGGAGGAATTCTCCTTTTATCCTCCACCATTCCATCAGGACAGTGCTCCTGGCACAGGCAGCTCGTAAAACCCACAACATTGCAAATTTTTGGCCAAAACGTTCTTGATTTTAAGCAGATAGTGAGTCAGGGAAAACAAACTCAGCATGTAAATGGAGAGGTGCTGTACAACCAGCACTTAACAGCGCTTTTAACTTTAGTTGAAATACAACTTTCACTAAGAGGAAAATCCCTTTAAATCCCACAAAACCCCTCAAGCCTGATGGGATCTGGAGAATTAGGGGCTATGAACACATTGGACTGGAAGCCTCGGTTCTCCTCCCCCTGCTTTCAGCAGGACAGGGACCAGGCATTACCAAGGACTGTGTGAAAGAGCTCATTCTAGCAAAGTGCCTTTGCCCCTCTTGTGGAGGTCAGGGATTATTTGTTCACTGCTGAAGGGAAGCTGCTTTAGCCACAGAGCCGATTGCCTTCCTCTAGAAATCCCCCTGAGGAGAAGCTGAGTAAGCTGAACCATGGGATGCTGAGGCCATGGCAATATTTTCCTCCATAAGCAGCTGTTGCCACATACAACCAGTCAGAGGAAAAAAAGGACAAAAAAGGCAAGCAACGGACCAAACAAAAAAATATTTAAAGAAAAGGAAGGGAAGGGAAATGTGCCCAGGGAAATGTTATGTTAGTAAAGGTCTCTTGCTGTGTTCAACTGCAAGGCAAATCTGGCTGAAAAAATGGGAGGAATGTGCCTTGTTTTCACATAAGGAGTGCAACTGTCTTCCAGTTCCCATAGGATCCTTTTTTCCTAAATAGCCAATCTGACTTACAGACGTGTGTGTTTTCTGCCCAGGTCCTGCAGGCTTGTTGGAAACATCCTCGAGTGTTTCCTTCTCCAGGCAAATGAGTGGGAGAGATCCCAACTGATACTTGGACTCGGGGAAGACATCTCAGCTCAGCTCACGGACCCAACCTTCTGTTTCTGCAGTGTTTCAGAGCAGCACAGTGCTACAGGGGGTTACATGGGACCAGGATGGGGAGCGCAGCTGATTGTCACTGACTCCAATCAGCATGTGGCCCTCTGAGGCTGCACACTCGGTGGAACTCGGGTCCCAACAGTGTTTTCCACTTGAATTCACTATGAAAGTGGATGAGAGCAGCATTAGCAAAGTTCACATGAAGCAGAAAATGGCATAAGGCACCTTATGTGCCCTGTTAAGCAGCGAGTGATTTTCCTCTCACCGCCTGGAGACGCCTCAATGCCGTGGGCATGGGAGCATCCTCCTCCTGGCCAGGCAGCTTGGGTCCAGCTCGGACTGAGAGCAGTGGAGGACACTGCCTGCCTGCACTAGGGAAGTGAGAAACTCTTTAATAAGAGCTGTCAGGTGCACTGTGTTTTCTTTGGTCTGGGTGATTCCCCAGAAAACCACAGTCCAGGCCAAAGGAGTGGCTTGGCGCCGGCTCTGGCACAGCTCCCCTGCTGTAGTCTTCCATGGGAGCTGCAACAGCAACTCCTGCAGCAGCCAGGCACACACAAAGCAAAAAAAAAAAAAAAAAAAAGAAAGAGAGTGAAGACAGAAAGATGATCCTTCTTTCTGTTCCCAGGCCCAAGAGAAAGTCCTGCCTTATCCCGAGTCTTTTCCTTCCAAACCCAAGAGCAGGAGTTGCAAATGACCATAGGAAACACTCCACTTTCTGAGAAAAAAAACCCAAACACCTAAAAGCAAGCAAACAAACAAAAAACTAGCAAAAAACCCTAAAACAAAACAAAGGAAAAACCCCCACCAAAAGCAAACAAACAAACAAATTGTTTGTGTGGCACACACATTTACACTGAAATCCAGTTCATCCAACTAGAAATTGCATCAGCTTGATCCAGGTGTAGTTTTGCTGTGATGATAGCCATTTCAGGCAAAGTCTTCAGCTGTACCTCTCTGCCTGTTTTGCTTTGGCTGCCTGACAATTGCCTTTCCTCATGCTCAGTTTCTGCCCCCAACCCTGACCCTCATTGGGAAGCTCTCCTGGGTTCTCACAGCTGTTGTGGGCAATTCCACACTGGCACCTGATTTTGGTCCTTCAAAGCGGGATCCTGTCCCATTTCAGTATTTGGATTTTCCTCCTCACTGCTCGTCTGCCATGCCTGTGTTCAGTTCAGCATGTTAACATTTACAGTGACTTCATGGCACATCCACCCTGTAGCTCTCTGCATCCAAAGGAAATGGAATAAAAGAGGGCACTGGCAGCTCAGCTGTGACACAAAGTGTCCATGAAGCAGAGAAGAAAGATCAGCTTGAACACCTGCCTTGCTGGCTTAGATAGAGGGGAAGTGGTGAAGCTCTCCTTGATGAGCAGCAACAAGTCATGAGAGCTGAGTCACCAGGACACCTACCTGTCAGCAGGTGATCTGGGACATGTCTGCCATCTCCCAGAGGACCCACGTGGGATGGCACGTGCTGCTCACCTTGCAGAGGCTCAGCTGTGCATGTCACTGAGGAGATGGAAGGTGGCTGTCACACCACAGTTAACATAAGAAGTGAAGGGAGCCCTGCACACAGTGCAGAACAGGTACTTTTACTTTCAGTGCTGGTTTTGTTTATACAGCCTGGGTGGAGGCAGGAACCCCACCAAAACAAGCTTGCAAAAGGAACATTTCATTTGTGGAAGGAACATGGAATTTCCCAAGGTAAGAACAGCAGGTTTAAGTGTTTGCATTTCCATCAAGCAGCTGGCATTCTTTCCAGTGCCCCACCTTCTCCTCTGCAGCCTTGCTTGCTTGCAGGCTGAGGGCAGCTGTGGCTCCTGTGGCTCAGGGCCAGCCCTGGAGCTCAGTGCCTGCCTCCCTGGAGCCGTGCCTGTTTGCAAGGAGAGCCTTTGTACGTGAGCAGAAACAACAGCCATGCACTGGCACAGCTTTGCTGCTCTGCGCCTCTCCTCCCTGATGCTGGGTGGCCTCAGAGCCTGCAGGGGACTGAAAATTGATGCTTCTGTTTGCCATGGTAAAGCACTGAGAGCCAGCAGACTCTTCTCATTTTTTCTATTTCAATAGGACATACACTTGGTCATGCAAGTTGCCATTTTCCCTGGTGGTTTCTCGTGGCAGCCCCATCTCAGAGCATGGCCAACATCTATTTCCCTGGTGTCCTCCTGACCTTGATTGCTCATCTGAGGGGGCCCCTCTCCTACCTCCAGCCTGCTCTGTGCTCCCAACTTCTCCTGCTGGCTTCTCTTGCTCATTCCCATGATAAGCCTTCAAGGTCCTCTCTGTCTTTTTGTATGGAAAGTGCACAAACTCCACCTCTCCTTTCTTCTAGGCTCAGCAAAAGCCTCTGCCTGCTGCTAGGAAGAATTGCTGCTCCTTCCTCTCCTGGCAATTTGGTGGATTTCTAGGAGGGTTTTCCTGCAAGGTTTGGGCCACAAAGACTCATTCTTCTAGACCCACTTGTGAAAGAGGTTTTCGGTCTCCCTGCTCTCCCTTTCACCTCCCACTGGAGGTTGATTCCCCTTGGATGGCTGGTGGAGTAATTAGAGTGCAGTTCCCTCTGCTTGCTTTGGGCAAAATTACACAGGTTAATTTAAATTAAGGCCCCCTGGCTGGTCCTGCCTGAACTGAACTAGGGGAAAACTCATGCAGTCCTCTCTGCCAGCTGTGATAGGAGTGCTGTGGCAGCCAGGCAGACCAGGGTCATCAGCTCTTCCACCTGCAAAGCTGGGGCTCAGCAGGCTGTGTCCTGTGTTGCACTTCTCCACAAGGAGAAAAACCAAACCACCTGTGTGCTAAGCAGAGGGGCTGAGCTGGTTAACCAAGGAGGTTAGTGGGAAGCACTAGTCACAGGTGCTGCTAGAAGATCTCCCTATCCTAACATCCACACTCCTGAGAGGCTGGTGCTGGCTCTTTCCTCAGCTCTGGTGTGAACAGCACTGGCTCTCAAAGCCTTCCTCTTTTCCTCCTGAAATATGCCAAAGGTAACACTCTTCCAGGTGAACGTAATAAACTTCCAGTTAAGGAATCCACATGGGAAAGGGGTGTCTTGTCCTGCAGTGCAAAGACCACATTTCCATGGACATGAGGCCTGACCTCCATGTAGGAGAGAGAGTGAGAGGAGGGGCCACGCTGTCTCCTTTTCTTCCCTAATGCCAGAGGTTCAGGACAGTGGCATAGGGTCAGGAACAGAGTGCCAGAGTACGGGATCAGCTTGCTTGGCCAGGAGGCAATAAAGATCTAGCAGTCCTTGAGTGGGCCCACTGAAAGGTCCCACCTGGGTGAGGCATGCACCCATGTGGCCACAGCTCTCTTCACAGAGAGCAGCAGGAACAACCTTCCCAGGATTTCTCCTGGGGAAGGAAGGGGGTAAGCTCAGAGAAAGAAAACAATTCTTATCTCTATTTGTTGCTGCTGTTGTTTGGCATGTGTGGAATGTGTTATGGAGATTGTTTACCAAAAGTGATTTGTTAATTGGACTCTGGTGATAATTGTTTTGATTGATTGACCAATTAGGTCAAAAGCTGTCTCATGACTGACTGAAAGGGTCACGGGTTTTTCTTTAATTTAGTATAGTGGTAATATAGTATAATATAGTATAGCTTAATAAAGCATCTCTTCAGCCTTCTGAAGTCATTGGAGTCATTGCACTTTATTCCCTGGCTGGCTGGAGGTCATCCTGCACTGATACACCCATGCAGACCCCTGGCTGTTCAGGTGCTTCCATGCCAAGAGAGAAGCCACTAGTGAGTTGTACATTCTGCAGGAGTATGGAGCTGCTGAGCACAGGCTTTCCAGCTGCTGGCTTTGGATACAGGCTTTCACAGCCTAACAGCATCCTGATTCAGGGTTTGAAATCTCTTTTGGGATCCATGCCCAAGTGCCAGTTTCCACTACTGCACAGAAAGTATTTTCTCCTGAAGCAGGGATGAAATAGTTGCTGTATTCCTGTGGCACTTTAGAATGCCCTTTTGCAGGCCCTGCAGCATGAGCCCCAACTGGGACTGGATTATATTGCTCCTAGTTGTCCTTCTGTTGGGTAGTTAATATAGACACCAACATGGGCAGAAGCATCACCCTGCACAGGCCTGAACTACTAATTGCTAAGAGGCCAAGTGATGGTCAGGTTATTTATATCCCAGCCTTTCCAGCATTGGTCATGACTGAAGACAACACACCAGACTGGAAAGACCTCTGGGCTTGTGATTGGGGTGGCCTTATTAAGTGTCAAACTCAGCCTGTTCCTCAACGAGCTGTTTTCTTTATGTAACCCAGCGTTTTCTTCATGTAACCCTGACACATCTTGCAATAGCCTGGCTGGAAAATCAATTGCAGCAGGGAGAGCAATGTGAGCAGCACCTTCAGTGGCTCCATGTGTGCCCAAGGTTGATCATCCCTGACATTAATTATGGGTTTGCCCAACCCCGAGGATGAGGCCTCTGTTTTTCAGTATAATCACATGAGCTCAGATGGCCCCAAGCACAGCTTTGATTCTCTCATTGAGCAAGCGCTGGGAGAGCACGTGTGGCTGCTGCAGTGCCTGACAGGGAAACGTGCTGGGGCTGATGGTGAGCCACCTTGGAGCCTGTCACCACATCCTGGGTGCTGAGCATGTTGTTTCTGTGCCTCCTGCCAGGGGCTCCCCTGCTCGGGTAACTTCTGGCAGCCCCTTCCTGCAGAGCTGTCTCTGGTGGCAGTGGAGGCTGCCAGCTCCTGTGGCAAGGCTTCAAGGAACAGACCAGTTTGTCACCTCCAAGTTGTTAAATCTAATCAAAAAACACATAAGAGTTCAGTGAGCTGAGAAACCTGCTTTGCACGGGAACTTGTGTGATCAGAGTGCCAGCTGTCAGAAGCCAGGACTGGACATGACTGGCTGCTCCAGGGTGATAGTGGGCTGGGAGAAAGAGGGGGATCACTGGGATCGAAACAGCCAAAGCATACCCTGGAAGCTGTGTCTCCTTGTAGGTAACTCTGCAGGCTGGATGGATGCCTGTCTCCAAGCATTGGCATTACTCTGTGGCTGGAGTGTGTCCCTATAGGGGTCCTTCCAAGAGCTGTAACTAGCCTGATGGTCTGTGGTGTAGGGAGGTGCTTTATTCTGATGATAGAAAGGTTTTGGGGCAGGGGAATTCCCAGCTTTTCATGTTATCTGAGTTTGGAGGGCTGCAAACTTTTGACAAGGAAAGCTGTGCCAAAATTAATGACAAGCTATTCCACATGCAGGCCATGCTGCTGAATTAGCTGCAAGTTTCTATCCAAACCAGGGCTCAGTCTGTCCTTGACAGGCAATCTGCAGGGAAGGATTCCTCTGGCCTTTTCCCAGCATGAGATCCACTGAGCACAGTCCAGTAACCCTGAGCTGACATTGAGCAACCCCAGCAAAACAGCAGCTGTGTCCAGTCAGCGGAGTGTTTGGAAATCGTCGACTCTGGATTGCACAAAGTACAGCTGACGTGCCCTGGCTGTACTGGGCAGACTGTCCCCTCCTGTGCCACGATCCCAAGAGTATAACCTGCCAAACTTACCGCATGCATGCAGCTTCTCTCAGCACAGGAACCTTTATGTCAGGCCAGGAAACCCCAAACAGAAATAGGGCAACCCCTGCCTGCCCAAGCAGCGTGCTGGGATTTCTCCATAGCAAGGCACTGTGGGCTTTTTGCAGCAAGCCGTGACCCAGCTTGCTTGCAACATGTCACGTGCTTTGCTTGGCCCCAGAGGCCAAGCCCTGAGTGGGATCCAGCCTCCCAGCAGCCTGTAGAGGCAGGCCCAGCAGCGTGCCTGGCTGCCAGCTGCGGGATGCTTGGGCACGGAGCCATGGCTGACGTGCTGGGCAGCCTGCCCTGCAAGATCTTCGTGTTTCCTCAGGCAGGAGCAAGCTGAAGTGGTGGGGGGAGTGTTAGTGTAGAGTTCAGCTCCAGCTCTTCATCTGAGTGTTCCCTAAGTCTTGCTCCAAGAGTATCTAGATTAAAAATGCTGGATTCTTCTAGCAAGATATATATTCCTCTCCTAAGGGGCTGCATGCATGGGGAATTATGGTTATGCATTTTCCAGTAGAGAAGAGAGGGGCAAAGTATTTCACCTGCTTCCCCCTGCTCTCTGTCCTTCTATGCAGTATGGGTTTCTGCTCCCTGTACTACAGTACCTTGGAGCAAGCCTTGCTCAGTTATTCTGTTGTGGGAAAAGGACAGTCTGCTGTCCGAGGGTGTGCTTCTTTCTGCGTGCCTCACATCAGAGGGACAAAAGCAGAGGCCAGAAAACACTTTTCACAGTACAGATCTGCCATGACCTCTGATCCTGGGTCTCCTCTTTCGCCCTGCTGTGCTGGCCAGCCTGAGGCTTGGGCGTGCAACTCTGGCCTTGACATCCCCCTCTGCATGTGTAGGCAGCCCTTGCTCTATTTCTTGGGCAGCAGATGTGCCCAGTGGACTCCTGCAAGCTGGCAGGCACACAAAAGTGAGGTGATGCAATGCTTATCATTGCCATGCTTACACCTTTCCAAGGAACTGGTCTTTTATCTCCCAGGTCCACATCCTACTGCCCTTTTGCCTCTGTACACACAGAAAAGTTCTCTGTAAGGAGGAACTGGATTGTCTGGAAAATATCCTGCAATTCACTCTGCCAACTGGTTCTGAGCAGCTGCTCTTTGTGGCTCTGCACTTGCTAAGATGTGGATGTGGTCAACAAATCTCCAAGGAGTATCTTGAAAGAGAGATGGGCTTTTTCAGTAGATACAGCTAAGTGCAGGGAAGGAGAGCACAGCAGGGACCTGAGATGGAAAGGAAACAGGAAGACCTGTCACCTCTTTATGTGCTGCTCTCAGAGCAGCAGCCGTCTTCTGTACTTCCCTTAAAAGAAAGAAAAGGCAAAGATGATTCATGTCCCATTCCCCAGCTCAGCCTTGAAGCAGCATTAGTGTGACTAAGGTCCTTGCTGCATCATTTCTTTCTCCATCTGATGCCGAGAAGGTCGTAGCAGGGCAGATTGTGATTAAGTGGAATTTCTCAATGTTGAAAGACATTTGAGATTCGTCCCAGTGATTAATAAAATTACTTGGGGGGCCATAGGAAAATCTGATCCTATACATTTTTTTCTGAAGAGCATGAGCCTTTGAAAGTCCGGTGTGTGAAAGCTTAGAGAACAGCATTTGCATGGGGTGCCTCTGCCAACAAAGATGAGCAAAGGTGAAACCCATCATATCACAGGGCCCCTGCCAGCAAGAAATCCTCCTGAATTTCCACATAGGTCTGGTTCACAGCCTTTCACCTTGCCTTATTGCACACTGCTGGAGGAAGTCTGCTAGTTTAGTAGAGCCTAGAGCACACAAGGGAGGCCCAGGGCACAGACAACAGCCCAAATCTTGCCAGTCCCAGCAGAAATCAAAGCAGGTATGTTTGCAGCTGCTTCAACACCATAGCCGATTGTTTTACCAGTTCATGTTCCTCATGGCTCTGCAGAGGAGAGGACAGGTAGCACATACACTCCAGCCAGCCTGCCCTGGGAAATACCTCCTCTGCAAACACCTATTTACAGGCAGTCCCTGCCCTGGGGAGTTTGCAGCTCAAAGCTGGGGCAGAGAAGGTGCAGGCAGAAGCCTGTGTGGGCTGTGACTCCATGTCCCACAGCAACATTTTGTGTCTGCTGGTTTGTGGTGCCCTACGATGCACATGCAGCCTGCCTGGGTGAGGAGCAGCAGAGCTGGATGGGGTGGCAGTGGCTTTGCCCCAGTCACACCCGTGATGAACGGCAGAGATGGAGCCAGACCTGGTCTCTGCCTGTTTGTGCCACTTGCTACTAGAAGGTGCTTCAGAGGACAGGTTATGTTTTACATCTTTCTCTTTGTCCTCAGTGGTGTTAAGGAGCAGACTGAATCCTTCTATGCTACAGCATAAATCACTGACTATCTGTACCTAATTTTTCCCACTGGGGACTTAGAACATTTGCACTGTGAGTATTTTAAGTGGCTAATACCACATTCAGTCAGACTCACTGCTGTTATTGCAATTCCTAATTTAAATTACTGGCTGTTTGCTAGCAAAAACATTTCTTTCCCTTTCCCTCATTCCTTTGGTATTGATCAGCCTGTTCTGTCCTGGCTTCTCAAAGGGAGGTTTTCTCTTCAGACTTCTGCGGCCCCAGTTGGCAGATGCTGGAGGCAGGCAGCTCTCACAGAGGCCCCTTCTGGGGACTCTCAAAACTGTGCCAGCAGCGTGTCTGGCATTCTGCATGAGTTCTGTGAGGTGCTGTGCACGGACAGAGGGCACAGCAGGTTGCTAGTTAGCAAAAGGGAGATGCTCTGGGTTTATGCAGGAGCCAGTTCATTAGGTACGTGATTACAGCTCTGCAAGAAATGATTTAGCTATCAGCTGTAAGAGGGAGAGAGACACTGATGAAGCTGCTGCACCACATATGAGAAGCATCATCCTGTGTGCAGCTTGATGCAGCTCATGCCACACACATAGAGCTCAAACAATTTCCTCTTGCTTCTACATTTCTTGTAAGGCAGCCAGGCGTGTCGAGCTCTCACTTTCAAGGACAGATCTTCAGTACATATTTCGATCCTGTCTGAGCAGGAGTCAAAAAAATTCAACTGGTGTTGATGGGATAAAGGCATTTAACTTTGCATCCAGGGGGACAGCCAGTCATTGCAGCAAAATTTATGTCAATCACAAGTCACAGCCATACATTTCAGGGACCACAGGGCTAAGCATGTTCCCCACTAAAGCTTTGATGCCTTGCAGATATTTGCATGTATCACCACTGCTTCTTTTTCTAACCTCTGCTTCATTAAAAAAAAAAAAAAAGAAAAAAAAAAGAGTTAAAATGAAATTCCATGCAAAGCAGCTCCACCACTGCACCAGCTTGCACTTTCCTGTCTGCAGAGCTCTTGGAGGCTCAGTTCAGGGGAGGTGAGCTACTCTGTTCACTGGAGGTTCAAAGCACGAGGAGCCTCTCTGCTTTAATCCTTTAAAGAGGGATGTTTCGCAGGGCTTGCTCTCATTTTGTAGCTTACTTGCTTCTGGATGTCATGACTGTTTACATCCACTGTAGGTGCATCGTGCCCTAACTCTGGATTTCCACATTCCAGTGGCAGACTGATGAGGCTGAGTGGGGCCATACTCTGCACATTTCACTGATCTCACAGATCTTGTCTTTGGCTTCCTACTCTGGTTTACCGAGGCTGCTACTCAACAGCTAATGGAATAGGGCTTGGAATACCAGGCACTGGAGGGGACATATCCTCCCCTGACCACTGGCTTTGATGTCAGGAGCACTTGTATCCAATGCCTGGTCCTGTATAAAGACTCAGCTGCCACCAGGAGCAAAGAGCAACTGAGCCCAGCTGCAAATTCAGTGAAGCATGTGTCACAGCACTGCTCTTTGGGCTCAGTAGTGATTGAAATGTGCCCTGTCACTAGGGCATACTTGCTTCTCCGTTCACTCTGAAAAGGCCCCTTTGTGATGGCACACAGCAGCATGTCTCCATCTTCACCTCTGGCTGGCACAGGGTCAGACCCAGCCTGGGTTAAAAGCTCTCCATCTCCCAGTGGGCAGGCACGTGGGAAGGAGGGGACACTGAGAGGCAGGACCACCTGTGCCACTGCCAGCACCCTGCCAGCAGCAGCAGCAGCCTCACTGCACACCTCAGCTCAGGTGGAAGGCCAGCCACAGCCTAGAGGGAGACTGGTCCCAAGTTGTTTTCTTGGTGTCCTCAGAGACAGGACTCAGAACCTCGGATTGGAGATGAAGATGATATTTCATGTGCCATTTAGCAAAACTATTAATAAGTCCACACAGACATGCCTTTATCCTGTGCTTGCAAGGAACATGCAATTTCTCCTGACCGCGTTCAAGGGCCCAGCTGTGAATTCAGTGAAACAGAATAGCTACAGAGAGAACATTTTTCTTACGGCCATGTCGAGAAACCATCTGTGGTGGTGTTTCAGGATGAATGTGCTCACAACACCAGGGACTTGCCTCCAGGAAGAGGACACACTGAGCTATGTTTGCTTTGCTGCTGAATGAAAGCATCTGCATGGGAAATACCTAACACTCCCTGGGTGATGTACATTGGCATCACACCGTGGGCTGATTCAGTCTCCAGATATGGTCTAAGTCATGGGCAAAATATCCAGTGGCAGGACACTGGTGGGTGTCAGAATCAGCATCAGTTCACCACCCAAAAGCTGTACACTTGACACGGATTGCAGCCCCAAAACCTTCAGTATGAAAGTGTCCTCAGGATCAGTTTTGAAAATATCACCTCCAATGAGCTGGGTTTTCTTCCTGGTGTATTTAGAGCAGCCAAAAGATGGAGTCAGTGGTTAGAGGGAATAGGATGTGTGTGTGTGTGTGTGTGTGTGTGTGTGTGTGTGTGTATGTGTGTGTGTGTGAAGGGGGCCAGGTGCTATGAGGGTGAGAGAAAGCAGAGCCAAGCAGACCTGATGGAGGGCTGCTAGCTCTCAGGCTAAATGAAGACCTGCCCCTGTGCAAGCAGGAGGAGTTTAACAGCCATTATATGGAGGATAATTGGATGCAAATTTGAGGGCTGCCTTTTCAGAGATGGCATGTTAAGCCCCAGGATGGAGGTATGCCTAGTTCACATGACTCAGGAAAAGAGTGGGAGAGGAAGGAAATTCTACTATGTTGCAATCAGAAAAGCTTGGGAGAAAACATTTTTCAGGTGAGTGAGAAAACAAACATCTGAAGTTTCCAATGAGTAAGGAAAAAAAGTGAAATAAATTATTTTCTGAGTAAAGAAGTAATCTGTTTCACTTGGGAAGTTCTCAATATGGTTTTAATCTTGCATATTTTTAAAAAAATTAATTGTTTCTAACTGAAACAAAGCAGAGCAAAACATTTGACAGGAGGAAAAGTGCCAGCAAAACTTCAACATGAGCAGAGCAGACTTCAGGCTGCTCAGAGAATTAGCAGGTAAAGTTCCCTGGGAAAATGTTTTTGCAGATGCCAGGGTCTATAAGTCCTGATCACTTTTTAAACATCTCCTCCTTAAGGCACAGAAGCAGGCAATGTCAGAAGTTGAGGAGGTAGGACAGAAGTCCAGCCTGGCTGAACAGGAATCTTCCCTTGAAAATAAGGCAAAAAAGGAAGGTGTATGCCCTTGGAAGTGGAAGCAAGGTCAGGTGACATGGGAAGGATACAGAGATATTGCTTGCCACTGTGGGGAAAAAATTCATGCAGACAAAGATCAGCTAGAGTTGAAGCCAGAACTGTGGGGAGCAATAAAAAGAGTTTTTTCAAATCTGTTAATGGCAAAAAGCAGCATAGAAATAACATCAGCCCGTTCCAGGATGAGGATGGTCACCTCACAAACAGAGACATGGACACAGCAGAGGTGTTTAATGCATTCTTTGCCTCTGTCTTCAAAACAGATGACAGATTAAAGGGGTCTCAGTGTCCTGAGCTGAGGGACCATGGCTGTGAGAATGATCACCTCCCAGTCAACTCTGAAATTGTGTGGGATCTGCTGCTCTGGTTGGATCCATACAAATCTATGGGGCCTGATGGGATTCCCCTGAGAATCCTCAAAGAGCTAGCTGATGTCATCACAAAACCTCTCTCAATGATTTTTGAGCAGCCTTGGGAATCAGGAGAGGTCCCAGCTGACTGGAATCTGGTGAATGTTGTCCTGACTTTGGAGGGCAAGATGGAGGATCCTGTAAAACACAGGCTTGTCAGTCTCACTTCAGTGCCTGGCAAAGTCATGGAGATTGTTCTGGGAGCCATTAGAAACCACCTCAATGACAATGCATTGGTCACTGGTCACAGCCAGCACGGCTTTGTGAGAGGAAAGCCCTGCTTGTCACAGCTGATTTCCTTTTATGACGAGGTAACCCACCCAGGGGAAGCCAGTTGACGTAATTCTTTTGGATTTCAGTAAAGCTTTTGATACTGTCTCTCACAGGAACCTTCTGGACAAAATTTCCAGCTCACAGCTGGATCAACACATCATGGGATGGGTGAGCAACTGGCTCATGGGTCAGGCACAAAGGATGGCAGTCAATGGGGTGACATCAGACTGGTGACCTGTCACTAGGGGAGTTCCATAGAGCTCCATCCTCAACCCTGTGCTCTTCAAAACCTTCATAAGTGACTTGGATGCAGGACTGGAAGGGATACAGAGCAAGTTTGCAGATGATACAAAACTGGGAGGGGCTGTTGAACTCCCTCAAAGGTAGGGAGGCCCTGCAGAGAGACCTTGGCAAATTAGAGGGCTAGGCAATCACCAACTGAATGAAGTTCAGCAAGGGAAAGTGCTGGATTCTGCACCTGGGATGGGGCAACCCTGGATGTGTGTATAGACTGGGGAATGAGAAGCTGGAGAGCAGTGCCATGGAAAGGGACCTGGAAGGAGCAAGTTCAATATGGGCCAGCAGTGCCCTGGCAGCCAGGAGGGCCAGCCCTGTCCTGGGGACATCAGGCACAGCATGGCCAGCTGGGCAAGGGAGGGCATTGTCCTGCTCTGCTCTGCACTGGGGCAGCCTCACCTCCAGTGCTGGGGGCAGTTTGGGGTGCCACAATAAAAAGAAGACATTAAAAAGATGGTGGTTTCCCTTTTCTGCTTTCTGTGGACTTCTCTGAAAAAGGAAACAGAATTATCAGTTCCTTACTTTCCGAGTCCCTCAGATACAGGGGTGTCTTGTGGAGGGAACTGGGTGATCGCATCACCTTGGCAGTCCAGCTGTGTGGAGAAGAGAAACTGGCTTTTTGTGTCATCACCCAGGGCAGGAAGGGTCCTGGCCTTCCCTGGACCTGCTCACCTCCCTCCCACTGGGACACAGTCAGAGGAGAGGATGCTGTGGGCAAACCTTAAGCATTTCTGCATGAGAAATGTTACAGCTGGGCTGAGCTGTGGAGGGTAGATCCCCTCAGCAGTGGGCCTTATCTGCTGTTCTTGGTGGGTCCCACCTAGGTTTTCCATCCTGGTGGCACTGTTGCCTTTTTGCCATTTCAGTTGCTGAACACGCCCTTGTTGTGTTTTATCCCCTGTTTGAACTTGGCTGACTGCAGCTGAAGCCTGCCAGCCTCCCACACAGCTATAGGCCTGTTTCCACCTCGTTATTTCAGTTCCCATGAGTTTGAGTGCTGCCCTGCAGGAGTGGTTATCAAGTGCAGCTTGAGAGCTGGCCCCTGCCTCGGTGGGGTAGCCCAGCAGCCCAGCACCAGGTGCTTCATCTTGCTACTACCAGGGAACAGGGCTGCACAGGAAGAAGCATTAAGAGGTGTGGGTGGATGGACAGATGGAAGATGTTGGGTGGTCTAGTAATTATTTTTTTTAACTCCAGCAGCCTCATTCATAGACTGTTAGAGAGGAGGTGGAGATCAAGTGTGCTCAAGGGTGAGGGGGATTTGAATCCCCTGCCTTGGGAGTGTTTCCCCCAAGCTAGGCTCAGCACAGCCTGGGGTAAGGAGCCTCCATGCAGCTTGGAGGAGGGCTTGTTTGTTTGTTTGCTACAGCAGAACATCTCAGAGAAGGTGCTGCCAGGGGTCAGATCTAAGGTTTTGGAAGAAATCCAGAATCATCACCCTCTACGCATGCTGGAATGGAAGCCCATCCACTTAGAAAAAATGGAAAGAAAAGGGTTTTTTTCACAGGCTGGGCAGCCTTTTCCCATACAGAGAGGAAAAACACCACTCGGGTCCTCCCACACTGCAGGAGCAAACAGCACAGCCCGGTTCTCTTTTCCAACTGCTCCGTGCTCCTGGGGGGGTGGGGGGAGGCTGCCTCTCACTTGACCCCTGGGCACTCCACGGTGAGAACAGAGCGCTGCTGAGGCAGAGCAGCAGCACTCAGAGTCCTCTACAGGGCCTCGGGAAACTCCCTCTCCTTCAAGCTACTGAAATCCAGGAATAATAATTAACCAAGCTAAGTGTTGCACCCTAATTGTAGCTCTGTGCCCTTCAAGGTGTGCATACATGTTAAAGATATTTGTGTTTTAAGGCTCTTTCTTGAACCATACATTTGCTCACATGGTGCTTTCAGCTGCAGAGATGAAAATCTTACCTTGAAAGATGCACAGGAAAATTAATCTGAACTAAAACTGTGAATGGGAAAAGAATTTAAATTAAAGGGGTGGAGGCTTGTTCCTTCAGAACGAGGAAGCCCCAGGGGCTGGTGGAGGACAGGCAAGAGGCTGCACTCTTCATCTGGAGAGGCAATGGAGCCTGGTGCCGTGGTTCATGGCTGCTGTAACAGGGCAGAACTGCAGAAAGGAATGAGTGGGGAAAATCCCAGCTCTCTTCTGACAGGACTGGAAAGTCCTGTTTGGAAAATTGGATGAGGAGGCAGTCCTGGGAAAATCTGAGCACTGGATCATGGCAAGGGCAGGCAGACCTCCAGGGTATTAGGGGGAGTTTCTGTTCCAATCTCTCTGGACTTAAACTTCTTGGATTATGACCCAATAAATATGCCAGCATTTAAAGGAAACATTTTGTTCCTATTAATGCTTCAGAGAAGGGACAAGAAGGTGAGAGATGCCAGAGCTGTGACAGACAGCTGCTGGAGAAGGGGAGAGGCTATGCAGCAGCTGTCCAGGTTGGCATGAGGAGACAGGACTTTCCTGTTCCCCCATCCCTCGGGTTACTGTGCAGTTCTCACTCCTCAGCAAAGCTCTGGTGCTGGGAGCACAGCAATTCTGGGAAGAGCCCTTCCTCCACCCCCTGAAATGAGGGTAGCCATTTGTCCAGGGAGAGATTCTTCCCTGCCACCCCTGCACTCTGTTTTGCAATTCTTACTTCTAGGAACAACCAGATGCTTAATTATTTTCAAAGCTCAGCTTCCACAGAAAAATGATATGTGCCTGGCCCAGAATCCACCATCATTGAAGATTTCCCATTAAAACAAATCACAAACAATACTTGTCCTCCTCCTGGAGATCACAGTGTCTTTCCTTGGGTGTTTTTCTGGTTTCACCTTTTCCTTTACTCACTCAACCATCTTGCTCAACCAAATCTGAACTGAAGCTGTGGGGCAAGGCCAGCAGCAGTGAGGCTGCCACTCTTTGGGACAGGTTAAGAGTCCTGGTGGCCTCACTGCCTTCTGGTGCATGAAGTCCTTGCCAGGAAGGCAGGTAGATGTGCATGCAGGACACACGGTTGGTAAACACTGTTGGCTCTGCTTCGACCTGTGGTTCTCAGTGTGTAAAATGCTAAGCAGCCAATAGGGACCACTTCCTAATGTCAAAAAAGGCTGGAGGAGGAGAAGATAGTAAGGCTGAGGTCTCTAAGTTAGACCTCTCTCTGGGGAGCAGAGACACCCACATCTACGTGTCAGCCAGCTCACACAGCCCAAGCTGTGTGCAAGGAGTGTGCTGCACCATAACGTGGGAGTGGCAGAACAAGCGGCTGGGGGGGATGGTGAAAGGGGTCTGCTCATGGCTGCAGGTGTCAGGCTGGAACTGCAGCCAGTGGGAGCACAGAGCCTCCCTGTGCACCTCTCCAGGTGCAAGGTTGCCTTTTATGCTTTCCAAAGCTGCAGGGAATGGAAGAAAAGGGCTCTAAAGTATGGGGGGAAAAATCAGGCCTTGGGGCTCTGCTGTCCGACGTTGCCACCCTGGCAGTCTGTACTTTATTTGTCACCACCATAAGGCTCTTGAGAAGTCCAGGGCAGATGCTGAGAAAGCTGAAAGGCACTGAAGGAGGCATCTTGGTTGTGGTTTGGGTGAGAAAGGCCTACAGTGAGCAGGAATGCAAGGAGGAAGAGGAGGGTGTGGGAGGAAATGAAGAGTTTTGTTCTTTGTGTGGAATATAAGGAAATATGGGAATATCCCTGTGGGATTATCAAAGAGATTTACAAGAATGGGCAGGGAAAGGCTGGAGACAAAAATGTCACCTCATGCTGTGTAATGTAATGACAGGTGAATGAGCTGGTGTTGCAGGTGAAAAGGGTGGGGGGGGCATGAGGAAAGGGAGGAAGGGAAAAAAGAGCAAGCAGAGGCAGATATGAGTGCCAAAGGCAATGAAGCAGAGGACACAGGCAGGGCATGGGCTGAGGAAAGTGAGGAGGCTAATGCAGAAAGGGCCAGGTAGGAAACCAAATATGAACTACACAGGATCTCGATCTGCACTGGCATGGATGCTCTTGAAGCTTGCAGAGCCACACAGGCCATGTGGAAAAGGTGCTGGACAGAATTTTGAACCCTGGACCAGGGTGGGAAGGCACTGGCAGTAGAAGCAAGAACAAGCTAGTGTGCTCTGCAAATAGCAGCCATGCTGTCTGAATGAGGAAAAAGAGATGCTGGAAGAATAAATGCATAAGGACTTATTGCTCTATATCCTACAAATGGGACCATGCTATGCATCTGCCAGAATCCAAGAAGACAGCATTAAGGCAGCTCATCACCAAAACCACTCTCAGAGAATCTTTCTAAAGGCATAGATGTGAAAAGGGCAGAGACAGGGTGGACATGCAGCAGTTAAAGGGCATATATTTAAAACTGGGGGGTGGCAGGAGGGTGTTCTGCAGTGGACAATCTTCCCATATCATCAAGTGAACAGGCAAAGCTCTCCAGTGAGTAACTCTGCATTAGCAATGCACAAATACACAACATGTCCCAACCTATTGTGCTAACAAGCACATGTTCTCACATTAATCTCTGTCCTACTTGCTTTACCCATGGTTCCTCTGCATATGTTGCATGGTTACTTTTGCATGACAAGTGGAGGCAAACAGTAGCAACACCAGCATGTGGTATTTCAACAATAATCTGTTTAGCTGCAAAACTTCCTCGTACAGTAAAACATTTGCTTAATTTATTAAGTCATTGCAGAATTATTGTAAGATTATAGCAGTACCTTTCTAGATACTCTTTGTCTAAATATTGCAATGGGCAGCCGAGAATGTACCACTGCCTCCGAAACTACTCGGCCAGCCTGGTACTACTGATAACTGCATTTTTCTCCATCCCTCCGGCCTTCAAATGAGAAGTATTTGCCTTCAGATGGTATCTATTTAAATATTTGCATACCTGGTCCAGCCATGCACCCAAGGACTTTTAGACCATTGCCTCTGCAGGGCCTTAACAACATTTCCAGCTCCTGTTTCACAAGGGGAAGTGGAAATGCAGCAAGTGGAACACCGCCGTTTCTGTTTCCAGTGTGGAATCACTTGGGGCTCTCTGCTAGTGAAAAAGCTGTAGCAGCAAGTGAGCAAACTCCCACAGTCAACACTCCCAGCTCAGAGCTAATGGCTGGTAAGAGTGCAGGGTGAATTCCCAACAAGAAGAAACTTTTGGCAGATTCTTATGCAGCCCCACACCTGGAAAATGCAGGTTAGCAGTGCAGATGTAGCCATGACTGCCAGAAGGAAGTTTCGGTGCATATACCTGGGTTATGCTTGTGCAATGAGAGTGGAAGGGAAATAAAAATGACTCAGGATGACAATTTTTTACAATCCTTTCCACAGTGGCCTTTGGCTCCCATGCAAATTAGGAAGCACACAGCCAACTGTGGTGTTCTTCCTCATACCAGCAAACTCTCCTTAGAGCAGGTTGTGTGTCAGGAACCCTTTGGGAAGAGCAGAACAGAAAAAGGAATGGGTATCCCTGTGCAACCTGGGGCCATAGCATTCTCCAACAGCCTGAGCTGGGCTGGGTGCCAGCAGCACAGAATTCCCCTGGCCAGCTCTTGGCAGAGCTCCATCGTCCTGCGTCAGCAGGTTTGCTGCTCCCTGTTTCCATGCAGAGGCTACAGCACAAACAGGGCACGGTCACCTTTTACACAACTCATCCTTTACTTGGACACACAACAGGCTGAAAGTCTGCTGCTGAAAGTAGTCCAGTATTGTGATGCACTGCCAGCAGGTAATGAGGTGGAACAGAGGATCTGGGCAAAGTGATTCTGTCTGCCTGAATGCTGGAGAGAAACTTGAGGAATAACTGAAGCCATTAAAGCCACATCCTCCAGTGCTATGAGCTGGACAAGAGCTGTAGCTCCAGCAGTGGGGATGGGGGGGGACACCTGAATTTCAGGGATGCAAGGCAGCGGCACACGTTCCCAGGATGTGTTCCCTCTTCCCACGGAAATCCCCTTTGGAATTTCCAAAGGGGTCAGAGTTCAAACTGAAGCTGGGCCAGGTGATAAACAAGAGGTCACTGCAGAATTATTGTAAGATTATGGCAGTGAACAGACACAGGGCTGTGCTACAAACCCCCAGCTTCCCCTGGCAAGAGCTGCAAAGTATGTGAGCTGGAACAGAAGGTGCCATGAGGGCAGGTGGGCGGGTGCTGCCAAAAGCAGCCTAAAACCCCCTCTCTAGTGGGCTGGCAGCCTAGTGCTGGGAGAGGGGGAATCCCAGCCCCACGATCTGCCTGCTGCAGTGGGTGCAGGAAACAACACCTACGTCTGCTTCCAAAATTAGCTGCAGTAGAAGGGCTGAGAGCTGCAAGCTGCTTAGATGGCTTACCACTGCTGAGGTGAATCACCTAAAATCCCTGAGAATGTGACCCCAATGGGCTACTAGGTGCTGAAATGTTTCTTAAAAAGCAAACCAGGCAGATTCCCACGATCTCAGGGAGGTGGGCAATGAACTGTTTTACAGACTAGGTATGGTAAGCTGACTTTTTTTAATAAATACATATCTCACATGTACCAAAATAATTATAAACAAAAAATTTACAGTATTTACACAATATACAGTTGCTAAAAAGTGTAGCAATTATGACACACACAGTGTGAAACACACTTTTCCAATGCCCACAGTTAACATTATTGCTACTTTTGCCTAAGAGACAAGATGGCACCAGTCCCTTGGTCTGACTCCTCCACCTGTGAAGCCTCACTGAGAGCAGCTGAGGTCAGTCAGAAAGGACAGGGACTGCCACCTGCCCAGCACAAATGAACGTAGAGTCTCTGAAAAGGGGTGTTGGCATGAGGCCACCCTGCCACGAAAGGTCACTTGTTCCCTGTAGTACTTGATACCACAAGAAAGGTCCCTGTAACGAGCAGGTTGGATGTGTAGTCTGTTACCTTTGCAGGGCTGAGAACATTGGCTATGTGGCTCTTTATCAGGTGGTGTGAATAATCACAGATCTGTACTGATGTTACACATCCCACTCCTTATTTAAACACAAGGGAGATCCTGGAACTGTCCTGTTACAATAACGTGCTCCTTCTCCTTGCTGGGCAGTGTAGTATTTCCCTGCTCTTTTTTCTCTCCACATTGTGACTTTCTTTTCAGGTGAAGAAAGTCACTCCTTTTTCTATACATATGTATACAGTCACTTCTTTTCAGAGAAAGCTCTGCTTTAAAATGCCAGCTGTCGTCCTCCAATAAGGCAGTCATCATATATAAGCTGCAAGGAAAAAAACCAAAAATGCTGTTAATGCAAAAATCTTACTTAAAGTATCATATCCACTCTGGGATAACAGCCAAATTCTACATACAAATTCTTTAGCAGTGTATAAAATTTCTAAACCAAAATGGTTACATATGCCATTTAAGGCAGCACTCAGAATGTCAGAAAAACAAATCCTAGGGAGGAAAAAACCACCCACTAACTGGAATTTTCTCTCATGAGGTTCTGTGTAAGCAACAGAACTGTGTTCAGAGAACCATGCTGCATGAAGTTAACCTCCATTCCCTCATGTTATTTTTTACATTTTATTCTTACTCTGTTTACATGCTTGCCTCATCTGCCATTTTGCTGATTGCATAATCTTTGGTATACCTATCTGTTACACAGCAAGAGGTCACTGGGGCATGCTATCAGTGACACCAAAAAATACCCTGCACAGAACAGGATTTTCCCCTTTCTCTTGTAAAAATGAAAACAGCTACTTACTTCATCCTCCGTGAACTCAGGCTCCGATTCACTGCTCTCTTCATCCTCACTTTCTGGCAGCATCTGCAGGTCAGCTGTGGTCAGCTGCTTCAGCTGTTCCTGTATGCTGGAGTTGTCTCTTCCCCATGTGAGTTGATATGGGGAATAGCCCTGATAGGTCACTTTGTTCACGTCTGCCCCATGTTTCACCAAAAGTGACACCAGTTCTGAATTCTGCAGATCCACTGCCAAATGTAGTGCTGTTCTGCCATTGCATGGCTCCTGTGTGAAAACAGCAAAAGGTTTGGCATGTCAGGAGAGGCAGAGCCACTGTCAGATCTGTTGATTCTAAAGACTACTGTTGATTCTAATCTACTGACTCTTTAAGAGCCCCCCACGGGTAGATTCATGGTACACATTACATACCTGTGCATTTACATCTGCTCCCAAGGACAGCAGATACTCCACAATACCCAGGTACCCCTGGATAGATGCTAAATGAAGACACGTATGTCCTGGAAAACAGGAACAAAAGGAAAACTTGACTAAGTCTAACTCAATGCCTCATCATTACTTAAAAATCAAGATGATATGCCAGGATGGTATCTAAATTTGCAAGTCATTCACGGCCAAAGGGTGTTTTGCAGAAGAGCTTTCCAGCTTCCAGTATAAATAAAAGGGTTGGATTTTGAAAAGATTTCTTGGAGGCTTTATTCCAGTGTTTGAGTGCAACTTATTACAAACAAAAAAAGGAGGAGAACAGCAAAGGCACTCACTAAAAATGCAAAATTCAAAGCCATGAGAGACTATAATCGACAGTGAGAAGGCCTACAAGACAGCACATTTCAAAAAAGTCAGACACTGCTGTATGCTTTGGGCTCCTCAACTGGGACAAAATAATCCTTCTCCACCTCTCCAGAGATCTCTGAGATCCACAGGAGACCGACCCTGCCCTGAGCGCAGCCCACCAAGAGGAAGTGTTCAGGATGAGGAGTGTGTCCGTACCGTTGTAGTTGGCTGCCTGCAGGACAGCCAGGAGGTGGTGTGGCTGGCAGTACTGCGTGAGCACGCTGACGCTCATGAGGGAGCCCTGCTGGCAGGCGATGTGCAGGGGGGTGTTTCCTCGGAAGTCCCTGATTTCCAGGTCGCATCCGGCCTTCAGAAGATGCTCAGCAATTTCAGGCTGATCAGTTATCACTGCCAGGTGAAGAGGAGTCTGCAAGCATAAGAGCAAAAGCACTGTAAGTTACACCACAAACTTGGCACCAGCATCTAGGCAAGCAGACCTCTTGTTCACTTGGTGATTTCTGCCAACAAATAAAAGCATGAAAACACACCCCATAAACTCAGTTCTTTATGCTTCCCAAGTTGTTGTATAGCTGCCCATTCATCTGGAAGTGATGAACTTTGAGCTCTTTGGATAAACCAACCACCAGCTGGTATGAAGGGTATCATTAACACATCCATAAACAGGGATGCAACCCATGGCATCATATTTGAAAAATGTGGGTGTTAAATGCCACTCTCTCAGGGGAGAGGAAGCATTGTACCAACCCTGGCTGGAGCCAGCAGGGGACTTTCCTGAACGTAGGCTTTGATTCAATTGATTCCATCAATTAAAACAAAAAAAAATTAAAGGGACTTTTTGGGGGGAATTCCCCAGAGGGAGTGTGTGGGTGTGGCAGGGGCTGATCCAGATTTGGGGCTATCGAGGTGAAAGTACCTGGCTGAGGTTGTTCTGGAAGTTCAAGAAAGCCCGGTCACCGGCTGCCTGCTGGATCACCTCCAGGCTCAGGGCTTTTTCCTCGTGAATAATGGCCAAGTGCAGAAAACTGCAGGAGGAAAAAAGGAGTAATTAAGCAACGCGCGTTGACCCCCCCGACGCCACGCTAAGCTCGGCGGACCGGACCGGGCCGGGTCACGCGCGGTGTCGCAAGCCGGGGCTTTCGGCATGGCCGGGGCTTTCCGCGGCCGCGGGAGCCGCCTCTCCCTGGCGCCGCTCCAGGGACTTTCCGCACCCCCTCCCTTCCCTCCCGGCGCGGCCCAGCGCGGCGCCGCCCCGCCGGCAAGCACATCCTGTCCCCAACTGGTCGTGCCGAGCTCCCCACCGTGTCCGAGCCACCCCTGCCCCGGCCTCGACCCCCACTTACGTGTCCCCGTCCTCCGTCAGCTGCTGTGCCCAGGCGGGCGGCTCGCGGGGCTGCAGCCGTATGTCCTCCAGCTCCTTCACCAGCTGCCGGTACTCCTCCTCTTTCATGGAGTCCAGGCCACTATCGTGGCGGTCGTCGAGCGCAAAGGCGCCCTGACGCTCCTTCTTGGGGTGCTCGTAGCCGTCCATGGCGGGCGGCTCGGCGGCGCGGCGAGCAGCGATCATGGCGGCGGAGCTGCGGGCACTGCGAGTGAGCGGCGGCGGCGGCGGCGCCTCGCATATACAGCGCGGCCGGGGGATTTCTGCGGGGGAGGAGCCGCGGAGGACGGGAATTTCCAGCCAGTCAAAGCCCGACCGACGGGTCCGGTCCTGCTCGGCGCCGCCGGCGCTAGTAGGAGGGCGCAGCGGCTCGGGCCGCCCAGAAGGGGCGTCGGAGGGGCGGGAAGAGGCCGGGCCCAGAGGGAGCTTGGCGTTTTTCCAGGGGGGAAGTACTCGCCTCTCCGGCGTCCCCGTCGGTACTTCCCTGCCGCGCCCCGCGGGGATTTCCCTGCCCGATCCTGGGGCTCCCGATGCCTCTCCCACTGCGCCTGCTGCGGGGCCCCTGGAGGCCGAGGAGCGCCTCAGTGTCGGGCACTGCTGGCCCTGATGGCGCCCCGCACCTCCCGACACTCCGTCACTTTCGTAAGAGGGGCTGCGGGATCATAGAATAATTTGAGTTGGAAGGGTTCTATAAAAAAGTTTTTTTTCCCGTGTCTTGCGACTATTTTTGGCATCACCGAGTGTCTGTGCTTTTGTTTCCGTTTTGTCATTTTCCCGTGGGGTGGCATTCCTTTGAACGACAACTTAGGAGAAAATAAAGGCCCATCTAGACCAACCCCCCTGCCATGAGCAGGGACATCTTCAACTGGATAAGACCCCCCCATCCAATCTGACCTTTAATTTTTCCAGGGATGGGCATCCACCACGTTTCTGGGAACCTCTGGGTTGCCCAGAGGGTTCACCACCCTGATTCTAAAAAATCTTCTTCCTTATATCTAATCTAAATTGACCTTCCTTGTGTTTTAAACCCTTGCCCTTTGTCCTATGGCAGCAGGCTGGGCTACAAAGCCTGTCTCCATCTGTTTTTATAGGCTGCCCTCAAGCTCTTCAAGGCTGCAGAATGGTCCTCCCAGGAGTCTCTGGCCAGAGGGCCAGGCCGTGAGCATGAACGCTCTTAGAAGCTCCATCACCCCCGAAGTACAGTGTAGCATGGCTCCTCGTTCCTGCACGGTCTGCGCAATGACAGATCCCTGAGCCTGTGAGGATCCCTTTGAGGTCTGATGAGAGGGACCACCTTAGGACCACTTATCTAACGATTAGGAACAAGCTTTTTTAGCAAGCCCGGGGCAGCAAAGTCATAGTAAAATGTCAGGGAATCAAACACCACTGGAGCTGCTGCATCGGTGCACTGTGTCTGCCCTGCTTGAGGAGTGTCCCTTCTTGGAGACACTCGGGCAGGATTGCGCGTGATGGATGTGACGCTGCCATGCCTGCAAGTGTGCTGGTGTTGCCTCAGCATTTAGAGGATTTTGCATCTCTGCCATGTAAGTTTTCACTCCACAACAGAACAAATCTTTTAAAGAAGAAATTACATCTTCAGCCTCTCTTCTTACTTTCTCTGGCCATTCCTAGTGACTCTTCTCTGCTTTCTTTTTACTGCTGTAATGCCATCTGTGGGTAGTAAAAACTGGATAAATGCAGGATCCCACACGGATAAAAGGCATTGTCTGTCTGCAGAGCTGGCAGCACTGATTTTTTTCCTGGTGAATTTTTGCTTCTGCTTCTCAGATGTAGGGGATTCCCATGAAGAATTTTTCTTCTCTTGCAACTATTGCTGGCCTCACTGAGTAACAGTGTCTGTACTTTTTTTCCTTTTGTCAGTTTCCCATGGGATGGCATCCCTTTGAACAAGAACTTATGGGAAAATCCAAAGATAAAAGGAAAAGCCAGAGGAGAGGAAGAACGCCTGGCTTTCTGTCAGCAAATGTTTTTAATTTTCAGCCCAGCTGTGCCATTCCTGGACTTCTTTTCAGTATTCATCACTTGGCCTGGGACAATCCAGTGGTGCTTTTGGGCAGGTTTAGAAAAAAGCCATAAAACTCTGTCTTTTTGAAGTTAAAGGTTATGAAAGTTTCATGAGCTTTTTGAAACAGTTCCCCCTTTTTAATGTAAATTGGCAGGGGAAATTTAATTAACAAATGAATCTCCTCCTATCTGCATCTCTTCAAAAAAAGAAGATGGGAGTTGAAAAGCAAGCTCCTGCTCTGACTAGCAGGGGAATTGAGCCCAGCAAGGACCTTGCTCTCTGCAGTTGAGATTTTGCTAGAACCAAACAGACATTAAACTTGAAAATTCCTGTCCTAGCTGGTGATGGCTGTAAACTGACTTCAGCCAAGGGAATTCTTTGCCTCCTTCTATGAGAGACCTCCAGCTGCCCTCACAGGCCATCGCAGGACTATTTTTAGCAAGCATTTGCAAGCAGCCTCTGACATGAGATGCTTTTATTTTGTGTGTTTTAACTTGGCAGTACTGAAGCCAGTGGTAGGTGGTGGAAAGGTGGTGGAAAATGTTTTCTGGATGGAAAGTCATGCTGAGGCCAGCCCACTTCCTGCCCCAGGGAGATGCTCTGCAGCCTGGCCCTAGGCATCATGGGGGGCCCCACACATGGGCCAGTAACTCTGGGTATTAGGGCACAAAAAGCATGGCTGGAGAAGGGATTTAGCCCTAAACCCATATGTAAAGCACTAGCTAGCTGCGGATGCAGGGGCCAGTGGAGCCCTCATTAACAATTAAGCAAGCAAGGCTATGTCTTTGCTGTAACTCCTCACAGTTAGCACAGTGGTACAACGTTTGCCTGAAGGGATGACACAGTAGAAGACAGCATAAAGCAAAGTTCTTGGAGTGGTGAAGGTCATCGGTGCTGCTTTGTGCTGTTGAAGTACCATCCTTTTCATGTATTTATTTATTTAATTATCCAGTTCAAGCAGTTTTTCTATGCTATTTTATATATGGTCCACAAGAGAAAAAGAATAGAAAGAAACAAACTCAGCTTTTTGGATATAGGGTGGAGCCTATCACAACCCTAGTTTCCTGTGTGGCCTCTCACCCAAGTGTTGCAGTTCTGGGAAGTTCAGACAGGCCCCCAGGGGATGGAGCAGCTGTACCTATCCAGGGGCAGGGGTTGGCCCTGCTGAAACAGGAGCACTACTTCAACAACACTGCAGTCATCTGTGCCAACCTGAACCTTCTTTGTCTGCTTGTGTATTCTGGTTTAATACCTCTGCTATGTCTGCATTGATTTCACTGAAGTGTTTTCTGTGCTTGTCATTTTGAGAGGAGATTAACATTCTCTGCATTTCTAATTTGGGATTATGTTAGCAGTCTCTGCTGCCTGGTTCAGCAGACACTTCAAGGCCAAAGAACTACCTAAAAGTTACTTTAACAATGTAAAAATTGTAACCACGGGAGGTGGTTTTGCACCTGATATCTAAGAGCTAGGTTTTGCAAAATCATCCTCCACTTCAGGCGCCCTGAGCACTCAGTTGGCAAGGCTGCGGTGCTGTAGGGATGTGATGTTTGTTTTTATTCTACCTTGCAGAAAGCAGCTGGCAGGACTCCTAGAAGCAGCTTCAAGTGTCTGAATACTGAAAAGGGGCAGTAGGGTTTTAATCAGTTTTAAAAGTACATGAAGAATTCTTGTGCTGCCTCCTCCAACAAACACATTAAATTGTAATTTCCTGATTGCCACACTAATCATGACAACTGTCTAGTGTTGTTAATTTACCAGAGTTGGTCCCACAACTTCATCCTTTTCTGACTGCTGCTGCAGATACTCATTAACTGTTTCCTCTCATTTAATCGTGAAGGTGAAGACTGTAGGTGGCTCCCGAGAAATATATCAGGAAATATATCAGTTAACACATCCAGCAAGATCTTGGCCCAGGATGTTAAAGCCAAAAGTAAAACAAATCAGTGAAGCAGACCTGCTGTCTGTACATGTATGTGTACATGCAGATACCTCTTGGAATAGGACTCTGGTTTGTTGCTTTAAAAGTCTATGGACTTAGCTGGTGCAAGGGAAGCCAGGGGACACTTGATATTGTCATTTTGATAATATTCTGTTGATAAAATCTACATATCTCAGTTTCCCATTTACAGGTGCTACAGAGATAAGAACCAGGCAGCTCCAAAGAATTAGTCCAGTGGTAAACAAGGAAATCTTATTTCCCTCCTGGTTTCTAATAATAATATAAGTAACTAATTTGAAAGCTTAAAAAAATCCAGCCAAATAAGAGAAAGGAAAGTTATGCAAAGTCCATTTTTGTCAGCCAGGATGAAGGCTAAAGGTAGTCACATGTGCCATGTGGCCTGTATTCCTATCTTCTCAGACCTTTTCATCAGAGGTTTTTTTAGGTTGGTCATATATGCCAAAGAGCAGAATGGTGGATGCAGTAGCAAGCGTTTCTGCACCTTATTTAAGCTGGTATAATATCCAAGCAAAGAGTCTGCAGGGTAATTTTAGGCACATAAAGCCAAGGTCCAAATTAGGGCATTTAAAGTCCTACCCATGTGCCATGGACACAAAAATATAATTAGCTGCAGTGTCCTGACCAGAGTCTGATGGATCTAGAGCTCTGGTTGGCTACACTAGTCTGCTTTTATTTTTTGACTGCAGCTTATTTTTGGCAAGTCTTAAACCGATGCATTGCATCCCTGGGAAGGTCTGTATTTCTCTGCATGAACAGTGGCCTCTTTATCAATTGGTTGCATTTCTGAGGATCCTTAGGGATGAGATGTACTATATCAATTTAAACTGCTTGTATTGTTATGCCTTAAGGGTAAATACAAGTCAAGTAATTTGAAATTTGCTACCACTTGGAAGACAAGTTTTCTCTGGTGTCATTCCCATTTTTCATGTGGAATCTTTGTTAAAGCATGTTGCTCAAAAAACTTTAAGCTGATGCTCACTGCCTGATGCAGCAAAGCTTGCTGCCACACTTGTTTCATGTAGGGAAAAAGAATCCTGGGGAGGGAGAAGGCAGGTCTCTTGAGCTTGTTTTACTACTTTCCCTCCAGCAATAATGTTGTTGCCCATCAGTACAGCCCCCTATGTGATTGCAGATAGAGTGGAAGCAATCACTCATGGGGAAAATATGAACTGGGAGCATTCTAATAATTAAAAAGGGACTTTCCCCCTGCAGACAGCTGTGACATTTGGTAATGTTGCAGTCTCTTGTTCTTCCCAGCAAGTAGGGATATTGCAAAGGTGGAGAGGGTGGAACAGTGGGACCATGCAGAAAACTGAGCTGGTGAGCATTTGGGAGAGATAGCTAAGCCTGGCAGAGTGGACAGGGCTGTGCAAAGCAGGGAGCTACTTTTCTTTCTGTTTGGATTACAGAGAAAGTTAAAAATGGATCTGGATATAAATTTCTCTGTGGTACTAGATGATATTTTGAGCAAACTAGGGACTTAACTGAGTTACTCTGGGGCTGCCAGAGCCTGGCTGCCTGTGGGCAGTGAGAGATGTCTATTTCAGCACATAGTTTGCTCTGAACCTCTAATGTTCCCATGCAACCTCTGTGCCTAAAGTTGGTGGGTGCAAATAATCCTGGATAAACAGAAAAAGCCAGCACACTGCTCCTGTGTGCACAGTGGGAGCCCAGTGCAGCAGACAGGCACACAGCAAACCTCAATTAGAAGCTCAGCTGCATTTGGGCCCAGGGATTTCCCTGGGGACGGATGTGGCAAACACAGGGGCTAATGAGCTGAGTGCTCTAGCTGTGTGTCTGAGCTAGCAGAGGAGCTGCCAGGAGAGGAAGCAGGAAATACGAGACAATACTAACGGCATAGCCCTGAGAGGAAAAACCCACAAGAACAGAAGATGAACTTTGGGCTGTGTTCTTCCTGAAAAAGCCCAGGGACCGCCAGCCAAGGGTCTGTCGAGGTCAGCTCCTCCTGTGCACACCCTCTTCAGAGGAAGGCAGGCTCTTTGCTCTCTGCTCCTTCTGGTGAAAGTCCTCTGGAGTCACAAAGCCTGGCAGACTGCATGGCTCCGGGTGTGGTAACCCCAATCTGCCATCCACAATTTGCCTGAGGCTGGCGGGGGGTGTCGGCAGCAGCTGCTGCTAAAATAGCTCTTAGGGGGCTTGGCTTTTAGATACTTCAGTGCAAAACTCCCATCTGGGTGTTCTGGTGCTCTGCTCGGAAAGTTCCCAAGGTTTTAACCTGTTTTTTCTGGCAGAGCTGTGAGCTCTGCTCAGAGCTGGATCATTGGCTGTGTCAGCAGGGAGCATACAGCATTGTCCAAGGGCTGGATGTGCTTCTGGTGCCATGTCCTGGTCCAGCCCATCCTTCTTCTAGGTAAACAAATGGCTGTTGATGGAAGTGGGGCTGCAGCACCTGGGTTATCATAGTTATTCTTTGCAGGAGAGTAAGCTGGGAGAAGATCTCCAAGGGACAGCAAAGAGCTAGACTGCATTTGGAGGAGTGATAGGTGAATTCTGATTTACACACAGAGAGGCTAAAGGCGGGCTGAGACAGGTTAAATACGTCTCATGTTCTGCATGCTCTGAGTATTGCCTGCAGTCCCAGGACATAGGTTATAATAAAATCCTCTTTTTCTCACATAGCTCTCGTTCTCTCTTATTTTCATGCAGCCAGCTATGTACTCTGAGCATGACCTCTCCCAGGTGATGACTGGCGGTAAGTTCGGGGCCACCACCACACGTGGGAACTAGGAAATGAGCAGTGCCATCCTGTGGTGCGGCTTCAGCTCTGCTGCCCAGCCGGTGGTCGGAAGGTGGCTCTTCCTGCCGGTCCTCGGGTTCCCGAGCTGCATGTAAAAAATAGGAATTGGAAATAATGCTGCATCTAACAGAGTGGGCTGGGATCAGTGCTTCATTATTGAAGCTGTATTGGGAAGGAAGAGGGAGCAGATGGAGATTGCAATGGAGATTTTCTAGCCTCTAAGGAGTTTAAATTTATCTCTCTCCAAGGCTATATCCATTCCTGGGGTAACTTTTCATTTAGCCTAAGCCTTTTAGGGCTTTGATTTCTTCGGATTTCATGGAAGTTATGCACTAACTTATGGTTGTGGTGTTTCCTAGACAGAAATGCCTCTCCAGGATCAGCCCCTGCCTTTCCTGGATAGATAGTTCATGCACAGCAGTTTATTCAGGTCTTCTGAGAACACCCCATCCTGAGCACCTGCTGTGGTGATGTCTGGAGGGCCTGCCCATGGCATAGCCCTAAGGGCACATGTTGCTGGCTATCCCTACATGTTCAGGAATCCTGTACAAATGTTGAAACTAGTCCTTGAGTTCTTCCCAGACCAAATTTCTGAGCAGGCAAAAATATAACTTGCTTGGGAAAACACTGACCTCTGGTAACAGGCTTAGGGTCACGGGTTTGGTTTTATGTTTAAGTCAGGAAGATTCGTGGAGGCTCTGAAACACATTTGTGGGAAAGCCAGCAAGGGAAGTGAGGTGGGAGGAAGTGATTTTCCCCAGAGCACTAAAGAAAATCCATATCAACCCCTCTTTGAAACAACTGTTTGACTGTCACGCTATTTAATTCTTCTGCCTGCATTCACAGACACAAATCCTTTTTTTGGCTGCATCCTCTGCCTGCTAAAGCCCAGCATCCCACTGTGGCCATTGCAGCTACCTCCTGTATCCTCACCAGCTGGCAGTTCTTTGGCCCTGCAGACCTGGGAGACAGAAGCCACCATAGTCCAAGTGTCCTTGTGTCCCAGGAACTCTTGCTGCTGTAGCAGTGGTCTGCCCATTTGGGCTTTTCCAGAGAGCTCCAGGTGAGAAAACTTTCACATCAGCTCTGCTCTCTCTACATTGTCATGATGCTGTGCAGGCAGAACCCTACCTGTGACCTTCTGAATGTGGTGAAGGACACCTGTGGAAAGATACCTGTGGTCAAGCCCAGAGCCTGACCACTGCATTGCCCTCCCATGTGGGCAGGCACGGCTGCAGGGCAGGGGCTCAGCCTGGCTTTGGGGGAGCAGGGGGAGCCTCTCTGTGCAGGAGGGGCAGGAGGGCAGCATCAGCAGGGTCTCAGCTCATGGGGCAAGGGTGGGGTGTGCTTGAGAGGGTGGAGTAGGAAATAGCTTACTGGGCTGTTGCCCTGCTGCTCTCATAGGTGGCACCCACTAAAGCAGAGCTTGGAATGAACCCATTTCAGCTTAGTTTAGCTCAGGCTTTTAAAATCCTGTTGGGGTGAGCTGCTGTGAGAAATCACACCACAAATGATCAAGCATGCATTGGCAGAGATGGGAACATTTCCCAAATGGTTTCTTCCCTAAGGACCATCCAGAGGCACCAAAATGCATTGTCTTACAGGAAGGATGGAGCCCCTGGGAGGTGGATTGGGCAGATAAAAGCCTTCTCCTGGGGAGCCCATCTGCACATTAGTTTCAGCTGCATCATCAAAGTGAGTCATTCAATAAAAACAATTAGCTGAGGAAATATCACTAAACAGTAATAATTATCCAAATGTCCTAGCATTGACCATTTAGATGACTAAATCAACACAATCAATTGTGTTAATGAATGCTAATTCAAATCTAATAACTTTCTGGTTTATTTGATCATGTATAAAAAATTTACCTGCAGTGTTTGGACAGGATGAGGTGGCAGACCAGCGAGAAGCTTGGTCACCTGCCTGTCCTGTGGACTCTGTGAATGGGTAACCTGCCAGCAGCACATAGCAGTGCTCCCTACACAGCTTGCGGAGCAGTAGAAGAGTGCTTAGATGATGTCTAGGTACCCTTCATCTGGGCAGGCAGCTCTCGTGGACTTCAGAGAGACTTATGCCTACACAGAAATGTGGTAAAGACTCTCAGGAGAGGCTACATTCTCCTTCCTGCCCCCTTGCCTGAAGGGTCTCACAGGGCTCTGAATCTCCTAAACTGGAATGACTGGATAAAGTCACACAAACATCAGGTATCCATGTGCTCTGCCTGGGAGTAGAGGGGTATGGAGGGAACTCATGCTTAAAACTGACAGTTTCAGTCAAGAACAAATCACACTTGTAATGCAGGTTGGAAACTGACCCTCTGGCTCAGGTTTTTACTCTCTCCTCCTGTCCCAGTCACTGGTACCTAGGCTCTGGAGACACAGGTGTTCCCTGAAGTGCTTTATGCTCTGGATGGACTGTGATCATCGTTCATTTTTTTATGCATGGATGTTGTTTTGTTGTGTCTAGACGCTGGTATGATGCTTGCCACCTCAATAGCTAGAAATTATGGATGTTATAGATCCAGTGGGATTCAGCTTGGTGCTGGAATTTCCCTCACGCTTCCCTTAAAGGTGCAGTGAGCTTCTCCATCCCCTCTGCCAGCACACCAAGCCTTCTTAGTCCATACTAGTAAGTTCTTGGAAGAGGTTAATTCTTAAGAAAAGTTTGTTCTTTATCAGTTTTTCAAGAAAGAAATCAGCAAAGATACCAAGAAAGCAGCCTGCCCTGAAAACTGATGCCTGCCATACTATTTTCACATATCTGTAGAAATTGTTTTGTTTATCTCTCCTCATGCTCTGCTAACACAGGAAGGAGTGAATGTGTCTGGCACAGGAGCCAGTGACACACTTTTGCACCATGGTGTGCTGGGGTGGCTAAAACCCAGCAGCTCTGAGGTGAGCAGCTGTCAGGCTGCACTCAGGCTGCTCACGCTGATGCTCTGTCCACTGAACCACATTTGTACCTCAGGTGAAAAACAGTGCAGGTATCAAGAAGGTGAATTTCTCCTGCTGCCTGCAATCCGTTCTTGCTATGGCATTGAAGGGTTTCCCAAGTGGGGTTAACATGCAGGTGAGTCACTACAGTGTGCTGCAGCAGGTCTGGCTCTGTCCCTGCTGCACTCACCATCCGCAGCTCCGGCAGAGGGAACAGGAGCCAGAGCCACAGCAGGGAGCTGGGAGCCTTTGCCATCAGCTGAGGGAGCCTGGCCATGCTGTTGGTAGGAGCAGCCCTTGCACCACAAGGACTGGGCTTCTTTGCTTGTCTGCTAGTATCAACATTCATTTGCTCTCTGAAACAGACTTGGTTTATTTTTTTTTTAGGTCATTCTGTGTAACATAATCATATTAGAGTAGAATTCTTCTGCCTAATCAAATGAAACGTCATGTAGTTAGTTTGTCCTTAGCATTTACTAATGAATGTGATTGTGAGGATTTAGTTTCTCACATGGTTAATAGGAAGGCATTTAGATCATTATAGCTGTCTAGTGTCTTTCCACTGCTAATCGCTTTTACTGCCTGGTTCATTTCCAGACCAGCAAGTGAAACTCTGGCACACAATTGTGCAGGGAAACTGCCCCTGTGGTTATATATTGCTGTATTCCTGATATGATGGTTTGTAGGTGTGAAGTCAGTTCCCAGCTCCAACCTAAATTTCATATGCACTTCCGAAAATCACAGACTTGCTGTGATCCACCTTTCCTACTTGTCTGCACCATGCTGGGTCACGCAGTCCAGCACTCCCTCCCTGACACTGGCCAGCTGAAGACACTTAGAGAAGAAAAATTTATGCAAACAAATATGTAATGATCCCACTCCTGGATTGTGCATCCAGCTTCCAGAGCTTTAGGAGCTTTTCCATGCACCTTTGTTTAGAAGCTGCAATTGAATTTCCCTAATCTCTTGCTGGACTTTGCCACATCTTAGATCTCCATGACATCCTGTGACAATGATGCTGAACAGAAACCTGCACCAAAAAATCCCCAGTGTTGTTTTAGAACTACTAGGCGATATTTCAATTGAGAAAAATCAATACTTCCGTTCAGAAAAACAGGGAGTGAGATTTTGTTCTTCACCTTTTTAGGGCACCTGTGATGTGACTGAGCTGTCACTCCCCCCCTCTGCTGTCTCCTTTCCAAACTTCAGTTAGTCCTGCTTCTATCTTGGTTATTTTTTCCTCAAATGAGAACATTTCCATACCTGGTTACCTTTTGCAGAACCTATTTTTTTTCTGACTATCTTTTTAATACAGAATGCAAACTGTAATTAAGAAGAATTTATAGAAAGGTAAAGAGATGTTTTCTGTTATTTTCTCTGTTTAGACCTATTAATACTGTTAATTCTGGGTGCTTTCGCCCCAATGGAGCCCTGATCTCAAGTATCCATCGTGGCTCTGAAATTAATTTCCTAGTAAAAACCAGTTCATTTAAAGTCTGTGACACATATAGATTTTCCCCGTCAGGTACTGCATAGTGCATTTGTTCATGTGGAATTTAATGCAAAATCTAACTTCTTAATGCTGTGCATTATGAAATTGCATTCTGAAATATTTCTGTACTTTTTAGCTATGGTTTAATCTTTTCTGAATAATTCTTCATCAACTGAAGCCTTTGCTACTTTGCCCTTCGCTTTGTTTCCTTAGATCATGTGGTACGGCATTATTTGGCATTATTTTCTTTTAAGATCTGGGGGAGGAAACATGCCTGTTACACAAGCTAGTGAAGTATGTTACAATGATGATTATGGTAATGATAATTCTCATAACCTTCTTTGGCATTGCTCTGTCCTTTGATACTTATCTTGTTGCTAACAAACAATTCATAGCTGTTTGGAGCAGTGCTATCTTCTTAGGACCTAAACGGGTCAAGGGCTTTCTGCCAGCAGGACAGATGTCTGTACTGGTAAGATGAAGAGAAGCAGGAGGAAGCGATTTTTGGCTTATATTAAAATTAGTTGTGACTACTGCTCTGAGAGACACAAGGGATCGCCAGAAACTCTAGCATCCCTCCCAGCAACCGCTCCTCAGTTTACTATGGCGGTATTTAATTTCAATTAACAAATTTTAGTTTAGTTTAGTTTAGTTTAGTTTATGATTACGTCCCCCGTCCTTTCCTGTTTATTCCCCCCAAGGTTTTAGTGCGATACCCCTCTCCGTGCCGCTCCTTTGGCGATGGTGGAGCACGGAAAAAGAGGAAGGCGGAGGGGAGGGGGAGAAGGGAAAGGGCAGGAGGGGAAGGAAAAGGCGCCCGTGCCCGCCGCCGCAGCCCGGCGGGAGGAGCTCTCCCGCCGCCGCTGTCCGGCCGCTGTCCCCTCCCGTGTGAGCGCAGGGCCGGGCTCAGGGCGGTGCTGGGCTTCCCTCTAGCGGTGCCTGAGCCCTGCAGGAGGACGCGCCGTCCCTTCCAAGGGGCCGTCGCTGCTCGGCAGGAAAGGCTGGGTTCGGAGCCCGCCAAGCTCACCTTTCCAGCGGTACCCGGTCCCTGGAGACGGCGACATGTCTCCGGGCGAGCTGCTCTGCCTTACAGCAAAAACAGTACAGCCGTGCTTCCTCCTTTGGCTCCCAAGGGATGCCTTTGCGAAGGACTCTTCTCTCCTTGCCCGTGTGGAGTCAGTGTTCTTGTTGCATTCTTGTTCAATAACGGCGCTGTTTGGTGCAGTCCGAGTCTGGTGGCATTTGGCACAGCATGCATGGCACAGTTTAAAAGCTTGTTTCTGGGAATCTGTACCTGCATGAGTTAGGATGCTGAAGCATCGGGCTTGTTACCTGATGCCTCTTTGGGGAAGTCCATGTCAGACTGTGTGACTTTCTCACTGATTTGCTATTTGCTATTACAAGCAACAGGCAGAAATTGGTGAAAGTAACAGTAGAATTGTTAAAAACGGCCATACTATAGGCCTTCAGAAAACAAAGCATCACACATATGAGAACTGAAGTAAAAAGCCTTGTATGGATAAGAAACTCTTCACAAATAGTGTCCAGAGATATTCACAGTTTATCACAGAATATTCTGAGTTGGAGGTGACCCACAAGGATCATTGAGTCCAACTTTTAATCTTTAGCCACTGCATGAACATATAGTAATCTCCTTCTCCACAGCTACTTGCAGGACCTTCAACTTTTCTCAAGATATCCTGGGCAGGGTATGGGATTTTCAGATTACTTGAAAAAAACCCCATGTCTCAAGGCAGTTGCAAGTGGGTAACTAAATACTCCAGCCCCCTTAGCTCTAGCATCAATGGCATCAGTGAGTGAATTGTAGAGATCCTTGATGGCAACAGCTCAGGGCAATATGGAGCATGCTGGCTTGAGCCCAAAGGCGGGGCTTGCCTGCAGGATGTCCTGCCCAAGGATGGGGTACCCTGTGCCCACCTTCCTGTAGTTACTCTGAGCAAACATCATGCTTGCTCCTCACTGCCATTGACTGTGAATGCTAGAAAGCTTGATGCAGATATTTTTAACCTGTCCTGTGCACAATTAACCGAACCAAACACCTGGGAGGAGTAAAGTGCAGGACCTGCTGACCCAAGCCTTCAGGCCTGTCTGCATTGCATCATTACCTTGTGCCCTTATGCCACTGTGTTTCAGGGTAAACCTCTTCCCCCTGGCTCAATCTGACTGCACATTCTCTTCTGAGACAGGTAAGACTGATGAGGCAATGCTACCTGTTGTTGACCCACATTTGATCATCTTAGCATGCTGTCAAAATCACTTGGATTCTCCAGCACTGCTGTTGGCCTTGCTTCCTCCATGTATTTTCCTGCTAACCTGTTATCTTCCTCCCTCTCAGTTCCTTCAGCAGCAGCTGCTAGAAGCCATTACAGGGCTGCCCTCTTCTCATCCTAAGTGGGTCTTGTAACGAGAAAAGGAAACATATTTTTCCTTGATGTCTGGTAGGGGAAGCAGGTGATTCTTCTGATTATTGCCCTTAAAATGAATAAGCTATTAAGGGTACTTTAAAATGTTATTAGTGTGTTGAAGTAGTAATGTTAATAGTTAATTCATGCTCAATAACATTATATCTTTTAAATATTATTATTATTACATTGTCTTGTTGGAACAGCTTTAAAGGCTCTTCATGGGCTTTTAGTTAAGGCAAAGCACCAGCAGTGGGAACAGCAGAGCAATGACTGTGGGTGTGCATCCAGCTCTGGGAGAGATGCACTCATGGGGCTCAGACACTTCAGTTCAGAGCTGTGACAATGAGAGCTGCTCCTCAGTGATTGTCTGACCCTGGCCTGAAGGCTGTGGGTGCCACACTGCTGTGTGGTGAAGGACTGCAGCTGCTGAATGTCCAGTGTTTCTGCCCCCATGCAGACCCACAGTCCTGGGGATCCTCAGCCCATCATCCTACAGGGCCTGCCTGGATTTGGCTTGGTGTTCTGGTGCTTTCCTTGGAAACAACCCCTGCTCATTTTTTCACCAACTCAGTGGTTATTGCACTGAGGACCTTGCATCCCTTCCTCCCAATGTGTCTTGGAAGCACCTAGGCCAGTGAGCTCATCACACACCTTTGGCAAGGTGCTGCTTCATGTAGACTCTTCAAAATCTCTTATGTTGCAGAAAAAAGAGCAACTGGGGAAAGATTTCTGCAGAAGAGGTGGTGTCAACTCTAGTCCCTGGACACAGCTACTCAGTGGCTATTTCCTGGGAAAGATAAGCTCTTGTTGGAGCATGGCCTGAAGCCCTGGATGTCCGGCTCTCCAGGTGAGCACTCCCATCCCTTCACCATCTTTCACAATCTCCTGAGGATGCTGATTGTTTGCAGTAGTTCAAAAGTGGATGGATGGAAAGGCCAATCTATTAAATCTATTAAATAAAATTGACACCACTCAGAAATTGTCTGAACCAAAGAGGGCTGTTGAGAGAATATTTAGAGACAGTACCACTTTATGCTTTCCTGTTCTTACATTTTTCTCCAAGCACCTGCTTTTGGCCATTGCAGGAGACAAAATATGAGATTAGATTGACTTTCAGCAAGTAAGCAGGATATTTTTATAAAAATATTTCTATAAAATAAGAAATATAAAATATAAAATATAAAATATTAAATAAGAAATATAAAATATAAAATATAACATGCATGTATATTTACAAAGCTACACAGGACTTTCTGTACTGTCTTCTTGGTAGCATTTTACAAAATCCCAAGTTTTTTTTGTGAATGAATTTTGGGTGGTGATTCTAGCTGTATCAGAAAGCCTAAAATAAAACAGTAACAAAGTCATGACATTGAGAATAACATTAAGGTTGCAAAGTTAAGCACTTAGAAGGAAGAAAATGCCAAAATAAAGGGACTTGTACTCTTAGGATTGTAATTTTTTTGAAAATTCCCAGTCTGATGTCCTGCTGTGTGTACCAGGAGATAGAATTGCTCTACACTGTAATACTCTGTTTTTAACATAGGCTCCCTCCCTGGTTTGTATCCCAGTGTGGAGAGTGACCAGCTTTGAATGAGAGCACAGGGTGAAGGAGGGAGCAGCCTGCAGAGTCCTCACTCCTCCTCCCACCTGCAGAAGCCCATGGGCAGAGAGAGGAGCTGCTGGTGAACACTGACTGTAGTCATCCAGTGCTATGAGATGGTCACCCAGTGCCCCTGAGAGCCTGCCAGTGTGGTGGTGGATGTCTTCAGTGAAATCACATTTTTCAACAGAGGGTTCAGATGGCTGCTCATTCTGGATGCTGACTGAGGTCACCTGCTGCTTTGCTGTAGAAGTGTTTGTCCCACCTCACCTCCAGTCAGCTAAAGCTGTGCATGCCTGACAGCTCCACTTAATACTTGTGAAATTTCTATTTCAGGGCCTAGTTCTAAATTTCTTTTTCACTGGAAGCAGGATTAGCTGATAGTATACATAAGCACATACTTTGAAGAATGTATCTTTCTGCTTAAGGCAGTGTCCATGCAGACATTTATAGTTAAGTACTTTACTGTAAAAATAACATGAGAGCAAGTGCTTTGATGACAACAGCACTGATAACCAGAAAGTTATCTAATGCTTAACATGCAAGTATGTGTAAAGGGTGAAAAATTGGATGTTTTGGTATAATAAATTTTCCACTATGATCAGATATGCATATAGAGATAGCTTTCATGCTGGCAACCTGATAAACATGAGCAGACAGCAACAGATACAAAGATGGTCTCTCCTTTAACAAATGAGCACTATTTGGGGTGTTTAATACTGCAACGATAGCAGTGATGTGTAATCCCTCTGCCCAGGACCTCCCCAGCCTGCTGGGCAGATGTTCTGGCAGATCTTAGCACTTGAAAGTGAAATCTGCTCTTCCTTAACCCCAAAATTTTCATGAGCCACAATGTTTTCTTCTTCCTGTTATCTCTCATAATTTTTTCAGTTCTTTTTTTGTCTCTGGTAACACTTCCACTTACCTTAGTGTTGTCTTTCTGCTTCAAATGTAACCTTGTTTTTTCTGTTGAGGTTCCCATTTGTCAGCATTTCCCATCTCCATCTCTTCTGCTCAGGCAGTTTCCCACTGGTGGCACTGTTGTTCTCTGGGGTGGTGTTAGGGCTTAGGGGTGTGTTAGGAATGCCAAATGTCACTAGGCCTGTACAGAATTCTTGGCACACAGTAAAAATAAGAGTTTCCCTAGGGACCCTGATAATGTGGGACAAACCATGGAGACTGAGGGTGGGTTTGTCATGCTCGGGCTGAGTCTTTCAAGGGCCACAGAGACACCAAAACAAGCTGTCCAAAATGTCTCATTTAGGCTATGGTGAGTTGCCCCTGAGTTATTGTCACATGAAAGGTGCTTTTACCCCCCCCAAAAACCTCCAAACAACAAAAACCTCACTGTTTTCATAATCTATTAAGAGACGACTGAGAGCTAAAGAGAAGACTGTATTTTTCTAACATGTTGTCATAGTTGTGCCTTGCCTGAGAACAACAGTCTGTGAAAAAATACACCTGCAGCTCAGCCTGAAAATTGCCTCCCAACAGTTAACCAACTTATCACTTTCCTCTGGGATGAAGTTGAAGTGTAATTAAGGTTATGTCACTTTGGAGGACATGTGGGTAAAGGGAGGCAAGCCTGTTGAGATGAAATATGCTGGAAATTAGCAAGAGGTATTATGTACTCACATCAATCTTTAGTGTCCTGGCAGTTTGTCATGAGAGAGTCTCTGTAATGGTGATGCTTTGACTGTGATACACAACGTGAAAATGTGTGTTGAACAGGAAGGCAGGTGTGATGGGGAATTTTCTAGAGTATTTGGTCTAAACTTACTATAAACAGATTACTGGGGGCAGGGGGAAGTGTCACTAAATAACTACTGGCATCCTTTATCTGTGTGGAAGCATGAAAGAACTTCTCCTTGAAGTGAGAAGAGAAATTTCTAAAGTAACAGTTTCTAAAGTATAATCTCAGATTTTGTAACTTCCCAGCATGTCTAGAGCTTAGAGACTGCAACAAAGAGAGTAAAGCCTTTTACTCTTCATTTTCATTGTCCATTTTTATAATTAGAATTGGAGACTGTCATTTAGCAGCAAATTTAAAATAAAAACCATAACTTTCACAAAGTTCTCAAAGAAAACAAAAAATCCTATAGGTGTTGACACATCCTATCATCAGGTTTAGAAGGTAAGTACCAGGAAAACGATTGTTATCAGGTGTGAATTAACATACAGTGAGTTTGCTCACAACTGAAGAAGGTGACAGATATAACATATGCATTAATAAAAGCCCAAATGGAAGGTATGGCCATAATTAGAAATGGTACTTGAAGAAATGCTATCGATTCCAGGAACTGAATTTAATTTGATGGCTTTTACTGTAATTAACACAATTGTTTGTATCAGCATAGATTTCTTAATATTATTATCTAAGTTGACAAATTATAAAATTAAATGTTCATTTAAGATGTAATTCAAAAAATTTTAAGGGTTTTCTTGAGTCAATAGATCTCATTTAATTTCTTTAAAGCTAAAGGACCTGATTTTTTTTTTCTGCCAGTTTTCAGCGACTGAAGCTGCTCCTGATTCATATCAATGCTGCAATGAAAGCAACATAAACAAAGGAAACATTCACAGGTTCTGATGAGTTCTTGACAGCCCCTGTTGCCTATACTTTGCAGGCTTGAAATGTATTTTCTTTGTCGCGTTAGATTTTAATGGTACTGAATGTAAAGCGCACATATAATAACAATAATTCACTTTTCTTGTGTTTGCCCATTTACCTTGTCATATATCTGCTAGATGCAGGGTCTGGTTCTCTTCTCTTTTACACCTGTTTTACCCAAGGGCTGTTTATTTTGATGCAGTTACTCCTGATTTAGATCTGTGTATATGAATCTGTTATCTGCGAGAGGTAAATTAATGCTTTTAATCAAGACCACTCTTCTGCCTACCCATCAACATCAAAGCCCAGACATGCTATTAGTTATTGAGAAAGGAAGCACAGTGTGAGTAAGCAGCCCTCAGCTATCTCTGGATCCCCATTACCAGAATTTTAGCACCATTACCTCAAAACCATGAATACTTTTATCCTCACAGTCACTTGGAAAGGCTATGTATCCACATTACAGACCAAAGCCACAAAAGGAAGCAGAATTTGGACAGAAATAAGGTGCCTAAATCCCAGTGAAACCCTTAAGACCATTTTCAGCAGCTGCTACCCAAAGTCTCCCTACTTTGAAGATGGTTCTGTTGTGGATCCCCCATGCCTGAAGATTTTTCTTTTTTTGACCATACCCTGAAGGACCCTGATCTTGTCAGGTCATAGCATCTACCTGTTCTAAGCCTTGCTCTATCAGAAAGGTGACCTCAGCAGGATTCTCTCCACAGGAGGGTGAATCTGTGTAATCTTACCCCTAAGGTGTTGCAGCTGGGCCAATTATCAAAGATTAGGAACAGGCCTGACTTTAACAGGCCACAGCTGTAACCAATGAGAAGAAGAGTGCTATAAAAGAGTGGGTTGGCTGGTTGAAAAGGAACTGGAGTCAGTTGGCCACTTTGTAAAGAAGAAAGAGTTAGTGCTCTGAGGAGCTGCCCACAAGAAACACCCAGAAGGTGTGAAACTTGTAACTTTTGTGATAAGGAGACAACAGTCTGGAACCCCTGCAATAAGATGGCAATCAATCTGCCACCATGTACTTAGTCTGCTGAAGTCCTCAAGGCAGGTTGCACATTTAACACCACTGGAGTAAACTTTTTTTTTTCTTTAGCCAGACACAGAAAGCTCTGGCAACCTTATCACTGGTCTTATATTTGGTAATTGAATCAGTCATACAGGATGTAGGTGAGAGAGGAGGATTTGGGAGGATTCAGCTCTCTCTGTGTCTGCTTTCAGTTAACTGCCCACACCAGGAGCTAAAAAGTAGGACTTCCCGATTTACTGTGATCCACTAATTTCACTGAGGCCTGGTGAAGGTGCTGTGCATCTCCTCTGTTTCCACATGCATCCACTTTGGTGGATCCAGGCCACTCTACTGAGCTTGTTTCTTCATAGATGGGTAAGAATTATATATATTCATGCTAGATTGTAGTCCAGGTAAAATATTCCTGTAGGCTGCCAAGCTGTAGCTGTACATAACAGCTATTGAATGAAGTTGTATGAGGCACTCTTGGAGCAGGGACTGGAACAGGTGCTTAGATTTTCCTCTGGTTGTCTTAGACACCAGGCAACAAAGTTCATGACACTCTTTTCCCTTCTCAGTGAGTATTTTAATAATTCAAGAACATGACCTCATTCCTACGGAAGGATTGGAGAGTACCCCAATACAACTAACTCTCATCAGATGGTGAGGGATACTTACAAGGGGGATGAGTGGACACTCCTTGGACAGATAAAAGCATTTGGGGTTTTCTTGGGTGTCTTGGGTGCACGTGATAAACTGTTGTGTGAGGGTGTAAAATATGGTGTAGTGCATTACAGAAGCTCATAATCCCTTTTTTGTTTTTCCAAACACATGGCTATGAGCCTACCTTAGGAAGAGGGTGCAGGTCTCTGAATCACAGGTGAGCAGTGGCAGTTATGTGCAGTGCTGCGCCAGAATGCCCAAGTCCTAGGGAAGGTTGGAAGTTACCTTAGGAGCCCTAACAATGTTCACTGGCCCCCTGAGGTGTTTCTCTGCTCCCTGTATCAGCAGCTGTGACCCCAGCTGTGAATGGTCCTCGGCTCTGCAGGTGATGCTGGGCGCTCAGGCGATGGCTGTGGCACCTGCCAGGGGAGCCTGGCACCTGTGAGCTGGGTGCTGCAGCCAGCAGCCAGCCCAGTGGTGGCACCAGCAGATCCCGGGATTAATTAAGAAGCACATTTAAAAGGCGTTTTGGCGCTGCAAGATATAGATCGTGTTTATCTAGCGGGCTGCCGGGCCCTCCCCGCTCTGGTCAGCTCCTGACCTCCGTAGGGGAAACAGCCGGGGGGGCCCTGGGACCCGCGCCGCCCGCCTTGGCGGGGCGGCTACAGGGGCTCGGGGAAGGGCGGCGAGGCTCGCGCCCATGCCGATGCCCGTGCCCATGCCGGAGCCCATGCCGATGCCCGTGCCCATGCCGGAGCCCATGCCGATGCCCGTGCCCATGCCCGTTCCCATGCCGGAGCCCATGCCGATGCCCGTGCCCATGCCGAGGCCGTTCCCGTGCCGGCTCCGATCCGGGCGGGGCGGCGGCGCAGCCCGCGGCTGCCGTGCGGAGCTGTCCCGCCCCGCGGTGCTGAAACAGCCGCAAGCGCCGCAGTGCCGGCTCATCCCGGCCCGCCCTGCTCAGCACGGCTGCCCGGCAGGGACCGGCAAGTGCTCGGGACGTGACGAACAAGGGCCAAATAATTTCTTGAAATACACGGTCACACGTGTCGAATGCAGTTCCTCTTTATCTGCCCGCTGATTACAGCTGTAATTGCTTTGCTATTTATCTGTGAAACATCCTGCTCCATATTGAGGATAACATTAGGAATCGTTGCAAAGAATTCTAATTAGATAAACCCAAAACTTTGGATTTGCTGAGTAGTGAAATGCTCTGAGGCAATTATACATGCTAAGCTGCTGGCCTGAACAATATTCCTTATCAATGGCAACAATAGATGAGAAAATATGGGAACAAATTGATAAGCAATTCAGCAATAGAATTATTTTAAGAAGATAGCTAGAAAAGTGCACATTTTTCAAAACAAACATCGTGGTCCAATACTGTTGTAATGTGAATTAATGAAAAATTAGCAGTAGTTTAGGAGCCAAAACAGATATAATTTTCTAAGCGTAAAAACTAAAAGCTAAACTCTAGCTTTACTTCTGCACATGAGATTTTTTTTTCAGAGAAGTAATGAATAAAATTATAATTAATAATAATGAGAATAACAAGTTTCTATTAATGCCTATAAACATATCTTCCCTAATCAGATAATGACTAATAGAAGCATTCAGAAAATAGTTAAGAGATATCTATTTTTTAAACCAAGTGGCTAAGAAATATAATCCTACTGTACCTCAGTAATTGTTAAAGGAAGGACCCATTATCATAATTATGTTTCTGGAACAAACATTATTTCAATGTGATAAAGGATGACATGACACTAAAGGTAAAGCCACGGCAGATGTTACATGAGTAACAAGACAATATGCCCGCGTTTGGGTAATTTCTCCCCCCCAGACATGTTCTCATTAATCTCTGATTAATAGGATTTGAGTATAGTAAATGATGTTGATCTATTGTCTGTCTTTGTCCCACACCATAGAGAGAGCAATTTGTCAGCTCAGCTTTTGTGTGACTATTTAATAGCAAAGAGGGGGAGAGAAAAGACGCTAATCTTCTAATTGGCATCTATAGAGAAAGGTCTAAGAACACTGCCTGCCTGGAAATAGCTTGTGTGCAATTCCTATGCCTGCGAGGCTGAGGCAGACAGACAGCAGCACCAGGCTGGGTACCCATGGAAAGGAACAGTGTGTCCCTGTCACACAATGAGCTGCTGGCCAGAGGGAGAGCAAGGTGCACTGCAGAACAAGGTGCAATTGCTAACTCTTCCAAGTCTGTTATGTTGCAGCCTGTTATGTCAAGGGAGTGCTTCTTGACTGGTGTGACTTTAATAAAGACAGAAAGCTGCCTCCTTTCTAGAGCAGAAAGCAGAATGAGGCAGGGGAAAAACAGGGGGCACTGATGAGGACCCAGAATAGTCCTCTCACCAGCAAAATTGGAATCAATGGGGAGAACATGAAGTGCCCAAACATCTTTCCAGAGATGTCAGGTGAATAATGGCTTTGTGCTAATATAGTGCCACTTCTAACTTAGCTGTCCTCCTCAGGTGCTAAGGTTACCTAATGAAATGACTGCCTTCAAATACAAATAATTTCACAATTAAGTCACTGCTCCCAATTCAGCAAAACATGGAAGCTACTGCTTAAAACTAGGCATGAGGACAAGGGCTTTGTCTTTCCCCCATCCTCAAGTATCTATTTTATGCCCTTCAAAAGGTCAGAATGAAGGCTTGGGCTTTGTGTGCAGTTAAGGACCGGATCCCTCTGGCACATCTACGTTGCGGCAAAATGCAGCTTTGTTTTGTGTAATGATTTCTTAAGTGGTGAACATAGACAAAGAGTTCCTTGTTCAGTTTAACCACCTGAGCCATTCTGATAGTATAACATTTAAGATGAAGAGGTAACTCTCTAAAAATATTATTTTTTGAGACCTGTATCATTTTTTAATAGGAGCAATTTAATGAACATTTGATTTGGTAGTTTTGTCACTCGAGTGGGTCAAACCAGTGAATTGCATCATGAAGGGTGGGACTACCTTAAATCAGCTTTATCACTTGGAAATTGTTTTGTGGGCCTGCACATAATGTTGTTTCTACCTGTGTAACACTTCAATGGATATAGCATAGAAATAGCATAGCATAGAGCATGACTCTTTTTCATGCTAATGGATATCATCAGGATTTAATGGAAACTGATGAAGGATAAAGATTGGATAAAGAGGTATTTTGCTAAAGGAAAAATAAAACCATGGATAGAATTGAATCTGATTTAAAATGGAGAAGAGTGGAGGGAAAGCAGTTGACAATGCTGAGGTTAAAGAAAAGACTCTCAAAACTGTTTGTTTAAGTTAGCAATATTTGCTGCCACATTTCACAATCACATCTCTACTCAAAGCCACCAGGTCCCACTGCTCAGGTGTACGAACAGCACTTTGGCAGACGGGGTGTTGTCTGGCCTTTGCAGTGAGAACTGCTGGGATTTGGAGATCAGATGTGAGTCTGGGCAGGGACAAAGCAAGTGGGGCAATTTGTACCATCTTGTGTATGAATTTGCAAACCCAGAGCATTTCCCTGCTGCTTGGTGGTGTTACACAGCATGCTGAGCACGATTCTCACCGAGCACAGAGTGCAGCCCTTTCTCTGCCTTTGGGGGTGAGCCCTGACGTTTGTCCCCGTTTCAGGCATGGCAGAGAGCAGGCATGCCCTCTGTGGAAACGCCCAAAACTTTTGCAGTGGAAAGAGCTCCCTCAGTGGAGATGCTGGGTCTGTCCTGGATCTATTAGTCTCATACTGGGGGGCACAGTGCCAAATCTGCCTGAGCCTGGGCTGTGTGATTGAGCTGAAGTGCAGTAGTACAGCCACATCAGCAGGGGTCTGGGCTCTAACTTGTGTGTCTTCCAGGGAGAGGAAAATGTCTGTTTTGCTGCTGAACATGAACACAATGCCAGCCCGTCGTGCAATGTAGATGTAAGGTCTGAGGCTTGGGATGTCTCTGCCCTTGTGCTCTGCTCTGGGTGAACCCTGATGGGACATGTGCTCTTTTTAACTGTTTTGATCAAGCAAGAGGAGATTTCATCATTCAGAAGGCCATGGGGCATGTCAAGACATGTCCTGGACTAGCTAGTTGACTGCACCACCCTCCTCCATAGCCTGGAGGAGTCCTACCCCTGGAGGGGTCAGGCAGACTGTTTTCATAGAAGTTGTCATAGATTTCTCTATAGTGGGCGCTGGAAGAAGAGTGCCAGAATGCACCCACCTTAACTCCAGTTCTGCCACCATTTGAAGATTTTCTTGGTGTCAGGATGTAGTGGCACAAAAAAGCCTTCCAAGACTGCAAACAGCTCTCTCTGTGTCCTAGCATTGTGCAGGGACACAGAAACCACAGGCAGCAAAAAGCCCCAAAACGTTAGTTGTACCTTCCTTTTTAGAGGTTAGGGTGCTTTTTCCTGCTCAAGATATAGTAAAAGATGTTCCAGCTCCTGGGAGCTTCAGTCTAAATCCATACACTCAGGGTGAGGTCAAACTTTGTGTAATACTTTTGTACAAGCATGTCTTGTGGCCAGGTTCAAATACTGCAAGCTTCAGTTCTTCCTTAAAAATGAGGCTAGTTTTTATTTTCCAAAGGCTCAGAGCTGTGAGAATTGGAGGTTTAATAATCTTGTAAGCAAATAAGTAAGCAAAATGTCCTCAAAAGCTTATTCTGAGTAGACTTGGAGGTGTTGGAAGTCTTCAGGTAACTGTGGTCTGGACTTCATCTGACAAGGCCCTCTGCATCAGGGCATGAATTTATTGCATCTGTCCATCACCACAGCTCATTACAGGCAACATCAACTGTCACACATTTTCCAGCATATTTTATCTCTAGCTAGGACATGAAGTTGTTGTGAGTGCTATTTGTTATATTTCATGCTCTCAGCCTGTACAAAAAGCTGCTTAGTTAAGAAAGATCAAAATGCAAAGTGACATTTCTCTTTAAAAAAACATTATTACAGGGACTCTTGGACCGTTAAGATGCAAGAACACAGTTAAGATGCAAGAACACCGTGATAGTAACAAGTGTTATAAAATGTTATTTTAAAGGATGACCTGCTTCCTGCTCATCACCTAATATCACCTGTGCTTAGAGGGGGAAGAAGGCTGTATTTGGAACAGTTATCTCCTGGGCAGGCAATAGCATCTGGTGATATTAAAATGTCATCAAATGAAAATATATGCAATAGCGTCCACCTCATTTGAATATGAAATGCAAAGACAATCCAAGGCAGACAACTGCTTGTTTAGAGTGATATCTGAATATAAAGGCTGGATCATCAATAATAGATAAAGGGTTTTTTGGTTGTTGTAAATTAGAGGTAGGATGGGTATTGTAGTTTTGTTTTTTAATTATTAATCACATTAGCAAGGCTGGCTTTTACAAAGCACCAGGCAGAGTAAAAATGTAAAATACGAAGTGAGAAGAATTAATTTTATAATCTGACACTAGAATAAAGCATCCAAGCCCTCTGTCAACTACACTGAAAATTAGATAGTAACATTCTGGTAGTTCTGTCAAAGTCAAATACAGAAGCAATTGTTAAGTGTTGATAGGCAGTGGATAGAAGGTGTAATCCACTGGGAAGGTTTTGATCCAAAATGAAACAGTTTTCTACCCCTGCTAGTCAGGCAGAAATCTAATTACTCTCTTTTGATCTCTATGGAGAGGTAAACCAAAGAGTTATAGGTTATGGACAGTTTTATTGATTTTTATCTCAGAAATCAACAAGTGCAGGCTTTACACTTTACACATACTTGCTTAGCTGGTGATAGGATCAAATATTTCAAACTGGCTTTCCCTGCTACCAAGTCAATAAGCCTTTTAGTTGTTTTGTTCAAGTTGCACTGTGGATGTTAATATTACAGAACTTTTTTGCACTTAAATGCTTTGGGGGAAAAGATGGTCAGGATTATACTTGGGCATCTTAAACAAAAATCTAAGTTTTTTTTTTTCCTACTGCTTATTTCTCTGTTGCAGGTCTGCATTGCTACATTATGGCTTTAACTGGACAAGCAGCTGCATTTTTGACGAGGTGGAAAAGGACAACTGCAATTCAGCTGGTAACAGCTGCTAAAACAATTTCTGGAGTGCTCACAAGACATTTCTAAGGTAAACCTGGAGTGCAAAGGAGGAGAAGGCTTTCTGTGTCTGGACTTTCCAGTGCACCTTTGAGAAATCAGACACAAACTTCACTGCTTGTATTCTAGCACTGAAATATACCTTGGTCCTTTGTCCTGTCTCTATGAGGGCAAACATTTCCACAAATGTCCACTCTCATCGACTACAGCTTATGCAAATATTTAATCTTAAAAACCACTAGCCCTTCTTCTCCAAGCTACTTCCTGTAAATCCTAGCAGGATCAGTTCAGACATGGGCATGGAGAGAATGCCTTGCTTTTCATACAAAGGACCCTTTTAGGGACCTTTTTGATTAAGTGTAAATGTGTCTGAAAGATTTCCCAGGTAGTCTTACCTAAAACCTTGGCAAGCAATCATATCTTCAATCCAGCAAACAGGAGTTGTGCTATCAAGCTAAAAGATGTCAAGATTTCATGCCACCTTTTTAGAACTATAATTATTTGGGGTCTGTTGTTAATTATACATATTCATGCAATCTAATCAGTCTTCAAGAATGTGCATCAAGTCAGGGTCTGCTTGTTCAAATACACAAAAAAGCCTGTTATTCTCACTTAACTCCAGTGTCAGAGCCACAGCCACAGAGCCTGGGATGAGTGTAGCTCCATGATTATTTTGATAGCTTCTCTTCTTCGTGTCCTGGGAGATAAGGCTGTTTCTCCCAGAGCTGCACTTTTTCCTGAATGACTGACAACCCCTTTAGAGGAGATCAACCCCTCTTTGTGCCCTTTCACTCACTCGGAGGTTATCAGCTAAAACTGCACTCAGCATTCAATCACATCTTTCCCCTGTGGCTGTAACTCCTGTTAACACAATTAACCTTCTGATGGGAACATAAAATGAATCTAGGGAGGGAAAAAGAGCAGAAATACATTCCCATGTTAAGGATTAAATGGCCTTAGTGCTCATAGCAGTGTTTTTTCACCTCTCTCTCTTCCACAGCATTGTGTGCAAGGGGTTATTAGCAGGAAGTCACCTGTCACAAAATTCTTCCTACTAATTTTTCCTAGTAATCCCAGCAGCTCTTATTTTATCAATGTTGGGGTTTTTTTCAGTTTTTTTTTTTTTTAATTTTAAGGTTAATGGAAAGTACTATGGTACTCAAAACTACATAGACAAACAAATACAAATTTGTATTTATTTGTGTTTTGGTTTGCTTACCTGCCTCCCCCCTACCAAAAAAAAAAAAAAAATCTAAATCTGAAAGATACTGTTTGACAGCCAACCCTTCCCTTTTCTTTGACAGGATGGCATGATAGGGACAAATATATCTGTCTTCTTTTGGGTGTCTTTTTCTATGGCAGCATTTTTAGATGATAAACAATCCCATTGAAAGCTCATGTTTGTTCTCATTTCCTGGCTGTGTTTCTGTACTGAGCTCTGTATGTGTCCCCCTGACTGTGCCCTAGTGTGTGCCTGCTCTAAGCATACTTTAGCCACAGCATTTTTGAGGAATCTGAGTATACCCCCCCACACCTCTCCTGAAACTTGAGGAAGGAGTTTTCATCCAAATGTTCCCTCTTTAACTCCCTCTCTGCTCCATGGGTGGCTCATTGTCCTGAAGAGCCAGGGGTCTGAGATGGAGGCCAGCAATGCCTGCTTGGGCACCATGCACAGGCTGGAGCCTGTGGTACTAATGCTGCTGTGCAGGTCTGGTGCTGAAAAAACTCTGGTCTGGCTCTGGTTCTCACTCTGCTTATCTTGAGCAAGCTAGTGCTCTGCCCTACATTGCTCTACAGAAATATTTGTGAAGGATTTCCCCCCACTTTTAAGTCCCTGTATTAAGAACTAGTCGTCTGTCTGAGCTGCTGAGGCAGCACTTGGAGGGCACCCCCTTGGGCCCATTGACTCCCAGAGGTGAGGCTGAAGGTGAGCAGCCTTGGAAGGCACTTGTTCTCTGACTGACAGTCTATACCCACTCTGTGGTCAGGAGAAGGACTTGTAGATTCTGGGCTTTTTGAATTTCTCAGTTCTTGCCTATTATGAAGTGCTGTCCAGCAGCAGGTACTTGGCCACCGCATGGTTTTGGTACTCCAGGTGTTTGCAGATTGTGGTGAAACTTGTAACTGGACAAGAGATGGAAAATCAACATCACTTTTATAGCACAGACACATCCCCAAGCACACGGTGGCTTAACTGATGCAGCAGCTAAATGAGATGAGGAGATTTTGTGTTTTCCTGTAAGATTACAATATTGCTGATTTTGACTCCACCTCATTTACCAGGTTTGCATAAACACAATAAGTGGTGGCCAAATCTAGCTGCTAAGGTGTGCCTGCACTCTGCCTCTGTTGGTTGAATGAGTTTTATGCAATGGCTCTGGTGACAGATCTAGGGGACTTTCATCATTGCAGTATTAGGTATTTATCATGCAAGTGCCAGATTTGCAGCTCCATTCTCAGAGGCAGAATTGCTTAAACAGTAACTAAAGCAGGCAGAGAAAGACAAGTCACTCCTTAATACATATTTCTTACAGATTTTGTTATGTTGTGATGCAAGGGACAATATTACATGCACATTGTAGAAAGAAATGAACAAGGCAAAATAATTATGTTTTCTGGGACAGGCTTTAATAATGTCCACTCTGACTTATACGTTGTTACATGTGCAAGTTTCTTCCTCAGTTCCTTGTTATAGCCCTGTTCTCCCAGGTAGAGGGTTAGGGGATGATCCATACGTGTGTGGACTTTACAGTGTTGCTACTGTAGATTTGTAAAAGGGTCATGAGGCTAAAAGATATGTTGAACACACAGTTAATAATGTTGGAATGTGTCCCTGGCAAAATGAAAGTCTTTGCAGCTGGACACAAGTGCCTTGTACTGCTGAAGAAGAGCTGAGGGAACTCTGTGGGTCTGCCAGTTTGCAGATGAAGCTGCTATAGGGCTTGCAAAAGAAGGTCAGAGAAACAGCTCATGGGAAAAGGAAGATGCAAGGATATCAGCTGACAACTGAAGATTGGGCTAATTTTCATTGTAGGCTTTTTCTCTATTTCATACCTTTTTTCTCTTTTCAGTTCAGATGTGTTAGTTGTTCACCTGTCCTTGTCCTGAGAATTGATTGTTGCATCCATGGGAGATTGCTGGCATGAAGAAAAACACTGAGAGCAATTAAAATGAGGAAGGCTGATGTCAGGATTGCTTCTTCCTTTCAAAGGAACTAGGAACCTCACCAGAAAAACAGTTTTGTTTCCAAGTAAACCTCATTCCAGTGGATGCAGTATCCAGCTGACCCAGTTGAAACAGAGCATGTTGTGGTGCTGTAGCAATGGAGCATTGACTGTGGAGTTCTGTGGTGATCACCCTTGAGGTAAGGAGGCAGCACAAGGATTGCACATAGAAAGACCCATAAAGGGTGAGGCAAGGTTCATAGCACCATGAGCCTGGCTCACACTAGGATGCTGTGGCTTGGTTTTCATGAGATACCAGTTAGCCATTGTCCTTCCCCACACAACTGCCCCAGCTCTCATCTTCTTACATGTTTCTGCTGCTGTATCTTTAGAGGACACAGAACCTGTGTGGTTTTGTGGGGGGTCACAATGGGGTGGCTCCAACAAGACACATTGTGTGACAGGGCAAGGACTGCACCCAGGACACGGGTGCAGAAGTGCTTTCTGCAGGGCTGGGCCAGCTGGGAAGCCCATAACCAGCACAGTGGTGGGTTGAGACCAATGTCATCAGCTTGGGATTTCCCACTGGGGAGAGAGACATGGATATAAACCAAATGGCTGCAAAAATGTGAATGCAGGACATGCTAAGCGGCTCTTATCCTCCCAAAAGACATGTGTGCTGGGGTGTTATGCAAATCTTGAAAGAATATAGCCTCCAGCTCATCCCATTGTTGAAAAGGATTAAGCCCCTGCGAGTGCTGGGCACTTAGGGATTATGGTTCAGCATCCAGAGAGGGATGAACCCGGACTGACTTATGGTGTTTAAGGGCTTTATGCCTTCACTGAACACCTACAGCTGTTACAATTTCTTTTGCCTGGTTTCTGGAAGTGTCAGGACAGATCCTTTAGGTTTTCCATTGAAATGCTGATAACCATGAACTCTTTCCCTGGATTCACACACAGATGTGCTAATAAAAAGCAGTATTTGAGACATGGCATCATATCTTCTCTGCTACACTTGGTCACCGTTATGCAGAGCAGCTGCCATCTGTGTCCTGCTTCACTGCCTGAGACCCGCAGCTATTCCAGGGAGATGTGTCACCAATCCTCTCCCACAACAGCCTCACTGTATTTTACAGCCCACAGCGCTTCAGATTACTTCTCCATGTAAAAGTTCAGTGTTGTGGTCCAGCCCTTGGGAATTAGTGTCTGAGCTGGCTCTGCAGAACAGGGGTGATGTGATTATCAATCCTTCTGGTAGGGCTGGAGCAGTCTCTGACTGGTGGGAGGGCTTGTGCATTACTACATAATACATCAAACCTCTGGTGCAGCAGCTTCTTCAGAAGAGGAGATAAATTTTTCAGTGCCCCATGTGCCTCTGTGCAGGGCTCTGTTCTTCCACACACTAGGGATCTGCTTACCAGCATCAGGGGACTCAGCCAAGGGTGGAGAAGGTTGCTTATTCTGAAACACGTGACCTGCTTAACACAGCTGTAGGCTTTTGTGAAGGAGTCTTCTCATAGAGTCTGGAGGAAAAAAAAAGAGCTTAACTGGGAAATTAACTGAAATAATTCTGTAATATAGATTATTTCCACTTCCTCATCTTCAGGTGTAAGCACTGGGACAACCTCCTGCATCAGTGACTGTGAGAAAGTTATAGCTTTGCTACATCTTTTTTTTCATTGAGATGAACTCCTTTTGTTACAACTGCAGAATGCAGCTGACTCTGTACAGTCTTGACTGTCCACTGCTGTTTTACACTTTGAATTCAACAACTCAGAGACACAATGGACATTAGTGACAAATTGTGTCTCTCAAGGGTCTGTATTGTGACCAGTGTTATTAAATAACTTCATTAATTACATGGATAAAGTGTTCAAGTGCACCCCCAGCGAATTTGCAGATGACACCAAGCTGAGTGGTGCTTTGAAACACCTGAAGAACAGGATGCCATCCAGAGGGACCTGGACAAACTCAAGAAGTGGGCCCAGGGAAGTCTCAAGAGTTTTGACAGGACCGAATTCAAGGTACTGCATTTGGGTCAGGGCAGTCCCCGGTATCAGCACAGGCTGGGCATGAACAGACCCAGAGCAGCCCTGCCCAGAAGGACTTGGGGGTGCTGCTGGCTGAGAGGCTGGACATGAGCCAGCCATGGGCACTCCCAGCCCAGAGAGCCAAACCTGTCCTGGGCTGCATCCAGAGCAGTGTGGACAGCAGGGTCAGGGAGGGGATTCTGCCCCTCTGCTCTGCTCTGCTGAGACCCCACTGCAGAGCTGCATCAGCTCTGGGGTGCCAGCACAGGAGGGACATGGAGCTGCTGGAGTGACTCCAGAGGAGGCCACCAAGATGGAACACCTCTCCCATGAGGAAAGGCTGAGAAAATTGGGGTTGCTCAGCCTGGAAAGAGAAGGCTTTGGGGTGAGCTAATTGTGGCCTTCCAGTGCCTGATGAGAGCCTACAAGAAAGATGGAGAGAGACTTTATACAAGGACATGTGATGACAGATCAAGAGCGAGTGACTTCAAACTAAATGAGGGTGGGCTTAGATTAGATATTAGGCAATAATTCTGTACTGTGAGAGTGGTGAGGCACTGGAACACATTGCCCTAAGAAATGGTGGGTGCCTCCTCTCTGGAAGTGTTCAAGACCAGGCTGGATGGAGCTCTGGGCAACCTGGTGTAGTAGAAGGTGTCCCTGCTCGTGGCAGGGGGTTTGGAATGAGATTATATTTAAGGCCACTTCCAACCTAGACCATTCTAGGACTCCATGATTATCAAGTTTTGCTCATCTGAACTGAAGCACAGAAAACAATAGACAAAACAAGGGAAGATGCTAATAGGGTTGAAACTGCTGTTTTCAAACATCTGCTGTTCTCCATTTTTCTTGGCTTCTGCTTCCCACCCCTTTCATTCTAGAATCTCTTGATGAAACAGAAGTAAAATCCACTGGTCTGCATTTCAGAAAGTAGTCTTTAAACTTTCAAACACAGTAGAGATTCCTACCTATATTTTCCATGCACAAAAATGCAATGGAAAAATATCAGAGCAAAACTGGAAGTGTGTGCCTGGAGGTCCTTTCAAAAAAAATGGACCCATTCAAAACTATATTTCACCCTTAGTCCTAAATAACTGGTTTATGTTCCAGGTGAATTTCTGCAGCAATTTGCAGTTCTACTTTTTCAATTATCCATTTTTCCCCTATTGAGATCTTATTCATTTCCATTTACTTCTGCAAAGTCCTTTTTCCTGTTCACAGTGCCATTATGCTTTTCCTGACTATTTCTTTGAAATTAAGTGCTTGGTTCTTTATCTTTTCATCATTAATTACTGATGTCTTTTTGACCTCTTCTTTGTAAGGGACCGTGCCATATTTCTATTTCCTGTCTTTTAGGCTTGTTTAAGATATTTTCTTTCTTTAATGACCTGCTCTGAATAGCTTTGTTCTTGTTTTTCAGTCATTTCCCAGAATGGCCACACAGCCGAACCTTTGCCCTCCTCTCTTGTTTTTCATCTTGTCTCTGCTGTATCAATGGCCTAGTGAAAAATGTATTTTACAGCTGGCTGAGGACAAACCTCACTCCCTTTTTATAATTATGCTGATCATAATCTCAAAAACCTTTTGCTGTGACTGTGCACCAGTTAGAACTTCTCTATGGAGGGCCAGAGGCAGTTGGGTGTGAACAGAAGTGGGCACTGCTTTTACACTTGGGATTTGGTTTAGAAGAACATGAACAGAAGCCATGAATGGTGGATTAGTGAAATGTTAGTTTAGACGGCTGAGGACTTTTTCCTGTGTAAAGATGGTGAGCTTTTTTGTCAAGCTCTTCAGTGAGATGGGAGATACTTTGGTACTTCAGGAAGACTCAAACCTGTCATTAGGTATCAAAATTATTTCTTGGACTGGTTCCACATATACCATTTCACCATGCCTTATAGTGATATTTTCATTTGCTTCTTCCTTCTTAATAATTCTCCAAGGATTTTTTTTTTAATTTTATAATTGAAAATATTCAAATAGTTCATAAATTATTTTCCTGTCTTTGCCAAATTTCCCATTAGCATCAGTGGAATCTCATTTAGCAGACAAGGTTAGACTCCACCATCACCTCTCAGTATTCCTTTCTCGAGGAGTGATGGCTAGGAAGGAAGGCCAGCTGTTTTTTTTAAAAATATGAGAGTGGGGCCTTGTTGCTGAAATATATTTAATATATGTGTAAAGGGAGACACGATACATGCAGGCATTTGCTGTCATTCTGTTCTTTTAAATAAATAACTGAGTATAATGAGTCTCAGCCACAGAATGAACATAATGAACCTCTAAAAAAGATTTTGTCTGAGAGCAATATTTACCACTGAGGAAGGGATTGTTACAGAAACAAGAATTGTTTAGACGTTAGCGAGTGAGGTAAGAATCTATTAAAGGAATTAAAAGCAAAGATGACTCATCACACATTTCTGCTTATTTGTAAGAGACACATGAAAGGCAGGATTTCAAAACATTTGTATTAGAAAAACATCAATAACAAAGCCCCCTGATTTGATTTTTCAGTCTCATGGGCTTCAAAAGAAGATGTGACTTTTCCACATCTGCCTTGAAAATCACGCCGCACTGGAAACTACAAAAGGCTTGCTTGGCTTTGCTACATTTAATTTTTAGATTGGTCACCTATAGGTGAAATTTACACCATTTTCTTCTCTGCAAAAAAACCCTAGGAACTGTTTTTGTTGCATTGAGAGTCAGGTTTCTGATATGCTTCAAAGGGGAAAGTGCTTCTGCCACTGCTGCTGAGGCTCCTGCGGCTTGCGGAGGAAAGCCTGCCTCACTCCCTGCTCACCTTCTCACTCACTCCCCTTCTCCAGCCAACCCGCTGCTCTCCCTGCCTAGAAAATCCCTCTGGAGCAGAGATCAAGGGAGTCAATCAGCTCTCTGTGCTTTGCTTTCCCTGTCATGGGCAGGAGACCCTTGCAATGGGTTAGGGTAACGATTTAGGCACAATTCAGCAGGCCAGGCTTTTATGAGGTTATGTGGGAACTGGAGCAAAGTGTGACAGCACAGCTGTGGTAGAAAATTGGTCTTAAAATGTTTTTCATAGTAGGATACAGATAATATTGATAATATAATATAATTAATATAAGTACAGAATTTTTATGGGTACCTTTGCTATAGGAGGATAAAAGACAACATAGGAACAAAAGCAAGAAACAGAGAAAGAAGTGAAAGCAGAGGAGAATGTGTACACAAAGAAGCAAGCTGGCAAGTTGGCCAGTGCAGTGACTATGCAGGGAAAAGAAAAGGAGATACAGTTTAGCAAGTCTCAATCCCTTTCATTCTACCACTTAAGTTTTGCTGAACAATATTATTTCAGATGTCTCCTGTAAATCCATCATCTGTTAAACCAGCCCTTGAAAATGAACTGGCTAGTACAAGTCAGTAAAGTCCTGACGAGGAGCAAAGTGGCAACAATTTGCCTAGCACAGGAGAGGAACCTCAAGGATCAAACACACTTATAAGGCTGTGCAGCAGCTGGGAAAGGGGGAGCCAGGGAGGAGAGGGAAGAATGTGACCTGGCTGCTTCCCAGGTGAGACGGAGCCACTTGATGGAGCACTGCTGGGGAGAGCTGCAACACTGCTGCAGTGCTGCTGCTCCTCCTCTCCCTTCCTCGGTTCCTGACTTGGCAGAGCCCAGTGAAACCAGTGGGTGGTGACAGGCAGAGCCCTGCAGCTCTCTGACTCGGATGAGAAGTGCCACACATTCAGGAAAATTAAGCTGTGCTGAGCTCAGGGCCGCAGGGTCAGAGTCAAACTCCTGCCAGACTTCTCCAGTCTGACCCATGGGCTCATTCCCGAGGGTGAGAAGGGTAGGCAGGAAGGTTCTGAGATCTCAGATCCTTCTTCAAAAGGTGCTATCAGATCTAGCAAGGTCAGCAGAAAGTGAAGGCAGCTACTTTGAGTTGTGGGGGCATCCTCCCCATGCCCTGAAACAGCACCATGTCCTGTGCAGGCTGGGTCCAGTGGGCACTGAAACACAAACTGGCTTTTGGGGACTTTGCTTTTTGGGAAAATGTGATTCCTTTCTGAAGTGGAACTTTGTGGGGGAAAAAATCCCAACAAACCAATTTTTGCGAATTAAGAAAAACTGTTTATTTTAATGACACATTTCCTCTTTACTGCATGCCATTTAAAAATGCCAAACTACAATTTTTTCTCCCACTTAATGGTACAATAAGCCATATAAACATAAACTGGACATAGGACATTTCAACCCAGGAACCAACTGCTTTCAAATTCATCATGCTCTAAGAAAAATGCCTTTATCCCAAGATATCCATAGGGGCTGCTGCCATGTTTGTTCCAACACATGATGCTTGTTTTGTAAGTCCTAACTCTGACATTCTTTATTTTGATTTTCATTTCTGATAGAGTTCTGTTTGTGTATCTTCCAACTGAACATACCGTGCTTCTGTTTAACTGTCTATTTATAGTCATAAGAGAAATAAACATATAAAATAAATGCATCTTGATGCATAGCTGTGCAGCAGTACAGATGTTTTATTAATGAAAATGAATCCAGCTTTTTGTAAGTCATGGCAGCAATATAACGTATCATTGTTTGCTTCTCTGCTAGATGGTCCCTGCTGTTTTTACATAGAAATTCCTGTAATACTTAAAGGACATCTGGAAGAATTCAGCCAATTAATCGAATTCACGCAGGAGCTGGGCTAATGGCTGTCTGAAAGGCAGATTACATTAAATCAAACTTGCAATATGAATGAAAGTACTTAATCATACATGCAACATTCATTAGACGTGGCACAGCAAGTGTTTTGATTACTTTAATGAAAGATCAGGTAAAGTGCATCAACTGAACAGATTGAAGAGACAGCATGCTTACAAATGTTTGATTATGTTGACTATCAACAGAAACAGTGCCAGTAATTTATAGCAAAACATATTTGGAGGAGGAGGAGGAGGAGGATGAAGCTGGTGAACTTGGGAGGCAAAATGAAATTTAGGCCTTGTCTCCAAGCACTTTAATTAATATTTAGGATAGCAAGACTTTGATTAAATGTCACAAAAGAAGAAAAACAAATGTAAGTGGAGAATCCTGCATGGCAGCTGCTAGGGATCATTATATTAGCAGTACTTGGAGCATGATGCTGGTTTTGAGTCCCCTCTCTTAGCTTTGAAGTAAAGAGGGCTAAGTCCTGAGTGGAAAAAACATTTTCAAAATGAGATATATGCATGATGATTTTGGCTTGGTGCTGCTTTTCCCCTGGGTTCTGCTGGAGACATCCTCCAGTTGCCACTGCCCTTGCCTTCTGTGCAGGCTCTGGCACCTGGAGAGGGGAAGGAAGCTGAAGAGGAGCTTTGGTTTTAGATCCTCCTGAACCACTGATGCATCTTCCCTTTTCCTACCTCATCAGCCAGCAGAACATTTTACCATTGCTCTTCAGGGTTGTACATGGGTGTTCACCCATAAAAAAAAAGAGAGTCCCCATCCTGACACACCTGCCAAGAGCTGGCACTGCAGCCTTGCCTCTCTGAAGCTTCCTGCACAATGGGCATTTGCCAGGTCTCATTTGTGAAAGAGCAGGGTGGATGGGCTCAGAAGCTGGAGGTGCATTGTCAGAGAAGAGCAACAGCTCTCTGGCTCAGGGCTGCCTTTCCTTGCCCTCCTCTGTCACATTCCCTGCAAAGAGATGAATCACTATTTCCTTTTGGGAGTTATCAACCTCCTTGTTGCTTTTCTGAGATGCAGACACCCAGCTCAGATGTGGTTTATTTCCTTGTAAAGCAATTTTCTATCTTGTTCCTTCTGGGTGCTGCTCTGCCCAGCTGTTTCTAGCCAGTTTTCCATGTTGGTTTGCTTGTCTTCTTCCACCCCCTGCCACTGGTTTTCCTTATCAGCATCTCCCATGCTCCACCTGCCCCTCTGCAACTGTTGCTGGCAGTGGTGGCTCCTGCACTGACACCTGCTTTGCAGTGGCCATGCCATACCTGCACCTTATTCCACAATAAATCCTGCCATTCCTTCCCATGGGCAAGCAAAGACACAGTAGCATGCTTCTGTCAGGAAGTGCATCCGGTTCTGGCAGGAAAAGGATCTGGGAATTTGGTGTGACCTGAAGAACATGGAGGGAGAAATAGAGAGAGTATCATGGAGTAGGAGTGGCAGAAAGGTCTTGGGCAATAGCCCTGGGGAATTACCTCTTGCACCTCTGAGTCAGAGAAATGTTATTGAATGAGGTGGCCTTAGAACAGGGGCATGAAAGAATTATTTGGACTGGGGGGGGGGGGGGGGGGGGGGGGGGAAAGAAAAAAATGTAAATATTTCCCTGTGGACTCAGCTCCCTGCACCACATCCCTGCAGAACTGAATATGCTCCAGTGCCAGCACAAGAGCAGGATGAAGAGTGACCATAACAGAATCAAGTATTTGTGGCTGTGATTCATCTGCTCCTGATCTCTGCTCTCTGAAAGCCTCCTAGACTGGGCCCTTTTGGGAAATTAGGCAACGAGCATGTTTCTCTGTCCTGCCTGAACTTAAATGGAGGCAGGTGTGGAGTTTCCCTTTACTGGAGGCAGGCATGGAGTTTCAGACACTTCATTTCTCCCACTCTCCTGCTGCCTTGTCTTCCGGTCTCTTCAGCTGTTGTTCCCTCTGCACACAGAACCATCCACCTGTCTGCACACACACCTGCACTGAGCCCAGCTGGGACTCAGCCTCCCTGAGAGCCACTACTGATATCCACATAGTTGATAACCAACATAGAGTGATGCTTGTAGGGAACAGACTGCTGAGAACCTCATGCCAAAGGATGCCAAATCTTCCTGTTTATTGCATGGAGAGATCAATAAATAAGTCCAGCAGGCAAATTTGGCCAATGGCAAATGGCTTCAGCCTGTGGGGTATGAGCTGAAATCCAGCTGAAATCTGTAATGAAGTAATGGAAGTCACAATGGTCCCATCGAGTGTCCTATAACTTTTATAAGTTTAGGAACGTCACTCTGCTCCCTGGAGAGGACCTGGTTTCCCTGCAATAGGCAATGCAGATGGAGAGGGGGAAGAACCAAAACGTGAGATTGCTCCTTTGGCCCTTATGCAGCTGCTCACTTACAGAGTAGGGAGAGGAGCCATGGCACCACTGTCCTCCCAGTATCACCTTAGTGATGGGTGATGGGACCAGTTCACAGCATCACTTCATTTGTGGGAAAAGAAGAAGGTTAAATGTTTTCATGGTGTCTTCAAAACCCTTCAAATCCCTCTAACCCAAGTACCTTCACAGAACAGTGTTTTCTACCTTCCCTGACAGAAAGATTTTGTTAATATTTGACCAATGAAGAAAAACATGGCAGCTGTTAGCATCATTTTCCTCTTGACCAGATTGTCCTCAGGTAAAACAAAACACAATTAAGATACTAGCAAGGTCAGTTACATTAGACAATCCTTATCCTCATAATGCAGATATTTCCTTCAATGTCTGTCACCAGCACCAAATTCCCAACCCCAGCAGGGTAACTGGCAGCCCTGCTCTAGGGGGAAGATGAAATGGCTTGTGTTGCCACCAAAACCAGCCTGGATTTTGTTTAAGTGCTGGAGCCTGGGGGTGGTATCGCTCATCTAGCTGTGTTGCTGGAGAGTCATGTATCAAGGACAGGCTTCTGAGGCAGCTTCTGTCTCCCTCCTATTTACTGCTCCATTAATTACAAACCAGATGTCAGGGCAAGATTTAAAAGTCAACTTTATTTGAAATCCTGCAATATAAAAAAACTCAACCACAACAATTTTTTTTTGTGGTGGGGAGGGGAAACATGAAGGAGAGAAATGTTCTTTAATCCTTTGCTTATAGTTATTCTCTGTTTTATTTTTAACTCTTATTTTTTTAAAGTTGTGGTTATTTTTTCTTTTACTTAGTGGCAAAAGGAATTTCTCTTTTTCCTTCTGTCCCCTCAACCCCCAGAAGAGTTTTTAGGGTTTTCCCTGGGAACCAGACCTCACTTAAGACCTTCTCTCTGCCAGCTGGCATTTCTGTCATACATTCCTCTTGCTGTTTATGCCCCAAGACCGTTCAGAAATATAAATGCAGCTGCCCACTTGCTTGACAATGTTTTATTTGTGGACCATGGAAGTATAGACCTCTTCTTCAGTGTCTGCACAGGTTTCCAGGTGTCCTGGAGCTGCTGGAGACAAGGCTGGGGCTGAAAGCAGTGGTATCCCTACTGCACAGCCAGAGATGAGAGTCTCCAGACAGCTGGGATGCACAAGAATCTGGATGACAAACTTCTAGTGCCAAACTCTGGAGCCCCCTGGGCAATCAGACGGAGCATCCTCCAGAGTCACATAATCATGGAATTGATTAGGTTGAAAAAGACCTTTAAGAGTTCAACCATTAACCCAGCACTGACAAGTCCACCACTAAACCGTGTCCCTAAAAGAAGGCAGCAACAAGGAAAGGTATCTAGAGGAATCTGAGGATTGTCCTCACTTTGGAAGGTCCCCAAGAGGTTGGCCCAGCCATTGCTGAATCTGGTAGCTGAATCTTGGCAAGGCTTGAATGGTTCCCTCAGGCTTATGTTAGCAGCACAGTTATGAAAAAGGCTAAAAGTCCCCTCGCACAAAATGAGAAACTTTGGCAAAAAGGGAGGCAGAGCAGTGCTGTACTTCTCTTGTTTCCATTCCCTAGCACACCAGCATTCAGCCTCAAACCAAGGAGAAGGGAATGGACTGAGGAAGCAAAAAATGCAAGACAAGGAACTGGCTCCTGTTGTTTTCACCCTGCCAGTTCCCCACTAGCTACTGTATTTTCCCACTAGAAGTTTGATTTCCTATTTACTATGGGATTAACCCTTTGGTCAATCTCAGATCATATAAGGATGACTCTTGTGTAAGCAGCCAATGTGTTTAATCAAGGCCAACCTGATTTTAGCAGACTGTAGGGAACACAGTGTAAGGACAGGAGCAGTAACATCATTCAGCTCCTTGCTTAGAAAAGCTTTGACTTTAAATAAAGTTTCCCTGTAGTAGCATGCTCAGGAGGGTGTAGTGCTGCACTCTCAGCTAGGTGATGGGACTAATGAAATGTAATAAGACAGTGAAAAAATAAAAATCCAGCAAATTTACACAGGATTTGGAGGTGTGTCCACAACATTGTTTACTATTATTATAAATGATCTGAATTTTCTAGCGGTGAAATTTTTGGTAGGAGTAAAGGAGGATGGCAAGAAGATAAGCCCATATAACAGTTTGGAAAGCTTAGAAGCTGCGAGAGTTGGGTGCAATGCCAGTCACAACAGTTACATTCTCTTGTAAACGTGGGAGGGGAAATTATCTGTAATCACGGAATAATTATTACCCTTAAAAGTGGGAGCCAGGGCACTTGGAGTTGGTACTGGGGCAGAGACAGCCTGGGGAAACCAGCATATTGATTGAGAGAAATAAGTCACAAGGTGGCTGAACCAGCTGGAATCCCCAAGCAATTTTGCCGGTGCATTTGTCAGACATCTGTGGGGCATTGGCACATGCTGCAGCAAGAGCAAGGTGGAGTGATGGCTTCTACAGTTTTGGGTCCCACCTTAAATACTGATCGTAAACTGGAGGCAAGTTTAGAAAGATAGATACAAGAGGGCTGTGCTGGAGGGCACTGTGAGCAAGGGGGAGGCACAGATGGGCACCAGATCGCAGGGAAGAGCCAAGAAGCACTGCAGGAGGGACATCAGCCGGGGCATCGAGCAGTGATTCCTCATCTGGGACTGTAAGTTACTCCCCAAGCTTTCCCATGATGTCTGGGCCATGTCAGATGATGATGCTGGGGGCCTGGAGAAATTCCCTGCTGCAACTCCAATCTACAGCTTTTACTGGAAAAATGTCTGGAGTTTCAGTAATCACTCAATACATGTGCTTTCAAACTGGTACTCTACCTCCAGCTGCTCCTGTGCTGGAAAAGGCATTGTTGGATTCCTCACCTCTTAGGACTGGAAACTGAACTGGACATTCCAGAACTGGACATTCCTACCACAGACTATTTTTGCAATGTGACAAAAGCAAATGAAACATTAATGGGAATATGTTTACAAGGGGAAACTGAAAGAACTAATTACATATTGCTTGGAGGAACAGTGGATCAGTAACCAGAGATCCAGTTATCCAGTGAGAAACGTAGCTGGGAGGTCCAGCTACAAGGGTAAAAAAATTTGGGTAAAAATCAAGCAGCCAGTCAGTGGAGTGACCTAAGTGCATGAAAGCATGGCTCATTGGTCCCAATTACAGTGGTTCATACCAACAAAGGGTGATCTCTAGCCCGTGGAGTATATAATCTAATCTGAGATTCAGTGCAACCATGAAAATGCAGGAAAATGGGAGAGTAATGTAAAACATGATTAAGACTTTGCTAAGCAAATATAATTGAAGCACTTACACAGAGAAGTGGTTTGAGAGAGTGTTTTGAGCAGGTGGGAGGAATTCTGGTCTTGCATGAAGGTTTCACATCTTTCTTTCACTTCTGGAAAGCCCCTCGAACCAGAGGTGCTGTTCCTCCCTTTCTCCTGGTGCTCTCTACTTCCTCCGGCTAGGCGATGCTTCCAGCAGAGTGAGTCCTACCCTGGTAAGGGCTGTCTGTCCCTGGTCAGGGAGGGAGCGAGGCTCTAGTGCGGTCAATTCCAATGGCACGCCATCTCGTGTATACTGCGGGCAGCAGGTCTGCGGGTGGGACAGCACCGTCCTGCCGCCAAACCCAGGCTCGGGATCATGGGCGCTGCAATAGGAGATGCTGGGAACGCGCGGTGGGGCCGGAGGGGCTGCTGAGACCCCGCTGCCAGTGCGCTTGATTCCCCTATAAAGGCGATTAGTGCTTTAGCAAAAACGACTCCTGCCTTGGTCCAAGGGCGCACCAGTTGCCACCAGGCTCACGGCACCCGCGAACGGGCCGGGAGTTGCATCGGGGCGGGATGGGGAGAGGCTCGGGCGCTTTTGCAGGTTGCTGTACCACAAGTCAGTCTTGCCTCCCCAAGCTCGGGAGGCTGCCCGCGGGTGAGGCTGCCAAGGGACCAGTCATGGCCACTACGCAGAGCCGTGATTTAGCATTTTACGCGGCGGTGGCAGCCCGGCAGCCCTGCTCTTGCATTGGGAGCTCACCGCAATAACGGAGCTTCCTGGCTACTTCTGGGAAAACTCCTGATATGGCTGTGCAGAAGGACGGAGCCAGTTCCCAGCTCTGGCTCGCTTCGGCGGAAGGATGTGCGGGGCGCTCCGTGCGGCCCCGAGAGCGGATGAAGGCACCGGCACGAACACCCATGACAGACGCTCCTGCTCGAGCACCGTCCGGCCTCTCGGCCGAGGCAGCAGCGCCCGTGACCCAGCTCGGGACTCATTCCGGCCCCACGCCTCACTCAGGCTCGCAGGGCGCCGGGGTGCGCTTCCCGAGACACCCCGCCTGTCCCCGCAGCCCGAGCGCGCCCGCCCCGGCGGCGGCGGCCTCGGCCCGCTCCGGCCGCCGCCGCCCCCGCCGCCAGCGCCGGCCCCAACTCCTCATTGGCCGCCGCCGCCGGAGGGAGGATGACGCCCGGGCGGGAGCGGGCGCCGGGGGTATAAAGGCCGGGCGGGCTGGCCGTGCCGTGCTCCTGCTGGCCCGCACCGCCTCGCCATGCCGCGCGGCTTCCTCGTCAAACGCAGCCGGAGACCCGGCGGCTCCTACCGGGCACGCCCGCGGGAGCGGGACCCTGACCGGGACCCTCCGCCCACCCCGCCGCCGCCCCCGCCGCCCGCCGGCGGGGACAGCCCCGCCGCTAGACAGGGAGCGGAGGAGGAGAAGGGCGAGGAGGAGGAGGGAGCCGTCGCCGCTTGCCCCGCAACGTGGCCCGCCGGCGGCGGCTGCGGCGGCCCCGGGCTCGCCCCACCGGAGGCTCCGGCCGCCTGGGGGGCGACGGGGCCGTGCAGCGCGGCGGGGCCGCGGGCGGCTCTCTTCGAGCGGTGCCTCAGCTCCCCCGCCTCCGCCGAGTCCTTCCCCCTGGCCGCCTCCTTCCCGCCCGCCGAGAAGCTGCTGCTGCAGCCGCGCACGCCGCTGCCCGCCCCGCCGCTGCCGTCGGTGCCCGCGCTGAAGCGGCCGTCCCGGCCCAAGGCGCCGGCCAAGAAGGGCAAGGCCACGCGGAAGCTGAGCTTCGCCGACGAGGTGACCACCTCTCCCGTGCTGGGGCTGCGCATCAAAGAGGAGGGACCCGAGGGCCGGACGGGGCCGCCGGCGGGGCGCACGCCGCTGGGCGAGTTCATCTGCCAGCTGTGCAAAGAGCAGTACGCGGACCCGCTGGCTCTGGCCCAGCACCGCTGCTCCCGCATCGTGCGCGTCGAGTACCGCTGCCCCGAGTGTCACAAGATCTTCAGCTGTCCCGCCAACCTGGCCTCGCACCGCCGCTGGCACAAGCCGCGTCCCGGCCCCAGCGCCGAAGACGCCGCCTCCGCCCCGCCGGGCAAGGAGAACAGCCCCGAGCGGCGGCCCCGCGGCCCCGCCGCGCCCCAGCCACCGCCGGGGACCCGTCAGCACCGCGGCAGCGCGGACAGCGCCGGCGGCGCCCCGGCCGTCCCCGGCTCCAGCCCCGGCCCAGCTCACGGCGGCGCTCCCGGTCCGGGCGGCGGCCCCGGCGGGGAGGCGTTCGCCTGCCCGTGCTGCCAAAAGCGGTTCCGGCGGCAGGCTTACCTCCGCAAGCACCTGGGCACCCACGGGGCAGCGCGGCCTGCCGCCTTCGGCCCGCCGGAGCGCGGGCCCCTCACCTTCGCCTGCCACCTCTGCGGCGCTCGCTTCCCCTCGGCGGACATCAGGGACAAGCACCGGCTGTGGCACGCCGTGAGGGAGGAGCTGCTGCTGCCGCCGCCGCCGCCGCCCGCCGGGGTCCCCGAGAGCGGCACGGCGGGCGGCGAGCGGCAGGGCTTCCCCTGCAAACACTGCCCCGCCACCTTCTTCAGCGCGCCCGGGCTGGCGCGGCACGCCAGCAAGTGCCACCCGCCGGAGAGCAGGCAGGTCCTGCTGCTCCAGGTGCCCGTCCGGCCGGGCTGCTAGGCCCGCGGCCGCCCCCGTGGGACTGCTCCGAGAGCCCGGGCTAGCCGACCGAGCCCTGGCCACGCTGTAATTCCTATGGAAAGTCACGGCTCTCACGACGTCGGAGGGGCCGCCCGGTGACTCCCGGCCGGCGGGTAGCGACGCGCGCCCGAGCCGGCACGGCGGCGTGTTCGGCTCCGGGCACTGCCGGCAGCGCTCACGCCGAGCCCCGCAGTGGAGGGAGCGCCGCGCAGCTCCCCAGCCACCGGGGCGGCCGGGGGACGGGGGGCGGCCGCCGGAACGGCCCCGGGCCGGCGGAAACAGGCGAGAAGGCCCGCCAGCATCTGCCGGGAGGCGGGCAGTGCCGAGGCGTCGGGTGGCGGCCCAGGGCCAGCACCGCCAGTATATTCCGTAACCACGGAGAGAAATGCGGCTGTATATAGGGTATCTAAAGAGAGGAATTATTTTTCGTGAGAAAAGGAACCTGATCTAGTGATCTTGTTTTCATAGCCTTAGCCCCCGAGCTTCAACATTCGTGGTGTACTCTGTACTAAGGTAGAGAGAAGGTAAATGTTCATATTAAGTCAGTGTCAAGTCACATAATAGCTAGCAAAACGTATGGGAAATTAATCGTGCTATCTGCTTAACTGAAATACGAGGTGTTGATCTTCTATAGTTAAGTACGCATCTCCTGCTTACTCTGTGTCTCTGTACTCTAGCAGCTGTGTGGTAGGCAAAACACGCATCTCTGGCAGCTGCCCGTTCCAAAAGCTGCTCCGCTCCGTTAGTGGCTTGTTAGTGCGGCACGGACAGCAGCCAGGAGGGCCGTTCGGTCTCACTGGACTGGGTGGGCAGCGTGTGGCCCTGCCGGCCCCTGCATCGCAGGCAGGCGGAAAGCACCCTGTGTGCGGCTCCCTTTTCAGGCGGCCTCCGACCTCTCTCCCCTGTGAGCTGCGCTTTTGATGTGAGCTCCTCCGAGTCTTGTGAACAGCTGAAATTAGGACATGAAGCAGCCTTTAGACACGTTGCTAAAGCACAGGTGATAGGCTACCTTCCTTCTCCCTAACGACACCTACCTTTAGCAAAGCAACCCGCGGTGTGTGTTCCCTGGCTTTGACAGTGCTCTGGCCAAATGCTTTGAAATGTTGAATTTACCAGCTACTAACACTTCAGCCAGTATTTGTTTGTTTGTTTATTTATTTACTTATTTATTTTTTCCATGAGTGCTTGTTTCTAAATGTGGTAGTGGATAGAGGCTAAAAATAAGGGCAAGAAATTTAAATAAAAGATTTAAAAGAAAGCTCATGCCTTTTTTGAATTCAGCAGGGCAAAGTGGGTCAGCTGGTGACTTCTGAAGAACCAAATTGATCCCAGTTATAGTCTTTGTTCTAACACTCTCTGACATGAGCATGAAAAATATTTCAATCTCTTGATTAGCATCCTCTCAAGCAATTATTTCTGTAGTTTCATATTTTGCTACACACAACAAAAGATGTATCATGCCCAAAGGCTGCAAGCAAGTGGTAAGTGCTTCATGTAAAATGTGCTTCACAGACTTTGTAATTTTAGTTCCAGAACCTGGACAAATGAATTAATACAATTAACCTAATGCTGCCAAGATTTGCTTTCTGACAAAGGAGGCTAAACTTAAAACTCACTCATATGCCAAAAATAAAGCATGTTAATTTAAGTTGTGCATTTTTCTGTCGTTTGTTGGCAACAGAGACTTAGGTAAAAATGCCTGTTTATGCAATTAAATGAGTTTGCCCCTGGAGAAAGTCACTAGTTTTTTGTTTTTTTAAATCATGGTTCCTCTTTCTCTCCTTGTGTAGTCAAAGATGAAGGGCTGCAGACCACGGAAATGTGATGATTATTAACTGCTCCTACAATTAGCACTTGAACAACCAGCCTGCCAGAGGGAACAGCCTATGCTTTGTATTACCTGCGGAGCTACATGCAATGTATTTGCTGGATCTAGGGAAAAGTTTTCAGTTGGGCATTTTTGAGAACTTGTGGGTACTTTTTAATACAAAGGAAAACTAAGCTGTGTATTGCATTTAACTGCTCCATGTGCATGTAATACACAATTCTTGTATAAATTAGACTAAAAATCTAATCAGTGAGGTGAATAACTAAATATACAAAAGGTGGTAAGAATAATTTTATTGGATTATTAAATAACATGTCTTCTCTTCAACCATTACAAATTTGTAGATACTACATGAATGACAATACATAATTTCTTTTTTTATTGTTGCCCATATATTTACACATGCAGTTAGTACCGATGCCATGCTACATTTTGTTAACAGCATTTTGTTGTTTACTAGACTCAAAATGTGAGCATTTAATTTTCTGTAGGAAAATACCTCTGGGTGGGTGGAACTCATGTACTAATCTGCGCTCACAAGGTTGAAATTATTAGCATTTCAGGCCAGGCTCCCGGAGCATGTTCCCTTTTCTTCCCTAGTACCCATCATCACAGCAATGAATTTCTATCAGGAAAGTGTTTGTTTGTTTTTAATTTTTTTTTTTAATGTAAGAAAAAAGAATATACATCTAGATGAAACAGCATAATGATAACGGCTAAAACTCATGAAACTCAATGGCATTTACTATTGACACCACTTGGAAAAGCAGACATTATAAAAATATTTCGAAGCCGAGCATAAATAGAATTTCAGGACAGTGATTTTTTTTTTTTCTGTCATAGATTATCTGCAGAATTAAGAAATGATACATTGCTTTATGATGAAAGGGTGCTATGAGCAAATTATTTCATTTGAATTCTGTGATACTTGAAACGCCACTGAACTATTTTATTCTCAACATAAATAATCTGTACACATCTTGTGCATTAACATTGTGACATCTGACAAAGACTTTACAAATGCAACTTCAATTTAAAATTGTACATTCATTTTCAAATTGTACATATTTCTTTCTTTGTTACAGAGAAAATTGCAATGGGGCACAATAAATATAGTGTAATCCAACTGCAGTCTCCAATTCCATGTTGACTCAAGATCAACCAGAGTTAAAACCCAAAGTTAATCATCCATAATCATCCAAGTAGGTAAAAGGTGCAGGGTACAAACTGCACTGAAAAAAAAAAAAAAAAAAGGCAGACTGGAGTTTGATTAAGAAAAAAAAGCTAAATTATTAAAGTAAAATTCCAGTGTCACTGTTTAAAATAAACATACAGAAAAGGAGTATGCAGGGCATGGGTGCACACACATTTGAGACATTATCCTTGAATGAACGGCGTGAGCAGAAAAGAAACCCAGAACGCGGTGAGTCGCTGTGGGAAGGGTGGCCAGTGCTCTTCACTAGAAAGCTGCAGGCATCTTGCCACTTAGGACTTGTTGGCTGAGCCGGAGGAGCGGCGCAGTTTCATGGACATGCGGCTCTTGCTAGTCCGAGGAGACATTGGAGAGGCTAAGTCTGTTCCATCCACCTGTGCTGTTGCTGCTGCTGGAGTTTCTCCCGGCTGAGTCTCTGGGCAGAAGCCTGCAGAGGACAGCAAGAACCACACGCGTCAGTGCCGCCTTCCACACTCGCAGCACGGGATCTCTTAGCAAGGGGCAGACAGGAATTTCAGTGCTGCTGTCACTGCCACAGCATCTCCTAGCCCTTTATCAGCTGTGGGTGATTGTACTGCTCATGGAATTAACAACTGCCACAAATCCACCCCTAAGAAAAGATGATTCCAGAAACCACTGAGCTATGGGACTGCAGAACCCCTTGCTCCGAGCAATTGAGGCAGCACTGAAGTGGGCACTGTTCTCCTGCTAACCAGGAAAACAAACAGCTCCAGTTCCCTTGCAGGGATGGGGAATCATTAGTCAAACCACAACCCAGAAGAATCCAGTCTTTAATGAGAACATGAAGGTTAACAGCTTATTGCACATGAAGGGAGCTCTAGGAATGCTGCTGAAGAGGTGGAGTGAATTGGGGGCCAACTGAGAGAGCAAAACATCTTCTCCCATACCAACTTTAGTTTGTGCTTCAAAAGGCAAATTCCTACAGGGCCCACAAGGCAGAAGCTTGAACAGATTGTACTAACTGGATGCACTATATGTTAACGTTTCTTTGTAAAAGGAACAAGATGAATTTGAGACAATGTTATGTAATTGATTAGCCCAGTGCCCAGAGCTATGCTCCAGTGGCCCCAGAGTCCTCACTAAAAGGGGACAGAGCTCTTTCTGACAAATAGCCTCTCTCCAAATCTTCTTCCATAGACATACAAAAAGAAAAGGAGAAAATATGAAATCAAAATTACATTCTCCTTCCCATGCTGTAGAAAATTAATACTATTAACTCCCATCCATAAAACTAAACTGCGTTTGCATTAGCCATTTACAGCCACTGACAGTGTGATTGAGCTCAACTACCACAGTTGTCTCTGAAGGCTTCTAACCCATATAATATAGAGACAGAAACCTAGTCCTGCAGGTGTCAATGGGGAAACCCCTGCGGACTGCAGTAAGTCAGAAATCACTTGCTATTTCTTCCACATCATGCTATTACTGGTAATTCTTTAAAATAATAATGCAATAGTCAGAACTGAAGATCTCTCTGCCTCAGTATACATTTCACAAATAAAGGGTGCAAAAATCATTCAAAACTGGTCATGATTTATCTTGAAAGATTCCGCTAAAATCAAGTGAGGTCATAAGGTGAGAAATCTAGGAGCAAATTTAAAAGATTGTTATAAACCTGTGGTATTTAGCAACCTGGCTGTTCTTGCCTGGTACCTCACCTGCCTGCTCCAGGGCAAGAGCACGGTACTTTCTATCTTCAAACTGACATGACCCATCAGAGTGACAGGGGAGAGAAAAAAGGGCTGTTATTTGTTCCCCAGCTGGTGACAGTAATTTTGCTCATGAACTAGGTACTTCACTGCCAAACAATCTGGAAAAGCATGATAATGCCTGACTCACTGTGCCTTATAGAAAAAGGCAAGCAGGGAAACATGCATTCGCATTTTCTGAAATTCTATCTTGTTCTGATTTTACAAGAAATTAAAGCATTTCAAATGGTGGAAATTAGAGAATAGAAAATAACCGTTGTTGTTTTGCACAGCATACCATTCACAGCTAGCGTGAAAGACCTTCCGTTTCAAGCCTTTGCCCTTTACCTTGATGTGGCCAATGCTTTCTAGTGGAGGTTTTGGAAGGAGAAGAAATATCACAGCATTTCTTTCTTTGTTGAGAATGAAGAAGTGATGAGGAAGGAGGAGTGGAAAGAAGTGAGGAAGGGGGAGGAGAAAAGATAAAAGATAACAGGTGTGAGACATGAGACACGAACCGCAGAGATTGAAGGGTATTAACAGATGAGCACAGAAAACGGAATTTCGAATTTCATTATGCAATTGCTGCTCATGCTACAGGTTAAAGAGAGTGATGAGTTAGTTATGTGCAATGAAGCAACAGCTCTGAAATATGGCATCATACTTACCAACTAAGCATTACAAGAAAAAAAGGAAGGGAGAGAGAAAGAAAAAAAATCTATAACATTATCCAGATCCAACAACCTTATTAATAGCAACTGAGATACATCCTAAACACTGTCTGAAATGCTTGCTTAACATCGGTGAAAATGGGTAAATACTCACACACATACACACAACTGATAAGGAAAAACAAATGGCGACTCCATATATGGCTTCTGTTCTCCAGCTGTTTCACAGTTCTGAATATGTTAAAATTATAGCCAGTCTTAACATGAGACTCCTGAAATCATGAAGTAAAAGCAGCTAGTTTTAAGCTAGTTAGTCTGCATTGAAGGGTTAAACCCTAGTGTGAAATTTTATCATGGGTTGTTGGATAAATAAAACCTCAGTCTGCCCCATTATTTCAATTAAAGTATTATTCCAATCGTAGCTTAAAATTTTGTGTCTAATTCCTGTGGACAAAAGCACAAATTCACATATAACAACATTTTTTTTTAAAGAAACTTAGAGCTATTGAAGAACAGAAGTCAAGTAAAGTGATTTTCACATCTGAACATACCACACCAGAAGAGTGAAGAACAACAGCACTTAAAATAGATTTAAAGTCTGACAGAAATTAACAGATTAATTAGTAACTAAATTTCTTTGGATTTTAGATAAGCATATTTATACATACATACGCTCATACACACGTGTGGATATTAAATATAGTACATAAAAATTTTGCAGGTTTTGCTTCCCCTTCAGAGTTTTAAAATTTTCAGTATAAAATGCTTTTATCTTTATCTCTCTCCACAATTGTCCTGGTCAGGATGGGGTAATTTTTGCAGTAGCCAGTAGGGGGTATGGCTAGGACCTGGAGGTTATTCTATACCATCTTGTGTCATTTTCTGGGGAAAGGCTCACTTCTGGGGCAGTGTAGTGTGCTGGAAGGAGTGGTTGGGTATTATTGTGGGGGTGTTTGCCTTCTACATCAAACTGTTCACCTCCTTCTTGTACCCTCGGTCATTGCCACTGTTGTTACTGTATGTTTTCTTATCTCATTGCTGTTTCCAGTAAAAATTGTTCTTATCTCTTGAACTTTATCTTTTATGCCTCCAATTCTCCTCTCCAGCCTGCCGAGGAGAAGGGGAGTGATGGAGCAGCACATGGTTACAGTTGGAACATGGAATTGGAGAATACAATTCCTAAAACACAACAGCCTTCTCTGGTGCCCAATGTGAGGCACAAAGGGTTGAGACAACAACAATTCTGCCCAGAGTGAGTTGAAAACAAATTTGATCTAATCTGATTTGATTTGTTGCATTAGGTCCAGACCTACTGGTCGCAATGTTGCTTGGTCTGCTTGTGTGGGTGTGGTACCTAACCCTGGACATGTTTTTGTATATCCACTATGTGCTCATAATGGTGCTCTTTTTCAGAGCAGGGAGAGGGATTAGGATTGCTTTCTTGCTGTACTATGGAGTATCAGTTTATGACATGGTAAAATAAAGGACAATGAAGGTCATTTGGGATGTGTTTCCTTTCTATCCTTACTCAGGCACTAGCTCTGGGAGTCCATTAATAATCACCCAGTCTGTGGGGGGAAATGGGGAAGATGACTTTCCCCAGCTTTTCACCCCCTTTTCCTCCTTCAGACCTGTTAAAACAGCTTTTGAGAATTTTAAATTCCTGCTGAATGTTAAGGAAAGCATATTCTTGTTGCTAGGTCTGCTACGTCTCCTCAGTGCAGTCTACACCACATTTAGAGTCAGGACAGAGATTTCTAGGGAGGTCATTCAGAGATCTGCCCTGAGGGTGGATGGTCATGAGTAGCATAGAGTGCGGGAGAGAATGGGCCAGTTTTCGGGGAAATTCTCTGCTCCAATGGTTTAGCAGTTCACCTACACAAGCCTGATAAAGTGACAGAATATTTGCAAGGAGAATGCTGTGGCAGCTCCAGAGAGGAGCAGTACAGAAGATGTGCGTGCATCTACATGAACAGCCAACTTCTCTACCCAGGCAGTGACGTCTTGCCACAGTTCAGTGGCCCAGATGGTTTCCATCTGCACTGCCAATCACCCTTTTTACACTGTTGTAGCCACACCCACAGAGCATTTGCCACCATCCATGAATCAGTGTAGAGGCCATTCCTCTCATTCACCTGAGGCCAGCTGGATGGCTTTCAGCTCTGCACCCTGACTTGATCCACCTTGTCCCTCAATAGCTTCTGTGATGACTTGCCATGTAGGACTCCACACATCATCCTTCCATTTTTGATGTATCCCTACAAAATGCTAGGAGCCATCAGTGAGGAGAGCATATCTTTCTTCATTTTCTGGTAGCTGATTATATGGGGGGGTTGGAGTTGGGCTACTGAAGAACGCTGCAAGAACGGACAGGTGGATTGGGCTGCCAAGATTTAAGTGTCTCAGGTGGATCTGGACTGGAACATAAGGGTGAATTATTTCTGACTTGGTGGGTCCCTAACACCTCAGGTCTTTAGGGAAGAGATGCAACATCCACATGGGCTTGTGATTGAGGGGCGGACACTATATCCCAGATTATCCATAACTGTGAAACATGCACTGCAATTGGTCAGGCTAAATGGGTAAAGCCTCTCTGGTGTGGGGGACAAGGGTTGAAGTAAAAATGTGAGGCAGTTTAATTACATTGCACTCCCACAAATCTGCCTAGGCAAGCGCTATGTGCTGACAATGGTGGAGACAAACACTGGATGGCTGGAGACGCCTCACACCACTGCCCAGAACACCATCCTGGAAAAGCAGCTCATGTGGTGACGTAGCACCCCCAAAAGAACAGAGCTGGACAATGGAACTCATTTCAAAAATGTCCTCATAGACACCTGGGCCAGCATGATACTGAGTGGGTGCAACATATTCCCTATCCTGCACCAGTCTCTGGCAATTAGGAATGGTACAGTGGACTGCTAAAAACCACATTGAAAGCAATGGGTGGTGAGACCTTCAACACTGGGATCTGCATTTAGCACAGGCATCCTGGTTAGTTAACACTAGAGGAAGCAAGTTAACACTTGCTTGCCCTGCCTGATCAAAACCTCAATGTACTGCAAAAGGATATTAAGTCTCTGTGGAGCACATGAGAAATGTGTTAGGGAAGACAGTTTGGATTAATCCTGCCTCAAGCAAAGGCAAACCCATCCAGGGGATTGTTTTTGCTCAAGGACATGGGTGCACTTGGGACAGGGAAACAAAATGTGTACCTCCAGGGAATTTGATTTTTGGGTTAGAACAGTCTGTAATGTTGAATTGTATAGAAGTGGTTGCTGAATGGCACTGCCACTGTATGCCAGAACTACTGTGGACAATGAGTGTGAACAGCTCCAATTGTGAGCTCCTGGTGCAGCTTGCAACCACCTGACAGCACACCAACCCTCCTGCCCTGGAAGATACCTAGGATGGACTGAACCCACAGTCATCAACTAAAGGAAGTCAACAGACACCTTGGAGGGATGGTCACTGCCTATGGAAATGATACTGATGTTTATGTAGATATGAAGATATGTATATTGTGGGAAGGTGCAGGATCTGGGCATGATGGAGATGGTATAGAATAAGTGGTGGAAAATGTCCTGGCTCTGGCCAGGACAGGGTTGATTTTTGCAGCAGCCAGAAGGCACCATGGTCAGGACACATAGGTTACTCTATGCAACTTTGTGTCGTTTGCTGGGAATGGGGGAAGGGCTCGCTTCCAGATCCACGTAGCATGGCAGAAAGAGCAGTTGGATATTGTTAGGGATGAGGTGTGTCTGTGTCCACGTGAATTGTTTGCCTCTTTCTTGTATCTTCTGTCATTAGTATTGATGTTGTTGTTGCTGCTGTTAATTTTCTTATCTTATTGCTGTTTCCAGTAAATTGTTGTTATCTCAACCTGTGCCTTTAATGTCTCCAGTTCTCCTCTCCAGCCCGCTGAGGGAAGGGGGAGTGATCAACCAGCATATGGTTTAGAGTGGTCTCAGTGGGAACACTGAATTGGAAAATACCATTCTTAAACCACAACAACAAAATATTTAGTTATCCAAAATATAAAAATAGGGTTATATATGAAGGCTTTACAGACAAATGATGTGAAGTCAGAAAGTGCTATAAAATAAGCAAAGTAAATGTCTGGATTTTTAAGAGGCAGAAAACATCAGGAAGTGATCCATATTTTTCTCCTCTTAGATTTGACAAGTGACAAATACCATAGCCTGATCAGCTATGATATTTTGGGTCCATAATGCAAAGCCATTTCAATTGCTTCTGAACAAGGAGGAGGGTCAACAAAGTTGAAATGCGACATTTCAAAGTCCATTTGAAAAGTTTAGTATCTTCTAATGATAGTATTTTGGTTATTTGATTCAGAAATCAACTATTTAAATCTAAAATGGAATCCTAACTTCACACAGACTAAATTAGAAGAGAGGTGAGATGGAGGAATCTGGAGGTATCAGAACATATGCACTGCCATGACTAATCTTGCACATCAGTTCTGACTTTCAAAGGTGAAAAATTCACCAAGGAGAAGCTTGAAAGGGTGCTGCATGGTAAGACTGCTCTCAGTTCTTCTGGCTTTATCACACCTCATTGTCTGGATCAGCACTGCCCCAAGTGCTATGCCTGTGAATGACCATAGGCGAAAATAATTTGTGCACATTGGTAAATTTTGATGGTCTTCTGAGATACTTCAGCATGTCCCACCTGACCTTCAGAGAAGAGGGCAATCATTTTTGTACAGGTTGTGCCCTTTGCCACTCTTACATATTTCAGTTCAAATCTGGCCAAGTTGTCCATCATGCTCAGCAGCCTTGCTAGAATCAAGTCAAGTCTTTCACTGATTTTGTGAAATGAGGAAAGGAAGTGAGAAGCAGATACAGAAAGACTGCAAAAGCAGCTGCAAAGCAAGGCAAAAAGGTGAGGAAGAGATTGTCTAAACACCTGGGAGACCAGAACTGGGTAGAAGAGAGAGAACTAAAAGGCATGAGAAAGAAGACAGCAAAAGAAGATTAGGTTAATGGCAAAACAGCAGCCAAGATCATGTCCAGTGAAGAATGCTCTTCAGAACCTAGCTGGAACCATGTGTGTAAGGTAAGCCTATTTCTCTTTGCCAAATAACAGTGAAACCCACTAGCTGAATTCCCAGTCTTTCCACTAGTGGAGACTGAGGTAGAGCTAGGAGAGCTTACCATTCATACAAACTATTGTCCTATCTCAGTCTGCAGGAGGTGGTCATTCTAGAGGTTGCAGTTTGCTTATGTATCCTGGGGCTGTTAATCAGTGTTACAGAAATTCTGTTTTGCCCTATACTTTAAAACAAAAATGGAAGTAATTACACAAGGCAAACGTCACAAGAAAATAAAGTAAAAAATTAAAAATCTAGGAAATGTCAGGATTAAAATTTTTTGTCCCCTTGTGTGCATCCATGGGATGCTTTTTAACTGAACAATCATACTATTTTTTTCAATAGACCCATTTCATTAAATATAGAAAGTTGATCTGTTTGGGTTTCTAGCAGTCCACACTGAATTTACTGTCTCAAAGTGCTGAGTGTACCTTCACCCAAGTGGTTGACTTTAGGACAATAGTTCAGAAATGCATAAAGTTTCAGCTTCAGCCATTCCAATATGAATTCTCTGGAAAAAGTCACTAAGTTTTGAGGTTATGCTCTGATTTGGAATAATGAAGAGTCCTAAGTTTGTACTGGAGAAAGGATAATGAAAAATTCTTCCAGCTCTTCCAGACACAGAGCCCTCACTTCTGTATTTCAGCTTCACTTCCAATCACAAAGCACCGCCACCAAGTGTGACTCAGATCCTTCTACAGTGACAAAATCACCGTCATCATTCTCATCTGTGAAGGGGTGGTACAGGGCCAAAAAGATTATTAGTTTCAATGCTTCACACCAAGGAAGCAGCAGAAGAAAATACAAGCTGTTGAACTAGATTTTTAATTGTGCAAGGCTGAAAGCACCATTACCTCTACATTCCCCTGCTTCCCTGACTGTACACTGGCAACCCCACTTAGTCTAACTCTGGGAGTGAGGCAGCAGAATGTTCTGAATGCAGGCTTGAAAATGCAGGCATGATTGTTGGGACCAAAAAGCCTGATGCTTTTGTCACAAGGAATATACTATGATGAATGTAGAGGGGCCTCTTCAGAAATTTACTGTAATAAGGTACTTGTCTTAGTAGGAAGAAAGGGAACACAAGAAGACAGAAAAAAGGAACCTAAGACATGAGTACATTTAAAAGATCAGAATCTTAGCATCGTGAGGTCAATATGCCCTTCAATATAATTGAGCTTATCATTGACAGTTCCCTCAACCTATTCTGTTGTCACAGAGATCTGGTTCACTCAATATCTGCATAGGACGTGTTACCCCATTTAGCAGAGTATTTCCAGTTACTCAATGTAACAGAAACAGCACAAGGTAAAAAACAAAGAGGCAACTGAATTGCATTCTGTGATTAAGTACAGGTAAATCTCAATTTCTTTAAATGTACACATTCACTACACTAGTCAGGTTCCTACACATGGGAAGGTGGACTTGTCAGATATTTTGACAGGGCAAACTAAGCTTCTAGATAAAACAGCAGCAGCCACAATCATATTGTACTGAAGAGCAGTCACAATAAAAAAGGAAACAGTTTTTGCTGATGTCTGAGCCTTTGATAAAATAAGTCCATCTGAGAAAACACAATTTGTTACTGAATGGCATGTTCTCTATTTGCTCTGATTCTCATAGCTCAAATGAAAAAAAAATGGCCAATGGCATCAAAACAACAAAAAAATGGTAACACCTGGTGATGGGCTGCAGCAGACTGATAGTTTCCAATATCTGTCTTAGATAAAAAAATGTATTTTTAAAAAAAAGAGTATTTTATAAAAGTAAACATATTCAGAAATTGTAATCATTGACATCATGTTCCAATAAAAGAATTATATCTGTAATATCTAAAATGTTGCTTTTTTTTCTTAGTCTCTTCTGGTCAATCATTTTTATTAAAAGAATCCCCATACATAAATGAAACATTTTGCACTTAAAAAATGTGACGTCTTCTTAGAAGTTGGTTAGAAATTTCCAGATGACATGGACATGTGGCTGGGAGTGTGCAAGGTTTTCTCTGAGTCACCTTGAGGGTGATGAATGCATGTGGATTCCCAGGCAGGACTACAGCACCACTCCTGTGTGTAATCCTGGCACAGTTCAGTGCTCTGCACCTCTTTTAAGAAATTCACCTGTTGCAGGGCCCCTGGAAATGTAGGGGTATCTACTTTTTCAATAGCACTGCTGGTGCTTTTCTTTGGGATCACAGTCCCTCAGAAATTTGGGTCATCTGAAGCAACATAGCTCACAGGTCTGCCTCTGCTAGAACTGGAAACCAGTGGCTTCCAGGCAGACCCCAAGCCCTGGGGTGACCTTTCTGGCAGGTGACTGCAGTGTTATTTTATACCCGCCTCAGGCTTTAGGATTTGTGCCCTCTAGAGTCAGCTTGGAGGCAGATGGTTTGGTGCTGCTCCAGGCACTCGGGGCTGGAGCTGAGTATCAGAGTCCCAGGAGCAGGGATGGAACAGGGATCAGGCTGCAAGCAGGACTGCCAGAGCATCCCCAGCTTCCCTTGGCTGAAATGCAAGCTCAGTCAGGCAGATGTGGGGCCAGGCTGATTGACTCTGACGCTGGGTCACACTGTGCTGCATCTCTGTCCTAGGAAGCTCTGGCTGCTCCTGACACTGATGTCTTGGTCACTTCCACTGCACAGTGCAAGGTCCAGAAGAACGTGGCTCCCAGGACGGGACATCGTGTTTCGTGGTATGCAGACACACACATGCATGTGTGCAGATGTGAAACACATCACAAGCTCCTATTAATGAGATTCCTACACAAAATTAACTTTGATAGAAAGGTTAAGTTAAAACCAAGTTTCTAAAAAATCGTAATCTCCTTTCAGATCATGCTAGAGAATAACAATTTTAAAAGAATACAGGAATTGCCACTGTAGAGAAGTGTACTCTGATGCACCAAACTAGCACAGAAAAGCAGTCTTGCTTCACCCTGAAAAAATGAATTAGAGGAAAAGGGCAGAGCAACTTGGAATGAGACTTCTTAAAAGGAATGGGCAGAACTTCAACAAGTGCACTAGAATATAGAATGTATACTAGCCATACAAAAGTGCCTGGTGCTGAATATTCACTAGGTCCGTTGACAGGAAATGTGGTAAGGACTGGTATCCCTGGTTATTGTTTTTAATGTTTGTTTGTTTTAAATATTTCTAGTTACAGATTTTTCCTATTCAAATGTTTTCATACTTTAAATTATGTTACTAATTTTTATACTGCCTTAATTAAATTACTTACTTTTAATTTTGTTTGACTTTGGTCTCAACTATTACCATTAGCATAATTATACCACTTTTTATACTTTGAAACTGCACCTCATTTCTAGTTATTGTTTGTATTTTAAAGTAAAGGAGCCTCAACATTTCAACATCTCTCAGTCATTCTTTCTGTAGTCCTATCATAATTCTTGTGTAATTCAGAATTGATTGCTGTATATATTTTGGAAGTGAGAAACAAATTTTCAGATAACAACTTGCCAAACTATTCTTAGAAAATTTATTTCATTTAGATTTACAGTTTTTCCATGGAAATACTTTGATTATCATTAAATGAGTTTTTTCTGAACAGGGGATTTCAAGTGTTACACATTCTTCTTCTCCATCTCTCCTAGGTTATCACTGCAGAATGTCTTACAACATCAATGAAAGACAGTACAGGGTACAAAACACACCACTGCCATCCAGTACTACTTGTTCATGCTGAGAAACAAAGGTCAACACAATAAAGTGTTACTCATTCAACAACTGTCTCTATCATTAGTTACCTTAATCCCAGAACCAGTGTTAGTGCTTCATGCAGACCTGAGGTTAGTAAAAGACTAAAACTTTTAGAAGATGTAGTGGTCATTTCTCAATAAGTGTGAAATTCTTTTTAGTGTGAACAAGGGCAACAAGGAAAGTTTGCATACAATTTGGTTACAAGCTTAGTGCTCTAGTAAAAGTAAGAGGAACAAAGGGTTTTTTTGGACACTTTGTCTTACCTTCAGATAAACAGAACTGATATTTAATGATCTAAAAAGAGGGGAAATAAAATAATGAAATAATCATAAGGAGTTCAAGAAATGTCAGAACAGGAAGGCCTTGAGTTACTCATTTTCTTTTACCGATTTTCTTATTAGTAACAAAAAAATGCAGCATCCTCTTATAAAACAGATATTTTACTGAAAGTAAAAACTACCTTAAAACCAACTTTGTGACTAATAAAATGGGAACAAAATTGAGATTGTGAGGCTCAGATTTTCAGTTTAAAACTTTACATTCTAAATATGTAGTGAGCCTTGAAACTTTCTTATGAAGAAGGTGCACTTAAAAATCTTTCTACCTGAACCAGCCTAGATGACAGTATCAACGTTTCCAAGCAGACTTTATACAGGGGATCATGATAAAATTTGCTGTAAAAATACAGGGTCTGGTTGCTATGTTAAAGCATCTTGCCAAATCTTAATGCTAGGTATTGCTTATGATGCCAGAAAACAGAATGCAGATTTAAAGTCAACTTTGCCCACATTCTCAAGCATATATATTCTTTCCAATTAATGGTAACTCTTCATAATGTGCAAAGGTCTGAATTTTTAGTCTTTATAAGCAAGGATACTGCATTTCAAGTTTAAGATTTTATGAGAACTCTTTGTTACTTCTTACCCGTCTCTGAGGGCAAATGGTGATAAGGTGCTGGGCAAAAAACCTGAGCAGCAAAATCTTCAAACGTTGAAGGCTCTAGATGATGTTGAACAATTGTTTGCAGGTATCGCGCTCTCTCCTCGTAGCTGAGTTAGCCAAGAATTAAGGATGAATTTATATCATGTACTGTAATTGCTAAATATCATTGCCTAGTCATTCAGAATTCTTGTTTTTGTTAAATACATATCATGTATTTCAGTGACTTAATGCACTTATTTTTAGTTCTTTATATGACTGTGATATTGTCTGATGCATTGACATAATACTAAGTGTAAGATACACATGATTAATGTAAACCTTATGGTTCAACGGTATTCTTTTAATGTCTGATGCAAAACTTCCTGAAATTGTTTACAAATAACAACAACTTAAGTACTCTCTTAAGTAACTAATTTGCCTGTATTCTAGCCACAATTAAATATAAAAACATTTCAATTTTCAGGACATGTAGCATGAGACATACCTTAGCATTAGCAAAACAAATGACTGCACTTTTGCATAATAAACTGCTTTCATAATTCCTAAACACACACATTTAAGACAAATATAGTGAAATTTCAGTATTGGGAAAAACACCTTCTCAATTATGTCATTAAAACAAGCGAGAATATCTGTAAAGAATCCACAGGACCTTTAAATACTGGTTAACAGGGTGTTGGCAGGGCACTGATAGTACAATACTGTACTTCTTATTTTTTCCTGTGTTGTCCCCCTCCAATATTACTGACAAGAGACTGGTATCTTGAAGTGTTGTTGTTTTTGAAGAACCCTCTCCACGCTTCTTGTTCCAGCAGGCCCAATTGTGCTGTAAGCACAGAGAGAGCGAGAAAAAGAGAGAATATTTCTGCTGTTCATGAAAGCAACTATGGAAATGGCTGTCAAAATGTAGAGCAGCAGGCAGCAACATACAATTATCAAGAAAAAACACCATGCTGACTTCATGTTGTAGAGTTGCTGAACTGAGAAATCAGTTAACCTTTTCTCACACAACTTTCAGAGTCCTCCAGCTGGACTCAGTATATTGAATGAGGGAAACCTTCTCTAGCTATCTTACACAAACACAGAACGATCAGAAATTTTCCCTGACATTTACACTTGTGCCCACTTTTTTTTTTCATATTTTATTTGCAGATAGTGAGACAATTTTCTACTTACATAGTTCTGTTTTCCAAAAAAATACCCCAAAACAAATCAGCATGCTGTGGAGGAATGCACTCAAAATAGGTTTCTTTAAAATTCTGGGATCTTAATTCAGGACTGCTGCTCTTTTTGGGGAAATCAGGGACAGTGAGGAAACTATCTTTCTGACTCAATTACACCACCTGTGAAATGGAGATAACACTCACATTGCACATATTTTTTAGCAATCCAAACATAGAAACTGTATTACACATGATAAGCATTTTTAATTACTAGTGGTAACATTTAAAATAATGATACTATTTTCAGTGATGAAAAGCAATAAAATTCCAGACATCTAATGAAAGAAACAATAATCTTCATATTATCTTAAAAAACTATATTTCTACAATTGCAGAACTTTTCCTACACCTTTTTTGCCATTTTTTCTGTACAATATTTACTGTAGATTTTGCAGTCTATCTAAATATGAAAAAATATAGAGATTATATTATCTAGAAACAAATTTCAGTGAATAAAATTATTTATATAATATTTCCTTAGACCATAACTTGGTTACATAGTGAAACTGGGAAACAGTATTCCCTCCAAAATGTGTACTCCGAATTCTTTCTGAATCCAGAGACAGCTGAACCACAGAAGAAGGCTCAGTTTGGAGAAGCTAAAATAGAAGCACTGGGACAAGAGAAAATATAAAAATCTCCCATTGTAATGATTCTTAGGTTGGGGGATAAACACAGTATTGAGCCTGAACAGAGGACAGTAATATAGCACAGTTTTTAAGAGGCTATGTATAAGTGGTAGAGGATGAAACTGATGGTTGAAGTCTAAATAATACTATGTATCTCACAACTTGTTGAAAAGCACTTTTTTTTCATTGGGGGAGATTCACAGCTGCTGAATTTTCTGCAGTTAATAGAGTCCTTTGATTCACAGCAGTGCCCCTTGCACAAAAAATACTGGCCTTTGTGTATTACCAGAAACTAATTTTCTATTTGGCTGAAAAGGGAAAAATGGGGTTATTGCTTCTCCCTCCTACAGAGCTTTTCATTATGCCTGATGCACTCAACTTCTAAGCTCTTCTGAGAAAAAAAAAATAACTGAAGAGGCAAGAGGTAGAAAAATGAGCTTGTTAGCACATTAGAAGTGAAGTATCTTGGTGGGCCCTAGAAATTCCCAGTGGTGTGTTAACTTATCACTCTATGCATGCTGGCACTGATAGTCTCCCAATTGATCACTCTCTTTTCGCACCAAAGGTGCTGCCAGGAAGCAAAGGCTGAAGGCCCACAGGAGAGCAGGCTGCTATCAAAACAAGCTGTTTTTGAAAGTCTGCTTGAATGGGTAAAATGTTTCATGAAAAAGTAGGGTAGAGACACCTACTTGCTTTTAAAATGCTCTACTTTCAGAGGTCTCTAAAGGAAACCTTTTAGTTTATCCTATTATATCCAAAGCTTATACACAAATAAGGCAAAATGAAGGAAAGTTACTGCTTTGAACATGACAAGGACATTCTTTTTCTCTAATCTTGGTACAATCTCCTAACCAAATACAGAAGTCTTGAGACAGATGCTGATTGACGACGATAATGATGTTTTTGTTACACAGTGAAGAGGATACGCTTATATCAGTTGTACAAGTCTAATTCAAATGCACACTTAGTACACCAGCAGAAAAGTAATTTAGCTAGCTGGGTAAGTAAAAAGAAAAGAAAAAGTAATTCAGAAAGAAAAGTAATTAAGCTAGCTAGCTTATCCTAACAATCCACAAAACCATCTGCATTTGTTAAAAACATAACTCACCTTAAAAACAACAACAAGAAAATCTGAGGCAAACTCCAAATCCAAAGCTTGCTCTACTCTGCACTAAGAAATTACAGATTCTCCTCAGAAGAATTCTGTTTCTGTATTACAGACTGCAGAGATGAGATACTTTTATCTTCTAGTAATTTATATTTTGAGAACATCCTAGTTATTTTGAACCTCCTATTCTATTTGCTTTTGTGGCTAAGATAATCTAGTTCTACACTGTATTTGAATGCAACTGTCAGCAAGAGTGACCATAAACCCATGGTAGCTAATTTCTACATTACTTCTAATAGGCTAGACATTTATTTCTTTAAAACACTGCTCTCTAGGAAAGACTTATTAGCACTTACAGATTGAGTGGCACATACAAACTCAATGGCTACTAATAATAGGGCAATGCAAGCTGTATTCTTACTTTGAGTGGATGTTGCCACTGGCATCAGCAATTAAGATGGAATGGGAAGGATGCACAGACAAACCAATGGAGGAAGACTGGCACAGAGAGTGACAAAACACTTAAACAGTATTGTGAGCTGTTTGCTTCTGAAGAAGGTGCTAGCTGGAACAAAACAGAATGAGTAAAAATGTACGATATACATTAATTATGCCAGCATTCGCCCAAATGTGTCAGCTAAAAACTTGCAGATGCATAACTGCAAAAAGTATAACAAAAAATCTAATTAATTCATTATACTTTTTCAGAAGAACCAGTTCTGAAAGATAGAATCAGTACCCGAAGAAAATTAGGAATCATATCTTTATAGGTCACTCAGGTTGTAGTCACTTCAGCCAATATTTCATTTACATTAGGCTCCATTTTACTTATTCTCTAAATCTGTAATTATTCCTATTATTAATTATCTGAAAAGATCTATTATTTGAAAATACTGTACTTTCCATTATTAGACCTGTTGATTTGCACTTGGGAACAAGCACTGAAAAAGCCTGGCTGTCAGATCACCTACTTATGCCCAGTCTTTCTGAAAAACATAATTTCATGTCTTCACCTAATAGCTCTCCATCTCTGTTGATTGTATCACTTCCAAGCTTTAGATTCCTATGGCAAAATACATCTACATCTTGCAGACTCTTTCTGCATAATCTAAGCTAAAACTTTTTCTAGCCATCTATCTGAACAAATTACCTAGGCTCTTATTACCTCACATCTCAGTTACTGCCATATCCTTTTCTCTGGCCTAAATAAATGCATTTTTAATCCTTTTATAATCTACTCAGAGCACTGCAGAATCCACTTTCTGGATATACTACTTAGATGGTGCATTCTCTCAGACACTGCCATCAGTCTGCCACTCCCTAGTGCAAATGCAGGCTACTAATTTGAACTTTACAGTCCATACCTTTTCCATCCATTTTACCAAAACCACTCACCTCCAGTCAGTTAATGCAGTCACTCTCACTAATCTTGACCTTTTGGAAAGGCACTTTTGTACTTTCTTCTATGTGGCTTATGTGTAGCATCAGGTCTCCTCCACAAGTGTCCACAAACAATTCCCCCCCCAGACTCTCCCTTCGCTATGATTATTGATTTTTTACAATTTACTGTGTCGTTCTGACTACACATTTTCTTTCCATTCTTCTTCACACTTCTCAGTTTTACAGCTGACTAAAACACGTTACAATAAATTTATCTAGTATTTTTTAGTTAAGGAGTGGGTGCATGATTACTGCTACAGTCATTGACGGAATACCAACCCTAAAATGACATTAACCTGAAGCTGGAAAAAATGAAGAAAAAAATAGTTTAAACATGGAATAAGATTTCCTAGAGTTCATTTAAGGATATAGCACTTCACAACTATCTAATCGATCTACTACCAGAACAACTAAGTGTGAGATTCTCAAATGGGCTGGAGAAGAAATTCTACTGCCTGCTCCAAAAACCATTTGATAAATGTTTCCCGAGCACGGATGGAAAGGCCCTATGAAGGGACTCTCCCCTCCCAAGAAAGTACCATAATGATTAGACTATAAAGATGAGCATGTATGTTTCCTGTGATTAAGAAGAAATCTTATTTTATGAAATAAAGAAAAATTTCAGCGGTGTTGAAGTAAGACACTTTTATGAAAGCTTTATTCATAAATCTTCCCTCCTCATACTTGTGTATTTGTATAAATGTGCAGCATACCATGATATAACTGTATATTGGTATGTAGATGTATATTGGTTCCAGAGCTAGGAAAAAAAGACAGGGTTTTAATGATTGTCTTGAAATACCTCTTAGGAAAAAAGCTAGAACATGCATTTCCAAATAGCAAGGTGGATTTTTTTCTGGTTAAATTACAAGCTCCTCTCAGAAATACATGTACAGCTGCATCCCTGCCAGTTCCAACTGTTAGCAAAAATCATCTAAGAAGTCAATATATATTGATATGATTGTGAAGAGTGTGACTTTGTTTGCCAGGCATTTGGAAAATAATTTAAGACAAGCAGAAACTGAACTGCTGCTTCATCCTTACCTGGAAAATGAAAATCCTACTCCCAGAGATACTTTCTTGTAGGATAAACGGACATTTGCAAGAGGTTTTTAATTGCATATATACACAATTTACATAAAAGAGATTGATAATATTTTAAGAAAAACATATAAGAAGGAACTCTCTTTATTACATTTTCCCTCTCAGCAAATTTAGAAGCACCAATCATTTTTTATAGGAAAAAACCCCAAATCCGTAGTATGGTCAACATACAAAAATGCTCCTAGGATATTAGGGACCAAAGTAAAAAAAGAAACAATGAAGCACAGTGGAGAGCATATGCTGGTAGGAGATTTTAAGTTTTTTGCTCTCTGGCCTGAAAAGGTGTGCAAACCCCACAGAATAAATTGCTATAGTTTGAGATACTTAAAATCATGAAAGAATTTATTTTATTTGGCACATTTTTCCTAGTAAATTTTAATTCCCTACATCAAAGTGTGAAAGGAGAATGGCCTCCCCTATAAAGATAACAAGTACAGGTTAAGATCAAGGTTTTAAGCTGAAAGGAAAACTTAGTCCCAGTAGAATCTGACTTCTACAGGAAGACGACACAAAACCCCCACACATCACCAAAACAAAATTTTTTTCTGGGAAATCTCACTCTAAAAGAAGAGACTGTGCAGTGGTTGTCACACCAGCTGAACTCATACTGAGTCACAGCAATTTGTAGTCTTTGTTGGCTCTTAGAGTTAAGGATGTAAGTTGGGCTGCTATTGATCCAGTGCTGGAAGCCCTGCAAGTAGCAGCATTTTGTACGTAGGTGGGTGATCAGTATCAACTGAGAGGAATAGTTAAAGTTCTCTTATATTCTGAAAAGTGACTCTGTAGAAGTGGTATCATGGTGTTCCCTATTTATTGCATTTCAGTAATTTCCACATCTAGTTTGCACAGTATACAAATAAAGAGGGTTTTCTTTCTTCCAGCTGCATCTTCTGTTTACTCAAGTCACCCTGACATCTCAAAGTCAGTCTGGGTTCTTTTGTGTTTCTTAAATATTGTCAATATTGTAAATGGCAAATAAATATTTAGCTAGGTGCATCTGTTTACAGGGCTATGCTGTAAATTAAAGAAGCTTCTGCACATACAACTGGACTTAGCCACAACACCAATGATTCCTAAGGCAGAATTCAGTTCATTCTCCTCATATCTCATGCAAGTTACTTAGGTGAAAGAGAAGAAAAAAATTACTATTCTTGATACTACTAAGCAGGTGAAAGAATTAAAAATTTTATAGTCTTTTAAGGTGATTTTTTCCTACTGAACCACTTTTTCAAGACAGCTTTTCTGCAATAAAATGTAACAATATATGTTCTTACTCATGAAAATAGAACATAAGCCTCAGAGAAATGAAAAATGTATTTCAAAAGTAAACTAGTATGTTGCATTTGGTGAAAAAATTTTACAACTCCAGAAGTGGCTCTATAAATTATCCAAAATCAATAATTTTAATAACTAATGTATATGTTACAATCTACTACTTAGTGTAGATATCTCACTAATAAAATGAGAATGTATATGAAAAACAAGTAACAGACCAAGACTGTAGAATTTAAGCAAGCCTAAAATGTATTATCTAACATATTTAATGACATTCTTTTCCAACTCAAGCTCTAACTGCAAAAGGCTTTTTTAGGCAATTTCTTAGGTACCTTTCTTCATGAAGAAATTAAGGGAATATATAATAGATAAATTTATACAAACTAATTCCTTCATTCCAAATATTGCAATTTGTTTCCAAAACATAGTTGCATCATCCTTTGAATAAACACAATGAAAATTGCTTTTAAGTTTTTATGCTACTGAAAAGTTAAATAAATCTGTGATAAATTAACTGTTATCAGACATTTTTTGCCATTTGGAGGACATTTTTTATTTAAGATTACTTATCTTACAGTTAAAGGAGATAATTTACATTATATCTACTCCATGGTTATACGGTTAAAAGGTCTGCAAGATAAGTGTAGGCTAGATAAAGTTGCAGCCATTGAATGTTTCCAAGTAAATGGTATTGTTTTCTGCCTAGTTTACCAACACACTACATATTGAAAGGCATTGACTTTATCTGAATTTATGTAAGAATCTTAATTTTTACAGTGTTGGTGGTTTCAAAATTGTTAAATTACTGCAAGAAATTCTAATTGATGCTTACATTTTCATTAAAACTCAACACGTTTAACATTCTGTAAAACTGTCCTTCTAGGAAAATCCTTGATGCATTGTTTGCTTTTATGCTGCTCCACAAAATCTTACAGCTCACTAAATTCATCAGTGGTTTATAACATCTTCTAGGAAGAAAAAGCTGTGATTCATCAGTGCAGACAAGGCTGGGCTTTAATCCATTTCTATAACCATATTGCCAAGTCTATATTGTTTACATTGCGTCTCAATTAAGAGACAGGCAGGACACCTGGTACTTCTTTATCTAAGTCCCACGGGCTGCCAGATGACTCAAAATCCATAACAGGTGCTAAGGCAGTGTGAGTGGAGCACCATTAACACAAGCTGGAATTGGATAAAATTTGGACTACGCTTAACCACTTAAAACACTCAATTATGAAATGAAAAATGTAACCACTCTGCACCAAGGTCCTTTACAGAAGGCTTATAAAGATATGTAGAATTAAAGTGCAAGTGAACTGAACTTAAAATAAATTTTAATTTCAGTATAGTGTTTAGAATATAAACTATATAAAAACTAACTCTATAAAAAAGTTGGGGTTCTTTTAAAGATAATAATAGAAAAATATACTGAATTAATTATAATTCTGTTCATCTGCTTAGGCAGCAAAAATGACAAAAATTATGCTCAGACTTCTTGGAATTTCAAAATTAAGGGAAAAAAAATCTGAATTAAGACTACTTTCAAATTCTTCACCCCGCAGAACCCAGACTTTTTTTTTATTTTAAGGACTTTGGCAAACAGGAACATCTTATGGAAGGATTCAAAAACCAACAAAGGTTCAAGTGAAAACCTTTATAATAAAAATATTCATTTGCACCAAAAAATCCCACTGCAGATGTCTTTTCAGCACTTTTTCATCTAAGGTGACTGAACTACATATTAAGCTTAGACTCTGACAGAGCACACTGCATGAGAGAAAAAATGAGTATCAGAAATTTTACAGTGGACAATTACTTAAGAACTATCTGTATCTAAATGTGCAGTAATCCAATTAAGTTTCTATTTAATATTGTAATTATCAAGAACACAATATAGTGATTTTATTACCAGAGTAAGCAGCTACAAAGTACAGAAAACTGTTATTGAAGACAGTGTCAGAGTATCTATGATAAGCAGCACATTGGCTTAAACTAATGCACTATATGCCTCTAGGGAATGAAAGGCTCAGAGACTGGGTTTTAACATCAGAATCTATCCATTAATCTTGACTTAAATATAATCTACTCTGCAGTAAGAGGAAGAATGGGCATTCAATGAATTAGCTGTTTGAAATACAGCAGGAGCATACTAATACAAACATATAGCAGAAAGTATCAGTTTCGGTGCCATTTAGAGTGTATTGATGGTTCTACAAACTCTGAACTGCATTTTAGCAGGAAGTTAAAAAGTCAGATCAAATGGCTACCAGGATGGGAAGGATGAATACCTCAGCACTGTAACTTTGCCCGGGTGGTTAAAAGAATAATGACAGTATTTCAAAATACTACACTCATGCATGTTTCAGTGAGAGACTATGGACATGAAAACAAAATAGTGAAGAAAAGAATGCTGAAACCCATACGCAGGCAGAATTCCCACTCCAACTTACAGGGAGGATTTGTCTTACTAATGCATCCAAGACGGGAATCAATGAATCCATAAGGTACGTTGTGCTAATTGTTTTGAAGCCCATTACAGCTGCCACTGCTTTAGGCTCTCTCTGGAGTGACGGAGCGCTGCTCCTGCGGTCACCTGGCAGCTGTGGGCTTGCAGGAGGCAGCAGGGGAGGCGCAGGGCTGCCGGCCATGGCACTGAAGTTTAGTAAAGCTGTTGTACCAAATATACCAACAAAAGATGTTAAGGTTTGGGCTGAAGCGATGACTGCAACAAATGTGGAATACTATAGGCCAGAGGGGAACTGGAACCCCATAAACTAACTCCTGATGTTGGGAGAGGGAGTCATCCTCATTCTGACGTCCGGCAATACATCAGTTTTAACTCAAGTAATTTAGGCTGATAAGTGTAAAGAATACAGAAGCAAAATTAATTCTCTGCTGTCTGGTATTAGCATGAATGTTTAAGCTCACTGTTTTCATACATTCAAGTATTTAAATTTCTACTTTAAATACATTCTGTGCATATACAGACATATTAATTGATGAGAAAAACAACAAATGCATTTTCATGAAGAAATCACTCCAAACTGCATAATTACATAAATAAAAATTATATTACTATGAAATACTGTCCAGTAAAAAGAATGCACATACAGGTATGTGTTAATTTTCCAATCCACACTGCTAGTAACAAAGGCAACTTCTTTAATGAGAAATTCTGTCCTTAATTCCAATCTGTACTTTAATGAACTTTACAACTACCTTTTAAAAATTTTATAGTTGATGAGAATGTTTTCTCTTTACCTTGGATTGCTGCAGTACCAGTAGCAGATAATCTACTTATAAGCCTCTTTGAAGAAGTCAATTTTAAGAGTGATTTTAAAAACTCAAAGTCAGGCTTCTATTTAAATGAAGAAAACTAATATGAATTTTCAGTTATTTCCCTTCTTTTTAATATTGTGAACAGCAATTAGCAAAGTAGCTAACCGCTCTCCTCCCCAATGCTGTCAAGCTGTTGAGAGCAGTCTGCAGCACTACAATGGTACTATTGTGAACACAGCCTGGGCTTCCTTCCCACAGAGAGTTAAGTGGGCAGTTCCTGCTGCCCATGATTGGTGTCCAGTGAAACAATACTTAAGAGCCAGGTTTTATCAGTTCCACGCCAAAGAAGTGAAGCCAGGGAACCCAAGCCTTCATATCATGCTGAACCATATGCCAACCCTGCTGGCCCCTAAGGTTTATCACTAGGAATCAGGATCCATCATGTCCCCTGTGAAATTTCACTTCACATACCTTCTGTGAAGTGCATGGCTTTGCTGAAAACTGACCTTTTTCCACAATTGGCATGAACAGATGGATGGTAACTATGGTTTAGCAAGCTGAAATTAAACGATTTTCTAATAGCATGCATTCTTCTGTGTTTGGGAGGAGAGGCATTCAGAAGGAGATAGATGTATTTGTGACCCATGGATTTATTCAGCTGCAGCTAATCAGCAATTAAACTATTTTCTCAATGTCTAGAAAGTATATTGAGATTAATTTGATTGGCCAGGCTATGATTAGGACTCATGTCCTTCGGATTGCCATATGGTAACTCCAATTACTGTAACACTAACTTTTAATCCTTGCTTTATGTTAGCTTATTCCATTTTTCTACTACGTGGCACATACAGAATAAACTACAATCTTTTTTGTTATAATTTTGACCCTGGTGAATATTTTTACATGAAGTGCCTTCCATCTCTAGCTAGATATTTCCACATACTTCCAGGTATATACAAGCCCTTTTTCAGTGACTGAAATACAGATCTGTAGGAGGATGAAGCCAACAGTGCCAAGCCAATGTGCTTGTTTCTATTAATCTTTTTTTTTTTTTTTTTGGTACCTAAGATCTTCTAATCCCTCTGCTGGCACTGGAAAGCATGCCCCAACTGTTTTGATTACCATATGCAGAATGATGCAGAAACCGTTTGCCAATATCTTATTCAACTCACCCCAAAACATCACTCTATCTCAAAACCATTACGGTTTTGCCAGTTTTGGTTGTTATAAATAATCTCCCACGTCTCCCACCAATTTAAATATCAGAATCAACCATATGGAATGCCACATACTTATTTTTATATATACATGGTTTTTAGTGTTTTAAAATACAAACCTTACAAGTTGTTTGCACATTCCTTATCTGTTATGAGGGCGAATTTATGAAAAGAAAAGGACGAAACCAATACACAATGCTGGTTTTTGTAATGCAAAACCAGGGCTTAAATAGTTTAAAATGATTTCTTTACATCTCTGGAATGTCAGGAAAAATAGTTTAATCTTCTAGGCTTTTATTCACAGACTTCTAACAGCTATCAAAGAAATCTGTATGAATTTTAACACCTTAAGGGGGCACGAGTCTTAACATTTTAACAAAGGGCTTTTGTTACCCAAAATGTTTCATTAATTAATAAGGTTAAGTAGGTATTAACAAAAAACCTGTCACTCTGTGTTACACACATGGCAATCAACTCTGCGTAACATTGGATTAGTTTATCTTCTTCATTCCAGTTTAAGGACTTGTAGCCTTCTCCCTGCAAAATTTATTTTTTAAAAAGGTATTTATAGACTTTAAAAACACATTTTATAATGAAAGAGTGATTCCACTACTAACTTTCAGCTAACAACATGCAAAAATTTCCTCCCTTAAAAATATGTTGTAACATATTTTATATGTTACAAGAAAAATTCCCTTCCCACAAGGGATCTGTACTGACATATCCAGACTCAGAAGCTCTAGAGGCTGATAAAGAGGCTGATAAAGCAGGTCACTGCTTTTCAGGATAGCTCACTGCCCTCCTGTCCTAAAACAGGATGCCACCAGCATAAGCCTGCCCATATTTTGCTGAGAAATCAGTAGAACGAATATTTCTCCTTCAGATGGGTAAATTATATTCATGAAAGAATGTAGAAGTAAAAGAATCTAGAATATATTTTTCCAAATAGTACAAAAAGATTTGAGTCTCCTCCATAAGTGTCTACAACATCAACAGAGCACTCAGGTCTCTATAAGTTTAATTAATAGCAGAAAACAACATTGCTACACTCAATCAGTTCTGCTAACTTGATATTTTGTGTTTTTACCACAAGAGAGTCTCAAGCATTTTATTAGGGAAGAGTAGCTAATAAATAAATCTGTACTGCTGACTGAAATATGTTGTAGATATCTTGTGATAACAATAGCACTATTAAACACCTGTACTAAAACTGTACCCCTTTAACATGTGCTTCAGACCAGGCAGTTTCACTTTAATGCCAGCAAAGGTCATGGAGCAGATCCCTCTGGGAACTATACTAAGACACATTGGGAAATAAGGTGATGATTTGAGACAGCCAATCATGCACAAATTTGGTGGCCTTCTATAACAGTGTTACAGCACCGGTACATGACCCAAGAGTAACTGATGTCATCTACCTGGATCTGTGCAAAGCATCTGACACTGATATCCTTGTTCCTAAATTTGAGAGACATGGATTTGATGGATGGACCACTTGGGGGATCAGGAATTGTCTGGATGATCATAATCAAGGAGTTGTGATCAACAATACAATGTCATACTTCAACTTACTCCTCACCTTAAAAATACATGAGAAGCAAGTGAAATTTCGTGAAATTATTTTCACTACATGAAAATGTAGCAAACACAGCAGCTTGGTACACACATCTGCAAGTATTTCGGCAGCAGTTATTTGAAGTGTCTTTATGACTAACACTAAAGCAAGAGTTTAAAAGCCTATCACAAATGTTGGCTCAATCAGTTGTCTCTAGAGGCTAAAATCAAAGGCATTTAAAGTGATGCTTTGGAATTATTCATTGCAAAACAATCCTATTCTTTCAACAGGTAACTAATAAATGATGGCTGAGAACAGGCTTGCACTACCTCTGAGATCCAATTGTTACTCAGGACACTGCCTACTTTTGCTCCCTGGTGCTGCATTTTAACTCTAATTGCATGATCAAGCCAATAAATTGGACTCAGGGGACAAAAAACCCTACAAAAGTACCTATCCTGACAAAACCAGAGGTTTCAAGAAAATGCACTTCAAACAGAACTGAGGCAAGATGAGACAAGCAAAGGAGAGGTATCAAGGCTTGAAAGATAGTCATTAATACTGACAGATTACTGTAATTCTGGCTGTCAAGGTGATCGATTTAAGCAGCATATGCCAATCAATACTCTTCTCATTTACTGAGCAGCATGAGATATATAGTTAGGCAAGATGTCCCTAAGACAGGATTTCAAACCTTACTTAACGAACATAAATAGCACAATTTATGCTTTGGAATCTTAGCTCTTTTTTCATTTAGCCTTTTTTTTTTTTTTAATTGGGCAAACTTCAACATGATGTTATTCATACAGAAGTTATTTTAGATTATTTTATTACACTGCATTGGCATTGTGCCAATTCCTTTACATAAGACATTTCAAACTGTACTAATTTTCTGTATAACATATTAAAACATTAATCCTGAACATGAACATTCTTAAATGCAGCAGTTATTTAAGTACTGTGCATTTTGGTTTTTTGGCATTAGTGGTTTGTCATTCTGAGTGCTTTAGCCATTCACGGCCATACAAGTAATCTGGTATTACATCTTTCTGGTATTTTCCCAGTAATTTTCCTTACAACAGCCTCTTTTTGTTCAAAAATACTTGAGAAATCACAGGAAAATACATTAATTTGATGTATTACTTTGGAGGAAAAGTAGAGTAAAGGTAAAGATATAGCTATTACAGTCAGTGCATACCTACAAGGAGACACACACACACAAAACTCTATAGCAATATATAGAGATATAAGACTTTCGTCTTATATTTAGGTTCTTATAATGTATAGAGAAACTGCTACATGATTCCTTAAAACCAAAATACCTGAACAGTCCATGACATACTTCTACACATCTTGGAAATCTTCAGTTTTTCAGGTTGCATCATTGTATGCAGACATTCAATCAATCAATCAATCAATCACATTTATAATTATTAAAACATCAAATAAGTTGTCAGCAGAACTAGGATCTGCGAGAGCACCCAGAGCAATTCAAAGTACAGGAAAGTCCAAACATCATATTTTGTACCTTATGAGTCTTGCTTGAACTAGGAAAACAATTTTCACTGCTAAACAGTAAAGTAGATTTCAGAAATAACTGTATTTTCTTCTGGAAAAAAACAGCAGGAGTCATATGATGAACTCTTCCATGTCTCTTACTTGAAATCATATCAGATAAGGCTACAACAGTAGTCATCAGGGATGGATTAAATATCCACTGAAATTCTGAAATTTGTAATTATTTGTATAAAATATGTATAGTCATTTTAAAAAAAAGAGTACCAAGCACTATTTTTAATGTTGGTATCTTCTCACCTGTGCTGACAGGGAAGAAACAAAGAGTAACAGGTATGTTAAAATCTTATTAAATGTCCTGTATCAAAAATGTATTGCCAGAAATACAGCAAACTTTCCAGACTCTTGGCATATGGCAGATGAAAAAAATTCTAAACCAGAAAATATTAGAAGAGCAATCATAATTTCATGCATTATTCCTTTCACTACACCAAAACTATGAGAGCAAGCAACCCTTATGCCTCTCCCATTTGATACACAGTTGTCATTGATGCAGTACCACTCTATTCACTTTTTTCCTTGGAGATGCTCATGCAGCTTTAAGATAGAAAACTTCCTGGAGAAAGGGAAACTGGCACTGCCAAAATCAGTGCTATCTAGTTTTATCTTTCAAGTTTCTGTACAAGTGAGAAATCTTCAAGATCTTTTCAAGTTACAGTTTGAAAATTCAAATACAACAAATATTCTGAAATTAAGTGAAACAAATGTAGCCAGAAGTCTGAAGAATACCCTTTGCTCACTGTATGTCCTTAATAAAAACCCTTTCTTCACTTTTCTAGGGCCTGCAATTCTATCTTGAGGCAGGAGATGGGCAAGCAGGAACAACAAACAACACTACCAGTTCTACTAAAACCCTTTCTTGGGGCAGTTGAATATCACCTCAAGAAAAAAAGCTTTTTCTGAGTAATCAACTCCTAATACAGGGCAAACTTTTAACAAACCACTCATAAACATTGCTTTATTCATAAATAAGTTACTGTCTTGTCAGACACCATATGGGGTTAATATCTTCCCTTTCTCTAGAAGACAACTGTCAAAAGACTAGCAACAATCCTTCAAGTACCAACTGATTGGTCCTACAATATCAAGAAAGTTAGGAGGATGTAAAATTTTCAGGTTTGACAATAAAGATTAATTTATCCAGTCATTCAGATTAAGATTTACTCTATAATATTTTTTTTTAGATGGAATAATTAAAACAGCGCTATTTTTTGCTATTTAAATGAATTGGTTTCATGTGACCAAAAAAAAATCTCCAAAAATAAATGCCAGTTCTTGGTACTAGGTCAAAGACTTAGCATATTATTAGAAAGAAGTAAAAATTATGCTATGATGATTAAGGATAAAACAGTCATGCATATTCCAGGTATTCTAAAATATCTATAAATTTCAGATTTAAATGACGTTAAGGAGGATTTCTTACTGTGTGTTTAGCTTCTTACTGTGTGTCTTAGGTAGCATCTATTACAGGGGAATACTATGTAAGACACAGAGTGTCTGAATTGCATTATCTGAAGTTTGGAATAATTGTCAACACTTCAGAATTTGTGTACAATAAAAAAAGTGACACTAATTTTTTTTCACAATTGCAATTTCACTCTCACAAGGCTTCTAGTATCTGTCCTGCTTTGTTGCAATAATTGCAAAAAGTTGGATCATGAAGGTGTCTACTATGCCAAGGTGTACCTCGTGGCATCTGCTGTTTATTCAGGAAGTTTGAATAAAATTTTATATGAAGCCACAATTTCTATTGTTCCAAATACTTAGTATAGATTCATTTCCCACACATGGTTGATTCTGAAGTTAGAATGTGACAAAGTGCTTGGTCTGAGACATGAGCCATGAATAAAACTCTTCGTATCAAGAATTTCAATGCAATTCACTAAATAAAGTGTATTTAACAATCCCTAAATATTGTCCTTCTTATTCTATATAATAGTGAAAATGATTGTTCTCAACATTTAGTCCCATTATTACACCTTCATTTATGAGTTTTACAAGTTTTCCCAGCATTTGTGCAGCTTGAGCATACTCAGGAGATAAGCATGCTCTTCATAAGAGAAAGGCAAATGCAATGAGGAGAAGAAACACATCAGCTATGAGACAGAGAGGGGGTTACTGCTGCTTCATTAGCAAGACATCAGGAGTATTTTGTGTTTGTCACCTGCTTCTGTGTGCATGTATGCCACCTGTTCCTGAGGGGGTACTGATACAAGAGAGCTAGGCTACCAAAAATTATTGGGGGACCAGAGAATCCTTGGAGGAGAAACTAAAGCAAATTCCATACACCACTGCAAAAACTCCACCCAAAACAGCAATATTCTCTTCACACAGCTGCAGGAAGGAGTGCGTCAAGAATCAAAAAAAGCAGGACACCTGCCATGCATGACTAATGTTTGCTGATAAATTTAGTAAATTTTTAATCTTAGAACGTGACAATATGGAAACATATAGTATTCCGAGCAAAGAAAAAAACAACAGAGCAGATAAAACCTTTACAAATCATTAAGCAAATCAAATCTTTGAGGCATTTTGCTATCTAAGTATCCTATCAGAAATGTCAAAATAACGTCAGAAAGAGGAAGGTGATTGACAGAATATGTCAGTCTCAGAAAGCTACTTCAGACCGTACAGCACACACTCAGAGCTGGAGAAGACTCTAAGAGGGAGATGACCAGAATTTCTGGTATCCATGCAACCATTATTATAGCATTCACATACTACCATTGGCACACTGTGATTAACAGACCAGCGCATTAAGGAAAAAGTTGCAATCAGGTTATGTGAAGAGGACTGAATATCCCTGCTGATTGCAAATGACAGCTGATTTTTTCAGTCAGGTCTGCACTTAGAAAATGCACTGTCTCAGAGGGTAGATAAACTCTCCTTGGACGTAGGAGGGCCAAACTCAGTGCCAATTTTTTCCGATCCCATACACAAGCAAATCAACACAGTTTAATTAAGAGTTTACAGCGACCCATCACCACAAGATCTACAATGTGATATTATAAATATTCTTCAAAAATGGATAAGCACAGGCCTACATATATATCATTAACTCCGTACGAAGTCCAAAAGTGCCCACCAAGTATTACACAGCACCAGAAAACAAAGCACACACCTGCAGGCAGAGAGACATCCATACACTCATGATGGCTTTGAAATTCACTATTTCTGCCGGTCTACTACAGTAAAAAGAAGGGCTAATACAGAAATGTAGTGCCTGACATCTGTTTTCTTTGACAAGTCTCAAGTACTCTTGTGCCCTTGACATCCACATTCAACTGGGTATCTATTAACTGTTGGGGTAAGTTTGAATAATGAAGGGAACTTCAATCTGAAGTCATGGGAGAACCCTCTGTAAGTTAAGCAGGAGCTCCTACCCAAGATTCTCCACTTCTGTTATTCAAATTGTTGCCAGAAAGGTCCACATTCTCTGTATTGCCCTTGGTATTTTTTGCTGCACTGATTGTAATATTCCAAATTGCCCTTTCCTGTTGGATCCTCTGCTTAGACCCCACCTTAACCCCGCCCCTTTCAGAAATGTATAAATAGCCCTGCAGCCCGTGGACGCTGGCTTTTTCTAGTTCCTGCTTTGTATGGTGCACGCTGTTTAGTTTGTTGTTTTACCATTATATTAAAGTTACTTTTCCAAGCAACTAGATCAAGTGGTCTCTCTCGTCAAAGTCGCTGGGTGTCACGGCCATGTTTTATGAAAAATCCTTTCCTTTTTCTCCTGAGAAGCTGAGAGGCCTCAGGAACAAAATGTAAACAATTCTTATCTGCTGCTGTGGAATGCAACAGGTGGATCTGTGATTGGTCTCATGTGCTTGTTTCTAATTAATGGCCAATCACAGTCCAGCTGTCCAGACTGTCTCGGTCAGTCACAGGATTTTGTTATCATTCCTTTCCTATTCTGTTCAAGCCTTCTGATGAAATCCTTTCTTCTATTCTTTTAGTATAGTTTTAATATAATATATATCATAAAATAATAAATCATGCCTTCTGAAACATGGAGTCAACATTCTTGTCTCTTCCCTCATCCTGGGACCCCTGTGAGCACCACCACAGCTGGGGCCAGTTCTTGGAGAAGCTACAGGCCGACTGACCGGGCTAGGACCAGGTGCTTCAATTAACCACCATCCAAATTCTTAAAAAACTAACTGCTCAGTATATTAGAGATTCATAAGTAAGTAAATGAAGATCAGTTTCAAGAACATCACTTCAGGATTCTCTTTCACTGACACTGTTATGGTCCTGGACTTGTGCAAATCTTTGATCATCAGATTCACTTTTCCATTTCGTGTACTTTCTGAAGAAAAGCGCTTTTGTTCCCTTTTTCCTCCCTCTTCAAATGTATTGTTTTCACCACTCTGAGCCCTCTTTTTATTTGCTCCAGCAATATTCCAACACAAGGAAAGGCCACCTTGATTAGTGAATCCTGTCTGTCTTTCACAAAAGATATTAATTCCAGTAGTGTCTCCAGAAAAGCTATTTAACCACAGACCATAAAATACACCTGTTCCCAAAACCCTTTAGTCCACTACAAACTTAAAAGCCAGAAGTGAACTGCTGAAGCCACAGCTAAAACATCCCAGAGGAAAAAAAGCAGGAGACAATAAAGACAGTCCTTGATGTCTTCAACTCCCTGCTATCACAGGAACGTAATTAGATTCAACTTTCAAATGTTCTTAGAATAACAGACCACGTCCATGTTACAGGAAAACATCCACCACTCTTAGCCATTCTTGTATGAAGAAAATTCCTTCTTGACCTCAAGTCTGGCCATGGGTTGAACACCAAGAGCATGTCCATTGATTTTTAATCAAGAGGTTTTTATACCACTGAGACTTAAGCCAGACTTTGAAGTTTAGCATTTTTTTGCTGTTCTCTACTGACACAACTGACTCCATCAGAGCCTAATTCAAGCCAGGAAAGTTTGTACATTTTTTTTCTAATTTCACACCAAGCAAACAGGTTTAAAAGAACTTCCCACAACCCCATTTTAGTTTTTAAATTACATTATACCGAACAATAAACATAAGATACTCCAAGCCAGATGGAAAAAGAATTCCACTGATGACTTAAAGCTACCCTTTAATATCATGTACAGTCAACTGGTACCTCATAAGCTTCCCAAGTGATGACATGAAACCCACCAGCCAATGCTATCTAAAATCAAATACACATAATGCTTTCCACTTACCATGCTAACCTTACCAGGGGTTATATTATCAGCTTTTTAATGGAGGCCACATTATGTCATAAGTGACAGGCTGTGTTTTGATGCATATTAAAAAGTACAATTTGGAGAACTGAATTAAAAATACATTGCACAACTCCATGGAACTGGCCAATTCCTAGACATTGAGCTGGCAAGCTATGTCCAAGGAATTTAATAGACCTTTCATATTCTAAGATGCTTAAACATACAAGACTGTGGGGGTTTTTGGTACTGGAAGTTTACTATCTCAAAGTAAATTGTTTTCCAATTGCTCATCGCTGTACATCAATATAATGCTTTAAACCATCACTTTTGATGGCTGATGATGATAATGATAATACATTTTAAATTCTTTGACTAAGCTACTTGAGTAATGACAGAAAGATCGGACCTTTCCAAACATGAAAACACAATGAATCAACATGTGTCATCTACAGAAATGGCACAAACATCACTTAATGTGATCACATAAAACACATCCATCATTCATCTGTAAATCCATTTCATCATATCTAATCCAAAACTCTGCAAATATTAACAGTCAGCCACAGAAAAAATAGCATTTTAGCAACAAGCTATCACATGACAAGAACTAGTAGTTACAGCTTTGTTAGAAATCTTTTGGATCAAAATTTAAACTTATCTTTCAGTTTATGGAATTCAGAAATTTCTTGATGATTTAACTAACAGGTTGATTTTAACTTGTTGATTTAACTAACAGAACTTAATCTAAAGTAAGGAAAAGGCATGTAAGTGACTGACTTACCTTATGTTTTTTAACTTATGGTTGATAAATCTATTCTTCCAAGAGCAGCTCCTCCAAAACATATAATTTCAGTTCCAACCACAAAACCAGAAAAGAGACAGCCTTTTCTGACACATTTACAAATATACTAACATGATTTTGACATCAACTTTGTGTTCTGAGCTGAATAACAAAATCTGTATGATAGAAGTTTCATAAACTTCTCAGATTGAAGTAAAGCAGCATTCTTTGAACTTGAAATTAAAACTAAGTTACACTAATACTGGATAAATACTTAATATCTTAAGGAAAGAAAGATTATTAACATAATGACATCGCTATTTTAGAAATACTATTCGCAAAATGGTCATGAAAATAATTTTGTTTACAAAAAACGACAAGTCCATGCTTCGAAACATTAGAAATAGGCAATTTTCAGCACTTAATCTATTATTTATTTAATTTTAAAAAGCTGGTCTTCATCTGAATGCTCTTCTATGGGTTTCAGTTCCCTAAAGCAAACATCACTATTAAAAAAACCCTGTTCCCTATATTAATCTGAAAAAAAGAAAAGTGCCCATGAATATCACATCTGTAGAACTGCAAGGGAATGTATATGCCTTGGAAACCATTTGAGTGAAAGGATACAAGTTTTGGTATAATGGGATTAATGATTTCAATGCACGGCTTGCATTTATAGCTGTTGCACGAACCATAATAGGCAGAATTTTTCCATTCACAATAGCACCATCAAAGAGTGGACCAAAAAATGGAACCTGAATAAAAAATTAAGAAGTTCAACATAAAGCAAGACAGGATTGTAGCTATAACAATTAGCAATCAACATTAACAATAGAGCACTCAAATATATGTCTTTTCCCCTCCTCATTACTAGATAATCAAACCAGTTATTGTGTTGCAAGTCAGACCTTTTCTCTTGTGGAAATATACAGCCATATAACTGCTTGATATCCTTGGCAACAGATAACACAGCATTTGAAAAAAATTAAGTAACTATCTGAATGTCTCATCAAAGATCATTTCCAACATTTGCTGCAAAAATCCTAGGAACAGTCATGCATATAATGTTTATGAGGTTGATAGGCTAGATGATAATATTATAAATGGTAAGAAGCAAAAGAAATAATTGTTCAAATTCTAAAATATTTTTTATCATGGCTCTAGTTATTAACATGTCTATAAGGACCAACCCAGGGTGAAAGTGTCATACAGTTACTGGTGTATTGACCCTCACCTTCTATTTTTGTTTTCCTTCTGTTCTTCTTCTTTTCTATATAAACTGAACAAAAGCACTGTAAGCCCTTAACAGAAGAAATCTGTGGTGAAAGTTTCGTCTCTTTGGAGCCTAATTGTAAAACCTTATTTGTGAGATCAGTGGAAAACCTTAATATTTAGAATAGCTAGCCCCCAAAAGGTGAACAGAACAGATAGATCTTATGTTTTGGCATTACATATCTCTCTAATCCATCGTCATTTTGCAATTAAACCAAACCAAACCAAACCAAACCAAACATTCAGTAGTAAGTATCTTCATTTCCTGTCCAAGTGAATAAAGTTCTGAAGCTGCTGACATAAAACAGGAGAAAAGTAACAAAATTTGTGCATCAGCTCAGCAAAGGTAGCAGAGTGTACACTAAATATTCTTCCTGCTAAAAGGAAACAAATTCTGCAAAAGAATTTTAGATCCCTGTGTTATCTTTGCCATTAGTCATTTACTGTAGTTTTGAGAAACTGAAATCTGATGGAAGGCACTTTTTTCACATACAAGGATTTCTTTTTGGACTTACAACAATCCCTGTTTTCAGCAGTATTTGTTTTCCTTCTTAACCCGCATGCTCCCAATATTACAACTATTTGTATTTAAAATAGTAAAAGAAAGAATATACTTATTAGTTAACAATATAAGTAATCCAACAGTAACAAACTGATTATTATTTCATGCCTATCGGTAGATAGAGGAAATCATCATGAGGTAATCCTATTTCTGCAATACCTCTTTTATTAATATGAGTGCTTGTAATAATAATTTTAATAAAGTATAGAAATTCATGGCAAGTGACATCACACACAGAAGTTAGGTAGTACAAATACTCATGTCTACTTTTACTCGGTCAGTTTAGTGTTCACAACCCTAACCACTGCTTTAAGAACAGGGCCAGCACTGACATTTGAGGAACAGTCATTAGAAAGAATGTGTGTTCTTATGCCTAAGGGCTGAGTGGCCTTGCTTTACTGAATTAATCTCCAAACTCTTGTGTGGAGATAAGAAGAAAGTTAGAAATAGTTTTGAGAGAAAAAAAGGGGAATATGACATGGATGGAGGAAGTTGGAACCAGCCATTATACAGCTACCTTGGTTATGTATATATTATATATATTTACTATAATATTTTAATTACTACACAGAATATTATAGTTTTGTTTCCGTATTATGTTGTTAGCAGATATGCTTTAACAGCATCAGGCCTTTGCAATTTCAAATTACTTATTTTACTATGCACTGTATTCACTGAGCTCTCCCTTTTCTTTCCTACCACCACTGCAACTGTCCATGGTTAAGACATCACCTTGTTGGATCAATCTATTATACCAAAACCTCAGATTCTAAACGAAACTCAGTTCATGTTAAACACATGAAGGAAACACAAAAGAAAACAAACCCTTACCTCAGGCTTTTTCATGATCTGGATACTGAACATATGGTTTTTCATGGGATAGATAACTATAAGAACATCACCAAATTCTGTTGGAATTATTCCTCTTCTATAATCTCGAGTATGTTCTGACCAGACAATGTGTACTTCATCATTTCCTAAATGTCTTAGCTGAAAAATCAGGGATAAAATGTCATCAGTTTGAACATTCTTAATTAATATTCTATAGCCATACAGCTATATTAAATGTACATATTTAAAAAGACAAGCCCACTAAAAAAAAGTGAAGAAAAATTAGTAAAATAACCAAATTACACAACAGTTATTTTACAATTTCAGTGTATTAGTTGAGAGGACTGGTTTGTGCTATAAATTTCTATACACTGGTGTTAATTTCTATTTAAATTAACATATATATGAATATCTGTTTCCTACTGGAAGCTAAAATTTTGTTGATATTTTCTCAAGAATGCAGAGCAGTTCAACCTGATTTACTAAAATGTGTTCAAGATTGCCATCACTGATGGGGAGAAAATGACTAAATTCTGTATGAACTTCTACAGTATATGAATGGAGATGTGTTTAAAAGTTACATATCCGAGAAGTTAACCTCATCATTCTAGCCAAATTCGAAACTGCCTACTACAACCAAAAAGCTTTTAAAGGAAAATAGCTACTGCATTCTCCAGAGCTCCCAGAATAACTAAGATAAATGCTCATTTTCCATGAAACTAGCTTCCATGAAACTTTGTAAAAATAACACCCTACTCCCCTACAAACTATGAAATGGTTCTTGATCTGGCTCAGAATGTCTGAATGGGTTCCTCAAAATCCATGCTGTATCCTCAGATGTAATCATGTAACCAGATTAAGGAATTCCTTGAACACTCTGGAATTATCTGATTGAAGAACCAAAACACTCCTTCTGATAAACATTATCTTCTGGTACCAAATGTTCACATCATGTAGAGAGGCTTTATGTATATTGATCCAATACATTCAGATTATTAAATGTGAGACTCTTTCCAGTAAGAGTTATTTCCGAAAATTCAAACTGGAATATCTTTTTTATCTCCTAGTGCATCACGTTATTGACAATTGTCTTCACCCCTGTTCTCAGCTTGTTTCCACAGCTTTAGGTAGGTGGAACTTGTCAAACAATCACCTTGATGTTATTCAAAGGACTGCACTGTTTAACACATAACATCCAAATACCACTCTGAGCATGTACAAGAAGCTATTCTATATAAAAAAGCAACAATTTGCCATAGCACTAAATAAAAGCAAAACACATGCAGTCTTCAGAGAAATTTAATTGTAATTATTCACTTCTTTATTTTATAAAATCTCCTGGAATGCTACTTTTGTCTTATCAGTTTTCAGTAGCAGACTCAAAAAAGGCAAAAAAAGGCCAAAAAAAAAAAGACAAAAAGAAGCTGTCTCTGCTCTTCTCTGTTAGCTTTAAATGGTATCAGACTGAAGAACAGGGTTGTATTTCTGTTAAAAAAAAAGATTTTCTTCGGTGTTGGATTGGGTGAAGGACAGGTGGCTTCAATACCCTATCTCTTCTTTCATGCTCAACAAGTAATTTGTTTTGTCTGGACCAGACTGTACATGCACCTACTCTAAAATGGCTGTGGTGCCTTTGATGCCAGCTGTTCTTGCCTTTTGGGTAGATGGCTGAATTATTTTGAACAACACTTACTTAGGGATACTCCTGCACCAACACTTAAACCCAACCCAGCAAAAGAATTGGTTGTATCAACATTCACTACAGTGAGCTTTATTTTACTAGGTTAGAATAAAGCCAGACAGCCACATGAATGGCTGACGTGCAACAAACAGCAGCTGAAGGACCCCTGGTTAGCACTTTACTATGACAAACACCATAAAAGACAATTAATTGCAAAATTGACCCTCTCCTACCTTAGAATCATAGAATAATTTAGGCTGGAAAACCTCTGAGATTATCAAGATCATCTGTTAACCTAACACTGCCAAGTCCATCACTAAACCATGTCACTAAGCACCACATCTATACATCTTTTAAGTACCTTTAGGGATGACAACTCCACCACTTCCCTGGGTAACCTGTTCCAATGCTTGAAAACTCTTTCTGTTAAGAAGTTTTTCCTAATATCCAGCCTAAACTGCCCCTAGTGTAACTTGAGGCCACTTCCTTGTCCTGTCTCTTGTTTCTTGGAGAGCAGATTCACCTCCACATCATTACAATCTCCTTTCATCTAGTTGTAGAAAGCAATAAAGTCAATAAGAGCAGTAAGAGTGACAAGAAGCACACTTAGTTGTTTTTCCTTTCCTGGCTCTAGCTTGGAAGACTTGTAAGATAAACTCCAAAATACACAACAAAGAACCCTCCAACACCCCCAGATCACCAGGAAAGCAATTTCTCCTTCTTACCTTTTAGTTTTGCAGCAAAATATTAATTTAAGAAACCTTGCACTGTGGCACCAGAACAGTCCCATCCATTGATTTTCATCAGGACAGAGTTCTATCTTTTAAGTTTACATAAGGTTCAGCTTCATTTCAGTCTCTTCTAGCATTGCTGTCTAATAAATCATTATCTTTGGCCTCCTCTTCTTTGGTCACAGTTAACCAACTTCTCTCTTCAGGCATGAGATAATTTTTTTTAATGGATCACAAACATGATCCGAGGGGGGAAAATATATGCCAGGTTTTTGTTTTAAATTCAGCTCATTTAATTGTACTGGTTTCATAGCCCAAGAAAACAACTTGTTGGCACCTGTTTTTTAAGCATGACAGAAGTGAAAAGCAGGGTTGTCACATCTTAAACTGGCTATATCACCAGAGAAGTCAGTGAGGAATTGCACCTCAGATTAAAAAAAAATTCCCATTTTGCTTCCCTAGTGAAGTGACAGTCAAACTAGCTGTTGAAATATGACAATGATAAGGTATCAGGGACTACCAGGCTTGCACTTGGAAGGAAGTGAAAACCTCAGGGAGAATGAGGCTGCCCAGCCAAAGAGAAAGCATGAGAAAAATCAGTTTGGGCATGAAGTGTTGTGGAATGTAAAAAACCCACATGATCTTAGATTGAGGGATGGCCATCTGGAGCACTGACTGAACTCATTGAACCAACTGCCAAAAAGCAGAACTGGGGCTGATACGCCATCACTGCACTGCGCCATTCATAATTCAGCAAGACCAAACTGTTTACTTAAAGAATTTTTCCTCCTTTACTTGCCATCTTTGGACTCAGAGACAACAAACTCACAGACTGTTAGAAACAAGTGATGCTGACAGTGTAAATGCCAAATAAACAGCTTTAAAATCCAAAACATATAGAGAGTTTAGACACTGCAGCTTCTTGAGGCTATCACTGCCTCTGAATTTCATTTGTCAAAGGTTGCCCCTGTGTACCTGATACTGACACCTGCAGTTAATCAGATAGGATACGAGTTCTTGCAGTTCTATGAAAGTTACCCATATGGAGCATCACTACTGATATGTTTTCACATTAGACTGAAACAGATTTTGCTGTGATAGAAGTGTACTGTGTGGTTATTTCAGCAGGATTACTGACAAGGGACACATATTTTTGGATGCCAAGTGTACTGAAGCCATCAGTGACCTTTCTTTCCAATTTCCAAGTTTGCTTAATACTCAAATATACGTGTGAGAATACATTCCAGGCTGAAAGCAGAAACTTCCTCAGAGGAAAAGAGAAATGTATCAGATTATTTCAGAGTTCCAAATCCTGTCAAATATATTTCACTGCATGATTACTGTCAAGAATGGTCTGGCAATGATCCAGTTTGAGTAAAACGCAGAATGGCATCTCTGTGACATGAGAGTCAAAATCAGAGGATGCAAGTAGGTGGATGATGCTATAAAGTATGAACGGTGATATATAACAAAAAGAGAAGTGCTCACAATAATCACATTGTTATTATAGATGGTCAGATGTCTGACAAAAATAATAGACAAGAAAACAAAGGTTTTTTCAGAAGAAGCTCTGACACTACTAACACAGTGCTTCTTTATTGCTTCTTTCAGATATCCTCGCTTTGGTCAGCAAGAAAAGCTTCTGAAAAAGCACAAATGGTGGTAACTTGACTTATCAACAACACTTGATTCATGGAAGAGATCTGATACCTGAAACTGACTTGAAAAGCTTTCCGGGCTTATTTCATCTGCTAGGTTTTGCATAAATCTTTTAGAAAGAAGAATTTTAGATTTCTTCTCAATTTTTCATTTGAGAACCTTGAAATCCAGCAGTGCTAAACAACCAGATCTCCTGCAAGCACAGCAAACATTTTGAGAATCCATCATTCACTTATACCACAGGAGAACCAGAGACTGACCTCTTTCAACTCTTATCTGGTTCTTTATTTCTTTGTATTGAATTGGAAACGTCACAGAATTCAGTGCCCTGGACACAAGTAGGAGAAAGATACTGAGCTACAACTACCTCTGCTCATTGAAACCTTAAGGACAGAAAAAAACATGATTTCCCAAGAAGGTGTGGTCCCAGTGTGATCTAACAGAATGGGATTTGGTGCACACAGAATGGACAGCTGTCAAGACTGAATTCTGTTTTAATGGTTATTCAAATCTCACCACCAGTTGTCTTCACACTTATTACCTGACCTTGTTTTCCTGAAATTACAGTTTCTTATGTGCTTACATCACAGTGAGCATAACAAAGTGCAAATCAGTACCAGGGACATAAGTCACTGCAATAATATAAATAATAAGAAGTCCTAAAATAATGTTATACTTTGAACTGGTGATACACTGGAAACACTGGGAATTATGTTTACACACCAATATTCTAACACTCTAAATGCGGATCACACTGCCCTAGAGAGTTTATTATCTAAGCATAAGACATGACACAAAGCATGGAGATGGACAAATGCAAAGAAGGTGTTTTACAAATGTAAAAAGGTGTTAAAGATTAGAAAAATGTTGTTTATATAAGCATTCTTCAAGAATCAAAGTATCAAGACCAGAGAAAGGAAGGCTCATCAATCAAAACAACAGGTTACAATACAGAGAATAAATTTTAACTGTGTGTATGGAAAGGCTATGTTGGAAGAAAGGTTAGGTGGGAAAAAAGAAGAGTTGTAAGCACAAAATGAATGTAAGAATCCAGAAAGTGGACCAAATTAAAGATGATTTCAGGCTATTGGGCACAAGTGACAGGCACAATGGTCATGTTATCTGTGATGATCCGGAAAGGTGGCAATGAGAAAGAGATTAAGAGCTCTGTTTTAGCCATTTTAAACCTGAGCTGTTGGGAAGACAGCCCTGAGGAGGTAAAAGAGACAAACAGATTTTTTTAAGGCTTGCTTTGAAACTCTACTCCATTAGAACAAATATATAAAAATGACTGACTGTTAGGTTACCTGAAATTTCAAATTTAACTCAAAATACTTTAAAATATTCTTACTCTATAACCATCATCATGTGTCAGCTCTCCTAATACATTTATGTTAACTGAATACAAAAGAAACGTGAAATAAATATAACCAGGAGGGATGATCAAATCTAATTTTGATACATTAGTGTCATATGCTGTACATGTTACAATAGCAGCCAGACTTTAAACTAAGCTGCAGGCTATACTGAAATTTCCAAATGGCAGATTGTTCTAAGTGATACCAAGTATAATTGAAGTAATAAACGATAGTAAAAGCAAAGCACACTGTCAGGAAGAATTTAAGTATTTACTTTTTAAAATTAAATGAGTTAGGTTTGGAAAGGCAAGACAAGTGAAATAATGCAGGGCTCAATTTACTGAAAATTCCTTTTATTTATCTGTTACATTAACCCTTGAACTCTTGCCAAAATTACTGTAATTTCTAATACCCACTTATCTAAAGGAGGCAGAAAAAAGCTATTATATTTTCTTCTCATAGAAGAGCTAGCCTCAACTTTTTTCTTCTTCAAAAATTGAAGTGTTTATTACAAAAAAAACCAAAATGAGCAAAGATATATGAAATAATGGCTTTATGCAGCTACTTTTGTCCATTTAATGTTAACAGCACTACTGCCTACAGTGCATGCACCTTCTAGATGAATCTTTCACAAAACTTTGTCTCAATAACTACAGTGTGTTAGGGGTTTTGTTTGGTTTGGGTTTTTAGCAATATGTGTACCTAACTGTAACTTGAAAAAATACTGTATTAATAATTCACATCTATAAATTTTCAAGTTCCCAATACATGTTAGCAACACAATAAAATAACCGTAAGTACTGGGAGCTGTAACGATTTTATGGTTAGGATCATGTCATGCACAATTTAGAATTGTTTAATATACCAAAAGCTCAAGATTAATTAGTACTCTAAACACTAACATTACTACTTTTTATTTACATACTGTGTGTAAAAAATTCTCACTGGCAATGCCTTCACTCCTTTAGGAAGTTTCTCCTAAGGAAGGAGGAACTAGACTGGTGATAGCTCCTTTATGTGCCTCTACAACCTTTCTCGTTCTGTGAATTGAGTCTTCACATTGTTTAGTTCTCATATTTTCTGCAAGCTTGTTCTTGTAAGGTTAGTGTAAATACTTTTTACTCTAACCTTTAATTGTAACAAAACCAGAATGGATTGCATTATCAGCATTAAACTTTTAATTTTGTATTTGCAAATTAAATGGTTATTTTATGTACGTATTTCAATCTTAAGTTCCGTTACACAACCAGAAGTTTTTCACTGGTTCTTGAATTCATGCCTTTTTTTGCTCTTGTTCATATCATGAGAAAAAAATGCTTCAGGGGTATCAAGACACTTAAAAGTTTAATTTACTACTCTCTAAGACTGATGGAAAATCCGTTTCAAAATGGCTTAGCCCCTGAAACAGCAGAATCTTGATTTTACAGTGGCTCAACTGGCAGGAAGAAGTTTTGTTTAAATTTAATTTAGTTTCCATTTATAAGATGAACCTATCATGTACCTCTAGGCACATTTACAATATAAAAACCAGCAGCCATCTGAAGACAACTACTGCAAGTTTGCTTGTTTTTCTGCCATTGAATAAAACAGACAAAAAATCCCATGAAAGACCTGTAGAGAAGCTCAAATCCCAAGTTTCTCTGAAGGTCACAAACAGTACATGCACTCAGCGCAGTCAGAACTGTTAGCACTCACATGGCTCTCAAATAATTTTGATAGTGTGTGTGAGCTGATTTCATAAAACACGATCCTTCTGCTGATATGTTCAGTCCAAGCAGCATGAGTAGTTGCAGAAATAGTAAATGAATTAAGACTGTACTCCTACTCATGTCTCTTGATAGCACTTGCTGATTTATCTCAAGATGTAAACTTCAGCTGATGTTTCTTTCAAGTTTAGGATGAATTTCTTAACATCTCTCTTTGCTGCTGGGTCCTTGATATCTAATACTTCTTCCCATGAAGTCTTTACTTGCTGAGTAGGAGCACTAGAAGTCTTACTACTCTATCTCCTTTACTTAACATATCATCATTAAACATACACAAAACGAACAGCTTTAAAACATTATTAGATTTGATTGGAATGAGCCAAAAACTGTTAGGGAAGGGAGAAGAAACAGAGATAGAGGCTCACAAGCCTCTGTTCTTGGGAAAATATGCTGAAAAAGAACAAAATCAACACACTGAGGAAGAACAGAAAAGAAACCCACAGAGAAATAAAGTAGCTTGATTTAACAGTCAACCAGTAGCTGAGCCACAAATATAATCTCAATCTATTGATCCACTCTACATATCTATACAGACCTCAAATATTCCAAATCACTGACGAGTGAGACTGTCAGTAAAGCAGGAGAGAAACAGGTCTGGAGCAAGCTGGAATTGTGAAGAAGCCCAGCTGACACAATTTTCACAAGCTGAGTCACAGAAAGCCTGGACCAGCCCTGAACCTTGCCTGGCAAGAACAGCTACATGTAGATGCAGGGTGCTCTGTGGTGGTGTATCCCTCCCTACCTCTTTGGACTTAGAAATGCTTGCTAGGCCTTGGCCTTGACAAACAGCACATGGGCTAAGCTCCTCTTCAGTGTATCAGAAACACTGGTCCCAAGAGCTTGTGCTATCTAATAAGCTCCTGTTTTTTAATCAACAACCTTGGAAGCTTGTTTTTCTTGCATGAATAACAGTCCAAGTGGAACTGGTAATTGAAGTTGTAATCAAACTGCCAAAGAAAGTTACCAACCCAAATTGTGGATAGAATGGAAAATTCTTATGACTAAATTCAACTCTCTTTCAGCCCTATAAACAGTGCTTGGAAGTGAGACCCTTTGAGCTCTCCTGGCAGCAGCCAACAATCTCTGAGTGGGACCCCCCTCAGAGGCAGCAAACCCTCAAGTTTGCTGTACTCAGAGGATTGCTGAGAAATGCCACCAATGGAGCCTGGGCTGATAGTCCTGCTGCTCAAGGACCAACCCCTTCACTTGTTGAGAAGATGCAAAGGCATCTGACATGAGTGGTTCACTGAACTCAAGGAGAATGTTTTACAGGTGTATACCTCATACATACTCCTTTAGATCTGTGTGCATGCAAGTGTAAATGTGCTATACCAACTGTACTATCAATGTTGCTCTTAGATTAAGTACTTTATATTTGTAAGTAAGTTAGGCCTACAGGTGAGTTACTGTTGTGCTATAGTAAATTCTATAGAACCTTTTGTTAAGTTGTTTAAATTAAGCTATCAATGTTAAGAGCTGTTAAATTTACATGCCAGAAAAATCTTTAAGCCCAAACTGTTGCTCGAGTCTGGGGCTAAGTTTGGCAAGGAGATCCACTCTGAATGTTGTGACTCACTGGGAGGATCTTCCTCATTGCTTTTTATCCTTACCCTTCCTCATCCTTACCCTTTTTCCATCCCCTGCCTCCCCACAGACCATACTTGGTTGATTTTAGATTTATTGATTGATTTTTCATTTTAGTCTGACTTTTCTCTGTGTGCTTTAAGTAGGAAGTAGACTGAACCTTGCCAATGAAGAGTCACACTTTTATTTGAATATTACACCTGCTTTTGCCAATGCCTTTGCTGGTCATTCTTTGAGTTATCTAAAACACTCCTCCATGACACGCTCCTGGAAACAGACATGAGATCTTGCCTCTGTGCTCAGCTGAAGTCCACAGCATTTTCAAATTATTCACTATTAATTAAGTTTCACTATTAACCATTTTTCACCCATCTTCCCCCTTTTCAACACTTTGTAATGATCTAACTCAAATAGATTATAAACAAACATTGTAAGGTTAATTACAAGCTGTGTTTTATAAAAACAGGTTTTTGTTTAAAAAATAAAGAAGCCAGTCAACTTAAACAGACCCCCCCCATTGTTCTATACTAAAACAGTAGCAATAGTAGCAATTTTAAAATGAGTTATTTTTGCTATTAACCACTTCTATAAATCATTTAACAACCTCAGTATTACCCTGACTCTACTTCAGGAAAAAAAGAACAGAAAGGATGCAGCATAATAGGCACACAAGCAAAAGCATTTTTCATTTAAAAACCCCACCAAACCAACCTGAGATGGAACAGTGAGAAGTTAGAATTCATAGTTAGTCTATAATAAGAACAATAATATTTTTTCTTCAAGTTGAACACAAAGAAAAAGAAGTCATTAATAATTGAAGCTTGCCAGAGGCATGGCTATTTCTCTCTTTACTAACTGTCTACCATCTAATTTAATTACAAGTATTAAAGTCCATGCTGAGGTCAACCAGCTTCAGTTCCTCCAATATTACACTTCAACCAGTGCTCATTAACGTGTCTAGTGAATGGATTAGCACATCTGAAGATGTATGTATGCAGGATGGGGGGACAGTCTGAGGGGACAGTCTGAGGATAGTTAATTGTTCATTTATAGTAGGACACATGTTCGAGATTGCAACTTATTATCACTAATGTGGAATTTATTAAATTCTAAAGAAAAAAAATACCAATACAGAAAAACATTTTTTTTTGTTAATGCAGCTATAAGAGATCATATCACTGTTGAGAATCTGTGCCTCCTCCAGGACAATACACCTTACATACAATAAACATCGTCTTCATATTTCTTACTATTTTTTTAAGGGAAAATTATGTTAATAACCTGCACATGACCATTAGATGAATAAAAAGTCATCTCAGAAAGCATTCACAACATATTTCTTAATTGGCATCTAAGGTTTCAAAAGTACTAAGACATCATTCAGATGTAATACTTTTTCTTCTGCACCAACCATTACCTCCCTGTACTTTTCAATTGTTCTTGCCAACAATTCCAATGACTGGAAAAATAACCAGTATGGTAAAATTAGAAATTGGCAGAGAATATACAACTTAGCAGGTAAAGATGTTATGATATTTTATGGTGTTTTGTTGTTGTGTTGGATTTTTTTTAAAGTTACTGGATTTTCTTTGACTCTAATTTCTCTAGGTTTATTACCAAGAGAACACAATTCAGAGACACCGACCTTTTTTGTTAAGGAGTCATCTGAATCAGAAGGCATTCTTGTTGACACATGGAACATGACTTCCACTGTTGAGGTAGCAAAATATGGAGTGGTCAATCCAGTGCTTTTGTTTTTTTGTAGTCCTCCCATAAAACCACAATGGTTTGTGAGATTTACCTAGAAACAAAGACCAGAAAACTTTACCAAAAAAATTAGCAGGTAATAAATACACTCTTTATACTTTAAAATGCACTTTCAACTGAACTTTAAAAGCGAAGATCCTTTTCCCAACAGTATAGTTATACTTGGTTTCTAAAAGAGTTCAGACTTGCTGACTAGACTGGAAACCAACTGCAGTGCACTAGCATTCTATATTCCATGGTCACCAAAGAAGCCACTGGAAAGATGAGATTAGAAGAAAGGAACGATTGTGTAAATAATATTGACTGCATTATTCCCTGATCATTTGAATGTAGTCACTTACATGTGCTTTCTCAATTTTTTAAAATTCTCTGATGTACATCAACCTTGACCTGAGCTTTGGAAAAACTCTGTGTAACAGCCAGAGAATTTATGACCTTCCATATATTTTTTTAAGAATTTTTCATTCTGTGAGTATAAAAAAATTCTCAGTAAACTAACTGATAATTTGTAAAAAAGCTTTTAAGTCTTAGATCGATGGGAAATAGTCTGACACTGAAATAAGTAAGCATTGTTAATTAAATGTGCTGTTTCACCTTTAAAACAGTGACTACAAAAAGTTGTTTTTCAGATGTGAATACATTTAATTTCTGCCCGCTTGAGATATATTTGTTTCCTTGATACTAAAGGATGCAGAATTTAATGCTAAAATGTTAAAATATTAGTCATCTCATTGTGGAATATTAATCCAAACTAGCAACTCTTTAAACTAGCTAATACTGCCTAAGAGAATTAAACAACTAAGGAGGGATATTTTATGGTACTAGTGTTGTTTTTTTCCTCCTGAATGTGGGAAATAAACATCTGTGTTCATGAAAGTCAGCAGAATTGTAGCTGTTTTCCTCTGTTCCTGTGGGAAAGTCAGTCATTATCCACACAGTTAATCTGGTAGTGTCCTTTTATACCTAAGGAGTAAGGAAACACAAAGAACAAATAAGATAGACACTTATGTGGACACTCCTGATGAGCACAAGTTACAAGAAGAGCAAAAAACCTGCAGCTTCCTATACAGCCAACCAGGACCAAAAGTCATTCCTGTATTCTGTGCAACAGTGCCAAATTGAACTTTACAGTGGTAGTTAATCCTGTGCATCTGAAAGGTGGAAAAAAGGAAATCCTTATGACAGTATTGAACAAGTGAATTAAGAGCTGCAGGACGACATAGATGATGGGGTAGATCACAATATTTCTGACTGCTGGAAGAGGAGAGTGGACTGTGTGAACTGATACATGCCTGCAGTGGAAGGCAGGAAGAAGAGAGTATGTGAGAAGCTGCTTGTCTGTAGTTTTTGAAGTTCCAAATTTGAGCAAAGCTCAAACTTCAATGGACTTGACACTTTACAAGCTTACAGGGAAATCAAGATGCCTCCTAATCAGTCCATGAAAGCCAAGTACAGGACTGCACATTAAAGAATTATCTTTGCCTGCACTGACTCTCTTCAGTTGTTGAGAGCTTGAATTCAAATGGCCAGTAATGCTAATGAAACTAAACCAGGAATTCTTCTCTAAGTCCCATTTTTAAACTGCTGTATTTCAGTACTTGTGAGTAATGCCGAAGAGCTGAAGACTTGTAATATACGAAGATATTGGTAATTGTCTTTGTAAAAATACCTAGGATAAAAACATTTAATAAATACCTCCCAGCCAAGACCAGCTACAAAATCCTCATAGGCTTGACTTCCCCCAGTATTCGTAAGAATGGAGTGTTTATCTTCCTGTCCCTCAGCAACATAAAACACTGCAATCTTGTGTGTCTCTCGGCTGTAAAACAGAATGGTCATTGCAGGACAGTGCCTTAACCAATATGAAATGAAAATATGTAAACAATACACACAGAGCATGGCTTTTAAAGCATAAAAAATGCATAGTGGAATTACAGTACAATTTTATGGCTTCTTCTTGGATATTCCCTACATTTTCATGTCCTCATTCTGTCCTTTTTAGTGTCATCTTCTCTAGAGTCTGAAGTTTTGCGATACATGAGCAACATTTACCCCTCTCATCACTTCTAAGATGCAGGGTGGTGCTGCTTGTACTAATTACTAATGGAATAGGTGGGTTTTTGACATGGGCAAAACCTGTAATGTGGGCATTATCCACACTGCACTGCCCATTAACAACAGCACCTTCTGAACACTGTGAAAATGCAGCTTGTCCAACTGAATGAAGAATCTTTACATGTTTTTTGAAGATCATAATCATTTAAATGTCTTCTGTTGACAGATTATTGTTAGACATTGGAACAAATGGAGATGGTTTCTCACACTTCTACAACTTCCACTGGGTTTTGTTTCAACTTCTACAAAAACAAGTCAGTTTTCAATTCTGTGCTACAATTCTAACTAGAAGTCTGTGTCTTCAAATACTGGGACCATTTGAAACAGCTAAACAATCAACCAAAACTTAAAATATGAGGGCTTTGATATATCAAAGTTTTAAAAGAATTAAATGTTATGCATACACAAATGTTAAAAATTATAAGGTGTTTTGAAATTTGTTTATCTCATGATATTTTATGTGCAGAATTTGACCCTACAAATAAAACTGATGCAACTTCAGTATAACAGAAAAAAACTACAGTACGATGCAAAATACATTAATAATTAAAAAAACTATTAAAAAAGTCAGCTCAACTCTCACATCTATGCAATTAGAGCCATTTGAGTAAAAGCACACTTAAAACAAGTAAGTAGGCAGTCATTAAAAGAATTTACCATTGTCTTGAGTCCAAATTTCTGAGTTCTCGAAGTAACTTCTCATTTTTCTTCAGGAGATGAAAGCTCCTTCTAAATAGAGAAATTTGTAACTCTTTTATTACCTCTTCACTGATGGATACAGAACAGTACAACAATGGTACAACAACATATCCGGGTCCACTCAGGAACAGTCAACAAATGCTTCTACCTTTTCAACAGTCCTTTCTTAACATATATAAATTAAGACATCTTGAAAAATATATACAAGCAATTTTTCTTACTCCAGCAAATCTTCTACATTCATTATAGCCCTGAGTATAACCTTTATTTCTTTCCACTTTCTTCTGTCAACCCCTTGGATCTGACTGAGATCCATTTCTTCTCTACAGAAGAACCATAAAATACATATGTTTACAAAAAGACACTCCCATTAGTCTGCTGTTGTAAGGAGTGGGTGCATTCAACACAGAACTTTTGCTACCCTGAACTGCAGAGCAGAACTTAGCTCAGTAATCATCCAGCCAGCTGTAACAATTTAAACAAAAAACAAAACCAATGTGCTAGAGAAAGAAGGGCAGTTTTCATCTCTTTTCAACTGTGCTTAAGATGTTTCCCACAAAACACTGTGGAATTAAGAGCAGTCCTGCTCAAAACCAGACTGCCTTGAGGAATTAAAGACCTAAATAAGAAGGGTTGTAACACCAATGTTCTGTCTGATTCCACTGACACCTCAGCGACACAGATTATTTTTGTTTTACCGAATATCCATTTCTCTTCACAGTAGAAAAATATATCAATTATTCTAATATGGAATTTGAAAGCAGCGGCAGAAGATTTCAGAAAGACCCATAAATTCTAGGATTTGTAATATTTGTACATACCCCCATGTATATGCAGACATGCACTTAACCACACCCACACAAAAATAATAATGTTAAGAGACATTACTTCTGTAATTGAACATGGTTCTCTCCTGTTCTAAACAATATTCAAACAGTATTCAAGCACAGCCAGTGTTGAAATAAATAGTAGGGGACACATCTTTCTCATTAGCTAATACACATGCAAGGCTTTGAGGCTGCATGCAAGCATGGTTTTAGCAGACAAAACAGCAGGACACTGTCCAGTGACACAATAGCTGAGAATATGACACTTTCTGAGTATTATTCTGACATTGAAAGGTAATGATTTTTGCAGCAACATACATGGGAAGCAAAGAAAATACATGATTCCTTCAATTTGCCTTACAACACTTTCTAAAGAAAGACTATGAATCACAATAAATGCAACAGATTCCTCCTTTCTGTCTCTCTAAATGACAGGCTGAAAAGCAGAAGAAAGCTGCCATTTAGGTCTTAGATGCACATCCCCTCTCTTTTGTTAGCTGACCTGGAATATTTTTGGCTTAACAAACTCTATTATCAAGGTAAGAACAGCACAGCTCCTTAAAAAAAGTTCTTAAAATATGATTAGTTTTACCTTTTATCCCATGAATTCATTCCTAGTATACTGAGAAGTAATCTACAGTAGTAAAATGCTGACTGTGGCTTTTGTGAGGTTGGCTCGTCCTGCTCCATAGCCCTCATATTTACATCATTGAAATGCTTTTCAACAAACTCTCTCTCTTCTGTGTGCTGTTTCAGAATTGCATTGATGACATCATTCTCCTGCTTTTCTGAGATGCAGACTGGTTGAGGAGCAGGGATGTTGAGTGAAACACCAGTTCTCTGTAAGCATTCAGGGCTTGTAACACCTAAATACTGCAGCAGCTCATCAAGAGCATCTTCTTCATCTCTAATTGTATCCCATGTTGGTACAGTGTCTCTAAATTTCCTTTTAACTTGGAGTGTAATTCCATCTCTTGCAGATACATCCTCCACATGCTCAAAAGATGAAAGAGCATCTTCTGGTTTATCTTGCTGAGATAATGAAAGTGCAAAAGATGTTTGTTGTGAAGATCCACATAAAGATGATGGTCCATACAAAATGGCCGAATCCCAGGAGTATTTGCCAGACAGATCACGCACTATAATTCTAACATTTGAATTAGCTGATGCAAGTCCAGCAGACAGTCCTCCCCCAGGCATGTCATCTTCTGCTTGGATTTGTATGCAAGACACCAGGGAAGTATTGTTTAATACAAAGAATTGAAGATTTGGGTTCTCAAAAAGTTCAGGAGAAAGCTCAGGACTTTCACTGTATGGATTGTCATTGTTTTCACACACTTGACTGGTCAGCATAGCAGGACCTCCACTCATAGGATAATGGCCCAAGTGGTTGACTAGATGTGTTATCACAGTACGAGCAGCAACAGAAATTAATCCTTGTTGCATGTGAGTTTTCACTGCAAGAGAAAGAGCACAGATTTTAAAAGAACAATTCAAAAAATAACACTGAGATTTATGTGTTTCTTTTGGTCTCTTCCTGAGAGAATGAGTGCTGCAAGCTGAGGATACATGCAACTCAGTAACAGAAAATTTGTATGCTGGTGGCCATTGGTCTCATATATAAACAGCATGAAAAATCCTAAAACAGTTAAAGAAGTATATCCATTATTTTACAGTCATGTCTATGTCTACAGATTATACCACCTTTGCCATAGCTTTATCAGCACTGTTCTTCTAAAATATACGATTTCTTATGTAGTGAAAATAAATCTTGAATTGTTATTGAAGTAGAGATCATAACTGTGTTTCAAGATGTCCACTCCAACTGCAGTGTATTTTTATATTTATACACATCATTACACAGAGAAATACAAAGGAAGATAGATGCACAAAAGGTCTAATCCATCTTAATTTCCCTGGGGAGCATATAGCTGTAGGTCAGCTTGAGCATAGCGCTGGATAATTTTAAAGTACAAAATCAAAGACCAGGCTGCTTATATTGAACATGAGCTAACATTATCAAAATTTTTAAAAATGAAATCTCATGCCACAACTGCATTTTAAGAAGCTTCAGGATAGAAAACCTTGGGAGGGAGAAAGAAAAGTTAATTGTGCCCATCTTATGTGAAATTCATCCTCTGAGATGCACTGGTATTTCAATATGTTTTTTGCCACTTCCCTCTTTGCTGCATGCCTTCAACTTACATGTTATGTCAACTAAATTCATTTTAATGATTATATCACACCCTGCTAAAACAGTACTATATTGTTACTGAATTATTCTTATCAAGTCCACCTCACATGAATACATGAGCTGGACAAAGTGACTCTCTCAGGCAGATAACCATTAACTGGTTCAGGGGACCCACTGAAAAACCCATACACAAAAATATTACACTGCAGAATAAAATTGGTGGAAGAGAGAACAAAATCAAAATGGCAAAGTACTTATTTTCTATATCCTCTCTCGTAACTGGGCATGGGTGCCCTGAATTTGGGATTTTTAAAGGGAAGATTAAAAACCTGTACTCCTCAGGATTACATCATGTATTTTAAATTACATTGAACATTGAAAACTGCTGCAAACACTTCCCATCTTCTTTCTCACCAAAATCCATCAAACCAGAATGTTCTGAATGATGTTACTTTTTCATTCAGTGTTTACTGAGAATATGGAACCTCTTGGGCATAGAAGTAAAGTATAATGAATTAATCTCCCTTTATGTTGGATATTTATAAGCTGTAAAACCTAATGTTTAATAAACAAATTTCTGTTTCAAATGTTTTAATTGGTTTAACTGGAAAAATTAAGGCAAATTTGTCATGTGTACTGACTGCCATTATAGATCTTCAGTTTCTGAAGATGGATGCATTCAGCAACTGCAAAAATAAACAGGTAGTATGTATTTGTCTTTTTTTTCCCCCAAAAGGTTTGGGTACAGCATGTAGGAGATGTTTGGGATTCTGGCTATTCTCTTCCTTTAGGAAGCACTACATCTGAACTGCTAATAGGGAAATATTTAATCCAGTTAATAGCTGGCAAAATCACCATAACATTTACAAAATTCTAAAACTCATATCTACTCAAGTATTTTAATGAATTAATGCCTTCAAAATTCATACAAGCAAATCAGAAATTATATTTTATCATCTATAGCCTTCTTGAGGTTTAAAATTTACAAATACAAAAACATTCAGTGATGCTGAATTATGTGTCCAGATACTGGCAGCATACAAGGATATTAAGTTATAGTGCCATCTGCTGAAACATAAGAAGGAACTGGAAGCAGATTTTATACAAAACAGAGAAAATAAATTGGGTGCTTGGAGAATAATTTGTCAGCACAATATTAACTAGCACCTGGACAATGCAGAGGGTGGCTCATCTTTATCAGGATATTTATACCAAGTATTTACCACTTGCCACTGCAGAGATAAATAAAGTAATATTTTCTCAGGTTCCCTGGTACAGAGACACACAAGCTTTCCAGATACCAGAAGTCCCACTCTCTAAAGGTTAAATGCCCCCTGTTAAGTTCTGCTGAGAAACCTGAAGAAATAAGGACCTTCTAGCATATGTTATTACTATTACTGCTGTGTGCCAAACCCTGAAGATCTCAAACTGACCACGGTTGTTTTGTACCTGTGTGTGTGAATTTACACCCTTAGGAGCCTAAGGGACACATGGAAAAAAGAAAGGTGATGCAGTGAGACAAAGAGGGGAACAATTAATTTAAATTTGGAAGATCCATTCTCAGTCCTAATACAGCCTTGCCCTGAAAACCTTGCACTTGAATTAAAATCATAGATCTGTCATTGTTTCTTTTATAAAATTTGAACACTACATCTGAGTCTTCTCTCAGAATACAGTGACACAGAAAACTTAAATTAGAAGTATCAAGAGAAGTATACTGAAAAGTAGACTGTAAGATGCAACCTGCTATGTTGAAATAATATAAAGTAATCTTGAAACATTTTTGCCACACAGAAAAACAGATTTTTATGATGATTTCCCCAGGAATAAAAAAATGAAAAATCCCAAGCCTAGTAATGCATTCTGAAATTATGAAAATTTTAAATTAACTTAGCAACTTAATTTATTCCTAGAAGAATATCTCTTCAATCAGTCATAACTGGACATTCAATATATTAAAACCTTAAAATGAGTATCTAAATCTTGCTCTTTGCTTCTGGAGGGCAAATGAAAATACGCAATAATGCAAGCCATCACAGCTTTACCACAAATTCTACAAACTGTCATATCTTTACACATTAAGGCAGTCCAGCTCACTGCTTTGTTGACCTGTCTTCCTGAGAGAATACATTGCTGCTTTCTTCACAATGGTACTGCCTCTGGCATGGGCAATGTCATTTAAATATGTACATGATCATTGGGTAATTTACAAGAAGCATGTTATACTATTTATTTTTCTCAGTCCTGAAATTACCTCTTTTGTGGAAAGGCTGAAGGTCCATCACTACTATTTTGTATCTGTGGCATGAATGAAGGATTCCTTAAGATGTGCTATTAACTTTTTAATTCAACTTTGGCTGAAAAGCTTTAAGCAACTATGGTTATGTAGAAGTAAAAAACAATGACTGAAGGGGGAATTTAACTCTCCTTATCATTTTAGCTGTCTAAAGAATGATAACCTGTACAGACTGATTAATCTCAAATTCAATGGGACGAATCACTCTCTAAAAACACTTCTTTTTCTTTCATTATGTTTAGAGGGGGCCTAAGAGGGTCCCTCCTAGCTAGAGCAGGTGGATGCCCAAAGGAGGCTGTGATCCTGTGGAAAGCCCACACTTTACCAGGCTCCTGGCAGGAGCTCTGGTGCTGTGGAGAGAGGAGCCCATGGTGGAGCAGGCTTGCTAGGAGGGCTTGTGACCCAATGGAGGAGGCACGCTGGCCTACAGCATTGAGCCATGTGAAGGGGACCCACAGTAGAGCATTCATGAAGAACTGCAGTTTGTGGGAAGGACTTGTGTTGTAGAAGTCTCCTGTGTGAGGGCCCCCATGCTGGAGCAGGGGAAGAGCATGAGGAGTCCTTCCCCTGTGGAGGAAGGAGAAGCAGAGACAATGTGTGGTGAAGTGACTGCAGTCCCCGAGTCCCCATCTCCCTGCACCACTAGGGGCAAGAAGGAGGTAGAAATTTACAAGGAAGTTAAGGCCAAGAAGGAGGGAGGGGTAGGGGTATGATGTTTGGAAGACTTGGTCTTATTTCTCATTATCCTACCCTGATTTGCTTGGTAATAAATTCAATTAATTTCCCTAAGTCAAATCTATTTTGGCCATGACAGTGATTGGTGAGTGATCTCTTCCTGCCTTCATCTCAACTCATGAGCCTTTCCTTAATTTTCTCTCCCCTGCATAGATGAGGAGGAGAATAATGGAGCAGCACTGGTGGGCAGCTGGCATCCAGCCAGGGTCAAACCACCACCATCACCATTTGTATGCCTGTACTGTAGCCAGAGTAGGTTGTTGCCAACACTAACTGCAGGAACAGTTCATCAGCCTTCACTTAGACAAGCCCAGGGATTCTTCAGATGTATGAAAGCATCACAGACTTGCTGCCAGCAAGTTCTGATGATGGAATAAAAGCTTCCTACTGATGTCCTTACTGAGAGCTCCTAAAAGTTCATTCTGGTTTAAATGTAACAGTTTAATATACTTAATACCTAATTTTGAAGTTATTCTTTATATATCTCATATTAAAATCTACCACTTTACCAGCTACAGAAAGAAGAACAAAGACAATTTTACAGATAATCCTAGGTTAAGAGCTTCCTTGTGAGTGACAGAACTTGTAAAGTTCTGAAAAAGAGAAGCCAATAATCATCTTCTCTCTTGACATACGCCTGTTCCCCGAGGATTTAAAAAATCTTTGTCCTGCTGTTTATTGCATGGCTTGCTCCACACCTCTCAGTAGATCCTGTCTCCACTACACAGCTGTGTCACTCTAAGTCCTTAATCTTCTTGGTCTCATACCACATTATGCTGTGGCTATGTATCCACAAACTTGTGACGGATCTGACCTTGAACAATGGAGGCATAACAGGGTAAGTCAATCACATCCATTAAAGCACCCTGTCTTCTTAAGAATTCTGTCATTTCAGCACTTGCAGCTTTGCTTGTGACCTAAGGAAAGAGACTCACAATTCCTACCCTGTTTTTGTAAAACTTCCCTGAATTCCCTGTAACTTCTGCCCTGCTCATTTCCATTTCTTCAAGAAAGATACTGTGATAGCCCTTTTACTCTACTAAAAGATGCTGACCCATTGGCATTCTGTTCTGCTGCTAGCTTGTACTAATTGACCCTTGGTCTTGACAGAGACCCAGACTGGTTGTTATCCACTAGTTTTACTCCTCTCGCTCCTCCAACAATGCCAGGGAGAACAGATGCTGTGCAACCGGTCAAGCACTGCCAATTTTATTCTCTGTCTGGCAATGGGGACTAGAAGTGCCAAGGTTGCAGAACCAGGGTTGCATTATAATGCTGTAGGTCTGCCAATTAAATTTTACAGTCTAACTTACAATTCCAGAGCCCTGAAACTTAATTTATCTGGAGAAATAAAAGGAACATCTGAAATTACTTTTATTAAGAAATTTAACAAGAAATCATAAAAGAAAAGATCATGGTTGGAAATGCAAAATGAAGATATTGATGCTAAGGCTTTGTGCAACCGTATTCATTTAAAGAGAAATCTATTCAGGGTTGTCTTTTCAGATTGTCAAATTAAAAAAGCCACACAGCATTTGCTTCTAACCCATAATTACAGATTATTACAGAATACAAAAGATGCCAGGCATAAAAAGCTACTACAATTCACTACACTGTAATAGAACATGCAGTGGAAGTAAATTTTGGCAAATGCTTTAAATATTAGCTTTACATAATATGTATAGGTGAGACTGTAATTAGGACAGAATGAATCCTTCGAAGCCTCTTTCATTCTGACCCTGCAGATGATTACTTTTTGCTAATAAGGCCACAGCCATTTGACGAAAAGCCAACTATAGTACCTTGCTTCATTCTTCGGTAAATTTAATAATTACAGCTCCTCCTGCCAGTAGTTCTCAGATCAGACTTGTTCAATCCAATACTGAGCTTATTAGGGGACAGCTCTATGTTTAGAATTCTTTGGCCAAAAAAGTACTTGAGGATGATGAAGCATGCCTTAGACAAGGGCACAATGATTAGCCATTTTCTCTACATAAAAAACAGCACGTAGTCACTGCAGACCACAAAATCACCTGCTGTTAGCACACAGCTGCTACAAAGAACTGCTGCATTTATCTGGTTCTTAATACCCTTAAAAAAGCCTAAATGGAACAACTTAATACAGAGGCAGAATAGCACTACACAGAGTTGCTCGTATCTTAATCTCATCTTTTTCAATTTTCTTCCCTATGCAACCATTTGATATTTACGAGATACACTGCATAATCCATGATAGTCCTCTGTAGCTTAGATTCTTGATTCTTTATTTTTGAATTATGAAGAAAATGTTAATTCCCATGTCTCCTAAGGTTCTAACCAGACGAGAGAAAATTTCTCTCTTTTTAAAAAAATCTGTGTTTTTAAGCAGTGTAAAAAGAGATCAACAAAAAATTATGACAGGCTAAAAAAATTCATGGAAAGCACTCAATACTGCAATGTCAAACAGGAACAAAAATCCAAAATTCTTCTAGAAAAAGGAGCAAAATAAGGAAAAATCAAATTAATTTACTGAAGGTAAAATGAAAAGCAACATTTATCCATGTTGCAGTACTTAACACTTCTGCGGATACACAGAGCACAGAAGAATCCATATCCTATCGATCTTGGTGTTGTTCAGAACATACTTATTTCAGTTAATCAAATGGTAATTGCTCAAAATTACATTTGCTCATTCCATACTAATGGTTCTCACCTAGTGTCTACATATAGCTGAAAACCTGTGCTGTAGACCAACGCTTAAATAATGAAAACCCAGAAAAAAATTTTTTGAAAGAAAATGTATTTAGGCAATTAGACAAACCTTCAGTGACTGGCTGAAGTTTAGAAGACCTCTCAGAGTCTGGAGAATGCAGTGGTTCTGGTTCCTTTAAGCTCTCTAAATGCATAAAAGGATCATAATCCATACATGCCAGATCAGAAAGGCTTAGAGGAAAATATTTCGGGTTGCTAAAACACTGAGACCCATAGACACATCCATGCAGAACCTAGAACAAAACCAGAATTTCATTACATTAACTACTGAAACTCATACTTCATAGTTTTATAAGAAATGAAGTTTATTTTTATTTGCATTTTAAGAATCTATTTCTTAGAAGGCAGGCATGATGAAACATTGGAAAATTTTAGATGCATAATGTTTACAGAAACAAACTCTGGTGTATAAAGAAAATTATTACCACCAAAGTGGAATTTAACAATAACGAAACAAAACTCACAAAACAATCATTAAACTACCTTTATTTTTAGATCTCCTATCTTCTTTAATTACATATGCTAGGTCTAAGCTGCTGAGTTTTTAATCCCCTTTCCTTGCGAAAAGGATAAAAACCCCTTTCTCCTGTGTTCCTAAAGCCAGTAATTGTTACTTAGTGCTTTTGCTTTTCTCATTGCTAAATGAAACTGCTTGACATATAAAAGTTACATCCTTTTGTATGAAATGTACAGTTAGTCTTCTACAATACGAGCATCTGCAATCTATATGACAATAGAAAAAAAAAGGCTTGGTTAACCATCCAAAATGTAAACCAAAAATGTACTACTCCAAATATACCAAAGGTCAAGCTGATGCAGCGAAACATACAAGAACTGAGCCAGCAATCTATATTTCAGGAGTAGAACGGAGGTCAGCTTACAGAAAACTTTTGCCTTCATTTCCATGGAAACTGACACTACCTCCATATATAATAATTCTTGAAAAGTGAGCAAAGAAACATGTACCTTATATATACAATTAAGAACAGATCTTTCAGTCTTATCATTTTCTGCTCCTGTAGCATGAAGAGGCTGCAGCAAAGTCTTCAATGGCAAGGCCATTATCCAATCCAATAAGCACAGAAGTAAAGAAACCACCAACTGGAAAAAAAACTTTCCATTACAAATCAATTAAGCCAGCACCTGCTACTTCATATTTATCCCTTTATTTTATTTCTCTGTTTTGCCTTTTTTTTCAATTCAGTAAAGTCAACCTTCTGCAGTAATGGCAGGTCCCACTTGTTAACCACTGTATCTTCAAAACCTGTAGCATCAATAAAAACTGGCTACTGAGGTATTTAACAAAGGCCATCCATTCAACAGTTTCTCATCAGGGTATGACTGTGAGCAGATACTATACTTAAGAGGATACCCACCGTTTTCAAAATTGATTTGTAGGGCGTTGTTTTTAAAAAGACAGATAATACAGGTCCAAATTAAGGCTGATGCGCCATTTTGCACATACATTTCACAGTAAAGTGAATCAAGGATTACATAAAATGTTACCAATTCACCTGTATTTAGTGCTTTATAAATAACACATAATGTCCTTTACAACATATCAAAATGTCATGCAGCACCATATCCTATTTTATCATCTGAAAGAAATCCAACTGCTTTCTGTATTGTATGTTACTCAGTTAGTAAAAGAATCATCTCCCTCTTGGGATGTTTTGAAAGACTCTGGAACAGAATTAGATTAAGACACAAATCCACACCAAATCATCAATAACTTATAGACCAAATAAATGTTTTTGATTTTTAAAACTCAGCTGTGGAAGAGAAGACAATTCAGATAAATATCTGCAAGATTCTCTAAAATATTTCTCAAGGTAAACAGATGTCTTAAAAAAAAAATCAATTTACCTAATTTACTCGTTTCACATAATGCATTCCAAGTTTGTCCTTCAAAAGTATAATAAACGTAATCATGAAGGGCACTGAGTTTTTTTATTTTTAACCAATTTTTTAGAAACCCATTAGGACTACATTTATCAAAATAGGTAAGACAATTTTTTATTTGATATTTCATGTACAATGATAGACAGTAGTTCATGGGGAAACGTGGTCAATTATGAAAAGCATCCTCAAGTGGAAAAGTGGGTAGCTTGGCATATGAGTGTAGACTACAATAGCCCCTGACTTGCAAACAAAGACAGAAAATGAAACAGAGCTCTGAAGACCAAATTGGACAACAGATGAACTCCAGATCCTTGTGGGAATGGTAGCCTAGAATGATGGAGCTGTCAGCAACAAACTGTACCAAAGTACCCAAATCTGAATGACCTAATGAGCCCCACAGCAAAGCTAATTCAGAAGACATATAGCTTTCAGGAGGCAGAAAGTACTAGAAATGAAAAATACTTACCCTCTTGTCCTGCTCATAAGAGGAAGCTTCTGTACTGGGTAGCAGATGTGTAATAGTTGCTATCAGAATCTGGGGAAATATACCATATTTCTTTTTAAATAGAACCTAAATATTTAAGTTTAAAATAAATTTTTAAGCAGGTAAATCTAACGTGATACTAGATTCATGGTTAAATTACAATTATTTTGAGACAAGTATTCCTTGACCTTTTTTTTTAAATAAAAACACTTTTAATTGAGTTTTGCAGAATACATTGAAGGAGTATCTTCTGTTTGACTGACATAGGTGCATTAAGGACAATGAAATTACACAGCTACCTCAAATATTCAGGCATAAAAAGAACATGACTCAACACACTTGTAGGATGTGGGAAGAAATCTGGTGCTGGTTTGTGTATGGTGCTGAGCTACATTATTTCTTAGAAACACTAGAATTTGTATACACCCTGTCTCTATTTGATCAAAACATGTCAAAAGAGGAGCACAGAAATGCTTGCTGTATCTCTTAAGAAGCTTTCACATGAAAAGAACCTAGGAGCCCTCTGTCTTTTCTCTGTGGCTCAGTCTCACAGAGGCCATAGTCTACCTGCTTATTATGGGAAGCGAATTCAAAATATTACTTTTGCTTTATACTGAAACTCTTTCATACATATGCAAAATACAGTTGCAGATCCATATTTTAAACAATCATTTTCTTCCTGAACTTCAATAAATATGCTTGAAGATATCTAATATTAAGAAAAAAATTGTACTTTACTGACAACATTCTCATGACATTTTTTCTCTGAGAAAAAACAGGCATGATATAGACACATCATATGTCAATACTGGAGTTAGGAAGTTAAGTGTGCTGCAATTCCTTACTGCTAGTGTTAAGTAAGATTATGTTTATACTAATCCAAATTTGCAAAACATAATTATCAATATTCAGGTGTTTAACTTTAGGACAATACATTGTAGTGTTTCATTTAAAATAACTGAAATTTCAATTAAAAAAATTACTTACTTGAATAATTCTTAATGGTGAATCAGCTTGATAAAGTTGAAGTCTATGTACATAATGTATCAGCATGTTCAGCATACTGCAGGCAACTTGAGCTACTGTTTTATTTGGAAACTGGAAAAGATAACACAGTACAGTAACAATGACAAAATGATTTAATGTAAGAGTACAAATTTGACTGGTGGTTTTATACATATAGTTCCTTAAGTATCTATTTACCAGAAGAACAGAATTAAATTTTACAAAACTCAAAAGGAACTACTTTATATTCATAAACAAGTGTTAGCAGCTAACATCAAAGTTTTGGGGCAGACATCCAGCGAGTTGCACACCAGGAAGGGGAGAGGCGTCTCCTAACTTCAGACTGCTTAGTACAATGTCATGAAACCAGGAAGAAAGAACTAATTTCTTATTATCTTAAGGATTATTAATATTAATGAATCACTGCAAAGCCCCCCAAGGATCCAATTCTGAAATCAGAGGTCTTTGCTGAGAATCAAGGCAGGTGAAGAGCCACATGCCCAAAATACAGCCTGTAGTACTAAGTATGAGCTGAACTGTTCTGCTTTCTGCCAGCGACGGCTGTGCCCAGCGCATGTTGGAATGGAAATGAATTCACCTTGGCTTCTGTGCTTAACTCTGCTTTTCTTTTAAAGGCAGGAGAAGGCTGCTGCTCTGCAGCCTGCCTTCCACAGTTACTGTGCTGGTCAAAGCAGAAGGGAACACATTTGTACAACTATTTCCCACTCTTAGGGGGGGATGCACACCCTGTTCACACTCCTAAGTGGGAAAACATAGAAATTAAAAGAAAGGGATGTGTTTCCCGAAATTGTTGATGCACAAGACATGTAATTGAGTTTTTTTACCTTCACTGCACTTGCTTTAAAACATTAAGCTGTGCAGCAAGTGACAAGGACAAAGTTAATATTACAAGTGAATTCCTTCATTATTAAGAACATATTTGACTTGTTTCAATCTCACTACATTCAGCAGGGAAGCTGTCACAGGTATGTGCTGGCATGTGCTGCAAGATGGCTCTCTACTTCTGAACTCAAAAAAGGGCAATTATGCTGTAAAAAAACGTAGATGTAATTTCTTGCCTTCATGGACTTTTTTCTTACTCAGACCACTTCTGTTAACCCTTTAGGGAGGGATGCATCTCACAAAACTTAAAAACCCCGAAGCTTTAAGAAAGCTGAAATGCCTGGGCAATGAAGCCTCAATAGAAAATAAAAAAATTTAGAATAAAAGTTTTGAATTGCAAAAAACTTAAACTGAAAATACACTGGAAGAAGACTCTGCTCTGGGTCAGTGCTTCTCATCAAAGTAGAGCTATCAATTTTTACATTTAAAGTCTTGAAAAGAAATGGTACAAGCATAAGGAAAAGTCTGGAGTACAAAGATTTAATTACCATTTTTTATTTGTGTTATCTATGTAAGCAAAAGGATAGACTATGGCTCTTGCAAGTCATCCAGGGAGATGGAAACCTGAGTATACAATGGGTAGTTAATTCTTGTTCTGACTTTCCCTATTTCTCAGTGGATGCAGTTTCATATTATTGTTGATTTTTAGCTCAAAAGAGTAAACGTCTCACATCTTCACAAATCGTCCAAATCTTTACAAACTTTATGACAAGACTATCATTACTTTTTTATCCCTCATGAGACAGCCTCTCTCCATGCTGTGAAAGTACTCTGTAAGAGCACAGTAAGCAGGGTATAGATTCTAACGCTCAAGCTTGAGTGGCAACCGAAAAAAAAAAAACAAAACCAAAAAAACCCCCCACAAAAAACCCAAAAAAACCAACTGAAATCATGACAATTTGATTACAGAACTTGAGATCAAATCCAGTTTGCTAAAAACATCCTAACAAGCTTGCAAGAAAACCCCAAAATCACTGAAGAAGAAAAATGGGGTGCACAAACTGAGGTAGCTTAAAACAGAGATCCTGACCACTGCATGTAAGAAAAAGATACCTGAGAAAAAGACCTGGAGATGGAATAATCGACCATTCACTACTTAAAACCAGAAGGCATTTCTTTCTTAAATTTTTAATGGTTCTTTTTCCAAAGAGGGTCTAGAATGAAGTTGAATGAATAACTTTTTATTATTACCGCCTGGTTTACACAAATCAGTTAACCTTTTTTTTCCTCTGGTGGAAGAGATTTTTTTTTTAAATTAAATAAAGGAACGAAAGTAAGCAGAGACATAAATTTCACATAAAGTGTATAAAGTAATGAATATGAATAAGTTTAAAATCTAATCTTGCACACAATTTTTTTTAATTAATGGGAAAAGTATCAGGGAGGAAGTTTTGATCAAGAATATGGGGGTTGGCTGAAATAGATAAAATCCTTCATGTGCTTCAGAAAGCTGTCCTAGCATGGTCAATATATCACATTTCAAAAGAATGCTGTCGCTAGGGTAGAGTTCATTTCCTCTCAGCAGCTCTTGCAGCGCTGTGTTGTGGATTCAGAATGAGAATGGTGTTGATAACATACTAATGTTTTGTTTTTTGCTAAGTTCTGTTTAGCAGAAGTCAAGGATTTTTTTTTCTCTTGTCTCATGCTGCACCCATGAGAAGGTGAGCTAAAGAAACTGGGTGGGACGTGGCTGGGATGGGTGACCCAAACTGGCCAAAGGGATACTGTGACTGTAGGACATCATGCCCAGTACATAAACTGGGGGAGTTATCTGGAAAGGGGGTCGGTCGGGGCTGGGAAGTGGATATCGGTCAGCAGGTGGTGAGATAATGTATTGTGCATCACTTGGGTTTTCTTTCCTTTCTCTTATCATTATTATCATTTACCATTATTACGTTGTTTTACTTTGCTTTTGATTATTAAACTGTTGTCATCTCAACCTACAAGCTTTGCCTTTATTCTCCTTGCCATTCCACTACAGTGGGTGGAAAGAAAGGAGACGGAGTGAGTGGCTGCATGGTGCTTAACTTCCAGCTGGGCTTGAACCACGACAAACACTCAGGCACCTTAGAACAGACACTTCTGAGAAGGAAGGACATTTTCCTAAACTCAAGCAGCCTCACTAACTACCTGTCAGGTAATGAAACAATTCACCCCTTTCAGTCAGTTATTTGATTCTGACTTCTTTCACAAGAACCTTCAGAGGGGCCATGGAAACACTTGTATGATGCCATAAACATTCCACCTGCCATTCTTTGTCTGTGGAAATGTCCTATGTTATAAAGCATAAGAATTCAACACTTTTATATTTAGTAGCATAAATTGTGGACATAATTTTTGAGATCTCAGTTGATGGGGGGGAAAAAGAAGATACCAATGGCACTTTGCCTCTTTCTCAACCCTCAGGGTTTTTCTTGGAAAGGTAGTCTTACCATAAGGTTAATTTTTGTAAGGATCCCATCTTTCTGGATGTTAAATGAGGAATTGAACTGTGTCCATACTTGAAAATAACCGACCGTTTAGCACTCATTTAGCTAGATTTGTACAACACAATTTTGTGATGTATCTGCAGCATTTTTGAGAGAAGCAGAACAAAATCATAGGTCTGGATAGCTGGTTAGGATCCTCTGTGCTCAAGCCCCATCAGAGGTAAATGTAGACAGAGCAGTATTCCACACAGCTGGGAGAAGCACTAGCTATATCCAAAGCAAGCTGCTGAACTGCAGCTCTGAATATGCTTCTGGTATTTCAAAAATAAGCATGTAATTGCTCCTAACATTTCTATTCAATGCTATTTGTTCAACTGAACTTATCAGTAAGTTGGACTAGGCCTATAGCTCCCTACCCATTCATTTCTCCTGAAAATAAGAAAATAATCCATTCTGGGAGTTCCAACCTCTGACTACTTGGTAGCCAGGAGATTGCTAAGGTAACAAATTAGAGCTAATTTATTTCTCCCATGACAAATTAATGAACTTTTCATTTTGTTATTAGACTCAATTGTGAATGTATACCATTGCTCAGAACTGGAAAAAAAGACAATGTGCACTAGACGGTTTTGCCAACACAAGGAAAAGCAAAGTAGAAATATAAAGATCTTTGTTTTCTCATTCAAAAAGTAATTCATGTGTAATATAAATGAGATACAAATAATTGGTTTAATAAATACATCAGAGAAAAAGAACATAAATCACTATGAATTTCAGGATTAAAAATAGTTCAAATATTGATATATTGAAGCAGCAAGATAAAACATAATTTGCCTCATACCAAACTTGCACAGGAACTTGATAAAATGCAGAAGTTAAGCATTATTAAAAACCAAGGGGAAAACACTGGAAGAGGGTATTAGTGGAGCTGCAAAGAATGAACATGATTTTGCAAAACAGGAAATTGCAATTTAGAGTCTAATACTAAAAGCCCTGCAGCTACCTTATACAGAGATTCAAATCCCGCTTCACAGGATGTGAGCAGCTGATCTGCTAAGATATTTTTCAGATTCCCATTGCTTAAAAGAGAATAATAATCCCCAACATCCGACAGAAGTCATGTGTAACAGGTGTACATTCTAATTTTTATTAATCTATATAAAGAAAGACTAGACTATTCATAGAATTTTGATGCAAACAAAAAGCACATAGATTCTGAAGATAAACTGGAAAACATTTAAAAAGTTGAAACTATTGCTCATGAACATGAAAATTTGAAAACTGCTTAAAAACAAGATGTTTTTACTAATACTCTAATTACTCTATAAAATAAGAACAAATGCAAAAAGATTTAAAATAGCAGGAAAACAAAAACACTCATCAAGGAAAAATATAGCCAAAAATATGCAGCTCCTGGAATAAGCATAAAAAAGGACTCTGTCCCAGCAAATTAAACATTTCTGGTGCTTCCATGCATACAGTGTAAGTACTCTGCATTTGTCACTAAATATCTAGCCAGGCCTAAGAGGCAGTTTTGCATAATTCAATGACTCGAACTCAGAAGTGAACATCCACAGAACATTGTGAGAATATGTGGTTAGAGTGGCTAGTGACTTTGTTAGAATAAAGACCCACTATCTTATCCTCCCAGCACATCATACTCTCCAAACTTAAAGAAGGGTAACGAACTTTTGACATTTCAGAGATTCACTCACTAAACTGAGTTCTCTCTTTTGTAAGGATAGCAAATGAGACTGCAAAGTAAGGATGCTAAAATGTCATTATGACTTTGAAAATGCAAAGTATCTTTACACATAAAGGCAATATACATTGTAAAAATTTAATTCTCTCACCTTTAAAGAAACACATATCACATTCAATGCTTCCTTGATCTGAGGATGATGTGATTCATGGACTAGCTCCTCACAGATCCAAATTCCAAGGCTGCAAAGAGCAACACACCTGTAAAACAATGTTGGAGGACAAGTTGTTGAGAAACATTCTACAGGAATGTGTAATTTTTATGATTCATTAAGTTTTGATAAAGACATATAACAACAAATATGTTTTTAATATTTCCAAAACAACTGTACAAAAACCTTTCCAGTGCTGTAACTCATTTAAAAATCATCAAGAAATCCAAAGTATGCTGGTAAAGGCATAGGAAAGGGCAGAGGAAGCACCCATCTGAGCAATTGAAAAATCCAGAAGACATCAAGAACTCCTGCATTTCTATGTGTGTTTTGATTAAAACTATTATCTGAAATCAATATATGAGAAATTCTTATATTATCTTCTGACAAAGCAAAAATTGGGGTGGGAGCTTCCTCCATCCTAACACAAGAGGCTGCTCATATTTAGAACTTCTGAGACACAGAGATGAGAGAGGAATGTTACTCTCTCATAGACATTCACATTGTTTTAGATGGACAACAAACAAGGATGAATAGAGGAGGGGTAAATGAATCCTAGAGACAGTACACATATCGTGATTAGTACATTAACTTTTGTTGTTTCTTCACAGAAATAGAAAAGAAGTGTAAAGGTAAAGAGTATTTAGATAAATGTGGTCAAACCAACAGATGGATGAAATTTCAGAAATGCCCAGAAATGTTAAGGGGCTAGCTTAAGCCATCTCTGACCCATTAGTTATTTTCTTCAGGAAGACAGTCTACAAGTATTTTGGAAACAACTTCAGGATTCAAAATCCTGGATAAAATTGGAGAGCAATCCAAAATTGACAACAAGAAAGCTGGTCATGTGACCTGCAATGCATTACATCTGGGAAGGAAAAACTGTAGGCAAGAAAAGAAACAGAAGTGGCTATGAAGCCTGTGCTGTAGAAAAAGGATTTTAAGGCTACACAGAATCACGAAAATTATTACAGACAGCAAAAATACATACAAGACTTAATAGTACATTATAGTGTAAACCCACCCTAATTTGTACATTGTCACTGAAAGAAAAATTGCAAAGTGGAGAGTGTTATGCCTTTTAGAAAGCAGTTTCGTAACATGAAAAATTAAATTAATTCGATCTCAGGATATTCCCTCTTTTTCCTGTGTTGAGAAATTATCAGCTCACATGAAGAAAGAGGTAAGTGGGCTGATGAAAACTGCTCTTAGTTTTCAGAAAACTGCTTAAAGGTTCAATAAGCTGATTTTTCCAGAACTGTAGCTTTTTCAGGTATGTATTTCAAGTATTTTTAAGTGAGAATATATTAGTTGGACAAATACATTCACTCTTTCCAAATATATAAGGCACACAAATGCACTCTTCCTTGGTAGGCATTAGAGATTCCTGTTCCAATCCCATACACAGGACTGTGTAACTGAATGCTTCTGAAGATGGGTATGGAGGAATAAAATCCTAAGCAAATTAAGAAACAGAAGAGAAAACTGGTAATAATCCTCTCCAGAGCTGTTTATTTGAAGAAGATGCTTAGGTTTAAGCATCAGAGCAACCATTCCTAGTTTAATGCTGAGCTCAGTTTTTTCTGCTTCTCGTCCATACCATAATAAGGACTCATGTACACTGGATTATTTCTGTTTTTCAAATTAAATAATGTGATCTAATTTTAAAAAACTCAAAACTACCCCCCGCCCCGCCGTAAATAATCTTGTCCTAATCAAAGTAAAGAATGCCTCTCTAGTCAAGGAAATCCCCGAGCTAAACACCACAGTAGGCTGGGAAAGCTTATTCTCTTACCCTTATTTATACCCTTTCCTATCAGCCACTTTCACAGAAAGAATACTGGAGTAGACCAAACCAGTTTGTTCATTTAATATCTCTATTACAAACAATTTCAAATTCACATCATGGACCACAGTTTTGACAGTGGTGAAGAAAACCATTAATAAAATGCAACAAACTTTTACTTTAAGCTCTCTAATATATTCACCTCAAGAAAGTCTAATAAAGAAAATAATCTATTAATGTAGAAGCTCTTTTTGTATGGCCTACCGTGCAGGACCAGATGGCTCCTCTCTTGCTGAGCTTAACACAGTTTTAATTATGAGTTCCTAAAATAAAGAGGAAAAATTCACTGATCTACGTGTACCTCCATCACAGAAAGCATCAAAATATTATTATAGTGCACACAGGCATATTGCTTCGCTGAGTCTCCATGTTATGGTCAGATGAATTGTTTGCTTACCACTGCTCCAAATATCTAGCCTGTCTCAGATACTTGTGACTGTGCCACCCCAAGAATATCCTACACGTACGTTACTGTCCTAATTTCTCCTGTTGAGCCATGTATCCAATTCTTGTCAAAGCATTTCCATAAAATATCAAGTGTAAAAAAAGAAACAGTAAAGGACTCCCCCTGAAGCTATCTTGAGTAGTGCTAAAGTGTACGACAGAAAGAATCTTTTATTTTTAGGATTAAACAAGCATTTTTTAAAAAATTAATTGATTTTAAAAGTATTTTCAGTTAGTTTCTGACTAAGTGCCTACAGTGCCTTAAGAATGCTGTCAAGAAGAACTTTGTCTTAACGACAGTGAAATGTCCCTAAAGCTGTAGGCTGCCCTCAATATAGTTCAAGTAAACAGCCAGTCTACAATAGAAATGAGAAAGAAGGAATTCAAAATCAGTCTCTAAAGGGGAGCAAGGTATAAAGCAGCTCTCAAGTCATCATCTCTCCCTAAATTGAAGCAGTTTGGAAAACTTAAGGGGAGCTCTTCTTAGACACACAAACTGTGCTCTGTGCAGTTTCAGTATACTGTCGCACTACCTAATTCTGTGTCATGACAGACGAGGTAATGACTCCATTAATATTTGCCTTTTGAAGGAAAAACATACTGCTGTACAGAAGACATTGCTGTACAGAAATTTTATAAAGCCTCTAGGAACACAGGCAGATTTCACCAGCTGTGAAATAAATAAAATTGTCTTAATAAATTAAATAATGAATCTTAAACCTCTCAATCTTTTTGTCTCAGCTAATTAAATCTGATACCTGCAAATCACCCTAGTGAGAGGAGGCTTGAAAGGGTGAGAGAATGTATCATTTCCTTCTATAAACATAAGAAAACACTTTATTATTAAGTTATTAGCAATTATAATGTATGTTTAGAATTATAAAGTTTGACAAGACATTATGGGATCTTGGGTCTTATGAACTATTTGAAATTACTTTCAAAAAATTTTAGGATCTTAAAATCTTAATATTTTCTGCAAAAGCACAATATTAGGTATGTATTTGGTTAAGAGAATATTAGCCAAATATCCTTAAAATTCCTACCTTAACATCTGTAAACTGAGACATAGCAATGTCAGGAATATTTGGGTGAAGAGCTGGTAGTTCACGATATAAATTGGGAAAACAGACTAGAGATCCTAAAAGAACCTGTGCTTCAACTCTTGGTGCCTGAAAAAAAAAGAGGGGGGGGGTGGAGAAATATATATTCTTACTGCAATCAGAAAGCTGACATTTTTAGCTTCCTTAAAAGAGAATGATGGCTGAAATTGTATATAGCCATTTCCTTTCTCCTGGAAATTCTGAGCTCCTGCAAGGCTGAGTAAACAGAGATCTCAGCTCCTTGGACTGTTACTCATGCACACCCCTGCTCTCATTTTCCAAGACAGTGAAAAGGAGGCAGAAGAATTGTTAGGACTACAGACATATGACTGAGCTGCTAATGGGGCTCAGGTCTTAGGTTCAGCTAATTGACCAGGACGTGGAAAACTACTAAATGTGACATGAGGCATTGCTGAACAGGAAAGGCTACAGTGTAAGAAGCTGACAGAGGTTTCAGATAAGCACTTTGAGGGAGACTGGATTTCATAACTGGTTAGAGAGGGATTGATGGAGAAACAGTCAAAATTCACAGACAGTTGGAGGAGACTACGGGGGATTTGAGAGAGTACAGTATGCACAGCCAACAGCACCTAGGTAATCACATCAGTATTACCACATAAGGCTGAACCTGCCTGAGTAACAAAATCAGAAATATGAAAAAAAAATCCAAATAGTGCAAACACTAGCACATTTGAGTTCTCAAGCCTGATCATAAAAGTCATTTCATAGCAGAGATATGGGGGAATAAGTAGATTTTTAAAATGAAATCATAGTAAAAATAGACATTTACTTTAAAATATTTTAAGCACAGAAAAATGGCCATCACAATTTTTTGTAACTCTAAAATAAGATTCTCTGCTTCAACAGTAATCTTTGTATTCCTCACATATTTTCTGGGGAGGAATGTGTAGTGCTCTAGAATAAATCATTAACATTATATGTATTTGATAAACACTACATTGAATTCTGGGATCAATTTAACACCCTAGTTAAAGAAAAATATACTGCTCAGTATTCTCTCAAATTCTTTGTCGCCCATACATGAGAATTAACTGATGAATACTTACATTGAGGAAAGAAGAAGCAGCCACTCTTCCTGCTGCTACAATGAAATCCATAATAAGCATGGTAGCACCAGGTAAACCAAGTGAAAAGAACTGAGGAGAGCAGTGCTTGATGATTGTATTGACAATATCCTCGCAGAAGGAAAAGGGAAAAAAGGAAGAGTATCAATATGAACCAAATGAAGAATGAAAGAAAAAAGGAAGGTATTTATCAAAAGTAGAAACCAAAAATGTGAGAAAGAAAACTCATTGTGGCCAGTAGGACACTCATTAATGAGAGAAGAGTAGCACAAAAAGATAAATTCCTTAAGTATACTCATATTAATGTAAGTAAACTTGGTATACTTTATAGATCATTTTAAGCTGAGACAATAGTTCATATATTAATTTACAGTCAGCTTTTAAGAGTTCTGTAACTGATTAACCATTCATTTGAATAGGTACAGAAAAGATATAGAAAGATAACCAGCTATTCTACCTTAACAACTGCTTAATCTCTCCATCAAGTATTGCCTGACTACAACTTAAAAAAGGTATTGGCCTCTTACATATACCCATATGGAACCAAAATTTGAAAGAAGATAATAGTGTTTTGTAACATTTCTAGTATGCAGTTAATCAGCACAGCATATTATGTTCTTGTAGGCTTAGTGAGGCACTTTCAAAAACCATTGTACATGTTGCATTTTTTTTCAAAAGTACTTTGAAAAAAGTATAAAATGCTTTAATTGTAAAAAAACATCCCAAGTCTACAGACAGACACCCCTCCCCTTTTCTCCTTTGAATAATTCTCCACTAGTAGTAATATCCAACTAAATAGCAGTATGTCATAGGAGGATCTTCAATCCAGCAAGAAAAGCAGAAAAAATGGTTGTTAGAGGACAGAAACTGGAGGTCTGTCCTATCCATAGTCATTTGTAGAATAATTTTGGACTAATCCTATTCTTCCCAGTTAAAGAAAACAGGGTTGTTTGAACCTTTGATCTACCCATGCCCATAATCACTCCTCAAAAGTGTTCACAAACCCAACTTTTTTACACTTCTTCAAACCTTTATAAAGTATTTAAGCCACACAATATTTTCAGACATCTTAATATCAAAACCTATAAAAAAGGTCTACTCTCACTGATCAGATACGCTCAGTACATCTCAGCTTGCTGGTTCCTATACTTGCTGTAGAAACAAAGTCCTCCAATGTAGTGAGCACAATTTACTAGCTAAACTGTTGCATCAGGGAGCAAGTAAGAAGAACAGTAGACTTTAGAGAGATCTGCTTCCTTCTCTTTCTTGCATACTTCAATCTGTAACATACAATCAATAAAAAATGAGAGAGTACCTTTTCTGCCCTCACATTTGCTTGAAAGGGACTACAACAAAAGCATTTCTGAATACAACCAAGAACACGAGGATCATTTATCAAAATTTTCTTTTTAGAAAAAGTATCAATCACAGCACTAATTTCCAAAACAAAGTTAAATTACTCAGATGAAAATACATTGAGTAATTCTGAGAAGAGAATTTTATTTTCAGTCGTAACATTTATATTATCTTGAATTTCATAATTAACTTACTTGATCAACATGAAGAAGTCCACAGTGCATTATATTGTAGAAATGAGTTAAAAAATCCCTGTTTGGAGAAACATCTTGTCTTCGTTTCATTGTCTTACAAATGAGCTTATAAGCATGTAGCTTTCCTTGTTTGTATTTATCAGTCAGCATTGTTGCCTACAGTTTTAGAACAATATTTATTATTCATAAATTTAAAAAATTACATTAAACACTCTTCTACATTTAGGTTAACTTTTATTTCTGTTTCGCAGTTTAGTGCTCAAATTTACCTTGAAGAGCCATGGTGTTAGAATTCTCAGTGGTGGAATTAAAACTGGGGGAGATGGTGAAGTTAGGTTGTCTGTTGAAATACCAAGATTGTCTCTTATCTGCAATTGTTAAAAACAAAACAGAAAGAGAATTATTTACAGGAAATATATAGGGCAGTGTTCTTTTCCTTTTGAAAATCCAACCCAAACAGGTCAGGTTGGAGAAAAGGTTCAGTTCTTTTACCTTGGCCAGATTCTGCCACAGTTCACACAGATAATCAAAAACCTGGGCGTGAATCTCTGGATCCATTATGCTGTTGACATCTCCCAGAATTCCTAGCATCCTCCTCCACATCACAGTAGCAACATCTGCATGCCATCCTGTAAGTGTTCCGCCAGCCATCACACTGCAACATTCTGAGGGGAATTCACTAGTTTCTGTAATGGAAGAAAAAAAGTATAGTGAGATCTACCTCTCCAGAACTGGAAAAGTTCTGATACAACTATTAAATGCACACTCCTCATAAAACTGAATGATTGGGCCTTCAGAATAAGCTACTTTTTATTCATTCAGCCACCTCAACACTGTATATGTTAAGCTTTGTCTATTATAAACTCTGTAGAGGAAGACCTGCCCTGTTTCTTATATTCTTTCAAGAAATAACATTTAAGGTCACTGCTGGAGCTCTAACACAGATTTGATAGACCTAGTAAGGCCACTCCTCTTCTAAGTATTTACTTACATTCCTTGAAGTCACTGAATCTCCAGAACCCCACCTGGCTGCTTTCAAGTAAAATTATCTTTCAACTTTACATTTAACATAATAATACATAAAGACTATTTTTTCCAGAATCTACTAGGAAAGCATGTTATTGCAAGTTGAAGAGAAAAGTGTGACTAAACTTGTCTCTAGCTATTGTCTTTTAAACAGTTAATTTGTATGAGTGGAGCGGGAACATTCAGTAACTTAGCACCACAGTCCTACCATACACCTAGCTCTTTCCACACATCAGTGCTATGTGAAAAATATTCCTTTTTAAGTGGAAGATGATTTACTAGACTGTCCATATAAAGAAACCTTCAATAGATTATGATGGCTCAAGTCTACTCAGGTCACGCTTAACTACCTAAACAGCCACAAAATCCTAGATAATGAGCCAGCTTGAGAGCAGCAGGCATTCAGAATCTTCTTTCCACCCCCTCAGGTGGATAATTTGTTGGGATCTTCTGAAAATCTTGTAGCCCCCACAGGCATACCAGATCAAAATTTAATCTGAATTCAGCCTAATCACATAGCCTCTTCTTTCGAAATTCTGGGCCACTGTGGTAGAGACACTATTGGTTTCTAGGCTGTAGATTCTGAAGTACAAAGCAAAATGATCTTTCTGTCCATCAGTAGGCTACTTAAAGACATAGGGTCTGAAATACATAGCAGACACTCTTTTGTTTCCATGAGACCAAATGTGGGAGAAATATTCACATCGCATTTACAAAGAAAATGTATCTCAGAATTCAATAGCTAAGAGTTGATGTAATTACAAATTGGTTTATCTATGGAAGGGAAATGAACCAAACTTGCAAGGAGAAATTATAAGATTATAGAATTGTGTCTTATTATTTGTACATCAATGATAAAACAGTTCATGGCAGGACCACCACTAGATTAAGCTGCCACAATTCTAAGCAACTAAAAGAACAACTTTTATATGTGGACTATTAATCCACCGCCAAATATTCCAATGAAATGCAGGTTAAAATGCAAAAGGTTTTTGTTTTCACTTTTCAAAGCAATCACTGTAATTAAATATTTTTGAAGTGCAGATGAAATAGCCTTGTACAGGATTGTTTACAACTCATGTGATACTAGCTACTTCACTACATTGCATTAGAAAGAAAGAAAGAAAGAAAGAACAAGATTGTATTTTCTGTTCCAGATATTGCCTAGGTCATCTGGCGTCTGTAAAACAGAGTGGTGGAGCTTCTCATCCAGCTGCAGATCCTTCTGCTCAATATGATCTGCATGCAGAGTGGCAGGAGAGGGTGTCTGTGATCGGGATCCAAGAGCAGATTGGATTGGAGAAGCACTTTCAGAGCCTGTAAATGTAATTTTTAACAGTTACCTTAAAAGCCTTTTCTATTTTCTTGAGCTATTGAAATGTTGTCTAAATACAGCATTAACAGAAAACTGAGGTGCTTTTATGTATCAAATTGGGCCAAGAAAAGATCTAAAATAGTAAGCAGATCTCCCTGTGAGTGGTGTTCTGAAAGAAAACGAAGTACATGCAGAAAAACTGAAAGATGAACATCAAAATCAGACAAGTAAGTGGACGAGCAGACCTCTCTTTTAAGCCCAAATAATTCTAAATGTGGTTGTTGTGCAGCACTTTCAGTATTTTAAACCAGCTAAATTTCTCATCACATTCCCTCACCTAAATTTCTCTCTAGCAGAAAGCTTAAGCAAAAATTTTCCTGGAACAAATGTTTTTCCAGGGTTATAGATGCATGCAAGTTAATATATAAATAATATATAAAAACTCAAATCAGTAACTGATAATCTTTGGTGTTTATCTACTGATTGAGCAGAGAAAATCTATAGGATGGGAAAGTTCTGGAGAGTTAGAGCGGTTTTATTTCCTGTAAAACAGGAAATAACAAGTATCTGAATGACAGTGCTACAAAGATAGTTTTCTGTGATAGCCTCTGAGCAACCTCTCCAGGCAATTATGTGGTCTCCACTGTGAGATCTGTGGAGGAGTAAGTAGTTGTATTTTCTTCTGTACTGTCTTATGTTTCACATCCTGAATTTGTCTAAAGATGCTTATAAATAGCTGAGTTTAGCCAGAACAGTCACATGGCAGACAAAAAGAGAACAAATATTCACAATAGACTTTTCTACACATCAGCACATGGTAAAGTCGAAGAATTCCTATTAATTTTAGTTCTTAGATAAATGTAACAGGAACACAAAAATATTATGTGTAAAGTTCAGTAATAGTGATAAAGTGAACTTTAGGGACAGATATTGAAAAGTGAGTCTTTTAAATAGTAATTTCCCCAAATTATTGTGAGAATAATTGAAGAACATTTCTCATTTGAGAGAAGTGTTCTTTCTTATAAAGAGAACAAATTGTTTAAAGAACTTGACAGAAAATGTTATCACTGTTATCAGAATAGAAATTGTAGAAAACAATCTTTATTATGTTGTTAAACTGCAAAGGTCTCTATCTCCTTTAAATGGCTAAGACAACGAAGCTTTTACTATCAATTTCAATCAAAACCTCTCTGCAGGATAGAGGGACACTACTGCTTCCCACACAGACTGCTGTCTCATGTGACTTGCTGCTGACCAGCAGTTTTCCACATGCTTACAGAGATAAACTAAAATACACCCTTCAAAGATGTTCAAAGAAGTATTTTCTTACTTCATTTCCATCCTGCTCATTAGTTGGGGACAGATGAAAGTAGTTCAAAAAAGGAGCAAGAAAGAGTAATGAGGACGAGAGAGATTAAAAGAGAGTGGGATGGAGAGGGAAAGAAAGTGAATGAGATGGAAAGAAAGAGCAGGCAGGGAAAGCAGGGAGCTGAGGAAGGAAGGAAAGAGATCTTCATATGATGGAAGAGAATGGACAGAAACAATTATGGAAAATTTGAAGAACTGCAGCAGTCTGTCATTAAAAGATACTCCAGCATACGTGGATCCGACCTTGACTGAGACTTCCACAGGTACAACTTGTTCTAGGACTAGTAAACAGCAGACAATAGTCAACTTTATCATTTACTTAGAATATGATGTAATGCCCATATACCAAAACCAAATTATCCTTCCAAAACACTTCAGATTTAAGAGGAGTAGTTTTCTGATCAGCAGAACCACTGAAAACTTCTCGTAAGTGTGTTTTGAGGTTGAGCTTCTGCATTGATTTTCTGGAATCTAATATAGTGAAATTCACATTGCAGCTTCCATCATGAAAGTCTGCATACATGCAATTTTCACTAGATAGCTGCCTATCTTTTATAAAACATCAAAGAAAATAACATCCTTTTGTTTTCTTAAATATCAATTTAGCAAAAATTAGACAATAGGCTGCAATATTGTTGGGTGCACAGAACAGTCACAGATAGACAAAACAATTGCACAAGTATTGTTTCCTCAGGAAACCCAGCTAAAAGCATGTGACACACAAGAGCTGCCTCTCTAAAACAGTGGTTCAAACAAGAATGGTTAACCACAGAATCTCTCAATAGACAACTCAGTCACTAATTGCAATCTTATCAATTCAATTATAGTGCACACTTGGACAAAAATACCAAACAGTAATGAAGTTCTTAACATATAAAAACATACAAACAAACAGAAAAAGAACAGATCTACAGCAAGGACTTTCGACAAGCACACAGCAAATAGAAAAATTAAGAGAACACAAGTCAAGCTGAACATTGTGGAACAAGCTGAACAACAATGTCCATGAAAGCTAATACCATGGTTCTTTCAGCAGAAGGGCACTTAAAAAAAGTTATGGCAGAGGAAGTAAACATGTCTTTCCATATCTCTGAAAATACAGAGTTTGATTTCTAACAGAGAACAAGACACAATATGTAGGTATAAGCTTTCACAGAAATACAGATAACTGTTGCAACTTGTTACTTGTTACAACTAGGGTTGTAACAGGAATGGTAGCATATAACAGCTATGGAACAAGGAGTATGAAAATGACTATGGCCATCTTTACTTCTCATGTACAAAATCTGGTCAGAGATCGTTCTTTCAGATCATCCTCATAGAGAAGCATTCTCTCTTTCACACAGAAGCCCATTCAATTTTGGTTAATTCATCACTTTTCAGTTATACAAGTGCAAAGTGATATTACATGGCCAAATAAATAACATTTCGCATAAAAAAACCTCTCAGTTACACAACAGACAATATAAAGTGATATTAAGATGGATGCATATAAAAGAATCCCAAGATACTTCAATATGATACACTGGTTTGAAGGAGCACTGTGAAAGCCTTCCACAGCAAAAACAATTCATGAAAATTAACTATTTAACTACCAGTAATAGAAGGACATTTGTAAGAGATCTAGCATACATTATGATGTAAGAGTTTCTCCTTGGTATTTGTATAGATTTTCTCATGAAGGGTTTAAAATACATTTAGGACCATGGATAACTAAATTAGACAAAGGTTTTCCACTTATGTTATTTCACATATTACTTTTCAATAGCAATCAAAAAATAATTGAAATAAGGGAATCATCTTAAATAGAATATAGATTCTTGGCAGATGCTGGAGGTTGTATTCTTCAGGATGGGTGAAAATTTTCTGACATAAATACTTTTTTTTATTTTAAATCTACTTTACCAGTAATAGTTGCAGCTTCAGCAGACAATGGTTGCTGATTGAGACTACTTGTTTCTGAATCTATGTGGAGTGTAGTTAGACTGGCCACTTCTTGTTCCTCAGCACTTTGTTGCTGTCCTGAAATTGCATCAACGTCAGTAGAAGCTGGTGTCCCTGCCTCGGTGCCAAAGCTGAAATCTGTATGAGGAAAGCATTGTATTAACTTACAGCATAAAAATACCACTAATACAAGAAAAACCCAGAGGCCCAGGACTGCCAAACTAAACAGAAACCTTGAATGTGCATCTTCTATGCTACTAGCACACTGTTGCAAAATTTAAATAAAATACAACAGCAGAAAGTATTCGCTACTATGAATATTCTCTTTCCTGTCAAAAATCCATGACTTGGTATCTGCAGAAGACATTCTTGTTGCACATCTGTATTCTGCTTAGTTGCTGTAAGTGCATCTATATCTGAATAACACAAAAATAATGGAATCATACACTAAGAAATTTCTTTGTAAAATTTACAAACTAGAAGAAATATTCAAGTTTGTTGTGAAAGTACTAACTTCAAACTAAAAATTTTACAGCAAATGACACTAACAAATGTTATCCTCAACATTAATGAAAAAACTGTCAGGCCGAAATGTAGGTTTAAATGCCATGACTATTTGCATAATGGAGACATATATAAAAATTGTAATTTCTTCCAAAAATTCTATTATGTAAATATTATTTTTATCTTATATAACACAAGATGTCATAATTCCTAGCAGCCAAAATGACCCCTTTTGTTAAACAAGAGTGGGAATAGATAAAAAAAATGAATGAAAAGCATTATGTTATTGAACAAAGCACACTAATTTTAATAAAGCACACTAATTGTACCATGATATTACACTTAATATCTTGATTAATCTATAGCTACACCAAGACCGTGGTAAAAATAACAGAAGCCTTTCTTCAAGTTTTACCTAAGCACTTCCAAAAGAATTAAAATAATTTCCAAAATAAATAAGCTTTAATATTTATATTTTGTGCAAAACAGATAGACACGCTCCACAGAGGTGACAATATTTCTTTCTAACTTCTGTTCAATTATGTTCTCCTCAACTGCATAGTAGTACTCCAGCGCTCTTTTCTTTTGGTATACTAAAAAAACAATAGCCTCTTGTAAGAACCTTCCTTGTTCCATTAACTTGCTAATGATTTCAATGGAAAAATCAAAATAATCTCTCTCGACAGAAAATTGCTGGCAAACAACTTTATCTGAAGAAAAAAAAAAATAAAACAACAGATGAAACAAAGAAAATTTGCACTACATTAACCAAAAATGCTATTCCTTGTGGAAAAATGTACTTGCTTTCAAATTTGCGGCTGTCATACTGGAAGGCATTGAAGGAGTCCGAGTGGCTGTCTGAGCTGATGAGGTCACTGCTGCCCGCGCTCGCAGGCGACGTCCACTCGGAAGGCACGCCTGGGTCATCCACAGGACGCATTTGGTTCTGCTTGTTCAATATATCAGGAAGGTCCTTAGGAACTTCCAGGCTGCCAGGGCTGCTTCCTCTTCTTGTCACATTCTAAACATTGAAGATACATAAATTATCTTGCAATCTTGGATGGCTTATTTACATAAAATGGAAAAAGCAATCCCACATTTGGTGAAATCAGAATGTAACAAACAGTTCTTAAGCACCTAAACCAGAAATTGCAATCATTCTAAATACCAAGACTTTCCAAACCCCCAAATGAAGAACCCATGCAGTCACAGAATTTCATAAACACAAATTTTGTTTGCACAGTGGATTTTTGGATGCATATTGTTAAAGGCTAGGACTCAGAGTAGCATGGGCCACATGGTAGGTAAGACATGAGAGATAAAAATATTTAAAAAGTATACTACATCTAAATAACTAAAGAAAACTTGCTAACCTTGGTTTCAGACCCAATGGCCTACAGGCCACCATACTATATTAAAAAACTTAATTTATAGAAGGAGCGAATTAATTTACTAATTCATGCATTGATCTTATGGTTAAAACACCACTTCAGTAGTGGTTTGGAACACAAAAGACCACACATAACAGAAGTAAGGCATGCAGATTTGTTCATTTACAAGTACGGTGGTGGTCTATTTGAAGTCTTTCTTTAAGGCATTTTTTTCCACAGATAGTACTGTTTGCTTGAGAGGGAAGAGATATCAAAGTAGAAATGCCATTTTATGAAATGCCTTGAAATTTGTATGCATTATGAGACTAAAGATGCCTTCCTTTTACATCAGGCCCAGTCAGTTCTGCATTCTTTTACTACTCTACTACTAATTTTAGGTTAACTCAGAGCTTTTCATGATATGGTTTTAGCATTCAATAGATACAGCAGTCTAAAACTAATCTTAGTAAGTTGACACTGCTTTAAGGAGGCATGTCTGTTGTATGCTAATTGAAAAAAATGAGTGGTAGTTTTGGTAGTTTCAGTATTTATCAAACTTATCTCAGCTCTTTTCTGCTACCTGAGGAAAATGCTCCAAACAAAGAGTAATCTATCAATTCTCCAAACAAAGAGTAATCCCTCCCTTTCTCTCTTCTGGAACCAGCTGTGATGATTTCTGGTTTATTAATTTTCAGACTAAGTTAGCCTTTTTCATCGACTAGAAGTTAGCATTTTGTTGTGTAACTCAAGACTTACTAGCAAGAATACTTTGTGCCAACAATCAAGTTTCATAAACATGAGTTCAATACAGAAGAGAAAAAAAGGTATACATATGGACAAACTCTGTAGATCCTTTCTTGCCATTTATAAAAGATGATGATAAATAAACAATTTTTAATAACTGTGAAGAATCTTCTTCTGTCCCTTATTATCACCAACTTCTCTACTGACAATTTTCTATAGGAGTATGTCTACAGAAGCATGTCTTCAAATGACCTTGAAAACTTCAAAGCAAAAGGAACTAAACAATTTTGAAACACTATCTTTAAATTGTTACCCATTCTGTTCTTAATTTGCAACTTTTTTTTAGTATTTTCCCTTTTGTTGCTACTTAATAATCACTTAGCTCTTCAAATCAGTTGTAAGTATTCAACAGTAACCAGAAATTCTTAATTTCAAATTGATTAAAAAATTCTTATTATGAATGCCATTCCAAACAACATTATGCTTTTGGAAAAGTGTAAGAAGGCAAGAGAAAGTTGATTTTATTAGAAAAGCACAATTTACAAGAAATTATTCAACACTTGGAAGTGAAAAAAAAAAAGGAAAAAAAATATATTTGAGTTGTTTTGTAGTCTGTTGCATTGACTATACTGTAGAGAACAGTATTGTACTACAGCATGTTACTCAATTACATACCATGCTGAGGACTGCAAATGTACATTTTAACTAGTATTCTGAAAGAGTCTATGTACAGGCAGGCATCTTTGCAGGTGCAATTATGGCTGTTTAATACAATGAGACTATTCATCTGACAGTAACTTCTGCATTGCTTCCACAACGAAGATTTAATAGATATGAAAACACAAATTCTATAAAATGGCTAGAATCTATGCCAAAGGCAAGGAATAATTAATTCTGATTCATAAGAGCCACAGAAATACATTGTAGTGAACTGATTTATCATGTCTTTGACAAGTTCATGCATATATGGAGACTTAGGTATTGAGGAGTAGCAAGTGTAAAGCCTTACCAGTGCATTACCACTGCGGAGTCTCTCAGCTATAAATTCGTCCATGAGGTCAGGAACATTTGTATTGCTACTGCCAATATCACTATCAATAGGGTGCAGCTTTTGACTCATGTCCTCTCTATTAGCTAAAAGCAAATGAACAACCATTTATAGTAAACAGCACATTAAGACATTTTCAAAACAAAAGGTAACAAATGAAAAAACCTGCTAGTTAACAGAAATTTAAAAATCAAAATTGCCAAACATGCATTTTAGGAATGTTCCTCTTTTAAAGCAGATTCTACTCTCAGAATTAGTATGGCTTCTTCTTCCCACTAAGCACGGGTTAGTTGATTTCCAATTCCACCTTTAAGAGCAGGAAGCTTATAGGTAAGCACTACTCAAAGTTGTTAATGCTTGTTTTAAGGATAAAGCATATGTTCTTCCTCCATATCACAAGTAAGTAACAAATTGTAAAAAAATTATGTGATTTCTTCAGGGTCCTTCTTCATTGCATTCCTAATGAAAAGCAATGTAGTGGAAAAAGTAAACTAGGTTGTAATAGAAACTAATGACAAATGGCAATGTGGCACTGTATACAGTTAGTATGAATAGTGCAAACAAAACGTTACATAACAAAATTACATGCTAGTACATGGAATGAAAGTTCTAACTTTAGATGATCAATGGTTACGAGCAATTAATGAAGCTCACTCCTTTATTCATGTTATATTTTTTGATGTAACTATACTGTTTATATTTAGCTGTGGCTGTTACACCTGACTCTAAGATATTAGCCTTTAAAATCTTCAAGTTATTCCAGTTCATGTTCTCTTTATACAAATTTTTCCCTCAGTGTCATCTATCATGATACCACAGTGCATTTTATTCTAACAATGAGTTTCTGTTAAATGTTGGATTTAAAATAACAGGTACTTCTAAAATTGCTGCTTCCTAAATATGTCTTTGTCAGACGTCTAATTTTTGAAGAGCAGCAAATCATTTTTGTGAGATCCGTGACAGTACCGCTCTCAGGTGCTGTGCTTACAAAGACTGCCCTCAGGTGGCATTAACATCTTGATGCAGGATGCATTGCAGAATCCTCTGTTAATCATGCCAGCATAACAATGGAAAAAAAAGAAAACCTGCATTACCGCTGAAAGTTAATTTCTTGTTCATTTACAGTTATGTGAACTAAAACAATGTATATTAGAGTCGCAGTCTTCTTTTTTGATCAGTCCACAGAGGTCTCATAGTTAGCAGGTGAAAGACTATCACAAGCCCTTCACAAACATCCAAGATTCCAAGAAAAAAAGAAAGTAATGGAAGATGTTGCCAAGATTTAACTGCAGCCATTTGAATGAATGAATATAGGAAGGGCTACGACATGTTTGGAAACAGACTCAAACAAAACCTTATGATTAGATTCAGAGAACTGTTGTAATGAAATCATTCCAGTAATAGCAGATTGCTATTTTGGACTATTTTAAAAAAACTATCTAAAATGACCTCCAAATGTAAATTTGAGGGGCTCTTTTTTGGTTTTGTTTTGGAGGAGGAAAAGGAGGAAGAGGATGAGGAGGAAGAAGAAAACACACTAAATGAACCAGAAATACAATTAGTTCAACCTAGTTGGTTGGGAGCCAGGTCCTTCTGACAAAAAAAAAACTACACTCAGAGTGGAATAACACATTCTGATAAAATATGCATTGCCAATCCTTCAGTAGGCTTAATCTGAAGGCTCTGCAATGTAGATAAAAATTCAAAAGTCTCAAGGCTTAAAACTTTATTAGGTCATTTACTGTCTCTTCCTCTTCCCTGATCTGATGATCTTCAGCAGAAAAGCGGTTCAACTAAATATCTTGAAAGGAAAAATTAGTAATTTAAAGTATGTAAATGTAACTTATGCTGGGAGAAAAATCAGCTGGCTATAGGCGCATGCATAACCAAACAGGGAAAGCAGTGATCATCCCAAAGCCTTTTGATTGCTTATCAGAGCTTGCTTCAGTTGCATTAAGCCAAACTGGTGCTGCCTTTCTCCCTTTGTGCTCTGCACACTGTTAGTGCTCACCTGCAGCTTTCCTTCCAAAATAGCCCATTACATGACTGTACAGATCCCTCAGTGGAGCCTCTGCTGGCATTCTGTTCTGCCTCTGTGGGGAAACATTTGCCTTCGGCTTCGAAAGAGCATGTACAACAGTTTTATAAACACCACCCAGGGAGCCCTGCTGTTGTGCCGACTCCTGACCTGGTGCTCTAAAGGCACTACGACATTGGAACTGACTAACGGCAAGACCTTCTTTCTGCAACACAGCTGCTTGATTTTCTGTAGATTCCTTAACTTGCTTGCTGCCAGCTGAAGCAGTATTGACTGCATCTAGATGCCTATATATTCCAGGTCTAACCAGCTCTGTGGCAGCTGATGAGCTACTGCTTGCACTGGTACTGCTGTTGCTGCTACCACTACTGTTACTACTGAAGCCACCAAGTTTACGAAGCCTTGCTTTCCAAGCAGCCTCTTTGTTCTCAAGAGGATTGTAAAACTGGACCGATTCTGTAGATGGCCTAAAAGTAACATGAACGCTGTTTCTTTTTTTAGTTGTTATTTTCATGATTTTGGCCCTATGAGTTACAGTTTCAGATATACTTCTTTTAGCTGGTGCCAGTTTGCTTGTGCCTGTGATGTGAGGATCAAGTTGTGCTTTAGTAAGAATTTTCTTTGCGTGGACAATACGTGAGTTGGTCACTTTCTCATTAAACTGGACACTTTTATGCTTTTCAGCTACCGGTGCTTCCACAACTAAATCTACATCAGTTTCAGTGGCAGCTTGCCTGTACAGATATCTCTTCCCTTCTTTGCTGCTAGGACTACTTGACCCATGATCAAATGCGCTTTCATATTGTTTATCAATATCTAACTGTCTGGCTTTATTGAGTGCTTGATTTCTTGTAAAAAAGTCTACTTGAGTAGGTGCAATATTACTTATAAAGCCACTTGGGTTTTGTTCTAGTTGCAGCTCTGTGTTATTGCCTCTTTCTGCAACAGCGTTGCTAGTTGTGCATTGACCAGTCTGATCTCTATTTTCTAATCCATCCAGTGGTAATCTATCATTCCTACTTACTGATGTATCAACTTCATGAGCAGAAGCCTCAGATTTATCTATCTCAAAGTTACCGCAAAGTTCTTCTTTTTCTTTAATTAGATATTCTCTCAGAGAGGAAAGGAGATCATCTTCACCTTCAAGGTCAACATACTGGCTTTGTTCAAAGGCAGTGTTTGCAAATTCTACCGGCCCTATTAAATGACAAAGATGGTCATAAATACTATCCCCAACTTCCAAGGAGGACTCTCTGCTATTTGTATCAGTGATATGGCTTTCAGTGGATCTAAGCATTGAAGAGGTCTCAGTGGAATTCTGTAAGCTTGGAGCATGATGGGATGAACTGTCAATGACAGGAACTGCACCTTTGGCTCGTTCAACTGCGAATGGCTCCAGGATGTCAGAGGTGCTGCTGCTTCGTGGCAGTGGTTGTTCTTCATTTAATGCACCAAAAACTTCACTTGGAGCATCCTCACTCTGAGAAAAATGTCTGACTCGATGTGGACGTGGAAGAATTTGAGCATCGTCAATGTCTGTAGGAAAAAAGTATATGTAACATGCACGAAAATTTACATAAAGAGACAATATATATTTACCACTACATCCTAATGATGTGACTTAAAAAGCCAGAAAAATTCAGAACCTTGTTTTCTTAGGTACAACAAAAACACTTTTTCCAATACTAGAGTGTTAAAAACACACGGACATAATATCCAGTACAGAATGTAATATAAATGAGTTAGACCATCAGAACACAGTTTTAAATGTTAACATGCATGAAAACAAACAGTGAGGTCATGGAACATTTGGAAATACAGTTAAAGCTAGAGCTGTGCCAATAAGTTCAATAATTCAACCAATATTATTCCAGCTAGCTTGTTCAGGAAATGGTTATTGGAATACAAATTAGCTCAACAGCAGTACTCCCTTTGTGGAATTTACATCTTCAGAAAAATGGGTAATTCCAAAGATAACAAGGATGTTTTTTGGAAAATCTGTCTGTTGAAGTGGCAAATCATTAATTAAAATATGTATATATGTATATGTGTATATATATAAATTACTGAGATTTCTGAAAGAATACTATAACACAGTTATAAGTATTTTGACAGTGTACATCTAAGGACTAAAGCTTTTAAATGACAAGGAAGAGCTGGCCCCATACAAAAAAGATGACTATACATAACAGATAATTTAAAGATATACCCCTTTCCCCCAGAAGAATGTTTTGTCTCTCATCTTCAAAATATGAAACTAAATACCTAATGAAGGCTTACCTCCTGCTCTTCTTCCAGTTTTACTCTGGGAAATGTAACATTTATGAGTATTACAGAATCAAGTACTCTGATACCAAAAAACATCCTGCAGCCTCACAACAGCAAACATTAGAGTAAACCCACTTTTGTTTATGCAAAGATCAGAATTTGTTATTACCATTTAAATTAGTGATTCATTGTTTCTGTTGAGACTCTTAATATGTTAGTGTCAGTAAAAATCAGTTAACTGTAATGAAACCTGCAGTTCCAACATGGATCACCTAGGAATTGTACAGAAGTATCTTCAGCTCATTTCACATCATCCACAAAAATAAAGAACCTTCATGCATCTCCTCAGATTTCCTACTATGTTATAGGAATACTATATATTATCAAATTACCACTGTAGGCAAGACTAAATATCCATTACAGACGAGTAAACTAACTGCTATCCTTTCCAGTCCTTTTATGAGATAAGCACTTAAAGAGCAAGGTAAAACCAGTTTACTCAATTTTCTGTTGGTTTCTTTCTGATGGAATCCTTTATTCTCTAGATTTATTTTTTATTACCTAGTACTTAAAAAGTTGTAGAGATGCTTTAAAATTCAGGAATAACAGTAAATAGCTTAAATTAACACCAGCAAGAGTTATTTGCCACAATGAACAGACTTACCTTCTTGTTCTATCTAGATGATTTAACTTCAGGACTGCAATGGTGAATTTACTTAATATCAGAACAAAATTTAAGGCCCCTTCCCTCCCCTAACTTTGCTGTGTTACAGCTAAAATAAAGTAACTATGTATGTAATTACATTTTAAAATATTTCTATTATTATTAAATATTATATAAAAATATCACTAAGTATTTAATGTTGATAGTTAATTTATCTCTCTATATATATTTCAGTAATATTGAATATTGATAATCTGAAGTCCCTTTAAAACCTGTTTTGAGCTGCTTACAGTTTTCTGAGAATGTTAGAGATGGAGCTGCATTTTCTCATATTCTCCTTCATAACAAAGCATATAAACCAGATGAATGAGATATGTCTGTACATAACTAAACATGTGTTCCAAGAAGACGAAAAGTGCTATTTCCATGCTCAATTTTTCAAAGAAGTTAAAATTTGAGAGTAACAGTTTGACCTTATACAAAGTTTACTGAACTATTAAAGAAGCTATTAGACAGGAAATTGAGAGATCTGTATTGGAAAAAGAGAATAGACATCCAAACTATCTCAGAAAATAAACATTAACTGAAAACTTATCAAATACAGCAAATCTATTATTCCTTTTCTCTTCAGCTTTGATAAGCAACGAATTTCCCACCATTGTTCTTATTCAACTTATTACTAACTACATGAATTAACACCCTCTGAAACGAATCATGTCTCTCTCTAGTTGGAACTGTTATTTCAAACTCCCTATTGACTTAGGCAGAGACTAAGAGAAGTTATGCTAATGTAGTCTCAAGCTATTTCTTACAGCTGTAAAGAAGGGACCACAGGATTCAGTCAAAAGTATTCACAATTATATATATGAGATTAACACATGCAACTGTGATACAGTGATCTCATCTTGAGCCCTCAGTATGCATTTTTCAAATCTATTATAAACTCAACCTTGTCTAAAGCAGCAGCCTAGAAATTCCATGCTGTGCATGCATGCAGTGATCATGACCTTCTAGGATGCTAAAAATAATCGGACAGAGAACTCACAATGCACACAAAGCAGCTCCACACATTGAAATAAATTCAGCTAGATTCATTTCAATGTTGATCCAGAATTAATTTTAGGTGCTCACATATTCATGACAAGCACACACAAGTACACATCTTCAAAGAAATATGTGCTTGCACCAATAGAGATTTCTTATTTGTAGAACGGGAAGAAACAGAGGAAATTAAAAACGTTATTGCGATACCAGCACTGAAAACACAACATTTAAAACCCAAATGAACTGCTCCTTTACAACCAGGGCTCACCCTTGCACACAGGTGCACAGTCAGACTGGGACACCTAAAACTCCCAAGGAGATGGCGTGACAGCAGGCTGACCCTTTGTATCTGACCCTGAGCACCCTTAGGAGAAACACTGCCCTGATTCCTCATATGCACAGTAAGGAAAAGATTGTAATCGGTACATCTGGCCAATCTCACACAACCACTACTGTCCTAAGTCAGCCTTGCCTCTCCTTTTGCTGCCAGAAGGCAGAAAGAGAAGGCAGCTTTTCAGCATCAAATGTGACACAGATATCCTAAAATAAAAACTCATGGAGAGACACATTCTGACAAGATAGCATGAGTGCTAACAGAAGATCGCTGTATAACACTGGGGCAGGTTTGTGTTTCATCATGCAAAGACTGTTTGGGAACTGGAGAAAAAACCCATGTTTTGCTTCTTAGCTTTCAATAGTTGGGGTTTTTTTAAAGAGAACACAGGCATTCTGTGTGTTTCTGGGATTAAAGAATAATTACAGCCACACTGACATTACAATTATGATTTCTTTCTATTTCATCATAATGATTACTTAATGATTTGGGAGTAAGGTTGTAAAGGCATAATATACATCTCCCTTTCACAATAATACTTGACTCTTTTAGTCCCAGTAGATAAGGAAAAATCTCCCACCCACAACTAATTAGTTTGCCCACTGCTTCTAGGAATCTTGTCTACATCTCACTGACACTTTTTTTCAGGTCTTGTACGTGAAAATCCCCAAGGGTTACAGAATGAATGGGCATATCCCTGGTTATCTTGTAAATGTGTAAGACTGGATTTCTTATGATTCTGACAGGCTAAAGGAAAGTTCCTTTTAGAAATATTGCAGATTTGCAACAGATATACTAAACCAAATCACTTTATTAACCAAGCGCCTTAGAGCATAAATCACTTCCACTTTCCAGATACTACTTGAAAAGTTGCAAATATTCTGCACACGGAAATACAGCATAACTGAAACTACATGAAGGAATTACAATCTTAGGAAAATCATCCTCTATAATGCTAGATGACTTGATGTCAATATTGAACTTCTGCAATATATTTTTTCAACCTACTGACTGATCTTCAAATTATAATCAGGTTTTCTGCCTTACCTGATGATCAGGTTTTCTGCCTTACTCTTGAAAATTAATATACAGTACATAAGGTAAAAGTCTGGTCATGAACACTTTCTGTCAGACTACCTGCCCAGATTCACCAGAGTTTAGTGGGTCCACCTTTCAATTATGAGTTTCATAGCTAAAAAGAAGCTGAAAACTACTTCCAAAAACTTAATATTAGGCAGCCTATTATTCTGGAATAATTTGAAGTGTCCTCTCCTTCAAATTATGTTGGATTGTAAAATAATTTTGGATACCAGGGATATTAATATAATCCTGTAATAAGATGAACATCTGTCACAACTAGCTAAAATAATTCATTACCTAGAATAGACAATAGAAACAATCTGATTCCTTCCCAAATTACATGCTGTATGTCTGGAAACAGAAGGCTTTCAGAAAATAATATATTTAACGTAAGAAGAAAAGGCAAGAAAATGATAAAGCTTCATGTTTAAATAAAAAGGGAAGAAAGAGAGCACAATTAAAAATGCAGAAAATTAAAAGAGCAAAGTGCACTCTGATCCAGTGGACAGTGTTTCTCTTTCTCTGTTATTTCCCCATCAACACTCTAATAGCTTGCTTTTTTTCACTAGAGCTTTTTAGTTTTCTGGCAATGGTCAAGATTCTTGGGCACATCATGAAGCTGCTGCAACATTCATTTGTTTGAGAAGACATCAAAACCAGGAAGGGCTTAGGACTTTTTCTATGTTAGAAGTGCAACAGTCTGTAACATCATTTTACTTTTATAATTATAGGTCATGCAGTTTTTGGATTGGATGACTATCAACATAAAGAATAATAGCAAGAGAGGCAGCAGGTCTGGGACACATTAGAAGTAATATGCAAGCCAGGACTTTTATGGAACATTGATGATAAAACTGACTACAAAAGCACTTTTGCTTTGTTTAAGAAAGGGTAATTAAGTATCAGTAATTATGTGATGAAATAATATTTCACGTGAAAGCTCATAACACTTCTGCAGGTGTTCTTAAGGTCTTCATTAAGCACTATTTCCAACAGCACTATGGCCAGGTAGGACACATTTTCTAATAGGTTGTTTACGTATCATTCCTATAAAAACTCTAAGTTTTAATCACTTGTATCTCAGAAGAGATACTCTTTGTGCTCATACTTTTATTATTTATTACATATAATTTGTATTTTTTAAAATTTTGTTTGTGGTGTCAAGAATTGTATTCAAATACTTTGTAATTGTCCATTGTGAAAGTCTGGTCTCTCTAGAGTGGGTTCTTTGAACTTTCTTAATTTTTCAATAATGGTTTCAGGCTGAATACTAAGGCATCGAGTTTCTGTTTCACAACAAGAATTTTGTGACATGTGACACATGACAAAATACAATTATGAAGATACAGTTCTTGGTACTTCTTGGGTAACAAAGACAGGCAGGAGAGACAGAAAAGAAAAAAAAATCTTTCATAAAAATATTATTGTCATGAAGTCCTTATATTTGTATGCCATTTTGACTATATATAGTCTTCCCACTGTGCTTTCATTTTTTTTCCACTCATTGATACAAAGGCATAGTCAGCCTTAACACATTACAAATTTATACCTATGTAATATCTGGAACTTTATCTGAAAACATGTATTTTAAAAGTCTGTGATAATTCTAGTTGTTGAATCTATTTGTTCAAAGAAAAGTATCCAAAGTAAGCTACTGTCCAACTTGTAGCCAACCACCCTGCTGGACCAAACAGAATGCTGAGGAAAACCACAATCCTAGAAAATCGATCATTTGGAAAATAACACCAAAATATCACACTTGAGAATTCCACACTACAGATTTTTTTTCATGGTTTTATATAGTAATGAAAAACAGGCACATTCTAAAGGATATTATATGATACCATATTATTTTTTCATGGGAGCTAAAGTGTATCATCACGGTTGTTCACACAACATCTATGACACTAAATTAAAAAAATTTACACAGAAAGATGTAAATGGCAAATTAAAGTAAAATTTCTTCCTTTCCCTCCCTCACTCATCCAAAATAAAAATTTTAGATTTATTGTAATCTCTGGTAGACAGATATTGTATTACTGCTTACCAATAAATTGGAAAAGTGGAAAGATTTCCCCAATTTTCTCTTTTATGATAGTAAACATTGGCACAGCACTAACTTCTAACAGTTCCAGAATGAATTGTAAAATAGCATGGTATCTTACAAAACTCAAGATATTAATTCTTAATCTCTTCCCCTCTCCCACCATCCCCAAAGTATTTTTACTTTGAAAAATTTAATGGTTTAGCAGAATTTGAAAGCAGAAGGTTTAAAAAAGTGATAAAGGGGGTGCAGAAATTAGCAGAGGTGGCACTACCTGAAAGCTCATCAGAAAGGGGAGTGAGAACAATATCAGGCAAGAAGGGTTTGGAAGTATGGATCAGAACAGGAGCACTTTTAGCACTGCGTATATAGGCCGATGGCAGAGCACATTCACCAATGGATCGGCTTCTCATGGCTTTAAAAAGGAAAAGAAAGAAGTGGGGAAGGAAAAAAGAAGAGTGACTATAATGAAAGGCTTGTGTCACAGAAAAAGCAGCAACAGAGAAAACAAAGATAAAAAGGAAGAAAGTTCAAAAAATTAAAACATTTCAGCACGGCAGATATTGGCAGAGCTGTAAGAAAGAAAAAAATCAGTGGACACATAAGACATTCTGAGTTTTCAACTTCTATGTAAAGCAGCAACAATGCCTTTATTATGACGATTACAGAGATTTTGCATTTGAAATCAAGAAGCTAATTAACACATTTTCCCACTGCATCAGGTGTTGAAAAATCAAAGTTAAAGTTACTCCACAAGCACTCTGAATTTGATTTTTTTTTAACAGGAAAAGTAACTTGTACTACATTTGTATTTTTCTAGTTTCCTTTGATTTTATCCTGAAAATGCATCTCTGTATCACACATATACCCATAGTCTTGAATTCATGTTCTCCAAAAGAGATTCAAAATCATAAGGAGAAAAGGATCAGTTCTGTGTGGAGAAATTTGCAATAAAGCTTGTTATAGTTCCACATTAAAAATTAAATTACTGAAGTGAAATGTTTTAACAATGAAAAGCATTACATTTTTTTATCCATGGGGTCTGGCTTTTAATTGATACTGGATAAATCTTGCCAAACTAATGTTTATTCACCTTTTCATATCTAACATCCTGCCAACAGTCCTACAGAATACAAAATGTACATAAGAATTGTAGTATTACAATCACGGCTATATCTGCAGCTTTTCTAATAGATTTAAATGAATCTTTGACATCTGCTTTTCTCTGTCAGAGTGAGACACAGCAAGAACTAATACTGCATTCAACCTCAAAGTACTCTGGAAGTTCTTAAAAAAAGTAATATCCTATGCTTCAAGTAGCTTCATTTCATACTGCTGTAAATTTGCTAACTTGTTTAAAAATTATTGCTGATAAAATTCTTTAAGGAAAATTCAGAGTATCTAGCATAAATATTGCCACTGCAATACTTAATTTTTTCTCTCTATATTTTCAAAACAACAGGAAATATAGACTTAGGATCTTAGTGCTCCTGATCTGCATGGGAATCAAATGTACGTGAATGGAGTGCAGTGAAAGTCGAGCACATCACACTTCAAAACCAGGTTAAAGAATTGTTGCTAATAACAACATGCAGATAACCTGGGCAGGTCACATTGAGCAGAAAATACATTTGACAAATGCAGCACAACATAAGTGGAGTCTTAAATTCAGTTTGAAAAAACAATTCAGAAAGACAGACCTTTTAAGACTGAAGCAAAACTCTAGTAAACTTTGTACGACAGAAACTTTTTTTTAAAAAGGCAATTACATGTAAGGCTTTAGTATCAGTTTGATAAGAGATACAGTAATAAATAGGATATAGTTATAGTTAGATGCATTACGTTCATCACTGTGAATCTTACAATGAATGTAGGCAAGAGAAAAAATAAAAACCACACAGTAAATATTAAGGTAAATATTATCTTTTCCAGGCTAAATTATTCTAAATAAATAAAGGTTTTGATATTGGATACTGTGTTGATTACAAATCTTAACATGAAGTGTTCCTTTTAATTTGACTGGATTTTTTTCCACCATATTACATTCAATTAAATAGTCAGGTGGAGGCAGACAATATCAGAACATGTAGACATTTTATAGTTTCTAACGTTCCACTACTGACTATACAAAAGTAGAACAATAGGTAAGTAAATTCTTTCTGACATGATATTTTTATAGGACCAGAACCTGCTGCCTAAGACAAAATTCTTGTAACTAACCTTACAGATTTTTCAACCCATATGCATACTATGCTTAAAGGCCCTTTACAAAAATTATTTTAAATAAGCTCAAGCTAAAAATGTACACACTGCATATCAAAACAGCTTTGATTTTTACTTGAGTAACACGCACACACACATATTTGGTGCAGCAATAAATGTGTGCTGGCATGATGATGGCTGAAAAAATAGAGGTGCAAAGGTGTACACAAAAATGTGTACAACATAAAACAGATGAAAAAGAAACTACAGCTTTTACTTACCATAAAATATTCAACATGCACATCCCCCTTATTCAGATATTCAGAGTATATATTACTCAAAATCAAAGGGAATGTAATACAAATCATATATCATGCAATATATTTAAGGTCTGACTCAATTCCAGACTTAGTCTGCAAACCTAATGATAAACTGAAGGAGAAGATCTGACCAGCAAAGTGTTCTAGATTTTACTTATTGTGATTATTTTTTTATTATTTGACCCTGCATTTATGGCACAGATTAAGAAGCAGCTGAACAGCTCTCTTTGCAGACCAGAGAGGCAGTAACAAACAACTATTTTCAGGCAGATAAGATATACGTAACATTTAGTAACATTTTCCTCATTACATCTAAAAAAACTGAGGAGTTTGGGATTCTGGTTCCGGCAACTCTTTTTGGATTTATTTTCTTCTAAAATCATTCTAGCAATGCTGGGATGCTTGATCACAGTTGGTATTCTGCAACATGAATAGAGCTGAAATTTTAACTGCTTGCAGTAATGCAAACTTGGCTTATTAATATCAAATATGTAAGGTAATTGGAGGAAAGGAACAAAACCATGGAAGCTAAAGTGCAGTGAAACTAAAATCAGATTACTTTGCTACTAACCAGGTCAATATATAGCTTGATTAGGATAAATTCCAGTCATTTCAAGGCTAACATCATATAAATAGCCATCTTTCAAATTGTGGCAAAACAAAAGCATTAATAAATGGACCAAACAACATAACCTTCTGACAGAATATCTGAAATATTAACAATTTGTGAAGGAGAAATTTTAACATGAGCTTTATCTTGTTAAGACAATTAAGATTTAAAACAAAACCACCATTACACTTAATCACAGACTACAGAGAAGCAGAAATTACATTTTAAGTATCTGTGATCCATGAGGAAAACTAGGTGCTGTCAGCATGAGATACAGGAAAAGCTGTGTAGCATTTGAATGTGCAAAAACGACAGGAAATTTTGGAGTAGGGACTTCATTTTCTCTCATTTCTGTATGCCTTACAGCACAATTAATTCTACCACATAAGAGCCTTGGGAGAGAAAAAAAAATTAAATGGAGAATTTTGAGAAATAGTCAAATAGAAACTTTGTCTAAATAATCTCTGTAATTTAAAGATTTTAAATTCATCTATTTTTGGAAAAAGAAAGAAAACGTTAATTTCTGAAAAGCTAGCACAATTATATATTCAACTGCTGATATGCATCCCAAATTTTTAAAATTGTGTTAGAATGTACCTACTTCCAAGAAGTATCAGTGAAGCAACAACACAGAATGACCAAAGCCACTACTACTATAAAGATAGCAAAAAAGTAAGAGATATTCCTTAAAAGGTTCTTCTTTAAATACAAAAATTAGATCCAGCTTAACATTCCTTAGCATAAGCAATAGCACTGAGATCATCAAGATGAAACAACAGAGTAAAGAAATTTGTAGTCGAGTTCCTGTTAACATAGTCTAAGAAAATCATATGAACACAATAAGTCTTCTTTTGAGGAGTTCACCTAAAGCATTGTTCAGTATAACTCATTTATAACTCAGCAGAGTATCTCCAAGTAATAAAATTCAGAAATAGGTGACTTCAGAAATGGAGAATTGCACACATTTGTCAATCTTTCATTACTGCAATATTCAGGGTATAGCAAAAGACAGCACATTTAATAAACTCTGCAGACTTATGAATATTTTTCCCCACTTTCCTTTTCACGGTTTGAAAATACTCAACCCATCTTGAGCAGTGTATAAAAATGCTCAAACCACTCCAGCTTTTTTCTCCTTCATATACATAGTACTATTTTCCAATCCAGCTTAAGCACGTGATCAAATTCATCAAGAATTAATATAGCAACTGCATTACTTTCATTTGCAATAACTGTAATTCTAGTGAACACAATCTATTCAGCTACCCTCAAAAGACATAAAGCTGCATAATTTATGCTTTAACTAATGTGCAAATCATTATAGATAGTACACCTTTGTGGAAAGAAGTCATCCACATTGCTACAGAAGTCAGTTATTAGTTCCTTAGCCTTTCTCAAATGTCACTTTTATCAGCTCTTACAGACACTTACCAACTGTTTTCTGCCGTACTATGCTCCTTGCCTTTTCTGTTCCCGGAGAGCCGGTGGTTGTAGCACTGCGCTGTCTCATGGGTGCCTGTCCCGGCTGGTCACGGCTCCAGCCTCTAGAAAAGGACTTATCAACAGAAGACTTTGGGAATTCATGCCCAACTCCTGCAAAAGTAAAATTGCAAATCTATTCACTTCTATTCTGCTATCACCAGATGACTGTAGATCTGTTCTTTCAAAAAATTTTAAAGCTGGATGGAATAAATTAAGTTACCAAAGCAAGCATGAATTTAAAAGCTCAGCTAGCACTAACTCTGAGGGATACTCAAACTTTTTCAGAAATTTTGGTGCTATTAAACTACTGCAATTTTCTTTTGGGCTTACACAGGTTGTAGTCTGATACATGTAACTTTTCCTTTGCTGCTCCTACCAGATAAGATACACAAAATCATACATTTAAAAACATTAATACTGAGGGTGCAGGTTTCCAAATAATTCTGCAACATTGAGGAACATGAAATAAGGATAATATAATTTTACACAAAATGCAAAAGCAAAAAAAAAATTGGGTGATGGACTCAAAGAACATTGGAAATTAACAGAAAATCCTATAGTAATATTAAGATGGAACAAATTCAGATTTGACATTTATATTGAAGAAAATAAAGCTCATATGAGGGGCTATCAAAAACAGCTAGATGTAAAAAAAAAGTGAAGTAAAGATATTTGCAATTTTTATTGCAAATATTTGCAATATTTCCTTATCCAGACTGAGCTCATTAATAATCCAAACTGACACAATTACAATCATTAAGGGAGCATCTCTTTGGAAAAAGTGAGCTCTAGTCCAACATGATCATTATCATTAGCAAACAAACAGGGGCAAAGAAATTTCGCATAATTTGTATAATATCTATTAATTCTAAAGCTGGACTTGACTCTGCAACTCACATTTAGCAATGGAGGCTTTCTCAGAAACTTTGTCACAGAAGGTTAACATAAATTTTCCTCATGTTGCTCAGATGATTCAAAATGCTTTTACAAATATATATTCAAATAACTGTACACATTTTTATCTTATACTAGACTGCTCGTTTTTGCTGTTAGTTTTTGTTTGTTTGTTTTCATTTTTGAGAGGTTAGGTTTTGTTTTGATTTTTGTTTGTTTTCTTAGTGTTTGTTTTTTGTTTGTTTTATTTTGTTCAACCTGTGTTTTTAGTAAGAAAAAGAAGAAAGCTGTGTAGTATAGGAAAACAAAATACGCATGGTCTGGAACAACCTCTCAACAGAGAGATGTATTTCTGCCCAGTTATCACACAGCAGAAAACAAAACAAAATGCTGAATAATGACTCTGCTTAAGACGAGGCACAGAAGAATGTGAAATATTTTTAGCAAAAAAAAGCCTATAGTAACATCCTCTTTAAAAGAGAGAATCCACATAGGCTGCTTCTCACTGACAAAGCCTAAGATAGTAATAGGAAGCACCTTCCCTCAGGTTTGACTGAAGAGATAAAAAGTAGCCTAAAAAGAACATGTTTTTACATCTTTGTTACACACTCTAAATATAATCCTGCTTCTCACTATTAGATCACAATGCACTTTTTAAAAGAGAACTTTATCATTACCCATGTTTTACAAAAGTGGAAACAAAGCAGAAGGTCTGTCTCCAAACCGAGAAAAGAATGCAGGTTTTGAAACTTTCAACCCAGACCTCTATCCAGGAGGACAAACATCCTGTCCCTTACCAATTCCAGCACTGTGCCATTGTAAGCAGCCACCTCCTCTACCCATACTATGTCTTACAGAGTATTTTATGCATTTTTTAGGAATCGGTTTAAAAACAGGTACCACACATGGATTGTTAAACTATACTTTCTCTTACGTAGTCCACAAGGTCTCAGCATAACCAAACCCATCTTCATGATGGGTTAACTAGTGATCAGTTAGTACCAAACAAAGCTATGTTCACCTTACATTTCATCTTTTAACATTTCAGGACCAGTATTCCAATTGTGCTTGCAATGGCTTAGTTTTCACCAGATGAGTAGTGTTTGTTATTTTCAAGAAGCTATGACTGGGACTCAGTTAATTTCTTTGATAAAAGGAGAAAGGCATAACCCACTATGGTGTAACATTTTAGTTGAAATTCAACACACTTTAAGGAACTACATTCCATATGTGCCTATTTGTAGAAATAACATGATCATGTTGTGGCAGTCCTACAAAGCAGATTTACCTTAAAGAAACTGTGTTATTTCAGGTGACAGAGATGTCTAATTAGGTATTAAAAAAAAAAAAAAAGAGATCAAAATTATCTTGTGCCCAACACCAGCTCAAATTCAAATGATGTCCCTACAGTGTTGTCTTACCTTTGCCTTTGTGTTTTTTCTGCTTCTGCTCACTTAATTTATCCAGTGGCAGGTCACTGAGGTCCAGGCTATACAGGTTTCTAGCTAATACTTTAGTAAGTGTCTCCATTGTCAGTGACCACTCAGTGGCCAGCTCTTCCCAGTATGTCAGTGATGACATTACAGACAGCAAGTCATCCCAAAGTTCTCGAGAAATGTACACATTTAGATTTGCTTTGATCCAAGCTACTATAAGAGTCTAAAAGAACAGAGAAAAGTTGGATTGTGAGCATAAGCTGACAACATTCAGATATTACTTTTTCAAAGAAAACTTCAAACTGCCACAGAAACTTCTCTGCAGTCCTGACATTCTTGTCCTTACCAATACATACAGATTTTTAATGAATTATCAAGTGTTAACACAGGGCTCTGACTTAGATACAGGAACAACTGGTTTGACCCACTATCTTATGTATTCTTCTTTGTTCTGCAAAAGTAACTGGAGACTCTACAGATCCTAGTCACTGAGAACTCACCACAACAGCACTTTGCACTAATCAGCTTTGAAAGGATTTCCTACAGCTTTCTGTAAGTAATTACAGAATTCTCTAAGAAATAAAAAAATCCATCAGTTAGGCATGGATAACACAGAAGATTTCATGCTGACTTGAGCTAATTTTACTATGGCAGCAGGCTAAAACTGCACACACTGCCAGTTATCTTTGCCAGTTAGTCCAACTCAACAATTCTTGAGTTTTACAGTACCTGAAATACTGTTGTCACAGTGTCAACAAAATATAAGACAGAAAGCAACAAATGCAACCAGCTCTTTGACCCACACCATTCACATTATCTGGGTAACATACCAGTGATATAAGATGACAAACTAGCTAACAGTGGTTGCTGTATCCAATCTATTAATGAAAATTAGGCTGAATTAATTAAAGTGAATTGATGTTTACTTGCCTGGAAAAGAGGTCCTGCAAGTCTTCCAGCTAAAGTGGAGTTTTTTCTTCCTTGATACTGCAAGAAAGTTTGGGGTGGTATTTTCAGCACAGATTCAGTTACCCTGAGCAGCACAAGTAGCATCTGCTCCCTGCAAAACAATATTAAACTTAAGAGTTACCATTTTGTTATACCTCTGCACATACCAATGTATTTTTAAAGGTAATAATCGAGCCTTATTTGTTCAAACACATTCCAAAAGTGTAATAATGATTACAAGGAGCCTAACTTGGTTATTGCAAAAGAAATTATTCCAAGATTTTTTCACACTTAAGAGTGTTGCCCTGTAATATTTTCTTCCAAATAATTCGACCACTATCACCTCCAATGGCCTGAAATTAGAGGCAAAGTTTTAACTGTATTTGCAATCCGGACTTTTTCTTTTTCCATGAATTACAGGTTCTGGTAATCTTACATTATCATTAACATACTTCACCAATTATTTTGTGTGGCACAATCTTTGCCACTGTGATCTAGAGTCACTTCTTTACATTGATCTGAAACTGGGAAAGAAAATACCAATCTAGTAGGATCTGTTTACTATTATCACTCCCAAATTTCCCAGTGGCCAGCTAAATTGGCTCCTCAGAAGAGGAGAGAAGGTTTACATGACACATAGCGCTAGCTTTACTTACCCAGAGTTCAGGACAGATTGAACGCAAGTCAAGTTAAAATTGAATAAATTGGACATTTGAAATCCCCTTGCAACTTCTTCCTTGTAATGGAGAATGGTGGCAATATAGTACCTGATTACAGACTACTATTTAAAGGAGTAGGAAATAGAAATTCCTTTAAAGCAGGGTCACTTGTACCTGCTAGGCACCGTAAGAACTGGAAAGGCACAACACAGTTACACAGACTCCTCTATAAAATTACAGGTCAAGAACGACACACATCTGATTGCAATAATTATCCATGCTTGTCTGGGGCTTTTGTGTTTATTTTTAAATAACGCTGTGAAGCTTCCTATGTTTCAATACTTTACTGCTTTGATACATGAGCAAAATGCCCTGCAAAAAATCCTCAGTAGCTCCCTAATAAAAGTCTGTATAACCCAGCTTAGTCCTTTTTGCACTGAGGTCTAAGCTGCCACGAATTAACTAGAAGCTTACTAGAAGCTTTAAGAAAGCAGATAACTTCCTCTGTGCTAAGTTGTGGTGTTCAAGTTTGTATATTTACTGATTTAGAAGAACTGACTCATATAACCAATACCACTCTACAGCATTTACTACCAAGTAAATTTTCACATTTGTGTTGTGAACTAATAATCTAAGAAAAAAGCATTAGCATTTTACCATGTCTTCTTGTCCATAGTCACTTGGACTACCATGTGGCGGTAGATATTGAGAACGCGTTTGCACATATCAGTGTGTTCATCCAGCAGAGCTTTAAATTCATTTGCAGGTTCAAGAAAAAATATATTTGAAGAATTTATTATAAAAACCTGTAAGCAGAAAAGAGAGGATGTTGTGATCCTGAAACACTTTGATGTTTTCAGCAATTCAGTTGGTAGAACCAGGAAGAAAAAATCTATAACAGAAAATCTTTATACGAAAAGGTTGCATATCCACACAGAAGTGCATGTTTAAATATGTCAGTTTGAAGTAATGATTAAGCAACAATGATCTTTTCCCTATTTTTTCTACAAAACTTATTTGTATATTTTTGCTCTCATAGACAGATGATTCAACAAACTACTAAACTACTCAATATGATTAGTTTAATATGATGGAAAAAAATGTTCCAGTAAGAAGTCCGCTGCACAAAAGTTCCACCTCTAAGCTAGGAACTGACTAGTACAATATATGGTAAATTGTTTGAAATAGTCCTGGTACACTGTGTGTGCTTCAGCATGACACAGCCTGTATTATGTTCTGGGAAACTAAAGCATTCATTCACTGGGATCAGTAAGGCTTACCAGAAGTGGGAAACTGGACCCGTTCCCGAAAGTGACTGACTTCAGGGGGCAGTAAATTAGGGCCTTCAGAATGAAAATTATGAAAAAAAGTAGGCAAGGACACTGTAAGAACTACAGAAGCAGTTACTGAAATGTTACTATATTTTTATGTAAGTTTAGAAAGCACTTGAATCTCAGACCTAGATTTTCAATTATTTTTTTACATGTAGAGGAAGTCATTGGTACTTAAGTAATAACTTCCCTCTACTGAAAGCTTTGGATTTTTAATAATGAAAAACTATTAGTATGCACTTTTACATTCACTAGCCTCAACTAATGAACCTTCAACACTAATAATCTTCAAGACATTGTCAGATGTGTAAGCCTTAGTAGTATACTGCAAACAGATACAGATACTTTGTATTGCTTTTCTCAGTAACACTTCATATTCTAAAAAGTTGTTGAAAAGAGATTATGAAGCTTAAATTACTTTAATGTATTTGAATTTAAAAGTGATTTCAATTACAAAGTTTCTTTATATGTATAATAGCGTAGAGCGCAAAAGAAAACTCCATTCATAAAATTATTCAAGCTGTAGTAAAAATTAGTTTTACTTAGCAAGGTCACACACAGTAGCAGTGAACATAGTAAAGTGGCAAATGCACACTATTTTATTTTGCTCAGAATCAATTTTCTGCTGGATATAAGAATACTATGGAGGCCAGAGTCATATACCCATCAATATGAATGTATGTGCCCACACATATCCATAAAATGCACACACTTTATAACCATAAGAGCATTTCAAAGACCCTCCCAATTTTCCACAGCCTCACCTTCAGTGAAACATTTTGCTAAACATTTGAAATTAACATGATTTCTACCCTGTCAAACTGCCTAGAAGCTGTTAAAAAACTTCTATTAGAGTACAACTGCAACTCTAGCTTTCCTTAATGATATCACCAGAGAGTTATGGTGCCTCATCCAACTTTTCAAACATGCTGTAAATTCAGAAAAAGATGAAAAAATATCCCTGCACACCTTATTAATAAGACTAGAAAAACTACAGGATTGGATATTTTGGCTTATGTGACCAACAGTGTAAAAGCAAAAAGCCTCTAAACATTCTCATAAAAGCTTAATTATATTTATTTGAACATGTTGCAGTAGCATGAGGATTATCTTTTCTCTAATATAATGCAGAGGGGAATGCACGTTCTGATGCAAAATTAGTTGGTTTTTTTTATTGTGTTATCCAGCACTAGTCTATACATTGTCCTGCTTCAGGTCAATAAAGATATAGTGTCATTTGTCTAACCTTTACCACCATACTTGTTGCATATAAAATAATTTTAAAATTTAGAGATGCTTTAGAGATGCATGGGATTCTCTGGCAGAAGTATTGCACTACATTCCACTCTTTATGCACTGACAACAAGAATTTTAGGTATTTTCAGATAGATAATTTCGATAAAATTAAATACCAAGTCTGTTTCATACCTGCAATACTGACTGCACTCCAGCTCGTACATTTTGCTCTTCAGTATCAATTTCAGATGTTTTATGCAAAGCATCTTCATAACAGCCATTTCTTGTCCAGTTTGAATTTCTAACTCCATGACTGGAGTTCACCCCTTTTTCCTAAAAAATATTTTTTCTTAAAATTCCACAGAGTTTTAGACAAGTATTTTGGCTTTATATTAAAGGAAAAAGGATATAATAGGTACTAAAATATAAACAACACCAGGAAAATCTACCTGAGACACAACAATATTTCATGAGGCTTGTAGCAATTATCTTAAAGTACCTGAATGAAGTAACTACGGTTTTTGTCACCCTTTTATTTGTATATAATTTTTACACAGTTGATACTTGGCATGCTGTATAATCCACATCTTGAAAACAGTTCATAAAATGATATGAAATTTTAAATTGAACTAAGCACATTAAAAAGCTACAGATAATGGATAAAATTAGCTAGTCCATACAGTATTTTACCATTGATTTTCCCCAGTAAATGCTCTGACCAAAAAAAAACCACAAGTAAACTATCAAGGAAGCCACATCTCTTTCTACTGGCAGATTAAAGCACAAATATTAACTAATAATATTTTACCTCTTCTCTTTCTTTTCCTTTCTCTGAAGAATTATGGTCAACATTTTCATCACAATCTACAGCTGTGCACTGCATTATTTCTTCAGGTTCTTTCATAAATAAAGGTTTGTCTTCTTGTTGAATCCATTCTTGATACACCTTTACCACCTTCCTCATGGCAGCTGCTTCACATATTGGCAACAGAAATGCCTGCAAGCAGAAAAAGAAAGAAACAAAACACTGTTACAATATCTGAAATAAGCTGGGCTCTATAATGTGCAAGTTCTAAGAGATAAAGGTGGAAAAAGACAGCCACTGTTGAATCCTCGTATATAAACTATTGCCAAACCTAAATTTGCAATACTCACTTTTGCTCACTTTCTTCATATGTAAACTGAAAACTTGAAAAAAAAAACACCTTTAAACAAGAAAGCTTATCAAGAAATACTTTGAAAGAGATAAGAATCCATGTGGGCATATCTAGTTAGCACCTAGCCTGCTGAAATTAAGCACCCATCAAAATATGTAAAATGAATGAGCAGAAGTTTCTTTCACAACATCTTCCACTCAGAGGATTTGGAAAAGTGGAGTTAAATCAGCTCTAAATGACTGAGAAAAATTCAAGTGCCACACAAAAATAGTAGTCTTCCATCTTATTTTTAGCTAATTAAGATTTTACAAAACAGTATCCATAAAGCGAATTACTCCCTGAAAAAACGTCAGTATTATTGTTTCTAAAAATCATGCATTGGAGTTGGTGTGACGGCTGATCAGTGCCCTCTTCAGAAGGTTTTCTGTATTGGCTGCGCTGGTAACAACTAGTCATAGACCAGAAACCTTTAATATTAGTCAGATTTTAACTAACTACAAATACCCTTACCAAAGACCATAATGCCCTAACAATATATTCAGAAGAACAGATAAACTACACTAACGCCCAGTTTCACAAGGTTTGTGCTGTGACTGTTGAAAACTAGTTGCCTGTGTCCTTAAGGAAGGCCCATTTAATACAGGTAGTATGTTCACTCTGGAAACAGAGATTTCATACCATTATCACACTAAAAAGAATTCAGCTGTGTATTACAGGATTAAACTGACAAGTTCAGTCATATACTTCCTTATCAAGTCTAACATTCTCCTGCAAGTCCAAATACATTTTTTTGTACTCTCAAGTCTAAAATGCATTAAAACTTGTTCTCTATAGACAATCTTTCCACCCACTCAGTACCAATGAAACCTCCTCTTGAGAGGAATAACTTAGCCCTCATGTTTTAGAAACATTACAAACGCCATGTGTATTAGAAATTAATTTACACTGAAAACTCCTGGCTAAATAATGATGTAAATAAGATTTCATAATTGCACATGAAATCCAAATAATCTACATAAACTCACAGAATGACTTTTTAAAAGAATTAAGAAAATTGCCTTTGCTTCTTTTCGCTTTGGGGACACTGGAAAGTAAACCACTGATAATTTATACTCTACATTCAATGTTTCAGACTCTTTAAACCCTTGAGTGCCAGCTGAACTTGGATAACTCTGCTTCAATAATGTGTCCAAGTTCTTGACTACAAGGGATGTGGATAAGCTTCTGACATTTATTTGTCTCATTCAAAAATATTTACTTCATCCAGATAAACAAGTTTTAAAATGTTCAGCTTTCTGCTGTTTAAAGCCATTAGTGTTGTGCATTTAACTTGAAACTTAGTATATCTTTCTTTACTATTATTCAGAAATCTCTGTTTGTCTTTTGATCGATAGCATGGGGCATAAACAAAGTTAATCTTATTCTATTCTCCCACACTGAACTCTAAGTTACTATTAATGAAGACTCCATATTCTGGCATATGCTCTCAGTTTAAATTAGTTTTAATAGTTTCCAGTAGAGAAATCTATTCTGAGTATGCTCAGCTAATATTTCTGGTTGCAGTGAAGTCAGAAACAGAAGCTGCTACCTTTTACAGCCATCTGTCCTACTCTTCTGAGGAACACTAACAAGGAAAGGACATTCGGATGCTCCCAAAACAGCTCAGTAACAGCTGCAGACTCCCACAGGAGGCTTATGCTAATATGGTTGGCTGTGAGTTCTAATACCTACAGTATTGATGTATGAAAAGATTAAACATTCCCGTCTATGGGGAACTGTGAAGTCAAAGTTATATGTTGCTAAACTGGTTGTTAAAGATATAAAATTGGAAAAATCAGGAACCGGGGGTATTCTACACAGAAAGTATTTCAGAATGTTAGCTTGATTTTTGAAGGCAGGATGACTGAAAAAACCTGTAACTAGGTATAATGTTCTGTTTAACAAGTGCTCTTGAAAGAAAACCATGATCTAATAAAAATATACAATATAATAATCAAGATTCTTGCAATATAAAGAGAGGTTTTTTACCTGTCGAAAAATCTCAGTTAGAAAATTAACATTATTTCTTTTAGAAGAGAAGACTTTCCGGACAATTTCAATATCAGTTAAATGCTCTTCATCAATACTGCAGAGGCTGGAAGAACTTGGTTCTCTCTCTGTTAAAGTACTTGTATTAGAATGAGATTGTTCTGGTTCTGCATTTCTATCCTGCTTATCAGTACTGTCATTTTTGCTGTCCTCCCTTGAAGCCATACTAGCAGCTGCTCTCTGAAAAAAATTTAAAATATTCCATAATTCATTTTTAGTACAGCAATAAATCAATACAATTTAATTATAACTTAAACAGCACAAAGAATTAAAGAAAAACAAACAAACAAACAAACAAACAAACTGCATTTCAAGGCGTCTAATGTCCAGTTGATTAAAAACAAATCACAAAATTTGAAAAAAAGAAAGCAGCATTGCAGGTCCTTTTAAACTGAATTAATAAATATACAATTTGTTCAGAAATTACTTTTATTTTTAAACTTTTCATTAGCCATAATTATTGGAGGAGAGCATACTGCTGACATAACAATTAAACCAAAAACATGAAAACAAATGTATTTCTGTGTATTTGGTTTTACCTGAATATTCTTTGGCACATTTTCACCTTCCATTCCAGGAATATGAGGTCCTGTATGAGGTTTTGGCTCAAGCCAGAAAGACACCAACCATCGAATGACAATAACACGAGCCTTAATGAAAGGTTCCTTTGTGCAATAGATTGCCTCATTGGTTTCAGCATCTTTCTTAACTATTACATAGTGTGGCTTTGGTCTCATTTGTGGTATATCTGTATGAAAATAAAACATCTTAAAAATATGGGCAGAGAAAAAGATCTGCATAAGAAAGAAATCCTAGAATCATAACCAATACACATGAACTTTCAGAGATGCAGTTTTGTTGCATTCACTGTTGCACCACTCATTCCAAGATGCACTGGAATGGATGCAACAGAGAAAATGTCAAGAACCCGTAAGACATCAAAACACTTGAATTTTCTCCTGAAGGGAGACAACACTGTTGGTCCAAAAGACAGAAACTTATTTCTGCTATGCATAACCTTTAATTTTTTATCTGAAAGTGATTTCTATAGCTTTAGGTTTTTGCTTACTTTTTTTTTTCTATGTAAGTAAACATGTTTCATTATCTTCAGGTTCTTTCAAACTATGTTATACTCAATATTTAAAGATAAACTTCAGCAAACTCACAACTTCGAATTTTCATTGAAAACTACAAAGTTCCAAGTAGCAAAATAATTGTCAGCTAGACTATGACCTATACAAGAAAACTGTTTTCATATAAAACTAACATATTGTCAAATCAAATCAAATCTCCAGTTGGAGATATATAATCCCAAAATGCAAATGCAATAAACACAGTCTCTTCTGGCCCTGCAAAAGGATCAAGATGAATAGAACAGAGAAATCCTGCTGCAAAGCCACATCAGCTTTGCAGTTTCACCTAGGACCCCATTTGCTCTGGCTAATTTTGCTGGACTTTGCTGCCAGACCACAGGCACCTGCATTTTCCTATGACTTTCCTATGACAAGATGACTGCAAGGCAATAGCTTCTATATTGGCTTGTAGGGAATGTAATGCAGGATGCTCAGGGGCACATCAGCTGGCAGGAACTGTGATCGTTTGGGGAGTAGAACTGACAATTCCATTTTCACCATCCCATGATGGTTCAGAACCGTTTAGCTTTTCTGGCTCTCTATTGCGCTAGAGTCATCGGTACTCCTGAATCAGCTTCAGAAAAAAACCATGACAGTACTTAACTCAATGTGGATGGAAGGAACATATGTGGTAAAAGCACTACAAAGATGGGGGAAACCATGGATAACACTTTTTATTTTTGCATTTTTCTGTGACTTAACACTGCAAATGTCATTTCTGGGTTTTACAGCCCAAGACATGGTGCAGAATAGTTCTGCATTAGCATCATCAACATGAAGCAGCAACGACACTTTCATGTGCAAATGACATTTCTCTGAAAGTGGTATGCCAACCCACCACAGTCCTAGTCCTATAGTGGCAAATATGAGCTATACTCCGATACAAAAAGAAAACATTTGTGTGAGGACTGATTATAATATGTGCTGTCAGGACACCCTGATGCTTGTGTTTCAGTACCATGATCTCTATCTAGTGACAGTAAAAAACCCCAGGAAAACTCAAACCAAAAAAATCACCTAAAAAAAAAAAAGAGGTGGTCCTATCCATATACAGAGAATTACAAATTGAACAGAGACGGTTATGTCAGCACTGCCTTAACTCTTCTGTAGCCTGCAGTACATGAGCAAGAGAGAAATCTTCCACGGTTTTACAGGCCAACCAGAAAGCAGTTAAAGGATACTAATGGTGAGAGTCAAAGATTTTAAAAAGACACACTGAACAATATAAAGGTATTCCCTGACTATATCCTCCTAAAACAAAGTCAAGAGTTGTTTTAAAGGATCCTGTGTAACTTTGCCAGTTTGTGATGTTAGAATCCAAGAGGGACAAATCTGGACAGCAGTGAAGAAATAACCAACTGTTGTCTAAGCAATTATATTATGACAGCCTTTTTATAGCATTTAAAGTGCAACCAGCATATCTGCCAGACTGCTGATTTCCCTGTTATCCAAAATACACAAGATCCAGCACCTGCACTGAGGATATCCACACTGGTGTATCTCAGTGGCATTTCAAAAGCCACATACATACATAAGCAGTGACAGACCCATCATGATGCTGCTAAACTGAGGAATGTTTCCTGTACAAACTTCACAATTATATCCACACTTTTCAATGAAAGCAATATTTTTAAAGGAAAAACCCCATGATTCCTGCGTACCACGTACCTAAGTACATAACAAATGCACAGAATACACTTTGACAAGTTTAAAAATGGTTTATTTACTGCAAATAATAAAACCCCAGTACATTGTTTTCATTCTGTGGAAAGCAGGTCAGTAAGAAAATTAAAAACTAAGCTATCTTAAACAAGCATGTGTAACAGCACAATCTGTTGAAAATGAAGCAAATGCCTGGTAGCACAGCATTTAAAGATGGAAAAGTCAGTTCTCTCTGGTATCTACTAGCATTCAGCAGAGCACAAAGGCTGCAGTACTGGCAGTATTTTCAGAAGGACTAGACATGCAGTAAACATGTCTTTGCAACACGCTGTCTCCTTGTTTCATGATAACCTCTCAGAACATCCTCTTTCTATAACATGTTTCAACAGCATTATGCGCTGCAGCTGCTTCTCGAATGTATCCTCCTTCCAGCTGCTTCTCAAATGCATCCTCCTTCCAGCTGCTTCATTTATTTTCAAATTCTGTCCATCTTGGAAGAAGGTATCAAGGCTTCAGATGAGAACACAGACAAAAAACCAAAGCAAAACAGAGCTTGTTAGACGGACTCAAACAGCACAAGAGTAAATATTCCCTTCCCCCAATTTTCCATTTTTTCTTTCTATCATGTTTTGGGCTTTCCCCACCCCTTGCCTCTCCTCCTCTGGGAACCTGATGTGAGCTGATGACAGAAAGAAAAGGAAGCTGAAGGTGGTGGAAAATATGCACAAGAAAGAGAAGAGGCTAGCAAAAACACACTGGACACCCGTAAGCTTTGAGCATGCCTAATTTTTAAGATAATAAAGGGTTCATAAGGAACTAAGAGCTAAAGACAGCTATAGAACAGCCCACATTAGTGTCTCCCTGTAAATGAAGGAGCCTATCTAAATGGCTTGGAAATGGCACAGAAAGGCACATTACTATGAAAAAAGAAGCAAAGCCCCGGGAATATTACTGCCAAATCTGTAGCTCTTACTAAGCAACTTCTAACTCAATCTCAACAGATATTTAACGAAGACTTTACAAACATAATAAACACTATGGCAAAAAAAACCAACCCAAACCAAAACATAAAAAAGCAAAAAAAACCCAACCTCGAAATCAAACCAAACCAAACTAAAAAAAAAACCAACGCCCCTCAAAAAAACAATCTCATGGGCTTTTATAATGCTGTATTCCTCTTCTAAATCGGTAACACTAAAGCCAGAATTTGAAGGAGCCACAATACTTAGCCTTCTTGTAACTGGAATGCTTGGTGCTTGTTGCTGTAGGCAACATACTTATCAGGAAAGAAAGAAAGAAATCTCAGTCCAGTATACTGTCTCCAGTAAAGCCCTGTATCAATGTTGGCTTACTGAAACTACTGTTCTGATTTGTACCTCATGACTTCTCCTAAATTAAACATTACACCAGTAGCATGAGAACTGTTCTTAGTAGCAGGCTCAGTGCCCAAACTTGCCCTGCCTTCTGCCTCAAGGATGTAAATTAAGAACAAGCACAGGATTATTTTCAAATAGGTTGGGAAGATGCATGCCAGAGAAGAACATCTTTGAGGAGAAAAAATTATTCAACTTACCAATGTTTATGTTGCTTTCATCACTGTATTGTTCCAAAAATCCTCATAATAGCTGCTCACTGTGCACAATCTAAGGCACTCACAGTAATGCTTGTGATCTGTGCACATTTCTTCTTGTTTCCCATTGTCCTCTTCTTTACTAAGGCCTTGGAAGTTTCTTGTTTACCATTCACAGAAAAACAGAGGACTATAGTAACACTTCTATGGAAGATTCAATCAAGATCTTCACAGAAAGAGAAAAATAGCGTTTCCAAATTTCTTGTTCTGGAGCATCAAGCAACAATAGGTTTGCTTTCTCAGCACTGCTTACTGTCCCTCTTGTAGCTATTTTATCACTCAACCTCTTCAGAATCTGCATAATAACTCTTATTCTATTTTTACTTATGGCTGTATTTATACTGGCTCTTCTCCTGTAGATGAGAAAGCCCAGTGTTTGTCTTTCCCAAGAGAACATGGCTTTGACACAAACATCTCTCAAATCTAAATAAATGTACGTGGACCAGAAGAAGCTAAGACCTTTTCAACAAACTTCCCTGACAGCCTAATTTTAGAATATGGAATTGTGTCTGGAGATGACTACTCTGGAGAGTCCTTCTGAGATGCTGCATCAACAGATAAGAGAAATGGTGATGTGACTGTATGTATGACTCAAGTGATGAAATGTCAACTTAAAGCCTGTGTACAAGGTATTGCTTTGCAAAGAGAAGTCTTGAACTCTGTTGGCCTACAATCAACATGTGCATGGGTGCATGCAAACCTGAGAGAACAAAATCAAGATTTGCAAACAACATTCTGGTTTAAAATGGGCTAAAAACTCTGAGTAAAACTCAGGTTTGCTTAGAAAACACTGACCATTCCACTCTGTATGGAAAGATACATTCTAGTACCACAGCTTTGAAGACTGTGCCAAACCCTAGCTTCTTTTTTCCTACTGCAAGCTCTTGATAAAATGCAGTTGGCACAAAAACCTAACTTTGCCCTGTCAAAAATGTGAACAAGCTCTGTATAACACTGTGAATTCTGTACAGATAAAACCAACACACCCGAAGAATAGCACACTAACACCTTTTATTTTGGCAGCAGTAGTTTCTCTTCAGAGCACAACTGGGATCAGCAATGGTTACATTAGAGAAAGGTTTTACAAGAACATTTAATTTACCTCATCCAGGTTAACAGAGCAAGATTGACTCTAATGAAAGGGTCAGAGGCTTCCACAAAGAACAGAAAATCATAAACAGGAATCTTAACATGTTCTTTCATGACAAATACATTTGGAGAATGTCCTTCATGGGCAACATGACTCAAACTAAAAACTTCTTTGCTCTATTGTCTCGTTAGAGTTAGAAAGCACAATTACCTATCTCAAACACTGCTAAGGCCACAGAAGGGAGGAATTTGTGACAGAAAGGTGCTAATTCCAGGGCTGACAGAGGCAAGACCTGGTTAACACATCCTGGCTATCACACTCCCTCTGTGACAGACTGTGACAAGAAGCACCTGCTTATATGTATATCACGAGTCAAAGAAGTATCATCCCAAGTTATGGGAAGGTGGCATCTGTGGCCACCAATGGCCATCAAAGCTCCCCCAAATACACCTCCCAGGACACCTGGAACCTGGATTGCATAAGGGCAGAACTGCTGTCCAGGTGTTAGGATCTAGGGGGAGGTTAACAAAGCTTAGGAAGAACCATGTATTACTGATAGTAGATACAAAGAATGCAGAATTTAGGGGCCATAAGAACATTTGGCAGAAGATATGGAAGAAATTATTAAAACAATCTCAGCAATTCTGGTGAAATCAGTTCCAGCTGGGTAAAAGATAATTCCACAGGGGGACATCTGCAACCACTACATCACCTACTTAAGAAACCCACCATCCCAAAAGAAGTGAAAGACTGAACAAGCAGACTAATTAGCATAAGATGCATTTAACCAATAGAAGATGGAATACTGATTAATAAGAGAACCATATTACTTGCTGCCAAATAGCAATAATTCCTTTGTTTCTAAAATGTATAAATACTGAAAAGATTTGATTGTAAGTAGCAGACCTCGTGGAGGCAGCACCCTTTCAGCACAGAACCTCTAACAGATGAACAAACCAGGACCCGCACCCCAACACCAAGCCCAGGGCGAAGAAGGCCCAACAAGACACCGCTGGATCCACGGGTGGTGACCAGCTTCTGCTTCCACACTTTCTCTCTCCTTTTCCCTCTCTCCCTCTGTCTTTTCTTTCCCCATGCAGTCAATGTTACAAAATAAAGCCAGTACTGTTGAAGCAGCATTTGCTCTTGTCACCTTGATTTGGGCAGAGGCATCTCTCGCTAATCAGACCATTACATCACTATTAGATTAAATGTAATGATTTTATCAGCTGTGTTAACACTTACCAAGTATAGGGTTATACAAGCTGGTCTCCTTACAGATGTTCGGGAAAATAGAAGGTAAGTAGTATTTCTTAAAATTTGAGAATAAAAATGAAAATCCCTTTTCCTGGTTTTCCTTGTTCTTCCATTCTAAACTCTTAACCTTAAAACAAGAATTTGGACAAAGTAAATATCCACAAGTAGAAGAAACAGGTAACTGATGAAATGTCCTCTTTTTAAGTTATTTCTTTGAAACAAAATCATATATATTTTAATGAACAGTTTTAAAAAGATGAAACAGAAACTAGCTGGGAAATGTCAATGAAACAAAGACCATTCTCTTCCAAAATATTGGTTCAAAATGAACTTGAACACATAAAATACTGAAACCAACAGAAATACACTTGCTTTTGCTTGCCAAAGCAGGGAGCATGCCCAAATTGACTGCTTTTAATGAAACTGTTTTTGTATTCCAAAAGTTTTAATAAAAAGTGTAACTACTCATGCCATTCAAAATATTTCTTCGACAAAGTCTTTTAATACATTCTAACTAACAAGTGTCCATATAGTCATTATAATAGGTACTTGGATTCATTTGTGTAATTGGCAACATTAAACAAACAACCACAAGCATTTTTCAACCACAAGCAGCAGAAGATACAGCTTTGAAGTTGAGTTACACAAATGTACTTTCATGGATCATGAGTGCTAAGCATTCCCCTTTATGAAATGTTTTCCCACATGGTAAGTAGTACCAAGCATGGTACGTGCTCCTCAAGAAATACAATATGCAGTTTCCACCTTTGTTCCTGAGAATCCATCTACCTGCAGAGCTAAGTAATCTACCAACTCTATCAAAAATAGTATAAAGGAAGACTCCCTTCTCTTTTTTTTACTTCCTTTCCTCTCTATTTCTCCATTTCTTACTCAAAGGCCACAGTTCTATTATGATCCATTTTCAGGGCAACAGGTGTCTAGAGTGGAATGTATATGCATATATTTCACCCCCAATATAACTCAACATATTAGCTGATATATACATAATTTAGTGACACAAAGTCCTTTATCAGAACTTAATATCAAAAAACCTTGCAATTATCAGTGGCCTCTAAAGGGACTTGAGAGAACTACTTCAGCACTCACATAGCAAACAAGCTCTATGACACTTGTTTCAATGACCTATCAGAATTTCAATATAATAGTACCAATTTATTACAGAAAAGTCAGTTGTGTTCAAAAATATAAGGGCTATTTTTCTTCAAAGTAAATAGCCAGCATTAAGCTTACCCTACAGATCCCAAGTATGAAGACCTCTATTCAAAGTGGGAGATGCTGAAAGCAGTAAAGTGAGCCTGGAAATTATTCCAGCATGGCAAGTACACAGAGAAAGATGGATAAAGGGAAGCCATGAAATGTTTAACATGTATTTGTACACTGTCCATCTTCTCTAGTAAAACCTGCCTAAGTGTGAAGAAATACTTATAGGTACCCAGCTGGGTTCTGAGGGACAAGTCTGACCCAGAAGGCAGGACCCAGCAACACCTACCGTGTCATGCAGCACATGACAGCACAGTAGGCTCAGAAGCAGCATGTGCTAATTGGCCAGAAAATCAATTACATAACATGTAACAGCTGAGCCACAGTTTTTCACAGAAGCTGTTGCTATGCCCCATACTGTCTGAGATCATGGAATTGTCCAACTTCAAAGAAAAGAACATGGTGTGTCCAAGTTGCACACTATGGACTCAATACTCATTCAACTCTTCATTTTCTCCACACCACTGATCCACTGGCTGAAGACAACCAGATAGGGAAGGGAAGAAGAAAATGAGAAGGGAGCTGAAATCAGTATTGCTAGAAGTGACTGACAAGTCTTGTTTTGCCTCCATGCCACAATCTGATGGAGGATCCTGTGGTAAAAGATTTAGGATTCTTCACACAGAAGACAAGGGAACATTTTTGTAGAAGAATTACCTTTTTACAAAAAAGGAAGTGGCAAGGAAGGATTCTTCAAAACATTTTTATATGCATTTGCACTGCTACAAGTAAAAAACTTACTGTAAAGGACAAAGAGGTGTTAATTGTTTCCCACTTGTTTGCTTGAAAACTACTGAACGTACCTGAATTACCATGTATTTCAAAAGTGCTTCTAAAAAATAGCTTGTTAAATCTTCTTGTCCTTTATCTCCTGATTGCGGAGGAACAAGTGGAGTGATTTCTTCTATAGTCACTTGAGCTATTTAAAGAAAAATAAAAGTACATCTAACATTTAGACCATTTCTTCTCATGTGTAAACATCTACAAAGTTATGAAAGTAGAAATGCACTGCAGCAGCAGAGACAGTTACTAGTAAAACAGTCCACTCATAGATTAATGAAAATCAGGAAATTTTAACTTCTAAACCACCATGGAACTAATTTTTTACACATATAAAAAGCACAGCAGACAATAAGTAGATCTTCTCTATGCACTTTTAGAACCTACCTGCCAAACTCAAATTTTTTAAAATTTTGTTTGGAATTTACGCAAACAATAGTGTAACGATTATGCTACACAAATGCCAAATCTTTATATCTTTCACCATTTTCCCATTTAGCAGTTGATCAGTTACATTTCCTTTAAGTTTTACTATCTGTATTCTTCTTTGCCTTGACAGTGAAGCTGGTTCAGAGTAGATTTTTCTCCTGTTCCTGTAGTTAGATGTTCACATTTCAATCTCTGCACTCTTGATTTTCACAAGATAACTCCATAAAGGCTTAAGTAGGTAGCAAAATTTTACTTGCAGAGCTATCCTGCCATGAAATTCGTCTGCTGTGTTTCAGCAAATTTAATTACTAGTCATGGAGATACCACTTTCCTCTACAAGAATAAAATACTCAAATACAAAGAGAAGATGGAAAGAAGGCAAAGCACAGCATTCAGGGGAAAAACTGTTCAAGTTTTTAGTCCCATTTATGTGAATGCACAGTTGGCACTTACATTCAAAGATCTCATCCAATTGCAAATCATTAATAAATGAGTTGCAAATCCCACTATCAAGAACAAATTGAGTTAGGAGGCATAATACTAGAGTGTACAAAGGAAAAACTGTCCTAAGAATCATCTTAAGAGAAAAATCATCCTTACCCTATTGATTAGGGCCAAGATATTGACCTTACCATTAAACAAACAAACAAACCCCCAGAAAGCATAAAAACCTCATCTCAAAATACTCAAACTTTTCCTCTCATGCAAACCTTTAAGACCTCAAGTTTTGCAATTTACAAGGTCTGTTTCTTTTTGAAGATTCCAAGTTGCAAAAATACCACAACTTTAATTACCTGGTCATACACAGACACATTTGTCCTTACACACTGGCCTAACAACAACTCATTGTCTCGGAGGCCACACCAGAAATATCTTTGCACAGCCTGCACCCTGGAGGATGAACAAAGCCAGTGCAAGTGTTCGACACAAGCAGAATTCACCTGTGCAAGTTTGCAGTAGATGCAGGATCCTCTTGCAATTTTTAAGAATTACAAGTTTATTTTCAGCACTATGCATTAAGCTACAATAACCTACTTGGAGGGAAAAACCCCAACAACCACAAAAACCAACTAATTCTGAACAACAAAAAAAGACAGAAATTGCTCCAGAAGACGATCTGACAAACTGCTAAGAAAGTCATCTCAGCTCCATAATCTCCCTGGGTATGTCAGTTACTTCAACTTGCCTTGTCTGTGACAAGATTTGAATTATGTTGAGAACTGAGTAATAGTACCAAATTACTTACTTTCTTGGACATTAAGGGGAGGGTTAATGAGATTATCTAGTGTTCGGGGGCCATATTCAGACTGTGGTGATGAAAATCCAGGAATCAAGCAAGAAAACATCCATAATTGTTCTCTACTACAGTTATTTTGAAGTGCTTGCAGCCACAAAAGAAAGAGACGCACACCCTCTCGACGTATCTTAAAGGAAAAAACATGAAGTAAGTTATCTTGTGCCAGAACAAACAAAAGCATTTCTATTTGTCCTGGAAGGAGAAGAAGGGGAGAGAAAAAAAAAAAATGAGGACAGATAGTATGACCCCCAGCAATGAGCAGAGTGAAACTAACACATCTGCTGCTCCTGATGAAATGCAAGGCCAAGCCTGGCACCTCCACTGCTGTTTGCCTCAAAGAATTTCTCACAGGGATTTCTCTGAAAGAAGAGGAAGGAAACCAACACATCTAATCACTTGCTTGACTACGCCACTGCAAGATGCCACATGAATTTTTCAGAAAATACAAAAACTGACATAAAATTTCTAAATATATTCATTAAATATAACAACAGAGTGAGTGAGCTCTCTGTATCAGAAGGACCAATTCTACCTTCTTCCATTTCTCCTTCAGAAAAGGTAATAAGAGTCCTAGAGCACTCCCTTCTTGGCTCTCATACTGGAGAATTTCAGTACCAGAGAAGCCTGCAGGTGGTTTACAGAGGAGTGGTACAGCTGTTTTGGCCCAACCATTTAAGTTACTCTACCCACCAGCAGGCCTCCCTGGCATAGATAATCTTCCACTTCCGAGGTAGCCTGAGCCCCAAAATCAGCTTTCTTGCCCTAACAATAACAGTTAATATTTACTACCATGTTAATGCAAAATCCTTTAACCGACTGGCTACACTATATAAACACATTACTACTGTGAGTAGTTTTACTAAGATAAAGCTGATGATTTGGAGTCATTCTTTCATGACACACAAGTAATGATCTGGTTCTCATTCCTGGGTTTTTACTGTAAAAATTTGCCCTTATGTTCTAATTTGTACTTTCAAGTACTGTAGACAAAATTGCATGCAACTTTTTGCAGTACCTTTAATGAATTTCCAGTGTGAAGAAGCTTCTTTAAAATCAACCCTAATAAAAAAGGAGAAAAAAAATTGTTTGCTTTTGCTCTTTCTATATTAAGTAAAATGTCAGAGTTCTCGGTCAGACTTGATGGCCACTTTTAAACAAGTCCTTGGCAATCTCCAGTTTAATCTTGGTGACCTTGATACCTTCAAGCAACTGACTTGATGCCAGAAGGAAAAAAAATCAAATATCACCTTTCATAGCCTACTCATAGAATATTTTTCCCCAAACACTTTTGAGATGTGTACATTAAAAGTAAATCAAGTCATCACAATGCATAAAATCAGCACTCCCCATTTACAAATATCTCATGTCAGTTTTGAAATGTACTACTAAGATAAAGAAAATAAAGAAAAAAAAATTTAAAACTCCAAACTTTTCACCTGTCCCTGTTCTTTCTCAGCCACTCTTCTATTTCTATATTCCCTGATATAAATCTATACAGAAGAGTATTCATTACATTGGCGGGGTTTTTTGTCTGCTTCTTTTATTTTCCTTCACGTAGCTTGCAAAATTTTCCAGACCATAACCCCTGTTAAGCCACTTTAAGGAAATGAGAGGCATAGTAGCCACTAATTGGTAGCTAATAATAAAAAGTAAACAGAAAGGGAGAGGAAAAGTAAATCAACTTACCAATACTATGAAATTGCCACCTCTGATGAATCCTTTCAGGAAGGAGTTGTAAAATTTTCTATAAAAAAACAGAACCCAAGGATGCATGTGGCAGATATTGCCTTGAAAGACCAAACAGACCTTTCACAAGGCCACAGATCAGAAGCTGAAGCATCAACTAAGAAAATTCCCACAATGCTTTCTTTGGAAGCATTGTTGTCCTTTCAAGGTGACCATTCCTAATGCTAAGAAGCCCAAAGGCTCTGACAGCCTGTCAGTAAGTCCTGCCCTGGAGACTTCAGACGTTACTGCAGGTCATCTGGCTCCACTACCTCTCTGAGAGACACTGCTGCCTACAGATAGGAAATGGAATGGGATCAGTGTCTGTCTCAGCTGCTCTGCTTCACAACAGATTGCATTAAGTTATTCCACCATTCTAATGGCTTCAGTTAGGATATTCAGCTGTCAACTTGCCTCTGTGGCACAAGCAAACATGTGCTTCAGCCTTCTCATGAACTACAGCAAAACAGTGAAGACAAGACCTCTACAAATAGAATGATCATGTCCAGAAACAAGAAACAGAATACAGTTAGTAATTCCAAATCTACCATGTAAGACTTGCAACATTTACACTAGAGGCATTTGCAACTTAAAAATAACCTGATTTTTTCCTGGCTGTGGCCCTCCAGCACACCGTGCAACTGCCTCCAAAGCAGGGATCACCTAATATTCCTTTATGCAGGAACTAGTGAACAAATGAACTAGCCCTCTTTCACATTCACCAATGTACCTCACAGAGGTAACATGCAATCAAATGGTCAAAAATATCATGACTAAAGAGAGATCACCTTTCTATGAATTTCAATGTGTATAACACATGATGGGGAAATACCACCACCAAAGAGTAATCACCTGTCTAGAGACACAGAAACATCTTTTTCCAGTTTAGACATCTTGCAAAACCACAAGTGAAATCTTTATTTTTAAAACAAAGCACATAAATTAAGCTCTATGCAAAAGTAAGAAGGAATGCAGTTAAATGCAAAGTATTACAGATGACTGTAGATTAATAGGACTTAAAGCAAAAAAATGTTCAAAATATCTTACCTCAAAAATAAAAAGAATAGAATCTAATTCTTCTCTCTGAGACTTGTGACCTAGTTGCAAAAATAAATAGTTAAAATAGTTAAATATAAATAGAAGATGCACTTTCATTATCAAAACAAAGATCCTTAAATGTGTAAAATGAAAACCTGCATTTATACAACCATAACTTTGCACTGCTTCTGCAAATAAAAATTACACTCCACAAATACAGCTACAATTTGCATAACTTCCTATTATGGCATCCACAACTGGGAGAGATTAAGTTACACAATATCTTGTTAAAGAATAATTCTGCAGAATACAAAGTATAACACCTTAAGAATCCTCACTCTGCAAAAGGGCAAACACAGTCATCGGAGAACAAACACTTTTTGCTCACCTCCACTGAGTGCATATCTCACTGCTCTGCCTTCATTTGCAAAGTTGGTTCTTAGACGTATTTCTGTGTGGCTAATGTTGTCATTTGTGATCACACAGAGCTTCATTTATAGCACCCTGCCCTATTTCATAACAAAGGCACAAGTATCAAGACAAAAAGGGTTCTGTCTGAAATACTTACCTTTTTGTTTAAGGCCCACTTCAATAGTTACAAAGTTTTCAAAGAACACATAATATATATGTGAAAAATGTAGGTCAAAAAACTGTTTGAGATCAATTGATTCTGCATTGTCTGAAAAACAGAACAGAACATTGTTTATATTTATTTCAAATATTCAGAGTCAACCACTACATACCATTATCCAGCAGTAAGAACTGAAGATATTTAAAAGTAAAATTTTTGTTTTTTAAATAAATAACTAAATAATTAAAGAAACTATTGAAGTTTTCATTCTTTACACTGAGGCTAATGTAATTCAGTATGACATGCCATATGTGCCTAGTGAATTTTAGAACGGGAAGCAGCATATTCATGTACACCCATGGTTTGCGTAATAGTAATGCCAACAAATGCCAGTCATGAACCCTAATTCCATCAGGACTAGCACTGTACAGATCAATCTGGTTTCAATTGTTAATTTAATAGAAATAAAGCTCGTGACACTGCCCAAACTCTACAACAGAAAGACCATCACAATCTCCAGCTGTAATTACTAAGCACAGCTAAGCTTGCTAAAGAAAGGGGAAGGAGGATGTTAAGTGAGGAACACATCTGCTCTGTAGATAGATAACCTGGGAGGATGCAAACAACAGCACTGGATTTCCACTGCTGCCTTCTTATTCCCTCCAAGTTCCAAGATGCACTTTACTTTCCAGTCTGGCTCCGTCCCTCACACTCCTTTGATTGGGTGGTCTAGGGAAATCAGAAGATGGGATCTCAGGGATACCCTGAGGCAGAAACATCACTCTAAGTACAGGGGAATATGCTTTCTTGTGTACCCCAGGAAGCTTTCCAGACTCTCTTCCCACAACCCTCTAGATGGTTTTCTGCAAATTCCTGATAAAGAAATACACAGTGATTTATTCAGATTGATTTTAAAGTGATCACTTTAAACAATCAAGCCTTAGTACACACTGTCTAGACACTCCCTGTCCTGTTATTCAACTACATTAGACTTGAGAAACTAGGTGGACAAAACAATACCATGGAAGTACAGAGGAACAGGAAGACAGCACTTTAAATGACAAAACGCTCCTCATTCAGAATACTAATGTGTAACAAACAAAAGCAAAACATGATGAAAGGTGAGGCAAACAAAACCTTTATACCCATTCACCAGCTATATGCACTGAAACACTCTCTTTCACTGTAGATGCTTCTAAAAAGCTCCTTCTAATTCTGTATTGGAACACAGAGTTTTTAACCCTTTTTTAGAATGACATCAATCTTTATCATCTCACATGACTGGATATACAAATGGTAGAGTATAAAGTCAGGAACAATGAACTGAAAGGATGGCCAAAAGCATAACATATTTTCAGTTATGTTTTCTTATATAGCTCTAGAGAACTATTAACTCAATTTTGACACAAATTTTGCTAAAAAAAGTTTCCAACAGAGATTTAACTTTTGCTGTAGCACAGTATTCTGCCAACATCTTGCATAATGAGTGTAGTAGAGCCAGGGTGCTCTTGGAGTAGATAGCGCTGTATCAGCATCCAAGATCAACTCTTAAGCAAGGCAGCTCAGCTGGAATAAACAGTGATCCAGAGCAGCAAGCATGTGCCTGACCATCCACAGGCTTACCAAACCCCCGGGTTTGCAGAAACCTCCACACCACCTACAGATCAGCAGCTGAACTGCTACAGTTTAGACATGCAAATGTTAAAGGACAACAAAAAGCAATTCCACTTCAAACAAGCTGAATGATGATTTTCAGTTGATCTGGGAAATGCACACAAAATGGAGCTGTGACTAGAGCATAGGCACAACCATTACAGCCACTTCTACTCGTGGGTCGAGCCCTAGGTGAGTCCTGGGCTAGGGACAAGAAAATACTGGAAGGAAAATCAAGAGTTTGAGATGGAACTATTAAAGAAAAAAAAAAAAAAAAAAAAAAAAGCAAGGATTGAGGCTTTCAGGAGAAAGAAGGATGACAGAAGATACCTTGTGGTCCATGTTTATAGGACTGTATAGAGATTGCATGTAGACAGCAGTAGAATGGTTCATTCAATGAAAGGTGCAGAAAATACTAATTCTAAACACAGAAGGGATAGGAAGCAGTTAAACAGGGTCTCTTCCAATCAAAACATAAAAATGCTGCATTTTTGCAGGCATGTAAAATGTTTCATTTCCTGAAATGGGCCCTCCTTCTTTCCTCAGACATGGGTCAGCTCTGAAGCAGACAACAGAAAAATCCCAAATGTCTAAACTGATGTATTCTTTTAAACACTCAATCTTAACACAACAGTCAGTAAATTTTGGAGACGCTATTCCTAAATTCTTCAGGCAACAAACTGAAGGCTTGTCTACATAACCAGCTGAAGAGTGACTGCCATTTTACCACATAATTGCATATGCACAACTGGTACTGTGGTAAGACATTCTGCCTTTCAGTGGAAGGTGAAGTGGAATGTTAGAAGTTTGTCCTTTAAATTTTTTGTTAGTTTGTTTTGTATTTAAGAATAATTTATCAAACACCTCAAAAAATGCTTGAAGGAGCAGTGGTAGACCTCCATTATTACCACTAACACCCAATTAACATTAAAAACATACCTTCAAAATACAGCTATAGCTTGCAAGAGTAGGAGGAGAGTAAAAAAGTCCTTGACTTTGCAATTCCTATAGCAAATGCATTTCACTCTGATTCCTTTCTAAGATCACACTTGTGGCAAAATCAAAAGCAAGTTTTTAAAATTGAAACCAGTTAACAACAACTGTATTCTGTAATAAATACTATTGCTTCAGATAGGAGAAAATATAACATTTTATTTAATGGGAATTTTATTATTTTATTAAGTGAAAATAATACTTTATTTAAAACCCACTGACTCCCTTTGTTAATGCTGAAAACCAGCTTTCCTCCTAAAGGAGGGAAAACAGCTGTTCATCTGACAGGCTTGCCACCTAGAGCAAAAGGGAACATCTGCTCATCATCAAAGGACACCTACAGTGATTCAGTATGCTGCTGGTGCAGAAATTTGGAACCTTGCATTTGTTGAGAAGTTTGAAATTTATTAATACCCTGACACGAATTATGGCAAGAAGGAGAAGGGCAAAAAATAGCAGATACAGCATGGAGATAATAATGTAGACCTTAAGAGGGCTTCATCTGGCCACCTATAAACATCATTCCATTTCACAGCTATGACTATTCTGAACGCAATCCACACGACTAATGCATGGAGCGAATACTGCTCTCCTTGATTACTGTACCATTAAAACTTCCAGTTATATGCTGCTGTTTTACCTTCCTTCCTTAATTAAGGATTTGATTTTTTTCCTAATGTCTCTAAAATATTCAGTTTACCTCTATCCTTGTTATCAGCTAAACAAACAGCTCCTGCATTCCCATGTCACAACCATTTTCTCCAACACCATCTCACTGTCTCCTCTCTGTTCTCTCAAAGTATCATGAATGTTGCACAGAGGTAAAAGTCATTTCCTCTACAAGCAGCATATCCTTTTCAGACAGCCCTGAACTGAGAATTTGCAGGAAGTTGCTCCTCTGCTTTGGCTACTTAAGTATTTTGTCTTTTTAGAGAGACATAGCCTTTGTTTTATGTGAAGTGGGATTAAATAGAAACAGGCTTTCTTCAACAACTTCCAGTGCATTCCTATTTTTTAATTTTAAACAAAAGAACTTTATATTCTTCTACCACTGATCAGGTAACAAACACAAACTAATGTACTCCTTGTGTTCTTTGCTTGTGTCCAGACTGGGAGGAGGGAAGGACTCAGAAATAAATCTGGCACCATATGAAGTAGTTGGAAAAGTTCCTCAGAATGTGAAAGGGAAAAATGGGGTATTACTATATTCCAAAGGAAGGTAAAAATTGAAGTTTCTACGGTACAAAGCATAGTTTCAGTACACTAAAATCCAGATTTTCAGCATTTCATGAAAGCTGTTTGTCAAGAAAATGCAGTTTTCTTCACACTTTACAACAGCTAGAAATATGGATCTTTGCTATTTTTTCCTTAACAATTTTCTGTAATTTAAAAACCAGTACAAATCTGATCTCCATACTAAGTCGGTGTTCAGGGTGCTTTTTTTGTTTCCTTTTGGCAGGGTTTGTTTTAAGGTTGGTATTTTAATCGTTTACCTTTAAAGTTCTGTCCTTTGCAGAAAAGTACTAGCTTGCTTTACAATATTTTAATTTCACACAGTATTGTGTCTCTCTGTGCTTACATGTCATTTTCTCCTTAAAACAAAACAAACCCTGCCAAACCAGATTTTAGACATATATTAAACTCATCTGAAAAGAACTCTCACCAGTTCACACTGCATTGCAGAAATTAAAGAAAATAAAATGAATCATTACAGATTAAGTTGTGGCTAATTTTATATTCTATTTTAAGAGTTTTAGAATGTAATACTATATTTATATGTAAAATTGTCAGAGCACTTAGTATAATGAAAACATTATCCTGTCTAATTCTAAGACTTGCTGGCTTTTAAGTCACTTTCCCTCACCCTTACCAAAACCCAAACTGACAACTGCAGCAAACAATGACCTGGAAGATGGCCAGAATTCTGGATCTATTTCTGTAAAGCAGAGGCCTGCTATGGACTGACACGGTCAGTATCAACCCTTGTAACAAACTGGTGCCACCAGAAAGCAAAGGTTTCCATGCTCCCAATGGATAATCAAACTTATTAATTCTTAATTCTCCACGCTGAAATATTTAAGGGTTTCTTTAGAGCAAAACAGTAGAGAGATTTGGTTACATAGACTGTCCCGAATAGAAAAGCATGTAACTGAGAAAGGTTAAGTGGAAAACCTCAGGAACTAACTGGTGGCTCTGGCATAGTTAACAGACTGTCAAAGTGAAAGAGCCCTGATAAGAGACCACAAACGCAAATCTATTACACAAAGGCTTCACATTAGCCCTTACTGTTTCAGATATAACCAACAGCTATTTGGCAAAACCTTTTTTTTTAAAAAAGGTAATTTTGTCAAAGAAAGTATTCTTGAAGGTTTTGGTACTGATAAAGGAATATAACTTAAAGAAATCTTCTAATGGACTTCTATTTTGCATCAGAAAAGTCTGAACTCCTGATCACGATCTTTTAGATACAAATGAAAAAAAAAAATCACAAACGAATAAGCAGGTTAACAGAACCAATGAACATCATCTGCATACAGACTGATACAACACCAGTGCCCTACAGGAATGAGCAGAAGCAGCTGCCAGCTTTCCAAGCGAATTCTCTAATGGTGCTTGCAGATTCTGAGAGTTCCACTAGTAAACTCTTGAGAAATACTTCCACAACAATTCACACGAGCTCCAGAACTTAAGCTATTATTTAAGCAACTTCAAACACTTCCACAGTAATGCACATATTTTCATTCCAAACTGTCTAAGCTAAACCCACACAGACCCTTCCTTTGCAACCAAATGGTCAGAGCCTCCTTTTTGTCTACCCTGGGGCTTTGATCTGGCTCCAGTCCTCAGCCTTGCAATTCAGCAGCCCTGGCCACTGCTGAACTCTGCAAGTCGAGTGTAACATTAGCCAAAATACTGAAGCAGAGTAAATCTTCCCCCTCTGCTCCTGACCAAAACATAACTTGTTCAGGGTTAAGTCAAGAGTGACAGAACATGAAGCCTGAGCCCTTACACTGCGTGCAATCCATATCCGGATCTCTGAGTTACACGAGCAGTGACCTGCTCTCTGAAGATAGACTGACCAGGAAAGGAAAAAAATCTACAACTCTTGCAAAAAACCAAAAATCTTTGCACATCCACCGAAACTCCAGGCAGCTACTTTTGTTGTAGCTCCCCATTTGCTGTCACTTTAACAACGATAGAACGTTTTTCATTTATGACCGAAGCTGATGATGTGCAACACCAATGAATGCCATCCAGCTGAAGCATTAGGGCTAACTGCCAGTGAAATAGATTTCTTAAATTAAAATCCCTTTAAACAAATGCAATCTCTGTTTAAGTGCATTGTTTAATATTAAACAATATATCAGAATGGATGTCCAATGCAGTCCATTTCATTCTGTCCCAAGAAATTTGACTTTTCCCTTTTAAAGACTATTTACACGAGATGTCCAGGGCCAACCAACCACAAAGAATAACAAAACAAAATAACATAAACACCCCACACTTCAGATACTCTGTTCTCTTGCATTTTGCAAGTATTCTCTCCATGGTTCCAGAGATAAAAGAAGTATAGTTTTAGATATCAGATGCAAATAAAACAATTAATGAGAAACAATGTATTTCATTTTTTCTTCACTCTGGATTAACAGATTACAAGCCTGTAATTCTACTTAACAAAAAAAGCAAAAAAAGAGAAGGGATGATAACCCAACCCAACAAGAAAGCAAGTATCTTAAGAATTCAGCCTTATAATAAAATTTTAAACCCATAAATTAATTTGATTTACTTGAATGCAGTAGGATTTTACAGAAATCATTAAATAATTAGAGATTTTAGCTTTTTAAAATACATACATTTCTAAATTCAGACTGAACCTTCAAATTCTACAGATTTAGTCAAACACCAAGATATCTAATATCAAAATGAAAGTCAATATTGTTAAAGTATGTTCTTATGAAGGGTAACATACCTAGCTGTCTTAATTATTTATAGAATGCTTAAAGCACTGTTTTAGCAAAAGGACATATAAACCAAGATCTGAAGCTTGAAAGATTACTAGCACAAACTTTTATAAATTACCATTTAAAAATCATAGAATTGTAGTTTGATGTTGAAGTCTGATGAAACAGTGAATATATAGAAGAATAATCCAATATTATTTCCACTTTAATGACCCTAAAAATTGCAATTAGCTGCTAATTGACTGGGGATTGCCTCTATATATATATATATATATATATATATATATATATATATATATATATATATAAATATTTTTTCTGGAAAATCATTGTACAGGCAATACCTAACTCTGTAAGGTACACAGTGTGCCTCCCTTCCACCAGCTAGAGAAGCCTCAGTGACCACACCTGCACCAGTGCAGCCTTCCTTCCAGCAAGGCCCTGCTGCTGCCACACAGACCCCAAGGGAATGCAGTTCGACATTCCCGCTCAAGGTTCAGATGCTCCAGCTACTGCAGTCACACAGAGTAAACACAGCTGTCACAGCATTTCCAGCATACAGGAAGACAAGACAGCAGAGCAGTTTGCTAAAATCTCAGACATTGACCAAATCGGCACCAGGGAACTGTATGAGACTCTCAGGCACTTCCTAGAACTGAGAAGAAAAAACGAAATGGAGCAGGGTGGGGTAAACACTTCCCTATGGGAAGAAAGGAATATGTCTCAAAAGAATAAAATCTATGAAACCATTTGCTTCAAGAAATATACTGCAGCAACATAACAATGAAAGGCAGATTACCTTTCCTCACACACTGCTAAGTCCCAAGATATGAGACTTCAATTTTACAATTTTTACAATTCTTCTTAGCATTTCTAAGCAAGAATTATATTTCTTACTACTTAGAGGTCTCCTAAGGGCTTTAACTTCTACTAAAAAAACCTTATACCTGTGACGTGCATAAATGTGTCACATATTGTATTTAAAAAATAATTTAATCAATTCTGATTTAGTCACCCAAATTTCACAGAATTTTCTCTGGTTCCCGAATTACAAAAAAAGGCTGAATGGAGCCAAACTGAAGCAGATTGGAGAACCAGACAAAGGACACTGGCCTGAAGTGGCAAAGTGCAGTTATCTACCAAAGAGTTTCAGAAAAAAAAATAAAAGCGAAAAAAGAAAACCAAAACCCAAGCCACAAGAAATGCATTTCCCCCCAGCATTCCTATAACTGATCACTAGCCTAGCATTCAAGAGCTTCCCAAGACAAAAACCATTTATTGTAACTTCAAATTTGGTAAGCCTTAATAGATGTTACTTCCTAGACTTTCTCATATATGTTTACATATTTTTCACCCCCTGTCCCTATACAAAGGAATTTTAAAGCTTCCAGTGTCTTTTCACATTAAAGTTTTACTCTCACCTGCGTCATTCTCATATCTAAATTTCTATACACTGACTATAGCCATGAGACTCCTAAAGCTGCAATGGTATTTGATAAAATAGTATATCACTGCTTCACAAAAGACACAAAATTTTCTATATATCCTTATGCAGACTCATTTGCATTTTTTACTAAATTTAGCCTGAGTTGTCACCAATGACAGGATACTTTCCTAAAATAATACAATTCACTGCACTCTAAGCTATTTTGTAAATAGACATTTAAAAGATTCCATCTACTGTACACTACTCTTAATTTGTTAAAAATAACAGTTACAGGCCTTTGTGCTATCGATCCATTTAGCTTCATATTAGGTGCTTTATATTGTTCAGTATCTTCTGATCCTTACCAAAAGTGGCATTATACTAATTTAAATATTTTTAGACTATATGGTGCTTGACTTACAGTACTGCCTTGGAGGATGCAACTCTCAGTCTTGTACCATAATTAAATTTTTGAGATTTCTCTTTGGCTAGCAGACAGCCAGCAGTCTATACTTCACAAGCAGGCACCTCTATTCATGACTATTCTATTATTTTGGCTTACTGGAAAACTGCTGCTTTGGATGCCTTGGTAAAACAGCAGAAAAATGAACTAACACTCCCTTTCCTCCTCTCAAGTGTTAACCATGAAACCAAGGCCATACCTGTTTATTGTTGTTGACCAAAGACTAAAATGGACAGCAAAAAAAAAAAGCAAAAAAAAAAACTCTGGTCCAATATGTGTTGAAGGCTTACTGAAAGTATTCTAAATTAAAGAACAAGAGAAAAATTAATTCTCTCCCTTCTCCTGGACGTGAAACTGCAGAAAATTCTCTAATTCTCTTCTGGATAGTCTTTCAGTCTCCAGTGTGCAGAGGCTAAGAGCAATAAACAAAATAAAAAATGTTTCCTTCACGAAGATGCTGAACACAGCTGACCTGAGATTTCCTGCCCTATCCCCTCAGACAGTCTGTTGGCAATAGCTAACACAGCTTCCCTGAACACACAGGGAATATAGCAATTATTATTCTGAGAGAATGGTCACTTCTTGTGCTCTAGAGTGGGAAAATGTATGGAAATACCTTACTCTTCTGCTCTAGAAAAAGGCCTTAGTTTTGTATGCACCTTGTTTTCTCATGCACCTAAGAATATCTGCATAATGACAAAAACTTGTGGATGTAACCAAAACAGACGAGCGGAAGAGTACTGTTACACCTTTCCCTAATTACACAGTCAGTCACACAGTGTGTTCTCCCAAACTTGGAGAAAGGATGCGTGGGAGCTGTGCTTCAACAGCTGAGGTACACACAGTGGGGGGGGACGACGATAATGACATGAAAACAACCCCAGCCAATTTTGTCTGTCCTACAGCCAGTAAACAGAAACCTTAGATTAGATAAGAATGTCTGCTAGATATAGCTCATGCCTTGCAACTTACAGAAGTCATCCAATTATTAAGAAAGCTGAAGAAAAAAAAAGTTGTAAATAAATTGCAAGCAATATAAATGCAAAATCTAGAACAGATCAGATCAAAACCGTTTAGTGTTTTGCAGGCTAGAAATATTCAACATACTTTAGCCAGGAAATCTGAATTCAGAGAGGTACTTAGTTTCTTTAGAATTTGTTTTCCTCGTATGTTTCAACTGAGCTAAAAACCAACACAGAGCAAGCCACAGCTGGCCCAGTACTGGTAGTTAGGAAGAGTGGTACATTCTGAGTGAGGCAAGGGGATGCATCTGACTTCTGAAGTCGCTTAGACAGCCACACAACTATTCTCCATTTCAAGTCTAGATAATTACTATGTTGCAGAAAATAACTCATGAAGCAGCAGATGGTGCAACATGGGAACACCTGTTCCTTTAAACAGCAATACAAAACAAGGGAGCAATAGCCGTTTTCCTTTGACAGGAAAGAATCCAGCTTTGGAGGACAAGATACATAAATACCACCAGACTGTGGGCAGAACCCAAAATAATCCATTCAGCATTCTGTGCTAAACACGGAATGCAGTTGCCCTTGACCCAGCCCTGTTCACGTGTTGATAAACTGTCAGAAGTAACACACGCATTCACAGGACTGAAGCGCCCAAAAGATACTCCAGAGCAAGCTTCTTTTTTCAGGGACAGCTTGATGACAATGACTTAGATTTTTACAAACACATGTAACTAACAGATACCTTGGAACGGTTAACTAGGTTTGTTTTTGCTTCCCCCTGTTTTTTTCATTAGGCAATTATGCCATATAATCACAATTTCTAATTCACTGGTCAGGTTAAATGGCAGTTCACATGGAACTGCAGCAGCCCTTCAGGGCCTGTGTGTCCTCCTTTGCCAACTAGCAAACTAAAAGTGTTTTAAATCTGGCTGTATAGAAGCTCCTTCACATCTACGCTAGTGAGCACTTTACTACTGTAGCTCTTACCTTGAAAATGTACACAAATATAAATTGGTACTGTAAGAACGTAAGGGAAATGGATTCAGGAGTTACAGGCACCATTTGCGCTTGCCAGCCACTTTTATTCATGCACAGCAACTTAGCACTTTGTGTACTCTAGAGAATAATTCACATGGGAAGAACACCACTTTTTCGTCTCCCTCCACAGTTCCCAGAGCAATGCCACCGTCAGACGGAAACGTCCGTGTCTCAGTACAAAAGCGCCGAGCGAAACATCCCGCGCCGCGCCCGCGGGGTCCCGCAGCCCCCGGCACATTGCTGCAGTCTCGCCCCGCCGGGCCCGCCATGCGGGGGGGGGGGGGGGGGTCTCCCCCCGCTCGCCGGGTGGGTTCTCTCGCCGCGGCTGCGCCCCGAGTGCGCCTCCCGCCCCAGCGCCCAGCTGGTTCCTCCAAATTCCCGGTCTTTCCCACAACGGGAGCCGCGGACCCCGCTGACCCGCTCCCTTCCCCCCTCCCGGCCGCCTCACCGATAAGGACGCGGAGGTGCTTGAGTCGGGTGAGTGGGTCCTTGCGGGTGTCCAGCACCTTCTGCGTGGATTTCCGCACGTCCCCGTGCGGCTTCTTGGAAAACATCCCGCCGGGCCCGGGCCCGGCCCCGGCGCCGAGCTCCAGAGGCGGACAGCGGCCTCCGGATCTGCCCGCTCTGGGGCCCCTACATAGCCAGAGGCGGCAGCGCCGTCGCCGCCACCTTCTCCTCCTCCGGACTCCGACTGCGATGCGCCGAGGGCGGAGGGGCGCGGCGCGGAGCCAATTCCCCGCGGGCCGGGGGGCCGGGCTGGGCCTGGACTCCCCCTTCTTCCTCCCTCGCTTTCCTCCCGCTGCTTCACGACAGCCGTCAGGTACGACCCCAGGCGTCCCCATGGCAACCGCGTCGCGACGTCACGGCGGCGCTGCCCCGCGCACCTCCGAGGCGCGCCGGGCGGGGCCGCGCCGGCCGCGGTGCCCCGGAGCCCCGGCCGAGGATGGAGTGCCGGCGCCGGAGCAGGACCCTTAGGGGCTCGCTGCAGGATCCTGTGCGCCGCTCGGCAACAGTAACTGGTGTAGGAAACTGTACTTCTGCTGTTTACAAGTAAAATGTAAAGTTATCCCATTACACAGCTACTCTGGCTGTACAGAGAAACTTCAGGGTATGGGGGCAATCCTGTGAGCAGTAAGGAAATAAAATCCAGGTGGGAACCGTTTTCATCGCGGCAGCGACTACAAAACTTTTACTCAAGCCTCAGTTGTGCAACCAGCAACGATGTATCTCATAGTTCCTCTTTCCACACTGATCCTCGAAGTGCTGCAATTCCTCATGCCGAGCCCCTGCCCGAAGTTGCTTCTCCCCGATTTCACTGCCTACGCCTTCAGCGGCAGTGCTGGCACCGAGGCTGAACCATCAGCACGTCTGGGTCCAGCACGAAGGTCTGAGACATCCTCATTTCTTCTGTACTCTGTTAGGATGGTCATGTCCCTTCTGCTCCTACAGCAAAGCCAAATGAGCTCAAGAGAACACGTTTGGCTCAGTACCATGCACAACCTCACAGCAAGGCCAACAACAGCCAGGGAAATGGATGAAGTACCGTATCAACTCTTGCTGAGGATTGAATTACTATCATTGAAAAAGTCCCAAGTTTCTCCTAAAAGGTTGTTTGCATTCATGAGATATAGAATTATTGGACTTTCTAAAAGACATGTGCTGTAGTATCATTTAAGACTCTTTCCAGTGTCTCTTTGCTTGGACATTTTTAAACAGTCACCGGTGCTCTGTTTTGGATTGAGGATCACTTCTGTGAGCTAAAAGCCAGAGTTTTTATTATTGGAAATATTTCATTATTTGAGACTTGTTTTAAAATTCCAAGAATTGTCAACATTTACATACCTGTTACATAAATAACATAACCCAAGTGTTTAAAATAATGATGAATAACAGTTAATGTTAAGCACAAGGGCAGTGGGAGCATAGTGGGCATCAGTGAGGGACTCAGTGTTGTCTGCCTGCTTATGTGGTCTGCCCCAAAGCATTTCAGATATTCTACCATCTCTGTAAATGAGATCTGAAGATTAGCATGTTAGGTAATAGCTAGTATTACAATTATTTAGTTTACTATAACACAGAACATTTAGTTCTCTAAGATCTGACAATGATACATTGATTTATGTGCTTTGATTTCTAAATTTCATTAATTCTAAACACAATTCTGCATATTGAAAAACTTTGAGATATCTTTTCTTTGGATAATTTGCTTGCTTTTCTGTTAATTTTTAGATCTTTAACTCAAGACAAAATGAAAAATAATAGAGAAAGGCATCACTAAAATATTAAATGACAGGAGGGAGTGGTGTTAACCAAGATAATAATGGCTTCTATAGATAACCTCCTTGTGCAGGCACACCAGGCAGGAAGGGCATGTTCTGTGCACAGGAAAAGCCATGATCTTGCAGAGGCTTGACTTTGAAACATGTGACTTCTTCGGTTCTTTGAATATGCATGAAGGACAAGGTTAGAAAAGAGCAGGATTAGTTAGGCAGAGGTTAGGTTCTGCTGCATTCCAGGCTGTTATTATTGTGCCAAATTCTTGGCATTTCCAATTTAAAGAAAGAACTTTTATAATGTTTCTGCCCAGATGCAAGGGCACTGTTATAACTAAGTTTAACTGAACTTTTAGAGGAGTACTGTAGACAATTAAATGCTGCAGAACTTTATTCCCTCCTTCTGTTAGCTGTCATCAAGGCTGACAGAGTTCAGAAAGCATTTGGATAATTCTCTCAGGCACATGGTGTGCCTCTTGGGGATGGTCCTGAGCAGGGCCAGGAGTTGGACTCAATGATCCTGGTAGGTCCTTTCCAACTCAGCAAATTCTGTGGTTCTGTGATCTCTACAGGGCCCCTTAGGACACTTAAAGTAGTAGGGGGCTATTGAATCACATTCATACCATAAAAAAAACTTCTCCCACTTTATCTAGGATTTATGATTTCCTAAGATTTCAGCTGTGGCCAAATACTTCAGAAAACATATAGGTATTTTTTAATACATCCTAGAGAGCACAAACCCTTCAGCTGTGGCCTAATTCAACAGTTCAGCATGCCAAAGGGATAGATTTATGTTTTGAATTCTTGAATACAGCTACAGATATATAAGTGTCTGGAATTCTTGCCTTGCTTATATTTACACCACATAAGGGCACATGATTAAAATTCAGTTAAAATTACTCTGATTTTCACTAAGTATTTCCCATCTTTTGGGTAGCTAGTATAGATCTTAAACCTGACCCCTTTGAAGTGTATGCACTGAAGATCTATTTGCCCACGTGGTCCTTCAAGAAAAAAAGAAATGTAAAATAATTTTTTAAAAGTGTCACTGCTTCTGATCTTTTCACATTTAGCTTCACAGTGTCCTTCCTATGAGGGTTGTCTTGCTTTTGAGAAAGAAGGCTCTTTAAATTGTGCTGTGGCCGTTGGAGTGGTGTGCTGTGAACCTCTGAGTATATGGCTTTGCCTGTATAGCAGTGTTCCTGTTCATCGAAGTAACAAATTTTTACTTCATTGGCAACTATTTACTTTATGAAAAGGCCTCCAAAACTAGATATTTAAGTTTGAGTAGTCAAAACCACAGCTGTAAATTTGTAAATCTGTACAATTTAATACTCATGTGTAACGTATTGATACTAGAGATGTTTACTGCTTTCACCTAAGCAGTCAATTATCAGGATCCTCTAATATATTTCTAGTATAATACTAATGGAACAGCTAGCTCTTCCTTCAACAAAATCGCCTTCCTATAAAGATGATGGTTCCCATGATTTCCCATTGCATTTGCACAACTCTATGTCACAGATGAAATATGGAATTTATTTATTTCTGTGTTTAAGGGAAGGAGCTTTTCATGAGTTTATACTCTGCTTTTGTGTTGTTAGCAGTGTGTCAGCATTAATACTCTGTGTTATATAAAGCCAGAACACTGCAGTATTTCCAATCATCAAAGATTGTAAGTTTGAATAAATTTTTCCAAGAACTACAGAACTCATGAAGCCAGATTTCCTCCAAATTTGTATTCTAGCCACTGAAAGCCATGAGTCACCTCCCTTCACAACCATAAGCCTTCCTTTGTTTATTCCTCCCTTACCTGTTCTGGATGGGCTGAACTGCAGTTAAGTCTTAACTCCATGTGTTTATCCCATCCTCAGTCCAGGGAGATACGTTCTGTCAATGGTCCACTGAGTCTCAGGGCAGGACTGATAAAACTACATCATCCCATTGTGAGATGCTCCACCCAGGGGGAGGGGCCAAACATTCCTACCTAGATCAAATCTGAGATTTGGAACACCAGGAGAGCTTTCTCCACTGGATTCCCAGAGGAAGACCGGGCCCATCTACACCAGCACTGGACCTTCAGAGGAAAACTCTAGCCTTCTACAAGATCACTGCTTCAACAGAACCACACCTGTCACTGCAGGAGGACCACAGTCACCATTTAATGGGACTGCTACCAACACCCTGACTAACAGGGTGTCAGGTGGTGTTCTGAATCTGTCAGTGCTTTTTTTGTATTACTGCATTTTTATTTTAATTTTCCTAGTAAAGAATTGTTATTCCTATTCCCATATCTTTGCCTGAGAGTCCCTTAATTTAAAAATTATTATAATTTGGAGAGAGGGGTTTTACATTTTCCATTTCAAGAGAGGCTCCTGCCTTCCTTTAGCAGACAGGTGTCTTTTCAAACTAAGACACTGTCCCTTGGACATAAGCTAAGTGAACACATATCCCTCTCTGGGACATTACTAGGTTTTGTTCCAAATGCTGTTTCACAAAACATACATAACTTGCTATCTTTAATACACATACTGTCATGTAATATAAGATCAAAATCAGATAATGGCTTCAAAAGTAGCAGGGAGAGTGCAACTGGAAAAAGAAAAAACCTGATAAACCCCAAACCAACCAAATAAAGCACCAAAACCAACAGACAACAATAAGTTTTGTTTCCTTAGCATGCTAGGACTATGTCAGCCATGCTCAAAGAACAGAAGGTGTAAAGGGCCTGTCATGACCAGAAACTTTCATACATGTGGAAGTTATTTAAAACTGGTGTAATCATTACTAATTCCTGGCCAGCAGTGTCAGAGAATTTAGCCTTTTGCTATGCAAAGTCACCTCCAACTCACAATGTTTGAGTTCTAATGTAAGCACTAGCACCCATATCTGATAGGAAAGAGCTTTTGAAATGTGAATACTCTGACACAGTGGAAGTTGCAACAACTTCAAACCAAAAGTACTCAAACACTCAACCACTGAGATGTTTTATTTTTCTTTCCCAACTTCTGAAATAGTTTTGCAATATTGACAAATGCACAAAAGAAACCCTGCATTTCTGCCAGCCTCTGGGGGAGAGATAATTTTGTACAGATTATTTCCTTTCTATCAAAAGAAATATTTTGCCCCAATCTCTCCGGTTATGTCACCTGCAGGAGAAAAATGGATATTTTAGAAATAGGTCATATCTCTTTGTGTTTATTTTGATTAGTACAACTTTACACCTTATACAGCATATATCAGAGTATTTTGCCTAGAAAAAACATCATGAGGAATGAACGTCATCCAACAGCCTTCAAACATAGTTCATAACTGGCACTCCGTGACTGCTACCTTAAATTGCTGCTGATCTTGACCTGCATGCAAAATAGTCTTTTCAGAGTTCTTGTGACCTACCTCCTAATATTGCACTTGCAAATTGAAGGTGAAGAATTAGATTTAATAAAGTATTCAGTGTATCATTTTTTAGTGATAGAAAGTGAAATGGTTTGGTTTGCTAGAGTCCAAACACCCCAGGGCAACCACTTCTTTCTGGGTAGTAGGTCGCTCTTCTGTCACCTTTGGAGGACCTCACCCCCAACAGCCAGACCTGCGACAACCATGACTAAGACATGCTACATCTTTGAAATGGGAGAGACTCCTCATGAGAAGTTATTTCCAACTCGTTAAGATACTGCACACATGGCAAAAGCTCCTTCATCCCTGTTTCTCCTTCAAGCTTTCATCTATACCTGTATCCTAATGACTCACATTATATATATTTCTGGTTTCTCCCTTTACAGTCTTCTTCTTGTCAGAAATATTCAGTTATTATGCAACTACTCACTACAACAAAAGCTGGCAATCAGGTTTATAATCAGAAAGTTAGTAACTGCTTTTTAGAATCTAAAGTGATACATACTCACTGCCTGCATTCAATAAATTAGGTGTAAATTTACAGCTTTCCTTCCTAGGTTTTTCCAAAGGTATCCCAAATTGGGAAAGGAGATACTAACATCTGTACTATATTTATATTATTTATAATAATTGTTATTGCATCCAAATTTTTTCAACACCAGTTTTCAACAGAATTTCCAGTTTTGAATTTTTACATGGTTGCCAACTGTCCCTATTAATGGTCTCTTTCTAATTGCTGGAAAATACCACAAAAAAACCCCCAGCTGTTAATCCCCACCTCCCCATTAAATGCAGAGCTGAGCAGGTGAGGATGATGACAATCACTTTCTTAATAGTTAATTTACTCTAATGAAGGGTAAAAGTCATGATCCAGGAAAAAAAAAAAAAATCACACTTTTGTAGGCACGTAACACTTGCATTCACTTGTATTGATGAAATGGTCAGTCCAGAGTCTGGTCCTCTGGTACTTGGTTGGATTTATAGATGTATTTATACACACTAAACAAAAATCTTTGCAAGTCCTCTAACAAGCCAGATAGAATTTCTTCTTTCTCCACTTCTAGCATTTGCTTCTAGAGAGCTGATTAAGATAGGTGTTGCCACTTTATATGCTAAGGGTTCATAAGAGATCTGATAAATTAGCTTTATAATCTGGAAATAAACTATAAGCTGCCATAAGCCCTGTGCCCATATGTAGTGCCCAGAAATACCCTTTGCTCTTACATCTTCCAGCACTCCATTTGGACAGTCAAGTTATTTTCAACCAGTACTTTTTTTTTCCTCCACAGAGCAGATGTTGATATTGCTTTAGCTAGGTAATCCCCCCCTCTCCTGGCTATAAACAGAATAGAAGCATGTAGAATTGCGTGTTATTAGAAAAAGTTTCTGTCTTAACTCCTCATCGTGGTTGCTGATTTTCACCAGGGCATGGGAACTTGGATTTCCTTCTGGAGTTTATTTTTAGCTCCTTTGGACCTAGTTCCAGCTGTTTGAATAGGAAATTACAATCAAGCCAAAGGTTTCCTGTTTTCCTGCCATTCCTTTCCCTGCAATTTTTTTCCAGAGTCTTTTTTTTTTTTCCTAGTCCAGAACCTTTGATTTTTGTCTTGTTAATCCAAAAGGCAACACTTGAATTGGGGATTGTTAGACATTTTTACTTCTGGTTTTGTGTTTTGGGTTTTTTTCCTTTCTCAATCCCTACAGATATCCTTAAAAAAAATTCAGATCCAGCTGGTGAAATTTCCTGGTTTTCTTCTGGGATGTCTCTTGGTGTTGTTTCAGGCCATCTCTTAGCCATTAGTCTATCAGTCATCACTACTAACACTTTAACCGGGCTACCTCAAAAGAATAGCAGACTGGCGGGGGGGGGGGGGGGGGAAGACCTTGGTAACTACTTTGGTCAGCTTTTAAAGCTATGTGAACAGCCACTGGGCCAGGCTTCGCGGACTCACAAGTTTCCTGGCAAAAACCTGGGGACAAGTTCAGCGGCTGTAGCTCCATTAGGCAGCCAGAGGCATTTAAAGGCGCTGGGCCAGGCCAGCTCCCTTGGGCCGAGGCGCGGCCGGGCGGAGCATGCGCGGTACAGGCAGCCGGCGGCGCCTGCGGGAGCGCGGCGGGCAGCGCGGGCAGGACAGCCGACTTCGGCACCTGAGGCTGCCCGCTGCTGCCCATCTAGGACAACACCCGAGATCCCCATGCGGGCCACAGTCCTTAAATCCTAGGCTTGTATTCGATGTTAGGAAGACATTCTTTACTGTGAAGGTGATGGAGAACTGGATGGGTTATCCAGAGAAGCTGTGGATACTCCGTCCCCGGAAGTGCTCAAGGCCAGGTTGGGATGGGACTCTGAGCAACTAGAGGAAGGTGTCCCTGCCCACGGCAGCGGTGTTGGAACTAGATTATCTTTAAATTCCTTCCCATCTGAAACCATTCTACGGATCTATGAAAAAAAAAGGATGAAAATTGTAATGGTTACGGAGAGAGCCTGCCAAGTTGTGCTGTGTCCCTACAAAGCCAGAGACAGCAAGAAGAGAAGGGATGGAGTTTGCATACTGAAGGGTGGGAGGTCAGCTATGTCTAATTTTTCTCTCAGTGCTCTTGGAGAAGAGGCGGCACACCTACATACACTCCTCTTGGGGGAGATACAGGGAAATTACTTGCATTGGATATACAGAGATGTGGGAGAAAAGAAGTGACTAACAAACAGCAATGGTATTGTGGTTGAGGTGGGCAGCTATTGCTATGGAGGTGGAAATCCAGAGGGAAATGCATAAGTTATTAACTGCCTCACAATATAGCCTCCATAACATCCATCCAGACAGCAGAGAAGGACTAAATTTGGATCTCAATATGAAGAACTGCTCCTTCCAGGCACACACAACTTTAACTTCTTTGAAGTTGCACATCACATCACTGAGACACACTGTGCTTTTCTACTGCTCTTTCAGCTGGCCCAGATTTCAAGAGTGAGCCTGTGCAGTACAAGTGAGCTCACCTTCGCCCCCAAGATATCACCGACACTGACCTGCAGGCCACGACCAGCTCTGTATTTCAGGACTCTTGAGGATCCCTGCCAGACTTCCTTGTATGTGCTTATGTCCTGAGGTGAAGCTAATCAGTCCCTCAGAGCAAGGGCACAGCCTGGACAGCTTTTTCCAGAAAGTGTCACTTCTATTCAGTACATCTTATGTACCACAATTAAGAGAAGTTGGTGAATGAACAGACAAGTAGTGATACTCAAAGCCAAAAAAATTATCCCAAGCCTGCACAGATTGCAGTATTATCTCTTTAGTCACTTCTCATACCCACTCTCATTGGCAGCTACCGCTTTCAGTTAAGTCTGACTTAGTTTAAAGCATATCATACTGGTTATAGGACAGTATATGACACTGGAGAAGAAGCAAGTTCTGCTGGGGAGACCACTATTCATAGAATCATAAAATGGTTTGAGTTGGAAGGGACCTTAAAGATCATCTTATCCCAAAAGTTCCTGGAACACTTCCAGGGATGAGGCATCCACAGCTTCTCTGGGGGACCTGTTCCAGTTCCTCACCACCCTCACAGTGAAGAATTTCCCCTCAATAACCACAAGGACCTCTCTCTTCTGAGATCCGAGCCACAAGGGACGCCTTGCCAGGATGCAGCACTCCTCGGCGGGAGGGTGGTGGGGCACACGCGAGGCCCCGCGGCGTCCCTCCGCTACTCCGGCAGGGAACGGCCACGCTCGAACCCCCCACCGCACAGGGCCACAGCCTCGCTCGGCGTCCTGCGGGAGACGCGGGCAGGTACAAAACTCTTCTCGGCCGCGGTGAAGCCTCTCTCGGCGCCGAGCAGTCCTGTGAGTGTCCCGGGACAGGAGAGGGGCGCGAAAAGCCGCCGCTACGCACCCGGCCCCTCACAGCGCCCCGCGGGCCCTCTCAGGGCGGACCACAATTCCCAGAACGCCGCGCGCGTGGTGATGCTAGACGGCGGCGGGACTCGGCCAATGGGCGGGCGCGCAGGCACCGGGCGGGGAGGAGCGGCCGGTGGCAGCGGCGGAGCGGCGGCGGGAAGGGCGGGCTCGGGGCTCCACAGCAGCGGCGGGGACGATGCCGGTCCATTCCCGGGAGAAGAAGGAGAATAATCACGATGAGATGGAGGTGGACTACGGAGAGAACGAGGGCAGCAGCTCTGAGGAGGAGGAGACCGAGAGCTCGTCCGTCTCCGAGGAGGGGGACAGCTCAGGTAAGGCAGCGCCGCTGAGAGGGCGCCGCGGCGGCTCCCTCGGCGCTCAGTGCTGCCCCGGGGACAAACCGGTTCCGCCCCGGCTCTGGTGGCTGTCCGTATTCCCCCCCTTCCCCTCCCCCGTGACCCCGCCCCGGCCCAGCCTCTGCTTCGGCTCAGCGGCTTCTCTACGGGCCGCCGGCCAGGGCGCAGGAACGGGGCGGGGCGCACGGGCAGGGAGCCCCGCTGAGCCCCGAGCCGCGGGCTCTGGAGCGGACTGGTACCCGGCCATGGCCGGCTGGGCCGCGCTGCTCCGCTCCGGGCAGGAGCCGTGGGTTGTGCCCCGCTGGGCTTGAGTGCGTCCTCGCAGAGGGACTCCTCGCTGAGGTCTCCACTTAAGGGCTTGGCATATATACATTCGTGTGCATACGTGAACTCGTGTACGTACATAATAAGTGCGTATTTACGTGTAAGCTCATGAATTTCAACTAGGTGTTTTAAGTCCTGTCTTTGGAGGGATATTGGAAGCCCTGTCAACACCACTGGCCACTTTTGCAAATCACTTCAGCCTCTGCTCAGTTAAAGGTCCCTTCTTTTTTCCATAGTTTCCATCTGGACTGTAGATTTTGAATTACATTATTAGATGAAATCTAGCTTTAAAAGGATCACTTTTTCTATGCTTAATTTACACTGTATTATTAAGAAGCTCATTATTATCTGTTCTAAGTTTCCTTGTGATTACTACTTTCTGTCTTTGATCTTAAAACATGTTTCCAGGTGGTAACTGGTAGGAGTTTGTGGTGCCTCATTTGACTGGTGATGAGATGGAAGACAGTGGATGGAAAGGAAGTTGGACAGGGTTAGTGAATTGAGAAAAGTCCTGATGTCGATGTGGACCAGGACCAGTCCTAGTCCTCACATATGGTTCTGGCAGCTTAAGTGATTTAGTGCTGAGGCCCCTATATCACCAAATAAAAAGTGTAGAATATGCTGAGTTGGAAGGGACCCAGAAGGATCATTAAGACCAACTATTGACTCTGCACAGGACACCCAAGAAGCATACCATGTGCCTGAGTCTGGGATTAGGAAGGAGTAAATGTGTTTTAAGTGAATGTAGTCTGTTCATGTTTCTTTAAAACAATACAAGAAGCTCTCCAGATAATTTTTGTTGCATTCCACAGAGAAATGCTTTTAAGGGAGTACTTTAAGTGTGACGATTACAGAAAATTTCATGCTTGTCTCAGTGTCTTGACCAATATGAACATATTCCTTGTAAGCATATTGTTCCTACAGACTTAAAATTATTAGCACCCCAAGAAATAAGTCTCAGTTGAAATTAGTAATGAATTTTTTGTCGGATTTGTCATTTGCTTTACTTGCATTCAGCCTTCTTTGTTTTTCTGTTTCCACTAGATGCCTGAGAATACAAAAGTTGCTGTTATACGAAGCATGACTCATCCTTGAGAGCTGGCACTCTTTCTATTCTGTTCATTTTGATGTTATGTATTTAGTACAGGTGTTTTATTGACTTGGATATAGAATAGTTTGTTAGAGGTGAATAAAAAAAGCCACAAGTTATGCTCACTATCCCAGAGGAGAATTTGGCCATTTTTGGAAGCACTTTGTATAGTCCACAGCTTATTAAAAAAGCTATTTTAGGTGCTGTTAAATTTTCAGTGCTGTGTGGATTTTTTTTATCTTTAAACCAGGTTGCCCTAATTACTGTGTTAGACTGAGTATAGTAGGAAAAAACAGCTGTGATTTTGAAAGTGTTTTAGAGTACCCTAAATACTTTTTGCAGTATGAACCTGTATGGTAAATCTGAAATTTTGAGAGAAGATGGACCTATCAGCAACTGTTTTAATATGGAATGAGCAATCTTCCACCTCCTGTGATGTCAATTTTCAATTGGAAAGCCATGAGATTTGATCTTACAACATTTTACTTTTCAGCAATGCATATTCCATAGTCTGTATGTTGTTTATGGCCATGAGGAAGAAATTCCATAAGTGGAATGGAAGATATTCCATTAAATATATTTCAGTACTCTGAAAATCTTCATAATTTAATCAATCTTATTGGAGGAAGAATACAGATGAAACAATTGAGCTTGGCATGTGACATTTAATATCAATGATAGGGAGAATGACTTCTAAGCAGAAAGTCAAAGACTTTTGAGGGTATTTGTAGCTGAGAGGAGATAAGAGAGAGCTATGTGTTATTTCTTTATCTACAATGAAGTCAGCTATTCCCTCAGATGCCAATGAATAGCAATTTCCTTGCAACACAAGTTTAAAATGTAAGATGTAGTCCCTTTCCCCTCCAACAGTGGGTGTGCTCTGATCCTCAGCCAGTTCTAGTTTTCTTTGCTTTGTACTCCCTAAACATACACAAACAATAAAACCCATGTTAATTTAAGAAGAGCTTATGAGTGAACTTCTTACTAAAACATACTTAGAATCGAAAGCGTAGCAGAACGCATTTGAAACATGTTTGAGAATAAAGGGGAAAAATTGTGGTATCCCAGTGCTTGTTCCTCTTGGGTTTCACTGGGAGGTGCCTTCCATTTTAAAGAAGCTTTAATTTTGTAGCACAGAAATGCTTTAGGCAACTCTGAGTAATATGATTGCCACATTCCTTAAATCTGGCCAAATTATGAATTGCTAAATCGATTTTTGGCTTGGATATTGTGTCCAACAGTCACATAAAACTTTGTTCTTTCATATGATTTTCACCCTTATTCTGGGGTTATGGTTTTGCCTTACATTTGAGAACAATGTTTTAATATAAATAGTATCTCAACAGCCTGATATGTTCTTCCCCCACCCTCACCATGCATTGTATTTTTTTTAAGTTCCATCTTCAAATTTTCTTGCTCTGATTTTAAGTACTTCAGGTTATATTGTATTTTAAAACTTCCTTTTTGACCGTACTCACAGTAGTATGACAGACTGCACTAGGTTTTTAATTGGGACTCATAGTTGCCATTGTAATATTGATTGGCATTGCTGTGCTGACTGCTGGTTTTAAGGTCCAGGCCGGGAAGGTTAGTATAGTTTTTTAGTCTTAAAAGCTTGTGATGATTTCAGGAAGAACTTAAGTGCTGAGAGGTCTGAGTAGACAATCTGATTTAATGGGATCCTTCCAAGTAGCTAGTGGCCCTGAAAATACTCCTTTCACCTCATCAGCTTTACAAATTGCCATACTGTTTTGCAAAACAATAAGAATGAAGAATGCTGCATTCTGTAGTTGGTGCAGGAGACGGCATAAAGTGGTTAAACATGTTTGTTGGAAAAATGTGAGTGACAAAGAAGCAAAAAGCTCAGTTGTTTATAGCCTAAAAGAGTGATCCCTGCTGGGTTCAGGATCCTACTTTTCCTCTCTGTCAGGAGGTAGGATTTTTCTTGCCAGAATAACTGCTTACATAAGTAAGGGCTCCTTAGGACAGTGCCTTCTCTCAAGTATCTGGCCTGTTTGCACCAGTTCAGTTCCTGAGTGCATGGCCATCCCTCCTGCATGCCTGCTACTGGTTGATAGTGGTCAGCTATCAACTGAGGGCTAATTCCTGCAGATTCTGCTGTTATAAAGCAGTTTCAGTATCTGACTTTTGAATATGGCTTAACAAAACCTTTTTTCTTTTTTTTTTTTTCTTCTGGGAAGGCTGTGAAAGAGTCAAGAATTTTGTATCTGAGTTTCTCAGTTTTCTAGTATAAAAAAGGCCTGTGGAGGTAACAACTGATGTTTAGTATCATCAGCTGTCTCAATGGCAGTGTCAAAAGTTTTGGAAAAAATTGTGTATTTATGTTGTTTTATCTTCCTTAGGTAAATTATGAAAAGGAATCAGGAATATAAATTAAAATAAAATCTGTGAAAAGAGTTTAACATGAACTACTCTTGCTGCATAAAAGCATATAAAGTCAAGTGTCTGCAGTGTTCTAGACTTTTCAGGTTAAGAAATGTTTAATTGGAGTGATTTTGAATGCTCATTTAAATGAACTGCAGTTGTTTATACATTAATATTTCAACTTCAAAGAACTCGTCCAATTGGACAGGATGAAAGCTGTTTCAATATTATATGTTTCTTTTAGGAATATGAATAAAACAAATCTTGAATTTTATATGACAAATGTAACACTGAACTGTGTTTCCATTCCAGGGATTACTTTTGTTTGTACTAACCCAGGATACACTTGAATTTTCAGTGGTGGCTTATAACAGCTCGTGCTTAATGTTGTCTTTCATTTGGTGTGATATACATTGTTTAGTTTTTCTGTTTCATGCAGTCTTATGTATTCTTTGTATTTCAGTTATGAAATTACCCTTTTGAGGTCTTACAGTGCTGTTTTTTCCTGTTTTGAGGATGAAGAATTGCTGTTTATGGAGTTTATTCTAGAATTAGATCTAGGTTTCTTTCTTTGTAGCTTATGTGCCAAGTGATTTCTCATATTCTGCTTTATGAGAATAATAAGAGGGAAACTGTTCATGGCTATAATTCAGGCGCCCTTCTGCATTCACTAGAAACAAAATAATCACTTTATTTGGTTTATATTACATCATTAATTTTTTTTTTATTCTTAGAAATGGATGATGAAGACTGTGAAAGAAGAAGAATGGAATGTTTAGATGAAATGTCCAATCTTGAAAAGCAATTTACAGACCTTAAAGATCAGTAAGTATTTTAATGTTTCAAGTGCCTTGTTTGAGGATCCATTCCATGAAAGTATTGTGTGCAGCTGGTGTTTCTTGTCTTTCATATATGTTGATGCTATTTTGGAAAAGAGTTAGGACTGGGAATTCTGAAATTACTTGCAGGCAGTTGCTCTAGAATGTTTCTGTGTATTCATGTATTTTTTGTTTTGCTGTAAGGATGGTTTTGAAATATTGTTCCTGTGAAGGGTTAGTCTAGGTCTGTTGCATCAAACTCCCTAGTAGAACCAAGAAATTGGGATTTTAGGGAAATTTGAGATTTTGTTTAATTACTTATTCATTCAATATCATTCTCATACTTTTATATATGTGGGACAGACCTAAATGCATTGTCTTTTCTAAGTAAGGAATTAGGTTGGGTTTTTTTTTTTTACAGCAGTAGTTTTTATAGTTGGTAGCAATTAAAGTTTCTTGTGATTACTGCAAACCAGGTACCAGTACGAGATAAAATGAAAATACTGTTATTTTTCAGTCTGCCATAATACCTACATAAGTAGCTAGTAAAAACCTACTAAAAGGAAGAGATAAACTTAATAGCCACAGTTATTTAAAAGTGATTGTCATTTGTATTGCAGCCTGTGATTTGGATCATAGAATCATTAAGGTTGGAAAAGACCTCTAAAATATGAAGTCCAACCATTTACCTAACAATGCCACTAAGCCATGTCTCTGAGCAGCACATCTGTGCATATTTTTGAACGCTTTCAAGGATTCCACCATTTCCTTTGGCAGCCTGTTCCAATGCTTGAACACTCAGCGAAAGAAATTTTTTCTAATATCGAACCTAAGCCTCCCCTGGTGCAACCATTTTCTCTAGTTCTGCCTCTTGTTACCAGGTAGCACAGGCTGGCCCTCATCTTGCTGCAGACTTCTTTCAGGTTGTTGTAGAGAGCAGTAAGATCTCCTTGAGCCTCCTGTTCCCCAGGCTGAACAACCCCAGCTCCCTCAGCTGCTGCTCACAGGACTTGTGCTCCAGACCCTTCACCAGCTTCATTGTCCTTCTCTGGACACACTCCAGCAGTGTATGTGAAGTTAAATTTGTTTTAACTTTTAAGTTAGATGCATCTGTTCTAGTTTAAAATTGGTGGTATTTTGGCACCTAACTTAAGAAGGTACTTGGTAAGTGAAACCTTGAGAAGACCTGGTCTGTTCTTGGGCCATATGCTTTAATTGAAAACTTTGTTGTTCTTATGGTTCAGATGCATATTTATATTGTGAGATAGTTCTTTCTGCTACAGAGCTGAGACATATAACTTGCTTTGCGTAACAGGACACTGTGAGGTCTGGAAATAATAGGGTCTGGAAGGAATTGCCCAACAAGAAATTCCTTGCTGCAGTGTCTAGAGAAGACTGTTTGTCCTGCTCTTTGGGCTGAGAATGGAAGAACCTGGGAAATACAGCCAACTGATGAGTACTGGAGCCAGTTGGTACTGATTGGTTTGGCATTTGGAAAACTGTCAGCTTTTGAAAACTGTCAGCCATCTGCTCAACAGCTTGGATGACTGAAAACAATTTGTGAAAACAGATCTGTAAGAAGTGAATATGAAAGAGGATGGTCCTGAGAGGAAGGAAGCAAGTACTTCTGGGGGCTTGAGGCTTATAAATTGTGTTTGAGAAGTGGTAAGACTGTGGTATATGGAGGAAGGCATTGTAGAGACACGTTGGTTAGTTCAGAGATAAAGGTATTTGTGTGGGCTGGAGGAACACTGATGGTGGGGATACCAGAAATGGAGCATTAGAATGATGGAAGAGGGATTATAGGGAGAAGCAGCTGTGAATAGGGAAACGATGATATTGAGAAAGTAGAAAAAGATGCATAAACAATGGGATTTTTGTCACAACTAACAGCAGAGATGGTGTAATGATTGGGTCTGTCTCCTCGTCCATTTCAGCGAAACTGAAATTGGTTGTTATGAGATGAGTAGCATTTACAGTGGTTCAGTAGCGTTTCTTCATTTTAGACAAATCATTGTTTGAAAGTACTGGATAAATAGTTGCAGTCCATCAACTATTGCATTTTACCAAGACCTGACAGCACCCTGTCCATAACTGTTTGCTCTTATGTACCTGGTGCTTGGTGCTCTGTAATCAAATGTTAGTGACTGACCCAGTCAGGTGCACCCAGACTTATGGTCTGGCTAAATGATTCTGCTGTAGCTCTGTGCTAACCACCATGTGCAGAGCATGCTCCTCAAGGGTTAAGCCCAGCAAGCTGGGGTTTGATCAGCTGCAGGCTTTGTTAGCTGACTGCTGGACAAATCCTGGTGGCAAGGTGAACAGGCAGTTATTTCTCAGAAGTCTTGATAAATCAGTATACATGAACTTTATTTTGTCTAATTAATTACTTAACCGGTGCACTTTAAATAAGTAAAAAGCAGCATCCTTGTCCCAAGGACATCTGTTATGTCTGTGTAAACAGGTAGCACCTGATGTGCTTGTAACACTTGTAGAGTTTGTACGTTTGCTTTAATTTTACACCTTTTGATTGTGGGGTGCAAGGTGAAAAATGAGAACAGGAAAAGTTAGTTATATTGATGATTCTAACATGGAACACTAACACCTACAAGTACGTGGAGCTTTATTGAGATTGAAATGTTTGTAATTGATATTACATTAAATTCTCCAAAGTGCAAGCAGATTTGTTCATTGTCTGCCAGAAAATGTCAGCTTTTATGGACTGAATTTCAGGTAAAATAAAAATATTTTTAATTACACTTCCTTTTGGCAGGAATGTAATGTGTCAGAAATTATCTTATGATATTTATAATAGTATGCAACATGTAGATTTTCACAGGAGATGAATTGAGGGTTGCTTTATTAAGCACCTGCACCTCTTTTTCCTTTGTTTATGGTAGTGTGGGAGCAGATATGTGAGCATAAAATGTGAATGATCATTTCTATTGACAAACTGTATCTTTCTCTGTCATGACATAACCCAGTTTGTTCTTATGCACTGTATTACCTTTTCTTCTCCTCTTCCATGTTGTTTCATGTCCTATTATTAACAGATGTGCAGTTTTTTTTTTACTTCCTTAGAGATGGAGGTACATACAATTTTATCCTTTCTGCACTTCTGATTGTTTGCATTTGCTTTTCAGAAAGGTTTGGTAGAAATAAAATATGTTTTGGAAAAATCAAATGATAGCAAATCCTCATTTTGTTTCAGTGTTCCATAGCATTAACAAATACTTTAAAAATATTTCCCCTAACTTCTGTTTTACTTTAAATAAAATACATATTTTTATTTCTATTACTTTCAGACTTTATAAAGAAAGATTAAGCCAAGTGGATGCAAAGCTACAAGAGGTCATAGCTGGAAAAGCACCTGAATATTTAGAACCATTGGCAGCTTTACAAGAAAATATGCAAATCCGAACCAAGGTGGCAGGTAGGCATGTAAAAAGAGTATTGCTGTTTCAAAGTATAAACTTGTTATGCATTTTAAGGTTAATCTTCTGTTTTCTTTAGAATTGTTGAAGGAGTGTGTTTTAAAGTTAGAAATATTGTAGCATAATTTTAAATATGAAGTAGTTTTTAAATCGAAATGAGTATGTTGCTTACCTCTGTGCATAAGTTGCTTGTTAACATCCCACTAAAAATACGGCTTTTTTTAATGTTTCACTTAATAGCTGCCTGTCTTTGTGTAGTAAGAACAAAATCAGTAAAAGCTAATAATTTTTTAGTAAGAAGGTTTGGGATCAAGTCTACACAATGGTCACTCTTGAAGAGATATGTAGGTACTATGTCATTAAATGTTTGCTATCTAATATGATGATATTTTTTCCTGCTCTTCTGGTCTGTGTCTCTTCTCTCTTCCTATCCTTCTGTTCTGTCTAGGGAAGGAGGAAAAATCTCTTGGCCTTGGTTCTTTTCTCTCAGCAGAATTTTAGTTATTAAAAACTAAGGTTTATACAGGTTTTTGCACTCATAGAAGAAGGCAAGAACATTTATCTACTTGCATACAACCATATATTCATATGAAATGGTAATATTATAGGAAGACAAAGTTCTGTACTTCCCTACTGTAAATTTGTTTCATGTTACAGTTTGATTCCGTTAGGATTCAGCTGTCTAAGGGTTACATAACACAGGTTGTCAGAGAGCCAAAAGACAGACACTTGTGATCTCTGTAGGTAGAGAAGCAGTGTCTTTTCTAAGAAATTTAGCAGCAACATGGTGTAGGCTAACTGAAAAATGGCAGGCCACCTTATACTTTTCATAATACTAGTGCTGTTTCATTACTACCCAGTATGTCCTTCATTGTTACTTCTGACTTTGAGAATTTGAAATCTTTTGATCTGTTGCATTTCTGTCCCTCCAGGTCTTATCTATAATGCTTTTTCTCAGCTGCTAACCCAGCATTACTGGGTTTTAAGTTCTTAGCCCAAATTTACGTGGCTGGTCCTAAGCAGCCCACTTAGGCTTTGCAGGAGGATCTCAGTTAAACTTGCAAAAGGTTTGATATAAAAGTAACCTTAATCCAGGCCTTTCATTTTCAGTTTTAAATGTGGCTGTCCATCAGTGCTTTCATGTAGGTAGTAGGTATGGGATATGCAGCATATTACACATTCTCTTGATTGGTCTTCAGCACCATCAAGGAGCCATCTTTCAATGTAAAAAAAGCCCAGCTTAAAAACTAAAGTTTCCTTGAGGCTGAGAATAGAAAGTAGGAGGTTTTTTTCCATTTGTCGCCAACTGAATGACCTTGATAAAATTATTCCAGAGAAAGCAAGAGACTGCAGAACTCGCTTATTTGCTCCTGCTGTCTGAGAGCCTTGACAGAAGTGGGTAATAACAGGACTTGAGTTCCATCAAGTAACCCATAAGGACCTGTGGTTGCCTAAGAAAGGGGAGGAAGTGGTGACAAAACCCCTAAACTAAACTGTATTTAGCTAAACTTCGGATATAATTGCATCTGTGTTAGAAAAGAAACTTGTATTCCTCAGCTCTCTAAGGCACTATTGACACAAAATGTAGATCTTGACTATTACAGCAAGTCAAAAAAACCTGTTTCTTCCAAGATGGTTCATACCTATATTTTTCAATTTCAGGCAAATAAACAGTGACCTAAATATGCCAGTCATCCATAAATATTAAGACAATAAAAGCCATCATAGCATAGCAATGTATGAAAAGACCATTTTGAATTCTAGAACAGCTTCACTGTGGAAAGGTGATTGATGCACTACTTAGTGGTTGGTTTTTCAGAGAGATTGTTGCTAGTAGTTCTGTTCCCCCAGTAGTGTTCATTTAGAGTAAGTTGAACTATAAGGGGAGTTGGTTTTGGAAGTTCTTTAGTTGCAAGACACCACCACTGTGTGCAAACTTAACTCCTCAAGTTTCTAATCTGAAGGAATATAAGTGTTTTCTGTTGAACGCATTGAATATATTAAATCAAGTTCTGTAGATGCTAGCCAGATATTACATTTCAGGTACCTCTCAGGTGTTTTTCAGCTGCTTAATGGACACATTTCCAGAAATGTCTAAAAATGCTCCTAATGCTGAGAACTGGTATCCTTAATCTCAAGGTGACTGTTTTTAAAAATGGTACAGTCTTGTTAATTATTGTAATTTAGTTAGGTCATGCATTATAAAGTAAGTCTTATTCCAAATATTAATTTGTAAAACCTTTTACTTTCAATCAGCTTTCTAGCTGTTTTAAAACCCCAAAACCTTATTTTAAACTAATTAGAAAATAGAAGAGGCCATTCAGTACCTAAGATTGCAAACTGATAATATTCAGTACAGTTTGATCAGAAATATGAAATAGGCATATTGCCTAAAGTTAGTGTGACCACTGGTGTAGTTTATTGACTGACAGGAAAAGGAGTTAAAATAGCATTTAGTTTTTCTCAGATCTTCAGAATTAGGGATTCACTTGTTCTTATTTTTTATTCTTTTAAGCAGCCAGCCACTCTAAGTGCCTAATGTAATATATCTGTATTTTCCACTGTGGTCGTGTGTTGGGACTTGCACACAGTCTTAAAATAGAATTCTGAAGTTGGATATTTGCTAAAGAAAGTAATATTGCTATAATTTGTCTGATTGCAGGTATCTATAGAGAGCTTTGTCTGGAATCTGTGAAGAACAAGTATGAATGTGAAATTCAAGCCTCTCGACAGCACTGTGAGGTTGTGCCAGCTGTTTCACATTGATAGCTAATCTCATCTAACTTTACTGTCTGTCTTGCTTTTCAGGTTCAGTGCATGTTTTTATTATTACTGTTATTTGCTATTTGAATGCAACTGCTGTGTAATATTTAGGCCCATGCAAGAGGTTGTTCAAAGCATCTGAAAATTAGAATCATAGAATGTGCTGATTTAGAAGGGACTTGTCGAGATCATCTATTCTAATTCCTGGCCCTGTGCAGGACACCGAAGAATCAGGCCATGTGCCTAGGAGTGTTGTCCAAACACTTCAGACAAGCTGGGTTCACTTTTCTGGGGAGCCTCTTCTAGTGCTCAACCACCCTCTGGGTAAAGAACCTTTTCCTGATACTCAGCCTAAACCTCCCCTGGCTCAGCTTCATGCCTTCTCCTCAAATCCTGTCCCTGGTCACAAGAGTAAAGAGATTGGTACCTGCCCTTCTGCTTCCCCTTGTGAGGATATTGAAGACCAAGATGAGGTCTCCTTTCAGTCTCCTCTTCTCTAGGCTGAATAGACCAAGTGACTTCAGCTGCTCCTCATATGGCTTCCCCTCCAGAGCCTTCACCATCTTCCTGGCCTTCCTCTGGACACTCTCTAGTAGCTTAATAGCTTTCTGATATTTTGGTGCCCAGAACTGCCACCAGCAGTCAAGTGCTCTGCCCCAGTGCAGAGCAGAGCAAGACGATGCCCTCCCTTGCTTGGCTGGCCATGCTGTGCCTGATGCACCCCAGGACAGGGCTGGCTCTCCTGGCTGCCAGGGCATTGCTGGCTCAGATACAGTTTTCTGTCAAGCAGAGCCCCCAGGTCCCTTTCCATGGCACTGCTCTCCAGCCTCTCATTCCCCAGTCTGTCCGTACTTCCAGGATTACCCTGTCCCAGGTGCAGAATCCAGTACTTGTTCTTTTTAAACTTCATGGGGTTGGCAATTACCCAGCCTTCTGATTTGACAAGGTCTCTCTGTAGGGCCTCTCTGCCTTGAGGGAGTCAGCAGCCCCTCCCAGTTTAGTGCTGTTGCCAAACTTAGTATTTCTTTGAGACCCATGTCTGAGTTGTTAATGAAGATGTTGGACAGCTTTTTATTAGTTTGGCTTTGCATATATATATATATATATATATATATATATATAGTGCTAAGTCTTCTTAACATTATCAAGTTCTTATTAATAGATTCCCACATAATTTTTTACCTTTTTAATAAAAATATTGGATGTAATTTTAGCAAAAAATGCCTTACATTTTAATATCAAAACCAAAGAAGTCTTTTTGAGATGCATCAGACAGCTACTGATAGAGTTGTCATTTCAAAAGCAATTACAAGAAAAATATATTTCTCTCCTTGAACATAAAGGTTCCTGTTCACGTATCTAAATACTGGATACTGTAGTACAAACACTCAAGTACATGTATGTCCAATGCTGTACATAGCTGCTTAGTTCCTGAGCTTTTCATCATAGTATTCCTCAGCCCCTTACAGTGGCTTAAAGGTGTTTTCTTCTGAGTGGTTCACTATATTCCAGAATTCCTTTTTCCTATTATACCTTATAAAGCAAGAATATGCATGTGTACTTTAGACATGTTTTCCATTTTCTTGATGCCTTGGAAAAGAATTAGGTATTATGAAAGATGACTCATTACTGGCTTTGTTCCTGTGGATACTCCTGAGGCTGGACAGAATCCTGTAAGACTTGCAGGGTCCCTTATCCATGATTGAATGATTTGCTTTGGCTGTGTAGTATTCCTCTTTGAGGTGGTCTTTGTCCCTTGTTTTGCTGTTATGTGAAACATTCAGAATTCACCATGCAATACAAGTCTCTTGGGAGGAAAAGCTTTATTAAGTCAGAAATGCTGCTTGTAGAATTACTGTTGGCTCTGGAATATAACTATTCAGCAAGAATGCCTCTGATGCCTGTAATAGCTTTTCACACCTTATTTGTTACCAGCTATGTGAAGCAGAACACATGTCTAAACACAAGCACTATTTAATTTTAAAGTGCAATTTTTAAATGGTCTCGGAACAGGTAACACTCAATTGTCACTTCAGATATATGTAAAGAGGCTTCTGCTTTTTAAATTCACCTGGGAAATGTTTTTTATAATGACGGGTTGAAAAATATGTGCAAGGAGGTCTTCAGAATTTGAATACTTTGTAACTTGAGGGAATGATAAGCCTGACAATCATTTAGTGGAATAGGGTTCTTTGTCCATTCCTTGACTGATTTGCTTCACTCTAGCAAACTAGCTTGAGCACAGGTAAAGGGACTTTTCTGTTACTGTGCTGTGCTGTGGGCAAGAGCAGTTGAGGTGCAGACATCTGCTCATTTGGCTGTAGGGAACTGCAACTTCTGACAGAGACATGGTAGCAGATAGCGGGATGCATTGACTTGAGCTGCTTACACTGCTTTTTCAGTAACTCTGTTTTCCAGAGTTATTGACGATATTGCTCACTGAAAGTGAAAATCGAACAATTGGCTGTATTTTCTACTCATAGTTTTGGAAATGTGCAAGTTTTGAAAGAGCAGTAAAGTTATTTCCTTAAGGCTTGGAACTCAGCTTAATTCCAAGTTACTCTTGTAGAGAATTTAGTGGGTTTTCATGCTAAAGAGTAACTGATCTGTAGGATACTGTGCAATTTAGTGTAGGAGGTGGCTTTATAAAAAACTTTCCATGAAAACATTAGCTTTTGTGGTTTGTAATGAAAGGTGGCTTAGAGGCTACTCCTTTAGTTACCCATTGTGAATAAATCTTTTCTATCCACAAAAATACTGTGTTTGTGTCAAAATGCAAAGAGTTATTCTGGAGAGATAGATGCATTCTTTTAATTACTCTTGGTACCAGAAGTTGATAAATATGTAATTATATTTTCAGTTGTGCTAAGTGAGTGTGCTGTCTTTAAAGAGCTAGGATCTCATGCTAAGAAAGTGGATAGAAGGAGATGGCATATGCTTTGTGGCTTCTAAAAAAGCTGTTCTTATGCTCCTTCCACTGAAGCCCTAAATTGTCAATATTTAGATTTTTGAACTCACTAACATAAAAATCTGTAACCTTGCTTTTATAGAGTGAGAAGCTTCTCTTATATGATACTGTACAAAGTGAACTAGAAGAGAAGATTAGAAGACTTGAAGAAGACAGACATAGCATTGACATTACCTCAGGTGGATGGAAATTCAGTTTGCTTTTTTATTTGGTTTTAATCTACTGCTGGGTTCTGATTAGTTGACTGTACACATAGTATGTCTGGTGAGTTTTTGGTTATCTGGTAGAATGCTGTTCAGCTGTAGATTTGGGCAGGGGGTTGAATTTAAACTTCAGCTTTAGTTTAATAGTTGTCAGCATCCCTTGTTTGTTTTGAGAGTATTAAACTCAGCATAATCTTGTAATCTTGTCAGCATAATCTTGTAATTCTTTGAATCTTGAATAAACACCTTTCTTCTGTTCAGAAACTGCATCTCCTGCAAATGTTATTTTTTTGTTTTGGACAATATTTTCTGCTATAAAAAGAGCAAAACATGTAAGTGTTTCTGATTCATAGCATGTTTTTATTGTATCTTTTCAGAATTATGGAATGATGAGCTCCAGTCCAGGAAGAAACGAAAGGATCCATTTAGCCCAGATAAGAAGAAACCTGTTGTTGTATCAGATATCCTTTGACTGAAATAATCGTTCTTTTCAGTTTTATAGCTAATTTTATTACGTGTCATTAATATCAAATTGAAGTGATAATGCATTATCAAAACTGATTTTTGCATGGCAGACATTATTCTAATTCAGATTAGAGAAGCCATGTTGACACATCCTCCCATCGTGAAAATTGAAATTACCATTCTCTTACCCAGCTACTAGTTTTAAATGGAAAATGTTTTTAAAAGTGATTTTTTTAACTCTTAAAGGAAAAGAGTTACAAAGCAAAAGCAGAATCAAGCTAGGCCACTTGAACTTCACCAACTGACCATATAAATAGCATTGGATTCTGTGAATTATGGGTTACTCTGCTGTTTTAGAATATGTTCCAAAACTAAAATACTAATATAGTATTAGGTATAAAATCTCAGCAATTTCAGGCTATTTATAAAGCTAAAAATCCTTCAGTTTTAAAGTAAACAAATTTATTCTTTTTGATTGTAGTTTAGAAATAGTTGTGAACTTGTCAGATAAGTGTCAGAAATTTTAGCCAGCTTTTTATTTTAAATTTTTTGCTATTTAGAGGAAAGCAAATTTTAAAGTGGGTAAAGATTTTTAAAATTTCAAATGGTATTTTAAGTTTAAGCTTGCTCTCCATTTTAGGAGATTCTTTTTTTGAACATCCATAGCACCTTTTGCTAAGCTTAGTTTTCAGAGATGAAATGGGTAGAAACAAAGTAGAAAGTGAAGTAGAAGTGTACTATATGAAGTTCATGTATTGCAATTGATAGTTTAAGGAAGGGGGCTCTGCCTTTCTGCCTCCTGTTTTTTAGATATTTGGTATTCAGATATGTGGTGCTGACCATAATTTTGTCTTGAAGATCCATGATGTAGAATACTGCAAAAATAATTATTTTATTTAAGCTGATACTAGTTTAGGTGCTGTTTTGCAGTGGTACATTGAAATTGCAATGAATTTTTGTTGTAATTTGAATTGTTGCAAATAGAATAATTTTTGAACTGTTAGGAATGGAATGGTTGTATCTCAGCTGTTTATCCTATCCTTATGTTGAACTCCAGTAGCCCGAGTATCTACATACTATTATTACCTCTTTTAATAATTCTTAAAGTGTACTTCTTGGTTGCATAATTCAAAGATGGATGTGTTTGCACTGAGCTTTTACTTTGTGTTAGTATACTTTTAGAGAAAGATCTGCAGAACAGAAAATACTCTACAAACATTAGAGTATTTTCATTATTTCTGTTTAAAAGAGTTTTCCCTAACATTTCCACGCCCTTATATAGTTTATATGTTACAAGACCTTGATATACTTGAAGACTGGACAACAATAAGGAAGGTAAGATGGAAGGATGAATGCCAATGCCTGTGGATTTAGTTGGGTTCATGTCTAGTCCTTCTGCTACTTAAAAATGTGTAACTGGATTTCTTACATGATCAAAACACTAAATAGATTTTTATTTCTTCAGTAGTCAATTAATCCTTTCACTTCAAGCTGTGTTATTGCTATTTCTTCCAATTCTACCCAAATCATAGAGAGGAATCCATTAAAGGGGTGCAAGAAGGTACCTCTAAAATGGGGAGTCCATAATTTTCCAAAAAGTGAGCCTAAAGCCTGCGTTAAGTGGATCTGCTTTCTCATAGTTTAGGCTAACTGGATATAAACTATGATAGGATAGTGCTTCACATTTGCTTTATGTGAAGGTTTTTTTAAATCTCATATGGCATGTTTTCATATTGTAAGGTTTTTATTTTAAGAAGATTTCTGTGCTTTGACCTCTCCTTATGCATTTTTAACATAAAAATGGGGAGCTGTGTTTTTATCAGATTACAAGAGAATCATGGTTTATAGAAGAGAAATTTGTTTGTCAATTGATATATTTGAAAAAATAAATCCAGGTTTTAATTGCATAATGCCTTTTTCAGATGGTAGGACTGTTGAAGGATCTTGCTGTAATGAAATGCTATCCTTGCCTTGCCCCTGCAGTCAGAAAGCTTCCCCTAGTATCCTGGTGCATCCCAGCTTATGGAATAGCAATCCACTTAGGTGAATTCAGAAACTTGGTGAGGAGTTGTCTGAGTCAGTTTCTATCCTGTTTTTTTCCCTGTACTTCTTTCCTGAAGAAGAAGTAAAATATGACCTTTATATGAGAACTTGTCTGACTTTCTCTCTCGCATCAGAGGAACAGACATAAAATTTCTTTCCCTAGAGTTGTTTTTCTGTAGTTTTACATAATTTTAAACAATAGCAACACACCCAGGATCTACTAGGGCTTTGCCTTTTCTGGAAATAATTTTAAAAGTCCCCAAAAAGCAAACAAATGAACCTCCAAAACCTCTTCAGTGCTTTTTTTTTCCCCCCAAGGTTATGTGTGGTCTGGAGTTTACATGAAGTAATATTTGTGAGCTTATAACATATAAATTAAAAGACTAGGTTGTTCATACAGCATTTTGTTTTTCAGATTGAATTAATGTAATTTTGTATTTTCTTGACAGAATTATATAAAACAATTTTGAAGATTTAATTTAGAAAAGCTTGAGTTATTGAAATCAAAACTTAATAAAGAAGGTGATTTTTTTTTTTCACCTTCAGAATGCTTTTTTATTTAGCTACCGAGTCACCACTGAACACATTTTTATTTTAGAATTCTCACTGTATTTTTGGCGTGTAAATGCAAGTATACACTTGCATTTAAAAGCAAGTACCACAGTATGTTACTGCACTACTAAAGCTGGCAGTTAAGACAAAATGACTCTGCCTGCTGACTAACTTTAATTTTCTTTTGTGTTTCAAGGCAATGGCTACGCTGGGACCACACAGGGTAAAGCCAGAACGTAAGTAAACATGGTCTAGTTTCACAAGACAGAACTTGCTGTGTCCAATGATGCAAACTGCATCCAGGCAGATTGTATTTATTATAGTACTGGTATAGTGATGGAGGATGGGGTGAAGTAGCTGGAAGGTGTGGCTTTTGTCTTTCTCCTCTCTCAGGTGCTGATACCTGTAGTTTGACTGCTGTTGCTTCTGTTGACACAAATTTTAGAAAATTATAAAAAGAATTCAGGCTTCTAACGGTGGTTTACAGCAATTCATATTGGCAAGCTATGCCAGTGTTTGCACGAGATTAAGCATAAAGCTGCGAGCATCTGGACCTTTCAGGTGCATTTCAAAGTTTGCTCACATTGACTGCAAGCTATAACTGAAAAAGCAGAGCTGTGGGAAAGGAGTGGTATTCATATTTGCATATTTGGCACTGAAGCATGTTCTTGCAAACATCACATATTTGGAGGTGAGGAGAAGGGACAATATACACGTAGCTGATAGCTTCTATTTGAAAATGAAAGCATAACTTTTAATAATCTGACTGGAAATAAAAAGGTATATTGCTTCCAATTTTCCAATGCAATTAAGAGAAAGACTACTGTTGGGAAAAATGTCTATTCTGTGTAAATAACTTGATGAAAGTGTATTTAACCACCTAACTGATTTCTGTGAAGTTAATATTAAATCACTTTTATTACTTCATTTAGCACCTGTCAAATTAGAAAAGCACCTACATAGTGCTAGATCTGAAGAAGGAAGACTCTATTATGATGGTGAATGGTATGGACGAGGGCAGACGATATGCATTGATAAGAAAGATGAATGTCCTACAAGGTAAAGATTATTTAGCCTTATGCAGCTCTGTACATTCATATTAAGCAATAACTAGGATGATGGCATTGAAGAGTAAGGCCTGTGTGGAAATACTGATACCTCAGTGGCATTTACTAGTTTACATTGCAAGACAGGTATTAAGATGAGTGCTGACTTGTGATAGAGGCTAGTAAAGATTGGAACTGACTGAAGGGTTGGCAAGTTAGAATCTCTCTTAACAATTTAAGATGTTACTAGTTTCTGATAGCCTTGGAGTAGTCTTTTTCCTAGTATCTTGGAAGCTTGTTGCTTTGAGAATTTGATCTGTTTGCCCACCCAAAAATAATTATGGAAAAACACTTTATGCTGTTGAAGATAAGCTTTGTTTTCCATTGATTAGTTCTCTGAAAGAAGAGAGGAACTTTTTAATTATATTTTCTTCTCTTAAGAAACATTCTACCTTGGAACAGTCTAAATATCAGAGTGCAAATTTTGTTGAACATTTAAGATATATAAATGTGTTTTCTCTGTTTGGATAATATTTGTAAATTCTAAAGGTATGAATATATTTAAAATTAAATTTATATCTTACCTTTTACTGAATGGGGCAAATAAGTCTAAGCCTGGTGTTGATGAAATATTCACATGTAGTCAGGAAAATTGATTTTAATTTTATATGTCAGTAGTTTACTGTATAACTGGCTGTTTCTTTTCTTCCTTATGTATGGTGTAGAGGAACAAATTTTGGTGATTTTGGTGTTTCTTCAGGGCTGAAACAGGAAGGTATTTTAGTAAACTACAGATTGTGTCTGAAATTAAAAAAACCTCTGGAATAATTTATCAGAACACAGCAGTTGTACTGGGCCAAGTAAAGATCTTAGGATCCAGTGTCTGACAAAAGCTAAAAGCTGATGCTTAACAGGGCAGTCATGCAGTGGAGCTTTCCTGGGCTTTCAAGAGCCCCACAACTTCTAAGACTGGAGGGACTTGTCACACTCAGTATGCGATAGATCTTTGTTAACAAACTGTTTTGATCATTGATTGTCCAACTTTTTCTCAAGTACTTCATATTCAATGTAATTTCAAGGCTTTTTCTTGTTTTTTTCTTTTTACTGTGGTTTATTGTTGTGTTTTCTCTGTGTGACTGTTGTTCTTATAAACAATTAAAGTATTTGTACCTGTTAGGGTTTTCTTGTAAGAGAATAAAATAGATGTCTGAAACATCAGCTACCTTCAGTAAAGACACATGCAGTTGTCAAGGAATTCTGTTAAAACTATCCTTAGAGTAGTGCTAGTATCTTTTGGGCCTAGCATTTACAACTAATGCATATTTTCATTTACTGTGTGGAAATACAGCTGCAGTTTTGAGGTTATTTTTAGCTTATAAGCTTTCTAAATTCTTCTTGTTTTTCTTCCCCTGACCCTTCTTCCCTCATTTTCTGTAGTGCCATAATTACAACAATTAACCATGATGAAGTTTGGTTTAAAAGACCGGATGGAAGCAAATCTAAGCTGTATATTTCTCAGCTACAGAAAGGAAAATATTCAATAAAGCATAACCACAACTGACCGTTGCTCACCGGATGTGAAACAAGTGGTATTGCCATGCGTGATGTGCCATGGGGTGAAAATTGTATTTAATAGTGTTTTGTATTCCTTATATATTTACAGCAGTATCTAATGTGTATTGGTCGTGCTGTATGTAAGCTTCATATGGACGGCCTTCAGAAACCTGAGGAGGGTAAATCCTGTTAACAGATATTTTGCTTCTAAATTGGGTCCAGTGCCTAAGATGTGAAGTATGCTCTTCAAGTATAACGCTTCAAAACTTAACATATTTGTAATTTAAAAAAATTATTTTTCCATTGGTGACCAGTTGATGTGAAAAAAATGATAACCATAATTACCAGCAACTCACTTTATTTTCAGTGACTGTGTCATGCTTCTCTTGTGGATGTAAATTTAGCCTGCTCAGCTGTTGCTTTTGAATAGATTGTAAAATGCATAAGTATCCTTTTATCCAAAGTGTACTGATTTATTTAAATTATTGCCCTCAACAGCTCTGCTAGTACTGACTGTGTTATATTTTGTAAGGTTTGCAACATTGCTTGTAATGAAACAAAGCCAATATTTTGAACTATGTTTTTGAAGAGCACTTTTCTAGTGTCGGACCCTGTTCTATAGCAGACAAATCATTGGTGATGTTTTTTCTTGATTGCCAGCAAAATTTATGCATAAGGTAGACAGTGTTGCTCCAACCTGTGTTATATGTTGCCCACAAAGAACAACTGTGGGGATGGTTACATAAATGCTGTTGCATGGCCTGCATGTTTGGTCCACAGTTGTATGAAATATGACGAATTTTTGTTAGGGAAGGAATATATTTCCCCGGAAGTCATCTATCTAGGAGAATTTACACTGAGGTTTTCACCAAACACTATTTTCAAAATTTCTGTGCCCCATTTCATCTTACTGTACACCAGAAGTATTTAATGCAGCTTAGGAAGCTGAGTGTCTTTTCAAGTCTTGCTCTTTTAGCCACAGAGAAAAGTCCTGAATCCTTGATGTTACTGTGATGTTCTTCGAGCAACTAGAATGATAGATGGGATTGTTGAAGAATTGTTAATGCGTTGGTTATGTGCACTTTAATCTCCACTTAATGATGATTCTTCTTGGAGAAAATAAAGCATCCATTTGCTTTAAATGATCACAGCAAATAAATATTTTTATTGTAACATATAAATTAATCATCTCTTCTAGTGCAGGGTGGTAAGTACTTTCCAAATGCCAAATCAGTTTCTGCTGAGTGATGCTTTTCTACAATTGTATGACATTATAAATCAAATGTACATAAAGTATCAATTGACATGTTGGCTTTTAGCAATATGAACTGTATGTATACAGTTGTTTGATAAACCTTTTGTAATTAAATATTTGCATTTTTTTAACTTAGTATATAAATAAATGATCTGTGGTAGTGGATATCTTTTTTGTTGTTTTGCTCTTTGATTTTCTACTCTTGTTGGAATTGTTGATCTACCATATGGCAAAGGGAAATATTTTTAAATAATCAGAAGACCTAAAGCTTTTAAAAAAATTTTTTGACTTGCACTTTTTTCTTTGGATTTTTGAGAGTACATTGTATGTATACATTTTGTTTGTTTTTACAAATGTTTAGAAAATATTTTTTGGAAGCTTTATTCTGTGACACTTATAAATCAAACATAAGCACTGTTAAGAATTTCATAACTGTTGACACACTTGAAATCATTTGTATTTAGGCCATGCTGGATACTCTGGACTGGTTTTGTGATTCACCCCTTTCCTTTTACATCTTCCGTATTTTGCATCTCTCTAGTTGCAATAGGTTATTCCTTCACCTTTTTCTCTTTTACAAAGCAAAACTTTCCTTCATAGAGCCTTTGAGTTTGGACTGACACTTTGTGAGTGTGGTTTCTTAATTCAGAAGAAACATCATTCATATCAACATGAGAGGTAATAATCATAGCAGTGTGAATTAGGGATCAGACAACTGGGACCTACTCATTCCATTACTAGAATACAGGAAACTGAGCTGTGGCTTTCCTTTTTGACATGTCATCATTTCTGTGTATGTGATGGGAGAGCTGTAAGGTTGGTTTTTGTTTATAACTGGTTAATTATTTCATGCTTAGGTGAATCATAGTTGGTACATGCTTTGTATCCTTTTAATATTTGAACAGGTAATGTTTTGCTTGATCCAACATAAAATGTAAGAGAGGTCTTCCACAGATTTTAGTCCTTTGAAATAGAGACATTGTTAGCCTCTTGTCCTTCTGTTTTATCTTTTACACCACTGCATTAAATTTTTTCAAGCTTTGGTAGCATTGTTTTAACCTACAAATTGGATTTAGATCTGTGAAGTGCTGAAAGGAGTTCTGTAATATGTGAAAAATCATGTAAGTAAAGAACATGAGGCACTGAGTGACAAAAGTAACTTTCTGTATATACATAGAAAAGGCTTCTCTGTCAATAGTTATGTTTCAGAGGAGATGCAGTTTGGTTTTTGCCAAACACATGGAGCAAATTGATCTGCTCATCTTTCCCACAATGAAGTGTCAGATATATTTAGTTGGAACGCAATTGATTTAACCTGACGATACTTAATGTAAGTATGGTGTGGAGTTTAGCTTAGGTATGTCGTAATAAGCAGGTCTTAAACTTTCCAAATGCATTTGAATTTTGGCACTTTATCGTAGTGTTTGTTTTTAAACTATAAAAAAATGGTCTATTTATAGTTTGTGAACATCTTACTCTATTTGTAATCCAAGGCCTGTGTAAGTAGCTCACCACCCCCATCAAGTGGTAAGAGATGATTAAGTGAAATTTTCACTCATTTTGAAATCTCTGCTGTCTCCCAACAGTAGGTTCAGTTTGTTCTGTGGGAGGTTTTGTTCCGTTTTATTCTTTTTCTTTTAAGTAGAAAGAAAAAAATAGGTTTAGACTTTTATCAGAAGAGAGATGTACTAATACATCTTCCCGTCTCCTGGAGAAATTCTTCAATTATTACTGTGGGAAAGAATAGCCTTTCCCCCCCACCCCCACCCTTTTTTTAGAGGACAAGGGAGAGAGGTAAGGAGAAAGAAATCATGTGTCCTATAGACTTTGCATTTAAATAGCTAAAATCTTCAAGGCTTTAATCCATATGATACTTTGAGCAACCTGCTCTAGTGGAAGGTGTCCCTGCCCATGGCAGAGGGGATGAAACTTGGATGATCTTTAAGGTCCCTTTCAATCCAAACCTTTCTATAAGTCTATGATGGGAGATTGACAGATGACAGCCCTGTCCACACAGCCTTTTACATGTGGCAAAGTAAGCTCTATTCTGAGGGCACGTGATCATTCCTAAGGAAGTTCTTAAATATGCTATTCCCAGGCAGAAGCACGGTTGCTGCTGGAATTAAGACCATTACCTCTGGAATGGAATTTGCAGTCTGTAATTGAAGCAAAAGCACAGCATGTATTTAGTAAACTTGACATTTCCTGGAAATGCCAGGAAATGTAGTTGTATGGCATTATGTATGCTTTTGTTTCTCTGCATGGAAAATGGTCCTGATGGATCAGATGTGACTTCTACCATTTAAGACTCATTACTGTTTTTTTCTGGAAAAAGCTGAAAATTGATGTTTTGAACTGACTCTTATTTCAATGTGCTGGCAGTCCTGCAGACCTCACTTCTAGGAATTTAACTTTCCCAGATGTTGCATGAAAGGTCTGAAGGCTGAAAATAATCTGACAGATTCCCTAGCCCTAGTCTAGGGCTAGATTAATTTTTTGTAAGATTTGACTTGTTAGATTTTTTAAAAATCTGGCTTAAATTTTAGAACATAGTAATTTCTTCTTTGAAAAAGAGAAGAATACAGTTCAAGAGGTGCTTAGCAACAGTAGAATTTATATGCTTTATTAAGGAAAGAATATCTTCAGACATCATCACTGTCTTCACAAATAAAAGCAAGCTGGAATAGGACAACAGAAATTAAAATAATAGGCATTATTTCATTAAACAGAGCAAGATTAGTGGATTCTCCTTTTCCTAGAAGTAAGATAGATCTGAATCAACTGGCCAGAGTTGGAACACTGAATTTGCTTTCCTTCATCCCCCTGCTGCCATGCTCTGGAGATCTGTAACGGTGAAAGCCTGCCTGCAGGTGGCAGTAAATTGATGCTGAAGCTACTTGATGGTAGTTCAGAATTTTCTCTCTGGATCCTGGTAGATTTTTTTTTCACAGTTTCTCTTAGTTATAGCTCAACTACAACTGGTTTTAATCCTAATGCATACTAATTAAGGGATATTTGGAAAGAACAGTACTCAGAGTTCTAAAGGAGGATTATCTTTTGCTACTATACTGTGAAAGAAAATCACTATGTAAAGGCTTAGGAAGGAACAGAAATGGATTATAGAGTCTGTCTAGTTGCCATAGAAACAAAATATGTAATTAAACAAAATGAAATACATCTCTTACACTGATCAAAGTGTTAAGGAAAGGTGGGACAATACAATGAGTGTTTTAACCTGCAACACCAAACCCAGAAATAAAAAGTGGGTTCAGGTTTTTTTTTCTGATGCAATTTTCACTTACTGCCCTTTTTGTGCTTGGTTAACTAAAACCAAAAATGTGATGTTGTGCTTCCTTGGGTGAATCTATAAAAAGGAGTGCCAATAATAATCAGCAGTAAGTAATGCAGTGCAAATTTACGTCAATACTGTTGCAGGTTAATAGCATTAATATTATGTGATACTAATAATACAATTAAATGAATCTTAAGCACATGCCTTTTTTGGAAAAAAGTATGAACAGTTTCATTACACTTTAAAATAATTTTTAACAGATCACTTTAATGTTTCTTTTTCTATAAGATTATGCAAATAGTTTTTTACCCTTACTCTATAGCTAATAAAGACAATTTCTTAACAAAAAATACGTGTGTCAAAAGAAATTCCTTTTAATCAGATAGTAGATGCTGTGGGTTTAGGATGTTTTAGAGCCCACAGTTAGTGCCAGGTGCCAGGAGAGGGCACTTTGAGGTTTCTCTTGAAACACTATTTACTTTCAAAAGAAGTTTAAGTCACGTTCTCAGATTTTTCTTTCTTATTCTTCTGCCATAAAATTTCACGACTTAAAGTTCAGAAATGTAGCAGTGATTGTTACTTCTCTTTGTTAGCTTAACCCTGAAGGTGACTACATTCTGCTATTTATAAATTGAGGAGACTTATTTCCATGGTAAGATCTCTTATTTAGCACATCTCAGTGTGTGGCCCTAGGAGGTGGATGGAAATTGGTTGGCTTTGTGTATCACACTACCAACACTACCCTTCAAAAAAAAAAAAAAAAAAAAAAAAAAAGTGGATTACAGTATATGATTCTTACCATTATTTCCTTTAGAGTGAAGGAAAAGTCAAAGAAATCCTGCATTCAGTTCAATGTATGACTTCAAGTTCAGATGATTATGCCAAAACATGGCTAAAATAGCAGAATCTACATTATACTGACCATGTTGACCTTGGAAGTACTGTATGTGGCACATCTGCATTTGCTTGCCAGGCTTTTAAATGGAATGAATAATTTCTTACAGTCCTACTGAGAACATAAGGACATAGCAGCCTTGATTTAACATGTATTCCCAGGGCTCTGCACCTTGGGGTGGAAACAGACTGGAGGAAACTCTGAGTGGACACAGAGAGCCAGCTCTGCTGCTGAGGCAAAGTGTGTCCAACATCCCTCCTCAAAACCAAAAGGGAAATAGAGAAAAGGGAGAAAAAGACTGATTTGTGGCATTTTCTTGGGTAGGAATTTGAGATCTGCCTGCCTTTTATTCCTCAATCAACCCCTTGCTTCATCCTCAGGTGTGTCTGCATGTGTTGTTGTGTTTGGCTGTATTTACACTGATTTCTAAAGCAGCTGAAGCATTAGTCCAGCTAACAAACTCTATCAGTGTAACTATCTTAAAAAAAAATCCCCCCAAACCTTAAGAAAGGGCATTGATTTCCCCCCCTTTTTGGAGGGAGGGGGAGGCAAGGTTAGGATTAGGTCAGGGGTGTTTAAACACATTTAAATCAATATTTCAGGATACCTGCCATGGGTTAGACTTCTGAAGGCACATTTTTTCACTTTTTCAACAGACAAAGTTGCTTGGAGTTTCTCAAAACTACGAAGTCTACTGTAACTGATAAACTCTTAAGTGTTATCGCTAGAAATTTTGTATTATCTCACAGTAATGAAAAACTGTCACAATTCACCTCTTGCCTTAGATTAACACCATGCTGTGCTCCCACACTGTTCAGGATCTGTAAAATACCAAATTCCTAATTTCCTGTAGCTAACACCACACTGATGTTCTCATGCTTACTAATGTTATAAATTTCTTGACTCCTAAACCATCTACAGCTTCCTAAAGGCTGAGTCAATTCAACGTTCTTTTGATCCCTGACTTTGTTTTAACCAACCAAATAATTTCCAGCCTTATGAAATGAGAGGTAGGGAAGGGCACATGCCCGAAACCTTGGGGGATCAAAGTTGAAGGTCCTTTTTCAGGCCTCTTTTCAGCCTGTTTTTCAAGTCTCAAGCAGCTGAGCAGCTCAATCTGTTCTCAGTGTGGCTGCTGCCCTGCTAAGTGGCCTGAATACTGGTGGTACCCTAGGAATAGGAAATTTAGGGTGAGTCCAATCCCTGAAACATGTGGGGTTTGTTTGGTTTTTTGTTTGTTTGTTTATTTTCTGCCTAATCCCACATGGCTTGTTTCTTCTATCTGTTACCAGGCTTTCAGGAGCTGGAGGCAGCCAGCAGAAGGCATTAGGTGCTGTCTAGTGGCAAAATTATTCAACATGAAAAAGCCCTACACAGTGGTGGGAATCACACACTGAAGTGCTTCCAGAAAACATTAATGATTACATAGGCAACAACTTCAACTAGTTGCAAAATCCCTGAAAGTGCAAACTCCTGAGTTTTGGTGCTGAGGACATCCCCTGCAGGTCTGGGGTACACAGCTCCTGTGCCTGTCCAGAAATGGATGTGTGTTTGAGTCAGAGATGGCTTAGCCAGCTCCAGGCAATCACTCTGTGTTTGCTGTGGCTTCAAAATTAGGCAAAGCTTTGCTACTTGGTTCCTAGGTACTACTGAGAGTTTGGCTCTTAATCCGTGCACTCATCTGTCCCCACTTGTAAAATAGCACTTCCTTGAGGGGAAGCCATGAAGTTTAAGGTGTTTGACATTGATTTATCAGACTATTTGGTTGTGGGGGACCCTGGAACTAACAAAAATAGGCAGTTACACAGAATGTATTTTGAGCCCAACACAATAAATAAGTTATTTTGTGTTTATGAAGCAGGATCTAGGTTTTAGTCATTCAAAGGATTGTTTTATTGGAATGATCATTGGATTGAGGAACAAGAATAACTGCAGTAAGGCAAAATCTGTGCATGGTATGTAAACACTAGCTGATCTTTTCAAGTTTTTTACCATTTTAATAGCAAGAATCAAATCACAAATCAGGTTTGTGAGTGTATAATTTCTGACTCCAAAATTCACTTGTGATAAACAGCCTAAAACTCGGCACCTATGGGAAAAGTTGTGAGATCACATGATAAAATATATTATTAGTTGCACAACATTTACAAAATTCTCATCTTTGTTCTTGTTTTTTCATTCTCTGATTGTGTGGTCTTGCTCCTGGTATAACTGGAGTATTCATTATATCTCTAAATAGAAACCAAAGGAAAGCTTTTTGGGATGAAATGCATTTTTGTTTTGTTTTGTTTTGCCTTTTTAAAAAATTATTCCAGTGTTTGCATTTTAAATAGTTTGAATGCATATAAATATTCCTAATGATTAGGCAGTAGTCAGCCAACTCCAACTTGCCTACAAATGAACATTTTTAATCAGGCTTCATCTAAATGGGGTTCTGTTATAAAAATTTCACACACAAACTTGGAGAAAGCTCATTGTTTCTCATTTTACAATAATAATAATAGTAATGCTCATTCTTTGTGGGTTTCTGGTTGGTGGTGGTGGTTGGTTTTTTTCCCTTCCTGGGATATAAATAACTCAGTATTGTTTGAAATTGTATAGAATAATCTTTTTTTCCTTGCTATGTAGGATTCAGGGTGTGGGTTACTTTATTGTTTTACTTTATAATACAAGAAATATTTTTGTCACAGAGGACTGACCATATCCCACTCATATTTTATTTTATGAAGAAGACTATCACAACAAGGGCTGTCTTCCAATACCTAGTATCAGGCTAATCTCATTATCTCCAGTTTTAACTTTGGAAACACACAGAATCAGAATGTTAGCAAGCAGAGTTGGAGATAAGAATTTGGGAAAATTTTCAACACCACCAGCTTTTGGGATTTGGCATTCCTTCCTTGGAAGGAGCTATTCCAAAGTGTGTGGGAAGCCACTTCCTTTGCCTCAAGGTTAAAACCCCCCAGCCAGGACTGGGCAGCAGAAGCATTCCTGATGCTTTAAAGGCAAGAAGTGGAAGATGTTGTAGTTGGGGAAGAGGAGCAAGAATGACATTAGCCTCAGCCCTCAGGTCTCCTCTAACTCCCTCCAAAGGGAACAACAATGCAGGCCCTTTACCTCCCTCCCACAAATTCTCACTCGCTGTAGCAAAGTGCCTTCTCTGGATTCCCTTGCTGCCTTGTCTGATGTAATTAAAGCCAATAAAGAACATTTTAGAGTGAAAGGACTGATGGACAAACAGCTGGTATAGCTGTATCAGTCTCATTTGCTTGGTAAACTATGCTAGGTGTGTGTATTTAATATCTAAAATAGTGAGCAAGGAAACCTAAGCCAGGAATAGGGTTTTGTTCTTTTTTTTTTTTTTTTTTCATAATTCTTATAATGCTTTATACATTAATTATAAGTTTAATCCTAAATACTCATAGTACTGCCTGCTATTTTATAGATATCCTGTGGTCTACAGATATGTCAATTCTTTTCTAAACTGGTAGGAAGTAATAATCTAATATAATTGCAAAAAGAGTATTATGGCCATATTTTAGGCTTTCTGTGCATATCAGCATATTTTGTAATTTGATTTTTGTGACTGATGCAGCAAGTTTTAATGTGTATAATAGGTAATTATTTTCTCTGTGAGTTTTTTTGAGTGCTGCAAAGAATTCTTTATAAGACCAGAAAAATAAACAGGGTTTAGTGATGCTTGACCAAGTCCTGGGAGCTTGCCTGAGGAGCTGCAGGCCTCTGCTGCATTTCTTTAGCAGCTTATGCACTGCATTTTTAGCTTTGCTTTCAGAGCTGCATGTACAGCTTGGCCAGAGGATAAATGTTGCCAGTGGGCAGTGATGAAGGAGTGTGCAGGCAGCTCCCCGGTGGTACCAGTGATCGCACCGCCCGCGCGTCCGCGTCTCTGCCTGAAACTGGCAACAAGTTCTCCTGTGAATGCTCTTTTTGTTTGACAGTAGAAATGAATAGAAATGTTTGAGGGAATCCCATAAAAGCTTAAAAGCCCCAAATGGGGTAGAGATCAGTGCAGCATGCTGAGCACTGATTGGATCCCCATCTGATGCTGTGCAGCTCAGGGTTCCCAGTGTCTGAAGAGAAGTAAAATCCTTTATACTAGCCTCAGCTTTTTTTTTTAGGGTAATAGCTCCACTGTTGGCAGCAAGGGTCGTGTGTTCTATGAACATCCCACTCCTGGGTGCAGTAGATGAATTTATCTTCAAAAAAAAATCCACATACATAGGATTTATATTGGTAATTTATAGTTTAGAACAACAGTATGTGGCAACATCATATTAGAAAAAATGAAGAAATACAATGTGCATGATAGAGCTCTGTATGTGTTGATCTTCTTTGCTCTCAGACTCATGCTTTTCCTTCTTAGAACTATTTCATTTTAATGGCCAGTGCATGTGCTGCTGCTTAGCTAAAGAACACTTGAAAAAGTTGTGGGACCTGGGTATTCTGATGGAAGACTTTTGCTATTTTTTGTTATCGGATGCTGTATTTTCACTTTTATTTCCAGTACAGATTTGTATGACAATGGTTGCATTTTTCTATGAAGGATAACTAATGTACAAAGCAGTCAAACTCAGGGCAGTAATTAATCTGGGAGAGATCAAAGGGTGCTCTTCTAAAGCCCATCAATTTGATGGTGGTGAGCAAAGCTCACAGTCTTTCTTTTGCCTTGGTCTCCTATGAATTTTCACTTGTTTGCCGCAGAACTGCTTTCTTGTCAATCCAGAGCACTGCTTGAAAAAAATCCAGTCGGATGTAACAAATGCAATTTCAATGGGCTCAGTAGAACACCTACTCTTTCACTTAACCTTTCCCTTCAGTGAGTGACTCGCAGGAACAAGAAATTCCTTGAGCAAAGGTGTCTCCAGAACCAATCAAAATGCACCATGGGGGAAAGTGTGTCTGAAGCCAGTGGCATGTTCTCAGAGATGAATTAGTCTGGGTCTTTGCTGAGTGATAGCACAAACTATGTGTGATTTAAAAGGGGAAAAGAAAAAAGTCACTATGAAGAACCAAATACTCTGATGAGAAGTTGCAGGGCTGGAATGGTAGTATTAACAGCCCACTACAAGTATTGTCAGCAGAGAGATTTCTTCATTAATGCACCCTGCTGAGCAAAATGATCTCTTGAAAACAATTTCAGCTCAGAATTTTTATGATTTCATGACTTCTATGGTTTGATTTCATTATTTGATTTCATGATCTCAGTATCTCATTATTTTGGTTGTTACTCAAAGCCTTGTCTCTCTCCTTTCTCTGCCATATATTGTCAAGGACAGAATATTGTTGTACAAAAAAAGAGGTTCCATTAAGTTCCTTTTTCTTAAAAGCAGAGGCTACTGCTGCACTCTGCAAGAAGAAAGATGATGGGAGCACATCTGTGTTCCTGCCTGGTGTGAATGGAGAATGAGGTGGCAGAAAAGGAGATCCAACAAGGTGGAAAAGGTAACATCATGGATAACCCCAATGCTCCACTGAACACTATGGGAGGAAATGATGGAGGGAATTTTGCACACCAGAGCAGAAGGTAACATGGAAGGTGCAGGATGCCTCAGGATGAAGTGGAATGAAAAGAAAAGAGCATCACACTACAAAAAGAGTTCCCCATAAGCTGAAAATGACAAGCCATAGTGTTTCCTTCCCCTCACTAGTTGTCTCTCGGCCTGTCTAGTGAAGAATATTTTGAGTGTCTCTTGTGCGAGAGTGGGAGAAAAGAGATGGGGGTGGCTTCTCTATGGGCTTAGACCTCTGCTACTAGATGCTCATCTGAATTTTGATCCCCGTGGGATTCTCCCACTCTCTGGTTTTATGTGAACTGTTGGTAGATTATAGAGGCAGTGAAAGGCTCTCTCCCCTTGTCTGGCTGGAGACTGGGTCAACAGCTTACTAAACTAGGGCAGAGCTTGCTTGCTTGCTTCTAGTATTGGTGGAGGAACTCTTATTCACTCCCAGATTGACTTCTTGCAGGACAGAGTAGCTGGAGTCAAATACTTCTCTCTGTTTCAAGTTTGCACTGGAATTAGAATCTGAAAATACTAATAGTTCACAGTTAATTAAGTACATGGAAAAGCCCTCTGGTCATAAGATCTGTGACCTTTCAAAAATCTGCTCATTTTCTTAAGTATTTGTGAATCGTAGAAATCCACACGTTTTACCTACAAGTTATTCATAGACATTCTTTGCAACAGGTTTTTGTTGTTGTTGTTGTTATTGTTCATGCCTTTGTGTTGCAGAATGTTGAGGAATGTGCTCAGCCCCGATTTAACTGATCTGTGCTGATGGGAGAGCTGCATCTTCCCCCCAGTCCGCAGAATATTTGCATCCTGGAAGGCCAAAAAACTCCTGTGTTCCAGGCACTGTCAAGTTGGATGCAATTGTTTTATGGTTGGAGCAGGGGGTTGTTTGTTTTGTTCTGTTTTCTTTCCCTTTGAACGCAGAAATTGCTGTACAGCACTGTACATTGTACATTGCATTGTGCAATGCTGGGGCAGGGGTTATTTTCTTGCTCTGTAGCAGATGGGCTGATGGAATCCTTATGACCCACAGACAACCTGCAAATGCAGTGAAACAGAACTGAACTCTGTCATTGTAACTGTTCCAATGGAGTTGTTTCAGCGCTGAGACGAGCTGTCATTTTCAACTTATGAGCAATCTCTTTGAGTTTAATTTTTAAATTATCAGGCAATTGTAAAGACGTTTAATTCAAGTAGCCAAAATGCAACTTATTTAATGTGATATGATGGTTTTTAAAAGCACGTCTTTTAAAAGGAGCCAATTTGCATTAAACAAAGAGCCCATTTTCTCTTACTGCCTAATTTCTTTTACTACTTCTATTCTGGACTCCTTTGAAGTGACAACATGTGAGATCTATGTAAAGCTTAAGTGCTGTGTATGTTTACATGAATGATGTGATATTAAGTGGTTGACCTGCCTATTATAGAGTTTGTAAGGCACAGAATTTTTTATTACACAGCAATAAAAGTCACACTATGGAGAACTGAAGATGCTGCTTCCCAGTAGGAATGAAGCTATTTGTAAGCCAGCTGTAATATTTTGAACACAAATATTCTTTTCTTTTTCATTAAAATAGAAATAGTTAAATCTTGATTTTTTTTTCTTATCTCCTCAAGATACAAACCAGTACTGAAGAAAGTGATTCTGCTTTATAGTTGGAGATATAAAAATAAATATTGAAAAATGTAAGAAAAATTATTTTAGCCAAAGCCTGCTTTAGTTAAATGAATTACTCCTTTAAGTGTAAACAGACAGTGTTAAGCATGTTTGTAGGGGTGAGGCAACAAATGTACAATCTTCCAGTCCTCACTATATGTTCTGCTACCACATAATGTAGTGATAAGACCTGGCTGAACAGAAGAAACCAGCATTGTAAATCCTAACATTTTGAAAAGCAACTAGGAGACATTAATTGTGAATTTCAGAAAGATTAAAAAAAATTTAAGAAAATAAATGTCATCCTGTAAAACACTTTGGCATACACATTAAGGCCAAAAATTGTGTTAAAAGAGCCGTTGTACCAGCTAGTGCTGAAACCTCCTGCTCATTCCTCTGGGAGAGGCATCAGGTTCCTCAGTTTGCTGGCCATGAGGGACAGCAACACGAAAGGGAAATTCTTGGAACTGTAGAACTGGAGACATGGAGGGAGAAGGCCAGCTGTGAAATTATTGCAGTTTGTGATTTTGTACACATTTATAAAGGCATTGAAGACTAAGTCATACAAAACAGCAGGAGTTTCTTTCCTGATTTAAAGTTCCACAGAGGTCTGCTGAGCCTTCATGGTCATGGACATAGAGAGAAAAATAAGGCAGAAATAATGAAAAGCAGGTGATTCTGCACTAAGTGGATGTAGTTTTCCTTGGGGAAAATTAGTTTGAAAAGCTTTCTTGTTGTGTTATTCTGGTAGAATCTTTTATGACATCCCTTTGAAATTGTATAGCAGCATTTAAGGTCAAAACACACACACCAAAAAAAATCTGGATTGAAAACCTCTAAGAAGTTCCAACTGTAATGGAAGTTATTACAAAATGTGTAATGATGATGAACACTGCTTTAAGTGTTCTTGAAGTCTGCAGGTTAGACAGCTTCTTAGACAAAATTTCTGTTAAATTCCCTGGAACCTCTGGATGCTGGATGTGAAGTGGAAAACAATTATTATCAATTAGCTAACAGTAAGGTACTAGGGAAAATATTTATTTTATCAGGCTATCTTTTCCATTTCCTTATGTCTTTTGAATGCTTAGAGAAAGCAAGCAAACATGTATGAGGTTTCATGCAAAGGGCCATAGAAAACCTGATGTAAATGGATAGATGTCTATAAAGGGCTCATTTGTGTCTTATGACAATTTCTCTATATATTTATAGAATTTAAAGCAAAACTTATTTTTCTTCAGTAGGCCTTCCTACTGCTTTCAATAGGTAAACATATATCTCACAGCCAGGTTGATTTAATGATTATTTTAAAATGTATCACAATTTTTCTGTATCACAATTTTTAATGTTTTCTGCCTGAGGCTGTAATAGCTTAGTTATCCATAGGTGAAGAACACATCAGGAAGAATGCAAATCATATCCAGACTGTCAAACACAGAACTAAAATAAAATATCAGTTCGGTGATTGTACTGATATAAAGAATTCTGTATTCAGAATAATAGATTATGAAAATAGTTGCAGCAGTTCAGGAAATAACCCATCTTCTGATGATAAATCTACGCACCAGACCCCATGATGCCAATGGGAATATCCTACCTGTACCTTATTGATCTCACCACTCCTTCTCAATTTTGTCACAATAGTGGATTTGCTTTGCATTGGAGTGGAGAAATGTTGAATCTGTTTCTTGTGTAGAACTGTCTACTCCCTACTTCATGTTTCTGGCCCATGCTTTCTCTTCTGTCTCTTTAGAGTGGAAGATGTCCCCTGCAGGTAATCAAGGGATTCAAACAAGAGGCAAAGTTCAAATAAGAGATTTTTTTTCACCCAGGTTGGACTGCTAGGGAAGGTTTCCTCTGACCTTTGTAGAGCTGTGCTTAATTATCTTCCTAAAATTATCTGGGAATTGTACTTCACCAATTCACTTGTACTTCACCAATTCACTGCAGAATAAAGACCTAGAACACTGGTGTGTTCTTCTGTGTCTCTGTGTGACTCAGGGCCTGGGTTTTAGGTTTTGGTTAATTTCAGAGTTGAGCAAAGCTTTTTGGTGAGTGATCTGCATGTATGACCTGTGGCCTGTCCTGACTGATTGCCTGTGATTGTGGGAACCCCTTTTGGAACGAATCCTATCTCAGACTCTTTGAGTGATGGAATTTCCCTAGGCAGAGGAATTTTCTTTAGTGTTTTTGTTTTCTCCCCTTCTGTCTCATATGAAAGATTTGAAAATTAATGCAAGTCTTTAGGCCTAAGCTAGGAAGGTGTCTGTCTTGTTCAGAAGTAATGTGTTTTATGGAGATGTTTACTTCCCTTCTGCTGCACATTTGTGGAAATTCACAGACAAAGTTATGAGTTGTTAATTAGAGCAGGAACTGTGGCAGTCCCTTGCCTCAGATGTGCTTTGCAAATTCACTCTGTATAGATGCTGCATTCAGAATTGTTAGGAGCCCTGGTTTTATTGTGTTCTGTTTTGTCTCTGAAACTTCAGAGATGAACATTGTACTCAGCTGAGAAGAAAATATATTCGTGCTCATGGTAGATGTGAGTCAAACTATGTTTTTATTTAATTTAATTTTTTTACATAATCAGAATAACTTAGTGTGCCCTCGAAGAATGAATGGAATGGTGTAATAATGTATCCTGTGCTGTTGTGAATACTGAAGCAGTTTCCATTCTTGCTCACAAGGTCCAGTCTTGCAGCTCAGAAAAAGTAAGGGAATTTATTTATGTGTACATTAAACCCCAAGTTTTCTGCTTCCCACAAAATGAGACTTTAACATTGCCTACAGTTGGTGTGAATAGTAAAAGGAACAGGAAACAAAAAAGTCCTTTGGAGCTCGGTTGAAGGGGGTCTGACACACTACAAGAGATCCACATGACATCTGCACATTTTTCTGTACGTTAGCACTGGAAAGAGGATAGAATTACCAGGAAATGTTGCCCTGTGGTTTCTGTATTGAAGTGGCTCCATCTGTGCCACCTGTGGATGACATGATTGGAGCATTAGTTCTTGCTCTGCCTTAGCACTATTGATAACTCTGCTTAACATCGCCACAGGGGAGGCTTTGTTGGAGGCTGCAGTCACTTCGCCTGAGCAATGGTGTACATTGGCTCCTCCATTCAAGCCTTTTTTCTGACATTATCGCATTTGAATGGGCCACCAGTGAAGCCATTCAGTGAGAACATGCAGCGGGGCTCCTGGGTGGCCTGGGACCGAGCCCAGCACCGCCGTTAATGGACTGCCGGCCGCAGCCCATTGAGCTCCATGAACTCCGTGACCAAAGAGAAGTGAGACAAAGATGTCCCTCGGCGCAATGCGTAGGTCAGGGCCGGACAAAAGCAGACAGTGACAATCAGACCGGTTTGATGGCTTCACTGAAAGGGGACACCTACCACCAGGGAGCACCGCTCCCGCAGGGCTGCTCCCTCTGCCCCCACCTGGGCCTTGGCGCGGCAGCTCTGAGCGCTACCCGAGCTCTTGCTCTGCTCACAGCCGGCTTTGCATTCTCCTTAAGCTTGCAATCCGTGTAATTATCACTGCAGTTTGCTTCTAAGCATGCACATAACCCTCTTGTTTGTTCACCTATACAGCGCACACACCCTTGTTCTTACATGAGGCAGCTGAGTAAGTGTAGGGCGAAATTTCCCTCATCTTGCTATTTTTGCATATGATTTTGATAAAGTAGCAATCTTTTCAAATGTTGACCCAAGACTGGTGAATTCAAGATGGAAAGTGGCAGACACTCTGTTGTATCTCCCACTCCCTTAAATAAAATGTATGTTAAATATAAAAATTCCTTCTGTTGAAAGTGGGGTTTTATTGCATTTTGCTTGTGATTACAAACCACACTTTAAAAAAATTTTGTGGTTGTTGTTTTAATTCTAGCTTGTGTCTGCTGAAATTAACAGCTGCTATTTGCAGCTGTTAAAACTACTCTGTTAATTTAGTTGGACAGCAGGTAGTGAGAGCTTTTCATCCAGCAATTAAGGAAAAAAGTTGGAGGTGGGAGTTAATGGCTCTGAGCTCTGTATTGGCTTACATCTGAGATGGTCCGGTCCGGATCAGTGGCTTGAGAACTGTTCCTTGGCTTGGAATAGGGATGGTATGCAAGACTGCACCTGGCCTTGCATCTTTGTGGGCTCTTCCTGTAGCCCTTTGGACAAGGGATAATGGTTTTCCTTGAAGATTAACAGAGCTGTGTTAGAGCAGCTAACAGAGCTGTGAGAAACATCCCGAACCCCAAGCAGGGGTTGCAAGTTCAAATCTGCTCATTTGTTGAACTGGTTGGGAATACACCTGTACCATTGATCTGTGTGTATCTTTGCATTCAATGTTGTGAAAATATCCCCTCAAGAATTTGTATGGGTCATAAATGTCTTGCAGCTAGGGGAAACCAGGTACGTGCCACTTCAAGTTACATATCCTGCATCTCATTTCCCACTTGCTTCAGGAAAACCCTTAGGACTGAGCTGTTACCCAGGTGATGTGTGTTCTCTTGGTAATCCATCTCCCATGGAACTAACCTGGCCTTTTCTAGATGACTTCTCCTGCCTTCAAGGTGCATGTGAGCTTTCTGCAGCAGCAGAGAGTAGGACCTCTTGTAAGTGGTTCTCAGCCTCTTGTAAGTGTCGAATTCCCATTTTGTTTGAAGATGAAGGACAGGAAAGAAATGACTAATTTTCATTCCTTGATACTATAATGCCTTACACCAAATATTCTTTACTGGGGTTTTCTCCTTTTGAGTTTTTGCTAAAATAGATCTAGCCTTAAAGACTCAGAGAGAAAAAGGGAGGAATGTGGATGTAGAGGTGGAGAAAGGATGCTGAAGTGGTAAAACCTAGTTGAAAACTACTGTGGGCATCTTAACTCCACACTTCATTAACTTTGAATAGACTTTGGCTTCTAGACTGTGAAACATACATTTGAAATCAACAATATGAGAGAGAGTTCTAGGAAGAAAAGACAAGAATTGGCAAGAAGTCCTTTCAGAATTCTGAAAAAGACAAAGGGAATGGGGACCAAAATAAGAGAATGAGACAGATAAAACAGAGGAGGAGGTACTTGAGACTTATTTTCTCAGAGGTTAGAGAGATCTAATGAAAAAACAAACATATGTAGAATAGCAGGAATGGCTGAGCCAGTGTCAGCTGTGAGTGTTTGAACCTAGAGGTCTTACATCCTAGCCCTGTTTTTTAGTGATGAAACTATTTCCTATATTACATAAACATCCATAACTTTGTATGGGTTTTGGTGCCATTACAGTTGTGCAAAAACCATTTACTGCTTTTTCAAGACCAACCAAGAGCTCAGCAAGAGAAGCTTTGGAAGAATGAGTGGGAAGACTTCCTCACCTTGGATTGTTTTGATGATTGCTAAGCAAATAAGGTAAAGTGCCATCAAATACCTCATGCTGTTATTTTAAACACAAACAGAAAAAGAAGTATGGGTAGCATGTGATTCTGTATGAGAAAACAGTAAATATAATTTTTTTGGTTATGACTGCAGGTAAATTGGCACCTTCAGATATAGAATAACAAAAAGCAGAGGACACTGCATCTATCTATTGCCTTTAGAATCAAATTCCAGCTGCAGCAATAAAGAAGATTATTCCTTTCCCTCAAAAGAAATAATCCCTTTTCCCCTTTGGCAGTACACAAAGCTCAGAACTGACTGGATCAGAGTTGTTTGGGCCAAGGGCAAAGCAAGGACACAAGATTTTGCTGTCAGTGTTAAAAAAAAAAATCGATGTTGGAGAAGCAGTGTAGTCTCTGGGGGGCAGCACACGACCACCTCCTGTGCCTGGATCTTACAGCACTTTGCACGCATCACCTTAGGGAATCATCGCTTCTCTTCCCAAGTCTTCTGAAAACTTGGCTTTAATTTCACCAGACTTCCTACAATAAGTAACTCGAATTCATTTTTAAACATTGATTATAGGACTTTGTTACTTAAAATCTAGTGACTTTGCAAATATTATTAGTTTTATGCATGCATAAAAGTGATAAGCATACATGCATATCAGTTTAGTTCTGTTACTCTCTTGCCTTCTATAACCCCTCTCGTATAAAATTACCTGTCAAAAATGTTTCTGGTCATTTTTTTTCTGCTTCCTGACAGATTTTTCCATCAGGGTCCTGACACATGGAAAACCAGACCTTTAGAAAGGATTTTTTTCACTTCTTGCCAAGTGGTTTCTGTATTGGGTGTTATGAGATCTCTTCTGCACATATTACTGAAATCCCAGAGGGGCAGTTTATCTGCTTGACACTCCATAAACCTAGTTAGAATCAAATGGGCCTATGGGATTCCCAGCATGTATTTGTTCTCATGGTGTTATTGGTAATCTAGAACTGTGCAATGAAAAAGGAAGGATCCAGGGACTTATTTAAGTCAGTTTGTTTGGGTTTGTTTTTTAGTTTTTTGTTTTGTTTTGTTGTTATCAGCTACAACTGAAAAGGACAGGAGATTAAGGAGGAGAATTCTTCTTCATCCTTTAGTACTTTCTACAGTAAATCATCCTGCTATAAAACAGATGAACTCTTTCTAACTGAAGATGTTTCTTCAGTTATTAACCATGGTTCTCAGAGCTGAAAATGAACATGAGTGCTGTCTCTAATTTGATTAATAATTCATGTGCCCAACAGAATATTTTTTCAGTAGAAAGTTTCAAGTGAAAGGAAAAACTTTGCACATTCCAGCAAAATTTGATCCATGATTTTGGTTGAATTTGAACAAATTTTAGGGTGTTAGGGAGCCTTCACAGCAAAAGTAAGGAGAAAACTCCTAAAACTATTTATAATCAGTAACCGAGACTCCCACCAAGAATGCAGAAACCTGCATTCCTATGCCATGTTGTTTGATTTAGGAAAGAGGTAGCAACCCAGATCTCCTCCACTGGAGAGCTCTTAAATACATAAAAAATATTCTTCTGGCACATATGAATGCTACAGAGATTTGCTTCAGAAAATGTGATGGACTCAGGATTGCACTTCAAAAAAATATTGCATTTCAATATGCAAATTAATTTGAAAATAATTAAAAAATTAGTAACGTAAAAAATTCCTGCTTCTTTTGTTTTTCTCTGAATGACTGTAAGAATACCCTTTCTGTTGTGAGATGAAGAAAACATAAAAAATTAATTATTCTTTAAAAATTTGATTTTAACTGGGCATAGAAGCACTAAATCCCTCATCATCAACAAGCCCCTTTTCATTTGTGGAATTTTTTCATTTTCTCATTGTCTGCCGTAGCATCTCCTATTTCACTTTAAAGAACAAATTCTCAAAAAGCTAAGCTAAAACTCTAACCTTCAATATCACTCCATGGAATAGCTGCAGGTCTCTTCACTTGACCTGAACAACCTCATGTGCCAAATGTGATTATTACCTCGTGTTACTTCAGGCCTGTGTGTAAGGCCCTTCAATATGAAAAAGAAGACTTACAACAATACCCTAGATATTTTCACATATTTGGATTTATTTCAAGTGTGATTTGCCCTGATTTTGCCAGGTAAGGCTTTTATAAATTAGACTGTGGCAGCTCTTAGTTGCCCAGCACCACTCTTGTGTGTGGAACTGGTGTTGTCCAGGAGGACTTTTTACATATATGTTCTATGGTTCTAAGCCAAGACTTCCTCTTAAGAGCATGTTGAGGTGGGGCTTGGCATTGTGAGAGCAGACATTTGGTAAAGAAGACATTTGTTGAATGTGTCAGAGAAGAAGGATGTGTAAGGGTCAAAAGTTAGACTAGCAATGTGAGGAAAGCAGGAAAATAAGACTGGAGAGGATTTGTGGAGAGGGACAGGCAGCACTCAGTACTGCATGTAATTTGGGAGGAGTATCTACAGGTATCTATACTGGGGAAAGATTATGATGCCAGGTTCTGTCATGGTAGAAACTGGAGCAAGCAAGCTAACCCAGAAGATGTAATTTTGGTTAAAGCAGGAAGACAAAAAATGAATTTGTTACTGAGCTAGCAACTTTTCAAACACTAAATCCCACAATTCATGAAAAAAAAATCCTTAAGAATATTAAACAGCTGGTAAAGGCAATTATTTTTAACAAACCCACAAGACAAAATTTCCCAATCACCTCAAACTGCTGCTTTGTGTAACCCACAAAGGCTGGTTTTAACAGGCAGCCTGCCAGTAGGGAGAGCCCCAGAGAATGAGCATAAAAGATTCAGATGTGTTAGTGTGGTAGTTGCAGGTTTTTCCAAATGGAGACTTGGTGAGCCTGACTAGTTTGGGTTCCAGCTCAGCTGTGGCTCATGGTCACAGCCTGGCCCAGGTTTTGGAGGTGCAAATAATAAAAGCTGTGTAGGATATTTTGGGGGACCCGATGTGTAGAGTCTGTTAGCTGCATTTAGTGTTGCACACCTTGTATCAGACTGAGACCTTTATTTTAAGCAGGGATTTCTTTGCCATCTGTGCTGTGGTGATATGCCTCTGGGTGAGAATCCAAAGCAATGGATCCTGCTGGAAACCCTGGTACCCAACAGTGCTTCTGGGAGGGGCATCTGACAAAGGAAACTGTTGGTAAAAGTAAGCCCAGGGTGCCCCAGGCTGGGGCTCTAGAAAAGCTGTGCTAAACCACCTTGTGGGGTTAAAATGAACTGGTGCTTCCCATTGCAGTGGAGAGGTTCGAGTGTCTTTGCATCAGAGATAAGCCCATGCCTGAACTCAAAACCAATATTGAGACCAATAAGTCACAACCAACATACACACAAAATCTGGCCTCCACCACACACACCACACACAGAGACGAGCTTACAAGAGGAGGCATGGGGTGAATTTTGTTTTGCCTGTCCTTGGCCCTACCTCAACAACAACCTATGTGCAGCATGTCTGAGTACAGCATTCCTGGCCCATCACCAGTGCACACATCGGTTCCCCTTGTAGCAAGGTGAAATGTTTCAGAAAAAGGATGTGACATCAAATGTCACAAGACAAAGAGGTTTCACAGACAGCTTGGATTCTGGCTTCTGCATCCCCACACTGGCAGCTTTGCCTCACTCACTGGTGCTGCATGGGCATGAGGACAGCAGCATGGAGCTGTCTGGGGGAGTACAACAGGGTTTGCCCTCCTAACTCTCCTGGTTTCTATGGAGCAAGGAAGTCATGGCCTGAAGACTCTTTCTCTGGACCATTTCTGTTGGGGGAGCAGGCTCACACACAGCACTCCTGCAGATGCCTAGCAAGGAACTTCTAGCAAGCTTTGTGGCACTGTCATCATTTAAGGAAAGGAATGTTAGCATATTTGTTTTACAAATGTTCTGTGGTAGTCTGGAGAATATGAGCTGATGTTGTGGCACTCTAGTCTTTTGTTTGTGGTGGTTAACATTTCCTCCTATGCCTGACTGTGGATGCGAAGGAGAACAAAGGTCAGTGCTTCTCCAGGAATCTGGGTCCAGAGCTTTCCTGTCCCTCCGAGACTCTGTTTCAGAAAGTGATGGCTGACATAGGCTGGTAAACTGTGGCAGTGAAACCTGTCCCTGCTGGCAGCTTCTTAAACTTCCAAGGGGTTTTTCCAAGCTGCAAAGTAAAACTGTAAAACCAGGAAGAACAGACCTATTATAAGCAAGTTGGGAAAATCTCAAGCAGTCTGGTGTTTCTTGGGACAAAAGAGCCACCATAATCCAATTCTGCTGTTCAGGGTTTGCAGAGAAAAGAAAAAAAGTGCCAAAGCTCCTCTGGGACAAAGTCCTTGAGTGGATTTGCCATGTCACTGTCCCACTATGCTGCACAAGACTGATGTGAAAGGTGGGTTGGCAGGGCAGGAGAGCTGACCAGATCCTCAGCAGCAGAACCAGTTCCAGCAGACTAGGCTCTCAGAAGGAACATGGGATCAGGAGCACCTAGAGGAGGACAGGGTCAGGAAAATTGCTTGGGGGCTGTGTTGGGGTAGTAGTCTTGGCTCTTATGAATCTTGTATGCTTTTACTTTTCCTTTTTTCAAATTTTTTTTCGAATTAAACAAAGTCTGTTTAACTCTGTGTGTCCCACTCTGCTTGATAGAGGAAGTAGATTCAGAACCTGAATAGTTCAGGATGCTCAGGATAATATTTGATGAATATTCCCTTGCTTCCTGTGTTGTGGTCTTACCTGCAGTAGTTTTAGCAGCCTTTCATGCTCTTTTCTAAATCTGGTGAGATCTGGAAACGAAAGCAGATGTTTTGAGAGACAGCATAGCTGTTTTCTTGAGCTCACTCCTGCCTGAGCCCGGCAGAGTGCCCCAGGGCGGCTGCGAGGGAGGAGCGGGCAGGGCTGAGCCCGGCAGGCACAGGAAGGGCTGCAGGTGGCATTGTCGCTGTCTGTCGAGAGGTGGCCTTCCCGTGCCAGGTTTCTGTGGAAGGCAGAGCGAGTCTGCCTCGTGAGTGTTTCGGGGGTTTGGGAATTGAACCTGGCCCTCGTGGCTGCCAGGCAGCGGTGTTAGAGCGATGGCACAGAAAAGTGCACCGCTCAATGGAGAGGCTCCCGGGATGGCTCCGTTCGTCCCATCGGTGCAGTGGGGCACTGGGTGCTGTAAAACCAGCACAGAAGGTATCTAGGGGGGGAAAGTTTGGATTTCCTCTCTAATTTGCTGCTCCGTGGTAGTGATGGGTGATATTTTGCCCATGTTGCCCTCTTTTATCTGTTCTGAGTAAATTGCTGCTGCCTGCTAAATCATGAGTGCAAATTTCTTTTTTATGCCTGTAACCCTAATTTTTTTCCTTCTGACTCTTTCTTTGATTTAACTTGTTGAACCGTTATTCAATTTGTACTATGTAAACATCTATCTGTGGGAGTCAAATCTGACAGAAGAGAAATCAATTAGGGTAGGAAAAACCCCCATACTCGAAGAAGTCTTGAAGGACACTCAACAATATTTAATATCCATTGTGGGCAGAGAAGCTTCTATAAGGTGACTGTTCCCTGACATTGGAAGTGTAGTTACTATTAAATCATAATTGGAATATGAGATTGTGTTTTATTTTCCAGATCTGTTAAAATGTAGGAAAGGTTTTATTTCTACTGCAGGTCAGAAAGGTGTAATAGTAGGTCATACATTTTGGTACATTTATGTCTTGAAAAGAGTAATAACAAGTATATTTTAAACACGTTTCTTCCAAATATTATATTGAAGCCAAACAGTACTATCCTAGGTTCATCTGTATTCACAAAAGGACTGTATGTTTACTTGAAGATTTGAATTTGCATGGCATCTATCCTATGCAGCCTTATAGAAGAAATATTTCCATTTTAGAATTCAACTTTTGTAACCTTTGGCAACATGTAGTATCAATGGCTCTTTGTTGCTTAAAAAAAGTGAAACTGTAAGCTATCCACAAGGATATGCAGGGCATTGCTATAGCAACACAGCCTCCCTTCCAGCACTAAGAGAAAAGTCATGAATAAAAGATGGGGTTCTAAAGACAACAAAATAGAAAAGGTTGTTTCAACCCTTCTAATACCTGACATTTGCAGTTATTTTGTTAAATGCAAACCAAAAATATATTAGGAAAGGACATGCCGTTGTTGAAAGTATGCATTTATATATTGGGAATGTCACCAAGCAGATATACACTTTTTGCATTTATCAGCTTAGAGAAAGAAGCAGAAAGCATGAAGCTGACAACATGCAATTTCTTAAAATTTACATAAAAAAATAAACATCTTAAATATCTATCTGACTTGAAAAACACTGTTTGCTTTCCATCTGAATTAGCATAACGAAAATATGATGTTGGAAAAACACCACCATTTTCTGGTGCATACTTGAGGTTTTTTAAAAATTGAAATGGAAATTGTACTTCAGAAAAGGAAAGATTTCCAGCCTCAACAAATTTGTATTTTCCTTGAGTTGAATAGAGATTATAATGAAAGTGAAGCTCAATCTCATTTTCCTCTGTGCCCTACTCCACTTTCTGGCCCTTAGTATTTTTCATGCAAATTATTAAAGAATTAACTCTGAGGCATAAGGACAGCTGTATGGTTTGAAAGAGTCTTTTAAAAAATGCATATTATTTGTTACTGCATTTCAATTCAGATTAAATCCAAAAAGGACAACAAGACCGTTTCCTGGCTATGGTCTTGTTTACTAGAAGATTCTTATTAAAAAAATACCCTTTCTTTGGAAAAGGAATGATAATCTTGTTTTATTTATTCTTTGGAGTAATCTGCAGTGTATATCTGCACCAGGACTTTTCTATGTCAAATGATACCATAGTGAGAGATGTCTGCTGGTTATGCTGGCTAATTTTCACTGAGTGACTGTAAATGTGATGGAGGGAGCAATGGGATCCAGGAGTGTTAAAACCCCCTCACCTGTCAGTCCCACATCTTGGCTTCAAAGCTGGGAAACTCACTTCCTGCAGTGCATAAGTTCAGCTGACTTTGGGGATACACTTTCCACTGAACAATACAAGTATGAAGAAAGACATAGAGTACCATTGCTCCTCAGCACTAGAAAACCCAACTGATAGTTTTTGTTTTGTTTTTGTTCCCCCCATTCCAATCCAGCGACTTTTCTGCTCTTTGATATAGAGCAAGCAGATGAAATATCGTCCCAGAGGATCCTGAGAAAGGCTTTAAGCAGTTTTGTAGCATTTAAATATGGCATTAATGGTCCTTGGCCTTGCAAAAAAAAAGAAGCTTTTGCGGGGAGATGGTGAGATAAGTTCCCCTTTGCATCCCTTCTGCTGCAGAGCTGCTGGTTGTTTCCATTCTTCAAATCCTCTTTGTTCTGCTTGGTGGTTTTGTGTTGTGTCACATGTTGCATTGAAAGCCTTGCCTTGGCAAGACTTGTGGCTCTTTCACAGCCCTAGACACAGGAGCAAAACTCAGTTCTCTGTGTTCCCGCAGAATTCTGATTTCATGCGGGAGACCTGCTATAACACAAACTGGAATTAAAAAAGATATATCCACATTTAATAATTCTGGAAATATTCAGCCAATAAATTTATTTCCATTTGGATATCTCAACATATTTCCTTTAATCACAAAACTTGCAAAAGATGTGTTTTTCCAAAGAAATATCTCACCGTTGATCACAGATAGCCTTCACCTACATTATTGAAGTTTTTCTAAATGAAGAGATGCACCTACCATCCAACTCTATTTGGCAATTATGCTATGTGACAGTGTTACCTTGGGAGATGAGGGAAAGACAAAATATCCCTCGGCAGGACTGGCAAGCAGGGGGAGGGGGATTAAAATCTGCAGTTGTTAGCATGCTATTATTCTGATCAGCAAAACTGTGCAGTGCCACTGTCACAAACAGTTACCAACAGGATCCCATGCCAGTTGTTAAGGGTATTTTGATACTCTGTCAGTGCAATTTCATAATGATTCCTTTCTCCAGCACTTCTGGAGAGCAGGCATGCTCAGACAAAGAGCAAGTATTTAATGTTCTCTTTGCCACTATGAGCAAGCCTGCAGTTACCTAATCCCACCATGCCATGTTAGAACTATCTGATTTTTGGACAGCCCAAAGAGACTTCCTTGCTAAAAATGTCTAAATTAGCCGGCTTACACTATGGTGTTGAGATTTATTTCTGTTTTGAGCAGTTGTCTGTCTAATGCACCTTAAAAATGATCTGTTAGTTTATTTTTTCTCTGGAGATAAGGAGAATGTTTTTGTGTTGATCCTCTGTTTCCTATTTTAACTACAGCTGAAGTTGCCTGTGCCAGTTTTGTAACTTGTTATACAAGAGATACATATTTTTCAGCTGCTGTCTCCTTTTTTTCTGGTGTGTCTGCCAACACAAGGTCTCTTTATCACTGAGGATGGTCACTGCTCCGATCCCAGTGTCTGTGTACTTGAACACTATGAAAAGACAAGACAAACTTTGTGTAAGCATTGAAGTGGACTAGCAGATCCTTTTTCATATTAGCACAAATTGCTTTTGCAACTCTCTGTGGGAAAAATGATTAGCATTCATCAAGCAATTTCTTACTGCTAGTGAGCAAGGCAGTTCTAATGCACATTCCAACAGTGCTTCTTAGCTCAGGGATTCCTCTCGTAGTTTTCAGCAGCTTGTTGCTGAAAGCCTTTATAAGATGTGATGTGCTTTACCTCTGTCTTGTCGGTCATGCTCACTCATTTAGCACTGAGCCTCTCTTCACATGGTGGTGTAGAGCAGCTGCCTCCTCCTCTGGGTACAGGACTCTGTGTCCTGGCTCCCTTGACCTTGGAAACTTTCCTCCTGCCTCCTGTTGGACTTCTAGGTACACCAGTGCCTTCTTGTCTGGTGGGATACAATGAGCCCACAGCCATCGAAATCAACTTGCATACAGGTAATAAAGAGCACAAGAAACTAACAAAAGATTTTTCAGAAACATTTTATCAGTGTATTGGAAATCATGTTGCCACATTCCATGGTAGCTTCTGTTTTCAATGCCTCATAATTTTTGTTTTAAATGTGACACTCAAAATAAATCCAGAATTAAAGTCTCTGTGGGAAGCATGATGTACTTTTCTTTTTAATGCTAGACCCCATCTGAACAGAGGTTGGTTATTGCTCCTTTGACATGGCATGTGGCTTCACTTGAAGAGTCTCTAGACAGAAAACATGCCATAGCAAGTAGCAGAGCAACTCAAAACTGAAAATAAACCACATTTGAAATGTGGCTGGGTGGAACAATGAGGCATAACTTGAAATGTGGCAAATATGTACAGGTGCCTATTGCAGAGGTAAATGTGTGTGGGTTTTGTGCTGCATCAGGACAATTCTTTACCCATAGTATTCCAAAATAACTGAAAAAAACCCCATTATATCAACACAGGGGAAAATGAAACTGTTTTGACAAGATAACAAGAACCCTAAAAAGAAACATACTGTGATTATTTAATCAATTAGTAAAGAAATTTATTTATGGTTGCACAAATAACAAGTAACAAAGGCCATGCAGTGCATAGTATTGCTGTAACTCCTAATGGTAAGGATATTTCAGCCTAAAAAAAAAAATCAAAAAGAGAATCAGTGACAATCCAACACTTCAACCAAGATACAGGCAAAATAAAGAAGAACTCTGTTCAAGGAGTTTATCCACCACTTTATTGCCCAAGAGGATAACAATCAATCCTGTTATGGCATTTACCATATAAGTTATGATTTTGATGTTTGTGAAAGTTGCAAATCTATTAGCATAAGATTGGGCCAATTATTCTATTTTTATAGGTGCATTGGATGGCTTGATTTATTAGTAAGTGTAAACAATTAAGTGATTCCCAGTAGAGTTCGTGGTTATTTTTATTATTAATTAAATCATTTTTGAAGAAGGAATCTCTCACTTACAGGAATTTCATTCAATCTTTTCAAAAAATGCTAAAGATTAGATAAACTGACAGCTGTAATATTCTTTTGATTTCACCCTCTAAAAAGAGTACATTGTGATGTATTTCTTCATTAATGAATTTGTGGCTTTTGGCTAAGAGAAGCACTTTTGCCTAAATGTAGAAAAATGGAGAGTTTCTCAAGCTTAGGTACTTCTGGGATGCAGAACTTGTCACAAGCTAAGGCAGATTTTTTTTTTTGCAAGGACCTCATGGAGAAATAATTGACAGAGTATGCTTGAGAAAGCTTCATGAACGCTTTGCTAGCACTCTGTTAAAAGAACCTCCTCTTCTCATCAATAGATTTTAATAGAATTGAAGGTTAAACATTTCAATTGCAGAAAGTGGAGCAAACACCTGTTAGCTTATATGAATAGATGTATAGTCAACAACAAAAACTTTCATTCTAATGTTTTACACACATACAAAATCTCTTCAGAGCTTCACAGCTTCTCATCCCATTGATTACACTGTGAGTTAATTAGAGCAGGAGTACTAGGGTGGAGTGTTGTCCTTGAAAACCTCATGATGTTGGCAAGAAAAGATGTGCAAATGATTGTTTGATTCCTGGATAACTTATCTGGCTTTTGTCTCAGCCGAAGCCTGGGTCTGTGTTTGTGTAAAGTTCTCTGAGGACTGTTTTCAGGCATTTCACTGATGTTAGCATGGCTTCATATCCATCACAGGCCATCTTTCCATCAATGAATTCCATAGAACCACAAACGAAGTTCAGCAGTGAAATTGTAAAATAGGGTGTGCAAGACAAAGGTGGTTTCCATTCTTCTTTCCTGGCTCCATGTTCTCCTGGTTGCTGTGTGGGAAGTACCTCTGCTACAGATGAATGGTCCAGTGCCACAGAGGTAGAAGGAGATAAGAAGTATCCCTTGCAGAAAAGAGACAACCAGCTTTATTTTATTTTTATGACGACACACTATTGAACAAAACAAATGGAAAACCAGAGAAGAAAGAAGACAGCACAGGAAGTTATCTATTGCCTTCTTTGAATGCAAATAGGTGTAAAGATCCCTAAGCCATTATGTTTCCTACTCTTACCATTTTAAGATGGCTCTACAACAAGACTGCTCCTGGATCCTGAGGGATCAGGGAAAAGGGCCTTTCTTCCCTGGGTACCCTCTTATGAGAGAAATGTGAATTGGCTGAGGTTGACTCAGACAGAGGCCGTGTTCCAGGTACCACTGCTATTTGAACACAACAAAATAAATCAAGAGAGGCTAAAAAGAGGAAGAAAGCAGGTAGATGAATAAAAATATGTACAGGGCTATGGAAGGAGAGAAAAAATAATCTAAAAATGTTAGGGAAAAAATCAACAGAGCAAGGTGTAGAGAAATGGAGAAAAAATGTATTAATTTTGGAGGGTAAAGAAAAAAAAGATCTTTTTTTTGTTTTCTACTAATAAAAGTTTGTTGCAAAAACAGATTTACATGTAGCTGAAGTTATTTTCAACGTTGTGTCCATAGATTTGTGGATGCTTCTCTAAATCTTAGACTGACTAAATCTGATTTCTCTACATTCTTGCAAAACGTGGTTGTGTGCAATATTTTACTGTATTTTAAGTGTATTTGAAAGAAAAATATTGCTTTTCTAGCATGAAGTGCATAGAAGAGGGCTTTTGTTGCAATCCATGTAATTACAAGATGGAAAATTCCTCTTGGCAGTGGTGCTGACATTCTTCAGCTCCTATTATTTAAATTTCAGGCAGTCCTGGAAATTGTTTCTGGTTTCATACTCACTTAAGAAAGTAAGAGGCCCAAATATAGTCTTTAGTCATCTTTATTCACCTTTGAATTGTGTTCAATATTTGCTTCATGGCACAGTGGTTTTAGACCATGTTTATTGATATGAAGCTGTTTTCCCAAGCACTGACTATTCCTCACTGTGCTGGGGTGGCCTTAGGGAATTAATCTCTGGGTTAAACAAGCAAATCTTCACTCTGATCTTATTTCAAGGGAGCTCACTGAACTGGAACAAAACCCCAAAAACCAGACTGGGTGAAAAAAAGCCATTGAGAAAAAATTATCAGGCACTATTTTTATCCCTGAATCAATTTCATTGTGATCTGGGTGAGCCTGTTTAACAGGGGGGTCTCCCATGACTGGAAGTCAGGCAATGTGATGCTTATCTACAAGAAGGACAGAAAGGAAGATCTGGGGAGCTGTGGGGCTGTCAGCCTGACCTTGGTGCCAGGGAGGTTATGGAGCAGATTACCTTGAGTGCATCACAGGGCACAGACAGGACAAGCTGGGGATCAGGTCCAGCCAGAATGGGTTTAGAAAAGGCAGGTCCTGCTTGATCTGTCTGAACTTTTACAACCAGCTGATCCACCTGGTAGAAAGGCTCTGGATATTGTCCACCTGGACTCCACAAAGCCTTTGACACTGTGTCCCACAGCATTCTCCCAGAGAAGCTTGGACAGGTACTCTGCCCTTGGGTCACAAAAACTCTAGGCAGTGCTACAGGCTGGGGGCAGAGTTGGAGGGTCAGAGGGAGGCCCAGGGAAATTTGCCAACAGCTTTAGGGAGACCCCTCAGCTGGTCTTCCCACTTTTGGACCCCTTGGTGGGTTTTCCTCTCTATTTGCATGTGTTACCCCCTGCTGGCATCTGCCAGCATCTGTGAAGGACTCAAACCAACAGTTTATGGAATAACAGCCTTTGTTCTATAAAGTTGTGACAGGTTGAGGTTCGAGGACTGTCAGTGATAGCACCTGACTGCAAACACACATTCAAAGCAATACACAGAAAAGCTCTAATCCCCAGTAAAAGTATTCCACACACGCAGAGTAGGATTGTTACCCAATAGGAGTCCCTGTGGGGGGAAGACAGTTTCAGCCTATCGACAGATCCCAGCAGCTACAATGGACACTTCCCTAACTTTCCCCCCATTCTCAGCTTACTTTCATACTATTTCTTTGTGTTTAGGTAGAGCCTGAGTGGCTCGAATCAGAAATACCTTTGTTACTGATTCGTGGACAATTCCCTCGCTTTGCTGTTAAAGGTACAGCCATAACAACATTGAGCACATACCCAGTGAGGGGGGCTGTACTGGCTGTCCCTTGGGGATGGGTGACTTTGGGCTGGAGCTGTGTGTTAACATTACAAGTAGGCTATAATGAGCCAAGGGAGAGAGCCAGTGGATCTAAGGAGAGGGATTTTGCCACAGCTGTTGGCTCAGCAGCAGGACATCTCCCCTCCCTTGGCTGAGAGAGAGGTGCTGTGCTGTTTAACAGCTGAAAAGTGCCATCGAGTTCCCCTCCCTGCAAGGATTTCAACAGAGCCTGGCCCCGGGTGCCTCCACTCTGCTCCACCCTCCATTCCATCCCCCTCAGCAGGTGCTCACAGTTGTGTCAGGAGTCTTCGTGGAGCATGCCAGCCACTTTCCATCCAGGGAGCAGCAGCTATATTTTACCTTACAATTTCCATACAGTTGTAACTCCTTTAGGATGTGAATATAACTTCTCAGTTTCCTCTGATTTTACTGTCATCCATCTTTCCACAAATGGGATATGGAATAAACTTATTCCTGAATTAGAAATGGGTTAAAAAACAGAGGGGGGGGGAAGAGTAGGATAGATTATTGTTTTCTAAAAGATTTTGTAGATGAATGGATGGAGCTGTGCACCACTCAGTATATTCTTAATTGATCTAGCAAAGGGTGCAAATAATGAGACAATTTTTGGCAAATCATGAAATTATTCAAGATAGCCAAATCTTATTGTAAAGAGTTGTGTAAGGAATTAGTGTTGAGTGGTTGGCTGAGAAAAGACTAAATTAATTCTAAGTAAACCTCCTGAGGGAAAAACAGTTTTAATGATGAAGCTCGTAGTGGTGGACTCTAAATTAGCAAAGATCTTGAAACACTTCTGATTAATTCCTTTAAGACATTACCCCAAATCTCAGCCACCACTATCAAAAGAAAAACAGGATACCAGGAAGCACTAGGAAAGAATAGAAATAATCATAAAAAAGCATTAGAAAGCTTCATTATATGTATATTGATGAGATGGAATCGTAGTAAATAGTTTGTGGAAGTATAGAGGAAAATAGACATAGAAAGGGCAGAGAGAAGAGCAGAGGGGGAGGGCTGGAGGCATGGGACAACTTGTGTGAGACACAACTGTGTAGCAGTACTCCTCAGCTTGGAAAAGAGACAACAAAATGTGGGTGTGAGGGAGGAATAGCAAATTATGAATGACATGAAGAAACTGAATAGGGAATGATTACTCACTGTGGGGTACCCAAGGAAACTATTAGGCAGCAGGTTTAAAACAAACAAAAGAAAGCTCTTTCCTGCATAACAATATTGCATGTTGAGATTCATTTTCATTGGATGCCAAAATTACAAATAAGTTTAGAAAATGATTAAACAATTTTATAAAGAAAGACTGTGAAGAGCTATTAAACGTGAGATGGATTATTTGAAACAGAAGTAGCTGGCAGCTACTGTTCTACTTTCCCTCTTTCATGTGTTCTTTTTTCTCTTAACATCAGGTGTGGGCCACTGGCTGAGAAAAATCTTTTGGTTTTTAGTTTGATCTAGCATATCTGTTTTTATGCAAAGCAGCCTAGAAAATATGATTTATTCAATACTGAGTATGCAAGCTCTGATTCTGCTATCCTTTATCCCAGCCTATTGTCAACAGAAAAGCTAACCTGGTTTCTTTTGGGCGGCATGATTAAATGTCATATAACTGAGCACTTCTGAATCAATAATATGGCAATAATAATCCAACCAAAACCTTCTATTAAATGACACTTTTTAGACATTTATCATGTATGTAATGGTATACAAATATTTTCAATGTTACTAAGGAAAAGGAGTAAGCATAGAATATACAGCTTGAGACTCAATAAGTATTGCATGGCTTAAGGACTAATGTGAGGGATATAGCTCCACAATCTAGCAAGGGATGCTAATTCAGTTTCTCTATGCTTTCTCTAATTTTGCTTTAGTGAAGGAAAATTAGGAAGGAATGAATGGTTAAGGATTCTCAATATCTTTATGTTTACAAAATAGTACCAGAAGAACAGTAACCCGGGTGGTTTTTGTTCTTTATTACTGTATAATGTGGAGACTTCCATGAATTTCAAGGGCTGCTCCCACTAAATGTGTGATTTCTGTGGGAACAGAAAACAGCTTGGTTGGAGACTGTTGGGGGCTTCACGGGTCTTCAAAGCTAATGTGACAATGATCCTTTCTCTGCCAAGGCCCAGAGTGAACAAAACTGCAGTTTTGGAATAGGCACATGGAAGGTCTACAGAGCCCAGATGTCTGTTAGCTACAAAGCTGACTCTGTTAGCAGAGTTGTCACTGAGAGTGAGGGAAAAATCCTGAGGGGTTTTTCTGAGGAGAGAAAATGAGATTCTCCTGACCACAAAGCTGAGAAAGATACAGTTTGGATTTGTTCTTCTGGTTGACAATACTGAGGAAAAAAAAAAAAGCCGTAAATATATGAGGAAGAATGAAGCCCTTAGAGCTCATGCCATGGGAGAAATGAGAGAAAATGGAAAGGTTGGCTGTTAAAATTGCTTTCAACAATTGAAATACTGAGTTGAACTTTTGAGGACCAAGTGTTCTCATAGCAATTTCAAATTTATAAACAGGTACTGTTGTATTTTTTGGAATATTCACTTCTGAAAGCTGAAGAATGACAAAGCTCGTTTGAATGGGTGTCCCACCACTCAGGCAGCTTCCTCATGGAGCTGGGACTTGTACTGACATTTGTTTCTAGGATAAGAAGCCTGGCAGCATTAGAGAGGGCCCTGGTTTCATGTGATGATGCGTGTGCATCTGGACAGGTTCCAGCTGTAAGAGCAGCATGCCAGCTGTGTCAAGTTGGACTGGCTGGAAACACCACGTGGAGGGGGATGCTGCTGGTGTTGGAGGTATTGCACAATGCAGTGGCTGAATGCTCCTGTCAGGCTGTAAGCCTGTGGTGTAAGAGAAGGGCTGGCTTGAGCACTGCACAAACATCCAGACTCTGGGAACACTTCTTCCTGAGCAGGGCTCAGGTGTCATTGCATGTGCTTCAGTGTCCACATTTAGGGGCTTTGAGGAATTTGTGTCAAAAATTGAGATGCAAATTGAATGCAGGTATCAGTGAGGATTAGACTTCAAAATTACTGTCTTGAACTTTTCACATTTTTCTCATCCTCTCTGCCATGACTAATGCATCATGGTCACTGCCAATTGCTTTCTGATTATCTTTGATGTATGGTTGCACCTGATGGAATCCACTAGTTATTTGCAGAACTGTGCTGAACTCACTTCTTGAGCTCCTGGAATGACAGCTCGATGAAACCAGAATAAAAGTGGGATCTGCCTTTATGCTGGAGTAGGAATATTCAAAATGAAAAAATTCCTTATTTGCAGTCTATGGAAGTTGGTGTCTGTGTAGGTTCATTGTCTGTGGGCTAGTGGACAGAAAGTATTGGGTGAAAAAAACCAGCAGGATTCAGTTCCTGCTGTTACTCTGCAATTTTAAATAAAATATCCAAGACCCACAGGCTTCACTTCTTCATGCTGTTAAAAAGCAGGTCATGAACCTTGACCGTACTTGAAAATGATTTTGTATTTTATGTTGATAATACAAGTTCTAAATTATTTTAATAAAAAATCAATATGAAGGGCAGAAATATTTACTCAAAAAATTTGAGAATGGTAAAATAGAAATTTGCCTTCTTGGTAACTTATCCCTGCAAGTTTGCTTTGGGCTTCAGAAATGACTGTTTTCTGGTTTGTGCAGTCACAGAAATGCTGGCCCACTGAAGTGAGTCTGATATAAGTAAGGCATAAAGAATAGCTCCTCTCCTACCTAGGAACAAAATACTGGAAAAGAGTTGTCAATTATTGTAACAATATGCAGACTGTAATATTTTAAAAGATGTGCTCTCCTTCTCTTAACAGTACAGTTTCTGCTGTCAGAACAAAGATTTTTCAAATTTCAAGCAAAGTTGATAGAATTTTCTTCTAAAGTATCCACCCAAAATGAATGCATTAAACAACACATTTGTTCTTTGTGTGTTTAGTTGTGAAACTTAACTTCAACAATTTGAAATAAAAGTGGGTTCTAGTGTTGTTTGCATGCAATTATACTGGTGATAATTAATAACTGGAGGAAGGATGGGGAGAGCAGGCATGTTTCTCATTTTCTAGGATTAAAAGAGTGAAGCTACGATGCAAAATATTCTTCATGCAAATACTAATTATGTTTTCCCATACTTTTTCATATATGGACACATTTTAACATGCATTATACTCTATTAATTGCATGACATCTCTATAGGGTAGTAGAGCAATAACGGTGTTGGAGAATGTGACAGGGAATGGTTTTTTTTAACCCTCCAGTACTCTCTGGCAAGGCAACTGTCTGAATGGATGTTCTGATTGGAGCCTTTCACGTTGTACAAGTAAGAGATTTTGTGGTGCAGTTGTCAGACATTATTAAAAAGTTCTATTAGATTTCCTAAATTTGAGCACAGGTTTTCTGGCCTTCATTCTGCATCTGCATTTTTGATAGTCTTCAGATTTGTTTCTTGATTCAAAAACGTGCTTGCTAATATCTCCTCTGTCTGGTCACATGTGGTACTGTTATGTTTTCCTGAAGCTGTTGTTGTTTGGAATAATCTAGTGATGCTAATTCAAATTCGCTTGTAGTGCTGCTGCCTAGATACACAGTAATTGTTACAGGAGCCTCCTCTCTGAAAAGGACAAATATTCATGATGAAGATATCGGTGATTTTTAACTCATTTTCTCTTTAAGCTCAGAACTACACTGTGCTTTCCTAATGAAGAGAAGCAAAAGAACAGGTACATACAATGATGTACATGTATGACTTTATTAACCCTAAAATACTGTGACTAATAGTTGAAAACATGTGATGTGTATTGTTTGGATTTTGTGTGTCACAATGTAGTTAAAGTATGAATGTCTTGGATACCACTTTGTCCACTGGCATTCTGCTTTTAGGAACTAATTTAGCAAAATATAATACTCTCCCTAAATAGTACTAACTTTTAGCAAAGAAAATTTCTATTGTATATCTAAAGAATCAAACACATGTTTTTCAATTTAAAATCTAGGCATTTATTTCCTCCTTACCCATAACAACTCTATTTTGTCAGTAACTACCATTGATAAGTAGTGCCTTTTAAATGCTGATGGTCCATTGCAGTAGCCTTCATTAAATCCTATTAAGAAAATGTTGAGAAACTATTGCTTTTGGTTTCCCAAAAACTTCAGAACAGGTGACCACAAAGACATAAATTTATTTGGGTGGGATATTTGGGGAAGGAATTGACTTGCAAAAGATTGTAGATGGAGTAACTGCAGAATATTTTCCAAATGGACACATTGACCTTTCTCAAATAATTCTCAGATTTTACTAGATTCTGTGCTGTCTGCATGGTCTCTAACAATTCTTCATTCTGCTGCAAAGGTCTCCCTTCCTGTGTTTCTATTACCTTTAATTCCCTTGCTTTGCAAAATCCATCCCCCCTTGCTTCACTAAACTTAAGCTGTTGACTGATTCTCGAGGTTTTTCACAACAGTTTGCAGCATACTTAGGTCCTTATCTTCAAGACTGAGGGTGAACACCAAGTTCCAGTTGGCTCTGGAACAATTACTATGGATCTAGGCAGCAGCACTACAAGTGAATGTGAATTAGCATCACTACAGATTATTCCAGTAGTTCCTATTCATCACAAACAGCAACAGCTTCAGGAAAACATAGCACTACTGCATGCAACTAGACAGGAAATAGATCAGAAAGCACGTTTTCAAATCAAGAAAGAAATCTGAAGACTATGAAAAATGCAGACTCAGAAGGAAGGCCAGAAAATCTGTGATCAGGTTTAGATAACCTAACTGAAGCCCAGCCTTCTCCACCTACTTGTTGAAGTTCCAGGCAGACACATTTGTTTTCTCCCCTGTAGTGTTCCTATATGCACCCCTAAGCTGGGAAATGGGAATATCCCTAAAAGCAGATCCCATCTACTCCATTATCCTCCAAATCCCTGCTTAATACTCCTCTTAACTAAGACTAATACATGACAGCATGAGCACAGTCTCCTGAGATCAAGCTGAGCAATGCTGGTTGCTTCATCTCCACCATTGATGTTTGCATTAATTTCCTCTGTACTTTGCAGAAAAGTCATCTGAGGCAGGGGCAAGTAGCATAATCAGTGTTACTGCAATGCAGTTGATAAGTAATGATTTTTGAAGGCTGGCACTTCTAGGAGATTTTGGAGTGGTGGCCTCTGCTGTATGAATGCTACAGAACATGTACCTCTGGCTGAACAATAAGGTGTTAAGGCATTTACTTTTTATTTCCTTGCTTATATGAAAGGCTTATTTTATTTTATAGAAACCTTTATTGTTTCTCAATTAAGTTATTTGTATAATAATGGCATGTGTGGGTAGCACAGGATGATAAATATTGAATATGTGGAAGTGATTCGTATTTCATGAACCCTGATCCTGACCTTCTTACAATTACCAGAACAAATTACATTAATTACACCAAATTACACGACAGGTGGAGGAAGTTGTCATTAGTATCCATTACATACAGCAATATAGAAAGAAACTCCCTGGTTTTCTGTGGTAATTGACTGTAAGCATGACCACTCTTACATAACAGCAATACACCCTCAGGAGGTGATTTGTTTGTGTAGTTTTCATGTAAAAAGAGCTTACTTATTTCAGAGTATGAAAGTTTTCCCTGAGTGATAAAATCGATGGAGCCTGGGTGCCTGTGGATTAGGGTCTACTGTGTCCACTCTTGCAGCCCCTTTTCCACCTCCCTCAAAGGCTTAAACCAAGCAGTGATGTGGGTGCCACACATGGACCACCTGTCAGTGCTTGTGCCAGCTGCAAAGGCTATTTGTGCTCCTCTGGGGCACACACACATTCCTGTCCTTTAGACTTCATTGCTAACTCTTGATCTTCAGGAAAACTGCAATTGTTTGTAAGTTTCAAATTTGGGTTAACAGTGAGTGTGTGTGTGTGTGAAATTAGATGAGAGGAAGATGCTGTGGTAAGAGAAACCACATTTCCCTAGGCAAAGAAACAGTGAAAAATATCTGTGCAAAAGTCAATATCCAAATATGTGCACCTGAGAATGATCTAGAAGGGTCATACAGCATGACCCATGTGACAGACTGGTGCAGCATGGCAATATGCTCCACTAGGAGCCCCACCAGGACCTCCCACAGTGTAGGCTTTTCCCTGGCTCTTCCTTTTTAGCCACAGTGCAATTTTTCTGAGATGAAAGATTGTGATAAGAAAGGGACGTATTTTGATATTGTTGCAGTTTAACCCCAGCCAGCAACTCAGTGCCCTGCAACTGCTCACTCACTCCATGCTCTTCCTTGGTGGGATGGATGGGAGAAACATAAGAAGGTAAAACCTGCGGAGTGAAATGAGAGCAGTTTACTAACTGAAACATAATAATAATAACAATAATAATAAGGAGACAGAGGAGGAAAAGAGACATTAAAAAAAAGAGAGAGGAGGAAAAGGGACATAAAAAACGAGAGAGGACAATAAGCCCCAAGAGCAATAAGTGATACAAAATAGAATTCCTCACTATCTGCTGACAGATCAACAGCCTGCCCCCAAGCAGTGCTCAGTCCCACCTGTGCAACTCCCCCCAGTTTATACATTGGGAATGACCTTCTATATTGTCAAACATTCCTTCGGTCACTTTGGTCAGCTGTCCTGGCCAGGCTCCCTCCCAGCTTTTTGTACCTCCTCACTGGCAGAGCATCTGAAAGACCTGGACTTGGGATAAGCACCACATAGCAACATCTAAAATATCAGTGTGTTATCAACATTATTCTCATACAGAATCCAAAACAGAGCAGTGTACCAGCTACTAGAAAGAAAATTAACTCTCTCCCAGTCAAACCAAGGACAGATATGAACAAGTTCCTTCATGCCTGACATAGTTCTATTGTTTACTAACCACCAAGGAAATACCCATTTTACCAAAATTTGGAAATTCCCATTTTTGCAAAACAGGGAAATACCCATTTTAGCATTTAATATTTCTCTCTTCAGAAAGACCTGAAGGGCACAGATAAGATCTTGTTCTTCCTTCACTTTGTTTTATAAAGCCTTTCACTGTGTTCTTCCCTGTAGAGCTGGTAATGTGGGCTTTTGCTTTCCTTTGCTCTTTCACATTGTTCCATTATTCATCCTTAAACAAAGTTTTATCACTGTTGTTAGTTTGTGTTAAGAAAAAGAGTTTTAATTTAAATCTTTCAGGGCAGTATTACAAAAAGAAAAGAAAAAAATGTATTAAAAACCTGAACAACTTCCTCCTAATTTTTAAAAATCTCTGATTGTGAGGAGTTTAGAGAATGTGACTCTAAAAATTTATGTTTTATTCCATTATCCATTATTTGTATTATTTAATTCTCTTTGTAAACATTTTTTAGCCAGTTGAAAGGCTCAAGCAGTGTAATATAAATGGAGACACCTCCCTTTTCTGGATGTCTGACCACAGCAGACTTTGACATTGCATGTAATTTATGGGCACTATATATCTAAATACCTCTTAGGACTGGGGCCTGAGACCCTGTTAATGTAATTGACTCTTGTTAGGCTCTTGGAGTGGCTTCATGAAGGACCATCTGCAAAAACAGCATGTACAGGTATTTTCTTGTACATACATAAGGGTTTTTTTTATGCAGTAGGCATGATAAAAATAAATTAAACTCTTCCATAAACCCCAGTTTGTTTCCCAGGTAGGTGAGTGTACAATTTGATATATGTAAAAAAACCCAGTCATGAACAACACATGGATCTTGCTTTAAAAAAATGCAGTGAGCCCTCTATGTGGGTGATGAAGCAGTCATTATTTTCACATGAGCTGTTTGGTTTCGAAAATGAAGTAAAATCTCATAAATTAACACGTATCAAATCTTTGCAAAAAAGACAACAGAATCTGTTGGAGGAGACAGTGGAGAGGAAAGCTTTGAATGAAGACTTAAAAAAAAGGAAAAAAAACCCTTAAGTAATCCTTTAAAAAGCAGATGAAGGTGATATATGCACAGTGGTATCCAGTGCAGGGTCACTGGAGGAAGCAGTGTGGTTAGCGTGGCTTTCTGTGACCTTCCACCCCACCTGGGCCATCATTGGCTGGACCAACCCCAAACTGGGAATGTCAACTCCTCTGTTGCAATTAGCTAGAAAGCACCTTTAAACAGTTCAGGGTCAGTACATGATTAAAAGACCTTCCATCTTGTTGATCTACCAAATACTTTAGAATGATGGCCCAGCACTCCAGTCTGTGGAATAAACAATGTATTTCTGCTATAGGTGCACTTTGTCACTTAGATGAAGGATGCTAAGAGCCCTGGGTCTGGAGACAGTTGTATTGTGTATAATGAGATTTCTGCAAGAAAACAGCTAAATCTTGTAGAGAACACAGGAATGGAAAACCTGAAGAAAAGAGTAAGGTTCGTGCTTTGCCTTGCACTGACTGAAGCATGTATTTCTGAATTTGTGCAGAGGAAGCTTTTCTTTTTGAGGCTGCCTAACACAATAGGAGAACTTATCTTAGAGATGGAATCAGAATTTATAAAGGTTTTTCTATTATAACAAACACACACACCTTTTAAGTTGTGGTCTTGAAATCCAGGCCTTCAACAGCATAGTCTAAAATGTCATATGCACACGTCAGCTCACAATGCAGGGAAAGAAGAATTTATGGGGCACGGGATTTAGCCATTCCACAGTAAATGAAATAGGACTTCTGAAAGCTTTCAAAATGGTAATTGTAAAAAATTTTATGACTTTTAACTTCTTTTATAAAAGTTAAACCCAGCTGCCCTTTTCTTGGAAAACTATGACAGTAGCACAAAATTTACCTGCTGGGTACGTTATTAAAATTTTTCTTCAAAACAGCATTGACCTTTAGGATGCAGTACCATCTAATATTGCATAGTAATTTAAATCTGTTTTAATCACTTTTGTAATATAAACGTTTTAAGTATAATAACAATTATTTTAACAAGTGTTTCCTGATTCCAAGCATGTGTAGAGAAGATAGGGTATGTAATATAGCTGACCAGATAACTGCTTTAACAAATTATATTCATTCTTCTTTATTTCGCTGCAAAATGAAGAGAGTTCAGTGTAGTTCAAGGAAAGCATTGTGATAAACAGACAGCTTAAATGTGAGCAGTGTAAAGAGCAGCAGCTTGCAGAAATATTGCTATAGATACTAAGACCGTATCCTGCCTCGCTACGGACCACACATAATTGAATCATGTTCAATAGAAGGCCATTACAAAACAGTGCTGATTTGCAATGCTAATATGGTGAAGACAGCTGTCACTGGGAATTAAATATGATCATTCAAAGCCTGAATAAATGAGGTGCCCATTATCTTCTGGCTCTGCTACAGCCTGCTTAAAGAACACAAATAAATGATACTGTCTCAATAACCAGCTCAGTTTTGTCTTCCAGCCATAGAAATATGAAGAAGACAGAGGGAAGAGGGAGGGCACACAACAACATCAACAACAAAAAAGCAGAGTCAATTTACAAAGACACGCAGAAAACCAATGCCCTACGACTTCATTTGCAACAGAACAGTATTTGTGGAAAAATGGAGAAAAAGCTCTTTAACCAAGCTAACATGTTGCAGTGTAGACCATGCATACTTATTTACAAAAAAAAAACCCCCAAAAACAGTGAAAAAACCCAGGTGTTTAAAAAACTCAGTCAATGATTTGCCAAAGGAAATCTGTTAGAGATGCCACAATGTCAGATGAACTGCAACAGGGTCGGCCAAGAGTGATAAAGGACAGGTCAAGATAGATTTCTCTTCCTTTGGCCATCCAGTACTTTTAATGTAATAAAATATTTCAATTCAATTTTAATGTGAACCATAATCTATGGTTCATTAAGGAAAATGCTGATCAAGGGCAGAAATCTGCATTTGTTTGAAGAAAGAATTTGTGGGAAATTTGTGTAATTCCACAGAGAGCAAAAAATGCAGCAGTGATAAGAAGAAGGAAAAAGAAAAGTTAAGATAAAAATGAAGGGTATTTCTAGTTCAGGTAGACTGTCAGAGCCGACTTACTGGTCCCTCATGTAGCTAGCTCAGTGCTAAGTGGAATCTGCCTGTTTGAAGCTGCAGCTGAGCCCAAGTGAGAGCTGTGCAGGGCTGGGCATCTCCATGGTGCCAGGCAGGGATCCTGTGGCCAGCCTGCTCCGGGTCCTGGCCGAGCAGCTGCCTGTGCTGTGGCACTGGGCTGCTGGCAGAGGGATCACTGACAGCTGCTGTGACAAGCAGTGCCTTAATTGGTATTTAATTCCCAACTCATGCCTATAGAAAATACCATGTAAAATTTGCACCTTAAAGGAGAAAGAAGAGACAATACAGAGGAGTAACTTACAGGAGTCCTACTGATAGCAGGTGTGAAAGTACTTCTTCAGACCTGTGATATCATCAAAGGAGGGCAACATATGAAAGAGTACAGAGTTGTTTTTATTCCACTGAAGTATTTGCCCACCCACTGCCTCTTCACAGTGTTTTACATTTTCCAATAGGAAAAGCAGCTGTTAGAGCCTGGAAAGGTCAAAATGAGCTGGATAAAGTGGAAGGAAAGGAGCTGAGCATAATGATGACCTAGACCACTGTTTTGTGTAATGCCAGGTCTCAGAGCAAGTGACTGTTCCGGGACCTTTGACAAACTTGTGTTAAGTACACAACGGGCAACAGCTTTCACAGTGGAGCTGGCTGCACATGTGAGGACATATGCTGGTCTAGAACAGTGAGATAATTCCAAGGAAAATAAATATATGGGCAAGAATTAGAACATTCATCGGACAAAATCCACAACTACAAAAAATTGCTTAGAAGGTGCATGACTCAAAAATTGCATCTGACAGTAAGATTAAATACAAGTAAGAGTAAGGCCACATATATGGTACAGGAAAGAAAATCAATAGGGTGCATAAAAGCTGGAGACTAGCTCTCTAGAAGTCAGGTTTAGAAATGGGTGGAGTTTTAAAGATAAGAAAAATGAATGCAAAGTTGCAAATTGAAACACAGGCTAGTATTGGTGAAACATTGTGAGTGCCCAGACGAAAAGCAGCAGTGTTTGCAAGACACATGGTGTTAATGCATCTGTGCTTGAAATGCTGTGTTTGCTTATATCCTCACATGTACTGAAATGCTGATGAAGTCACTAAATGTAGTGGAGAAAAACATAATACAGAGTACATGTGTAATGACCACTAGCACCGTATCTCTCCTCTTGAGAAATGAGAGGATTCAGGGACACAGATAAGTCAAGCTATCCCTGAAGAAGTGGAAATGTTTATATTTTTGAAAGGGACAATGAATGCATGAGATAATCATGTAAAACAGGTGTTAAAGGAGATTCAAGGCCAGAATCCTTTGGTATCTAAACATTTTTTAGATAAACTTCTGTTAAACAGAGCAAAGCTGAAGAAATACAGATTTGAAATCACCATTTTAAGTTCCTTCATCTGTCATTTACTTCATAACTATGTGCTTTGCAAACCTGTTATCTGTAAGCCACTAAACAGAAGGCCTGTTGTGCCCTACTGTGAGAATATCTTTAATGGATTCTCTATGTTCACAGTTTCACTGGGGGTTTAGTATTTTTCCTGTTTTAAAGCCCAAGGAGTGAAAACTTTGTATTAACTGTTTTAAAACTCTGTGGGTGCATTACAGCAGCTGTACATTTAATATCAAAGCCTTTGATTATGTTTAACTGAGGGGGTACCTCTTCCCTGCCCTTTTCCTTCCCGTGTCTCAGGCATTCCCTGCAGATTTATACATTTTATCACTTCAAGGTTTTCAAAATACATATTAATTGCTAGGTAACTTTTTCTGTAAGACTCTTGTTGATGCAGGTTTGTAATTTATTAAAAATGTGACTGGCAATGCCACAGGTGAAATGCAGCCAGAGAATGCAGCAGGGCATGGGCAGATTGTCAAACTGCACAGTCCTGCAGTGCTGTGCCTGTGCCCATCTCTCAGATAAGATAAATGTGCACAGCAAGGCCTTTGTACCCCTCTCCTCTGACTCTGGTCCTTTTATGGTGAGACTTGGGGCAGGATGCTTTCCATATGCCTTCATTCCTTCCATCTTTCAGCTCCCACAGCCACAGCATTATCTTGTCCTTCTCCTATTTTTAGTTGCTTTTATTACCAGACAGATTATTATGTCCTCACAATTAGCAATTTTACTGCCAATATTATTGATATTTTTTTATGCAGGGGCTACAGTGTTTATTTCACAGCAGTAAATTCAAGGCTCATTTGGTATTTTTCTGCTCAGGAAGACCTTCAAATGCCACTGGAGGAATGAACAATCTTGATGCTTTACAAAGAAAAGCTAGGATAATTCACAATTCTCAGTTTTCAGTGAGGTGCTTAGTGTTCTCATGTGTTATAATTGTAGCATTTAAAACTGTAGACATGGTAAATGGAGAACAATACATATTTTTGACAAATGGAGGTATGGCTCACACATAAAGTTTCCTGCTAGCGGTGTGAAACCAAATTTTAGTGTTAAATAAATGACTGTTCAGTTAATAAATGAATATTCTATGTCAAAGTGACAAGTGTAGTAGATGAGGGAAAGATGTTTTTTACTTGGACTTCAGCAAAGGATTTGACACTATTACCCACAGCATTCTCCTGGAGAAACTGTCTGCTCATAGCTTGGGCAGGTGCAGTGTTTGCTGGGTACAGAACTGTCTGAATGGCTGATGTCAATGGAGTTAAATCCACTTGGCTCATGATTGCCAGTGGTGTGCTCCAGGGCTCAGTCTTGTGTTCAGTCCTTTTTAGTATCTTCATCTGGTTGAGGGTGTTGAGTGCACCCTTAGTCAGGTTGCAGGTGACACCAAGTTGGATGGAGGTGTTGATCTGCTGGAGGGTAGGAAGCTCTGCAGACAGATTTGGACAGGCTGGATCAATGGGCTGAGGCCAATTGTATGAAGCTGAATAAGGCCAAGTGTTGGGCCCTGCCCTTGGGTTGCAACAGCCAGTGCTACAGACCAGGGGCAGAGTGGATGCAAAGTGGAAAAGGACCTGGGGGTGCTGGGTGACAGCAGCTGAACACGAGCCAGCGTGTGCCCAGGTGGCCAAGAAGGCCAATGGCATCCTGGATTGTACCAGAAATAGTGTGGCCAGCAGGACCAGGGCAGGGATTGTCCCCCTGTGCAGGACACTGGTGAGGCCAGGCCTCGAGTGCTGTGGTCAGTTCTGGGCTCCTCCTGACAGGAAAGACACCGAGGTGCTGGAGCGTGTCCAGAGAAGGGCAACAGAGCTGGTGGCAGCTCTGGAGCACAAACCTGATGAGGAGTGGCTGAGGGAGCTGGAGGTGTTTTGGCTGGAGAAAAGGAGCCTCAGGGCTGACCTTATTAGACTCTACTGCTGCTTGAAAGGAGGCTGTAGCCTGGTGGGTGCTGGTCTCTTCTCCCAGGCAACAAGCAACAGGACAACAGGACAACAGGACAGGGCTTCAACTTGCACTGCAAGAGGGAAAAATATACTAGGAAAGGTTTTTTTGGGCTGCCCAGAGAAGCGGGTGAGTTACCACTCATGAAGGTATTTAAAAGTTGTGATGTGCCACTTAGGGACAAGGTTTAGTGGTGGACTTGGCAGTGGTGAGTTAACAGTTGGACTCAATGATCTCAGAGGTCTTTTATAACCTAAATGAATCTAAATAAGCTCTTCTAGCTAATTTGTCACTTAGGGTTACCTTGTCTCAGCATAGAGAGACATAAAGAATCACAAAATACTTTTATTAGAGAAAGTGACTTTAATAGGCTCTACCACATAGAAGGAATCAAGCAAGTAAGGTGCTCAGAAGAAGCAGAGCAGGAGTCATAGTTGTAAGACATATATTTGATTTGTACCAGGGGAATTCTGAGAAAGGAAAAAACCTATGCATAATCTAAGCAAAAATTTTAAAAAACACAGGAAACTGCATGGACATATTCTACAGAAGGCAAGGGTTTTGTCCCTATGAATCTGCCTCCATCTGAGGCAGAGTTAGTGAATCAGCTTTAGTAAATCTTGATTTAAAAAAATTTTGGCCTTATGCTTGACTGCATCACCCCCAGTACCTTCTGTTCCACTTGCATCTTCCTACACTGCTGAAAGAAAAGAGACAAAGCATATATAGACCCAGTATTTATCCTTTGACTTAAAATCAAAACCAGGGAAAGGGAGAGAGGAACGGGGGTGTCTTACTGTCAGTAACTGGAGCACTTTCTGCATATTTCAATTCCAAGCTGAGCTGAATACTCTCATGTTCTTACTATTAGCCCCATTTATTTCAAATTTCTCTTGAATGCATGACATCCATGGGAGAATTCCTGGTCATTTCCAGGCTTTAACGATATTTATTTTCCTGTCTAGTGGTTAAAGTACTAGAATCTAATTTTCTAAAATACACTCCTTGCGATGCCTAGATCTTGTTTCATTTCCTGTTTTACCTTAGCATCCAGAACAATTGAGAAAGGAGAGTACAGATAATGATGATATTGCTCTCAGATAGGAATGGAATAAAATCCCCTTTGGATTATCTTCTTGATACAGTTAAGGAATGCAGCTTTGCCTATTATGGAAACATGGCAGATTTTGGTGTTTGTGGGGTTTTTTTCAGACTTGCACAACTCACAGATTAAATCAATGTTTACCATAGTAAATGGTATGTAACTGATGGAAACTAATTGCATTGTCTCATAAACGATGATTGCTGTTAAATTTTTATCTTTATTTCTTAATTTTTGCCTATCACTGCAGGACTCCCTGAGATTTCACTTTTCATGATACAACAAACTTCACTGTTTCTTAAATTCCCAGTGGCATACTGCCTTATAACTTTGCATCAGGGCTTCAGTTATTGTCCAGCTCATTATCATGGTGTTAAAGAGATGCCCTGAAAAGTGAGCAGAATTATTAAATTTCTGAAACCTTAAAGTTAAGAGACCCATGTGCTTAGATCCCTACATAATCCAGCAATCATTACTCTTCTCCTGCTATATGTGGCAGGTAAAGAGGCAATTGGGCTAATTAAAACCCAGCACCGAAATAGTGAGTCTGTTTAATGTATTTCTTGAACTTCTGTTGTTAATCCTGTGTGTAAACTGTAATTTATTTCCTTCTGTCATTATGCATTAGACTGAACAGGATAAGTGTTGTGCTAAAGTGTTTGTGTTGTGTTGATAAGGTTGGATTCATGGCCATGAGGCTGTTGCACAGCAATGAGTGTTTTATCTTTACATTATGACACTACAGTAATTTTTGTGTGTTATACTCAAAATACTTAAAGGAATGATAGAGGAAAGAATAGAGATTTGTTTTCAGTTTGCATTTTTTCAGTCATTTTGTGTATTTTCCAAATGGTCTAAACTGTGTTATACTTCCTGTCAAATTTTATTAAAAATAACGCCCAGAACTTCATACTAATTAGCTGATTGAGGGCATAAAATGTTCTTTCTGTCCATTTATTTTTATTTTTGTTTACTTCTGAAGTATGAATGGGGTGGAAAATCCTTCCACTAAAAGGCAGATGGAGATAATTGAACTCTTTTCAGGCACTCCCCGGTAGAAATCAAATCCAAGACCCAGAGGTGAAAGGTGAGCTCTGTAACTACTATACCAAACTATTCCTGGTAATTATCAGCATGAACATAATTATTAACATTTCAATTATACTCACAATATTACATCTCTCCAAGGGGCTTAACTCCACTGATTTTCAACTTGTCTTATTTTTTTGGTAGACATCCAGTTGGAACAAAGTTGCTGGATAATATTTTTGACACAAAAGGGTAACATGCTTTTCAAAATACAGGATCTATATGTTTTGTCCTCAGTGACACTTGTATGCTTCCAGATTTTGATTGCTTGGTAACACTGCTTGGCATAGTGGATTTAAATAGATTTAAATAACACAAGAAATAAGAAACTACACAGGAAATAAAAAAACTGTATCCAGACTCTTCTCTTGTAAAATATATAATTTGAAATTGAGACCTATATTAACAATAATTCATCCTTTAATTTTAAAATGTTATTCACTCTTTGTCTGTTGTTCCATAATTTTTACATATGTTTCTTAAAATTTATTTAGCCAATGTATGGAGCCAAAAAATGTGTCTATTTTAAAATATTTTGTTGCTATGTACCTAAACTTTTTCTGACCATTCAGCCTTAAAGTGCTTAATAAAAGGATTTATGATCAGTGGGAATCACAGGAGATATTTCTGTGCCTTTGTTAATTCTGTATAATCACCTTTAGTGCTTGTACATTATGGTTGAGTTCTAGTTACTGGGTATGTGAGCCTCTCTGAGTAAAGGTGCTGTATTATACAGTGTTTCTGGAAGTGGCACTTTCAGGAAAGGCTTGTGAGAGAGACCAGCCTAACTGGAGGAGAAATGGAGACTTCATCTTGAGGACTGAGCATAACAGCAAAAGTGACTCCCATCCTAGAGACACGTGAGTCAGCACAAAGCAAACTGAACAAAACAACATTAAACAGCAGCAAAGGCAGCACCCTAGATTCCTGCTTCTCATCACGTGGGTGTGAAAGAAACCTTGTTTAGCAACTGTAAAATCCTTAAATCTTCACAAGAAAATCGCAAATGTCCAACAGGGCTGTAAGAGAGAACACTACAGTAAGCCTGTACTGATATTGTATGGCTATTTTAATATTTTTCTATAAAAGCCATCCTTTTCAGGTTATAAGCTGATATAAGCTACTGATGCATGGAAAAACATGCTATAGCTTTTGAGGACCTTCCCTGCCTCCCCCATCCAAAACCGGAATAAAAAAATGTACTTTTATGAAAAGGTAAACCTTTGTCAGTCAAGTCAAGAGACAGGAAAAAAGCACACTGCCATCCACAGGTCTATTGCCTGCCAGCAAGTCACACTGCTGTGGGCTGGAAGTCAAGCAGCTGGCAAAGCTGTGCAGCCTCAGAGATGTAATCCTCAGCCTGCCTACCCAGGGAAAATGGTGAATAAAATTGTGTTTTAAATAGTACCTGACACAGACTGCCTACTGTGTTTATGACTGATTAAATTACAGCACATTACCACTACATGAGCAGTGGATTCATCCTGAACCTGCTGATAATGGGAGACATGAGCTGCAGAACCATTTGGTGGTGACTTTGTCCTGGAATTTGAACATATACACAGAATATATGACCACTTCATGGCTGTAGCCCTCTTTCTCTCTCCTGACAGAGAATGCATGCTCATCCCTTGGTCCACTGGGTGTGAGTGTGATGCTTCCTGTCTCTGCAGTGCCCATGCTTGGGAGAAAGTTGTAGAGTTGCTGTGCCCCAGATGGAGAAGCTGCACTGTCCCCTAAACTGATTCATGAGATAAAGGTCAGCAAGGATCTGCTAAAAAAGAAGGCCAGAGGTAAATGATAATGATAGGGATCTGAAATATAGGAACTGGAGTGGCCATTTCTTAATAATAATGATGTGTGATGGGCAGAGTTTAAGTGCATTGGCTGTTCACACAAGGCACCACACAAGGCACTTCAGGCTATCCTGAGAGTTGTTAAGAAATTCAGTTGATAGTACAGGTAGCTTATAGTTATTTGTATGACATTCATATCTCTTTTTCTTAATGATTTTTTTTTTCCCCTCAGAATGGATGTTGTGACACTGGGAACTTTAACATCCAAAATTACTGGGGGTAAATGGTGCTATGGAAACCTGTTTAGTATCAACTCACTAGAAATGGTTAAAGAATGAATCTACTCTCTTGCAAGAATTGTTTTAAAAGGCCTGACTGGCTAGTGCAGCCAAAGGAGGGAAGTTGTTATGTGGCCTTCAATTCAAGAGCAAGACTTTGGATTGAAAAATCGAAATGGAGGGAGTGAAAGGTACAGGAGAAATATTGTCTTAGCTGCTTGCAGTTGGACAGCATGCAGAGGGGGGAGCCAAGAGTAAGACAGGTTAGAAGGGCAGTTCTGTATTAGAAGAAAACAGAATAATGGAATGGGACAATAATGATAACAAGAACAGTGCTCTCATTTGCTTTTTCCAGATGCTGGAAATAGATGAAGAATAAGGTCAGAGTTGAATCTATTGCCAAGAGTGAGAATCTGATGAAAATGGGAAGTCTAATCCCAGGAACAGGCAATGTAATTGAAGTACAGATGCGTCTACAGGGTGCAGAATAGTGAATCTCTCAATCCTGCACAATCACATTTCTGATCTTATGTCATGTATATGCATAGGTGAGTGCATGTGTACAAATGTGCAAGCACAGGAGGGAGGTGTATTGTCATCACTACTTGTTTCCAAGCAAATATCTCCAAGCAAAGAGCATTTTGCACAAGAGGCATACCCTGTGTTAACAGAAGCCTCTACAGATTTAATAGAACCAGCAGGTTCTGCCTGCACTGCAGGTGAGGCGCAGCAACAGCTCCTTGGCAGCAGAACACCCCAGAGCCATTGCTGCTTATACCCTCTCTTGCATCTGATCCTGGAATGTTCAGCTCTGAAAGGATGTTATTTTCTGATGCACTTGCGAGATTAGGATTGTACTACTTTTTTATTGTTTCTTTCCTACTACTGCATTTTTGCTTTTGAAGTATTTGATTCCTAACTCTTTTTGGTGTCATGGTTACAAGTGTAGTGCTAGTGCATAACTGACGATGCAGAGCTTCATCATTCCCCTCCACTGTATCCAGAAAAAACAGAGCAACTGAGCATTTGGAGACCTGATGGAAACAACCTACTTTTCCTTCTATACCTCATGTTATTTCCAATGGCGTGTCAAAAAAACATGAACATTAAAGCCAAATCAAACCAAACCTGAAAACCAAACCAACTGACCAACCAATCAACCAACCAACCAACCAAACAAAAACCACCCAAACCTACCCAACTAAAAGAAATAGGGCCATAATCCTACCTGACATAGACTGTCATTCTGTTGCCTTAAGTGTATTTTAAAGCATGTGATGATTTTGTGCTAGGACTCCTAGTCAGAGCAGGAAAGGACACCTGCCTTATTTTGACAAAACTTCACAATTTTCAGTGGGTTTTGCACTGGTGGTAGCTAAAAATCTGCCTGTTGGTAGCAACTGATGCTCAATATTTGCTCTGATATTTCAATATCTTAGTTTTACACTAACCAACCAAGCTATCTCCCTTGTTCTGCCAATGCTACAGTGCTACAGTGGATATTTTGATTACATTATGTCATTTATCTGCACAGAGCAAAAGAGTGCAGGTAACTAACAGAACAAGTGTCCTGGTGTTAGCTAGACATGTTGCTGCTCTAGATGGTTAGGCTATATGTCCATGTGCAAGCTGGACTTTGACAGCACTTATTTATTTATGTGTTATTTTTCATCATGGATCAGCATTATATTCAGAAATGACAACAAGTGATTTACCTTTATAAAAAAAAGGATGAAAACAGTATTCCTGTATGATTGGAGACACATATGGAGGTACCCAGAGCTCTCTGCTCTTCCCATTGTCATTGACAGGAACCTGTGGTGTTCTGGGCATTTGCTCTTAAAGACAAAATCACAAAGAGTCTTGTCATGTAATTATACTGAATAAAGACGTACAGCAAAACTCAAGTAAAGATAGTAATCTTAATTTTTTTTCTAGTTTCAACTAATTCTTCTGTACAAAAAGGTATTTAAATAATGTAGGCTATAAAAGCAGCAGCAACCAGCTAGAGTGTATGTGTATAGCAACTCTCTAATATAAATTAGTGCCTTTTAAAAATCATGGTAAACTCTGTTTTCTGTAATTATAACAAACCCTAGAGTTTTACCCATGTAATAGTAATTTTTAGTGTCTTCACCATTATTTTCCTTTTTATATATTTAACTACAACTAACTTGAGCAGACAATGTTAAGTGGGGAAACAGATGTGGTTAAATAGCCTGTAATTATGCCTTTAGTCATCTCTTACCATCACAAGGCTCCTCCTGCTACTATGACCAGAAAAAGTGACCTAACTGATTTCACCAGCAGCCCTGCCAGTGTCTGATGCAGAATAGATGGCCTTATTAAGCAATCAGAAAAAAAAATAAAAAAAAAAATCAACCATTACAGTGGAATAGTAATCAGCAGTGTTTATACTAGTCCCACAATGCACAATCAGAACCATGAATTCTGCTAATTGGGTACCTTTTGCATCCAGAGGTGCCTGCAATAGGAAACAAAAGGGACTTGAAAATTAATGTTTGTAGCAATTAGTTTCTGTCTAAAGGCTTAGCCCAGTTCATGGAAGCCATGATTCAAACACAGATTATTATAGTAAGTATGGTATTTAAATGTCCTCTGTCATTATTTAGCATCAAATTTAGCATTGCAAGACTAATTTGGATTTACTCTTTAAAATATGTTTGTAGGGAATTTTTAAAGTCCCCAAGTGCAAGCCATTTATTTAATGCTTTTTTATGTTGTTAACTTTTAAAGACTAGCAGTCCGTTTCAGATTCACTGTAGGGCTGATTAAATGTGTTTGCCATTGAATAGGTGAGATTTACAAATTACATATTGAAGAATGTTGGACTGTTATTTTTCACAGAATGATCTATGATTTATGGCATAGGGAGGGATTTTATACTTCATAGAAATGTAAGGACTGGAAGTTCATTATTTATAAACACGGCTACAAATTCACACTGGTGAGTGGTGGTATACAAATTCTTAAGAAGAGAAATATAAGTGTGCAATTTTGGGACTAAATGATTAGTGCATTTTCAGATGAACTTTGGTGAAAGCTCAGTGGATTACGTAAGCTGGTTATACCTTTTTACCCTTTTCTTTCCTTTGAATCTTTAGCATTTCTGATGTAATAATTTGATAGACCTGTGTTCTTCAGTTCTTACCACTACAGACTCCCTGTGGTAGGTGCTTAAAGGACAAACTAACAGTAGTACAATTCAAGTAACCCCTTCATCTTTGTATCTAAGAGTCAGCTGCGTGTTCTTGCTTTGCTAAAGGTGTCCATATGGTGAGAGCAGGTCTGTGGCAATAGCATACAATAATGCCTAGAATTCAGCAAAAGAAACCTTAGGAATATATATGAAAAAAGAGGCAAAAAGTCTTTAAGTCAACCCGCAGTCTTAGCTCTGCTCTTTAAAGGTTACAATGAATAACGGAAATGTATAATCTGCAATTTATTAATAAGTTGTCACCCTCATTAGTTAACTACTGTTTAATCAGTATGTGATTAACTGTGTGACCTTAAAAAGATTGTTATTAATACAAAACATTGCATTATGAAACCATTAAGTTATAGGAAAATATTGGTACTTTGAAGACAATCAGAATGTTAAGTGTGATAGTTTTTAGAGATACTATACCAACATTTCCTCTGACTGATTGCATTACATATTGATAGCAAGTATCAGTATGTAGTGCAATCAGTCAGTGGAAAATGAGTGAAATGTGAACTAATGAGAGCTAATTGTCTCATATAATAGCAAGGACACAGAATTCTATCAATTAAATTAGTCTGAGTTGAAACAACTATCAGTGTAATAATGTTGATAATATCAACCAAATTAGATGTAATGAAATAAATGGTATGCTAAAGATCAAGGATACCCATTGGCTTCAACCCCCACTCCTGCTAACTAGGGAGAGAGCCTCATGACTTTGGGCTCAGTTTGCCTCAAGTTCTGCCTAATGCACAGCCTGAAACATGTGGTTCTGTACTCAGAGCACTGGGAGTGGGGACTTTGTTTTAATTATTGCAATTTGCATCTGGCAAATGGGGGAAGCCCTCTGGGAGGTTGAGGCAGAGAACAAGCAGTAGTGACATGACATTACTGACTACTGCTAACTTCAGCACAGCTGTGGGTGAGAGCAGGTGATGTGGTGGGTGAGAAGTGCTGGCCTGGGCACACCAGGTGTTGGACCTTTTGTTTTTTCCTTTGGAAACAACTGCTACTGAAGATCTGTAATGTGTGATCAGTAACAATCTCATAGTGCTCAAGCACTGCTTTCTCTCCCCTTGCTTAGTCCTGTTCCTTCCACTTGCTCTTAGGCATGCCTTCCAAATCTGCTCCAAAGTTGTTCAAAAACTACTAAATCACATGGGGACTGAATGATGAGTATTAGGTTTTCAGAGAGATGCTGAGAATACTGAGCTCTCATTGAGGCTGCCTGGGATCATCAGTGTTTCAGCCCTGATATTAGGAGTTCAAAAGGAACTAGAGGTCTCACATTACCCACTTCTGGGCTTCCAGCCTCTGAAATTTCTGCTTTGCTCTGTTTTGCTGTTTCATCTCCTCATTCCCAGTTTTAGTGATTCTGTGATCTAATTCTTGGGACCAAGAGAAACCCATTAAAAGTCAAGTAAATCCATCAGTTACTCCTGTAACAGGAGTTGGGATTATTAACAATAGGAATTCTCAAAATCAATATAGAACATTGATCTGGATTTATGCAATAATGCAGAAAGGCATTTAATTTCATACAATGGTCCTGGTAACCTGAGCAGTTCCAATCCCTCCTCAGTTAACACCCTAGAAGCATAACCTGATAAAATAAAAAAAACCCAACCAGGGCCAGAAATTGAATGCTTGATAGACAATGACTTTTTGAAGTTTAAAAAGTGAAAGAACTTGATGTCTAGACTGAGTGTGAGCATTCTGAATGATTCAAGAGTGAAAACTTTGTGATGCAGGGAAATATTGTCTGTAAAGCTCACTTTCTGCTCTAAGGCCTTTGGACCATGCTGTCATGCAAGAGTTTGAGCTGGTGAGACATGGTAAAATAAGCTCACACATGGAGAGCAGGTAAAGGAGCCATAGAAGCAAGGGTGCAGATAAACTCTAAGGCTGGCAAAACAAGAGAGCAAATGCATCCAACTTCAGAAGCAGAGAGAAGAAGTAATGATAAAAAGATCCCTGTGGCCAGACTTACCACAGGAAATAGTTTGCACTTAGGCAGTGTTGACTTTGCCAACCCGTAGAGCTACTCACAGTCTAAGACAACAGGAACCCAGGAAAAAGTCAGGGCCACACAGCTCATAGGTACTACTAAGGTACTACTACTGCTTGTGATGGGTGCTCATCTGAAAAGGCAGCTCAGGAAAGCATTGCAGAGAGACAATGCCCCAGCAAAACTGCAAAATCTGGCTGATGGCTTTCAGGCTGACCTTGTGAAAATCTGCAACTGTGTATGAATGTTTAAATTGGCCATTTGTGACTGGATGAAGGGAATTTTTTTATCCATTACAAAGAATGTGGATGTAACAGTGTTACAGCTGAGCCGTCTCACTGATATCCCTTTCAAAAAAAATCATCTCCTTGTCTTGTATGATCACAGGAAGCAAGTGCTGAGGATATCACCAGGTACAGAAAGCTTGTGTTAGAGGAGGGAAGGCACCTAAACCCTCCATAGTGCTGAAACCACATAACTGAAAAACATCATCACTCATTAACTGCTTTTTTTATTTATTATTTAGAAAGCACTTGACATGTCTTATCTTAAAGGTTTAGGGGGATGCTGGCAGATTCAACAGCATGCCACTGAACTCACCACAGGCCTCTGTCATCAGTATCAAACCACAGTGGGAAGAACAAATGGGAAGGAACGATTCCATTGGACTGGGCATTAAAAGATGCCATTTCTACAGGAATACAAAGTTTATTTTGAACCTCCTGGGAAAGAATTTTAAAAGATGGAAGGACCAGGAGTTTCTCATGGTGTGGCTGTCCAAACTGTTCTCTGATACATTAGCAGCATGATGTCCTGCACTGCAGTGACAGATGCAATACAGTCAGTTCTGGAGCTGAGAACGGGCAACTAACCAGGGACATGAATCATCCTGAATATGTTGGAAAAGACAAGCACATACACTGACATAAGTCCTAAAGATAAATGCTCTTTGGTAGTTGAAATACAGCCAAAGAAAAAGAGACTCTCAAAAAGTAGCTGAGAATCTTAAACTTTGTATGAATTGAAAAACATTCAGAAAAGAAATTAGGGAAGCACTAAGGGAGTTATAACATAGGGAAGGCTAGTCAACACAAAGATCAGATAGATGAGGGATGGATTGGTGAGATCACAAAGATACGAGTCAAACTAGAGAAGCCTCTGGAAACTGCTACAACATCATCACAGGTCATGCTTGAATATGCAGATGTACTTTCTGAAGTTATAATAATCAGTGAGTGAATAAATTTGTTAGCTAATTCTCATAATACATAAGGATGAATGAAATATTTAAATTGTATAAATAATTAAATTTTAAATTTAAATTGTAAATTTAAATTGCAAGTTTAAAATGTATAAGTAAATTGTGGAGTCTTACATGTGACTACCAATGGATGTTTTGATGGACCTTTCAGTTAATTTTTTTCTTTCTATTTTTCATTTAACAAGACTATTATCTTACCTGTTTTTTGGATTGCAATTAATTTCATCCCTCCCATCTGTTAACAGACTTTTTTTCATATATACTTCCCCAGCCATAAAAGCCTTTTTCCTCCTCCCAGGCCTCTTTTTACTTATTCTGGATTTGATGGTAATGCTACACTATGTCCTCGATAATTAGTTACATTGCCCCAGGAGCAGGTCAGGTAATTAAGCAGGACTTGGAACTCTGGTCTCCCTCTGCACTCTGCTCCTGAAGCTGTGGCTTTGTGCCTCCAGTCTAACCAGTAATTTTGTCTGAAAAACCAGAGAGAAAAGAATTTGGCAGATAGACTGACTGATTTCCCTACTGATTTGCAGGCAGGTGATGGGTACAGCTCTCCATGCCAAACTTCTTGCTGCACAAGAGAGCAACATGCTGCAGGTAGTGTAGTACTTTGCCGTGAGCCTCAGCTTCAACACTTTTCATTTTCTTGGCCTTGAGCCAAACAAGCAAGTCTCAATGCTGTGGTGGCCAGCAGACACGTGGGTACTGGCAAAATGTCATGGTCAGGCAGCCTGGGCTGGGCAACAGCATCACGTCTGGTGCATCATCAGTGGAGTTACATCCTTCAACTTTTGTCTTTACATGTCAGCTTTCTCCAATTATGTCTGAATGTTTTAAACTGGCTTGCTGAGGAAATGGCCCTTCCAGGATTTTATTGCATATATGTGTGTGTGTACACATCTCTCTGCCTACATTTTTGTTATTTCCTTTCTCCCTTTCTCTTTTTCTCTCTCCTCTATAATTTTTCAGCCTATTCTTCAAATCCAGTCACACAGATATAGAGAATCCGAAGATGTTTAGAACACAGATGTTCAGGTAAGGAAAAGAAATCTTGTGAAATCTCCCTTATTTTGCATCTCTTTATAATCTCAGATATATCAGCAATACTTTATGAAGCCAGTGTTTAGGTTTCTTTTTCACAGGAACTATCTGTGGTACATGCACTAATTCAAAATTAGTAGTCACTTTTTCTGAGGGCTCCCTTTTCATCTTAGGTTGTTTGGTTTTTTAAATCAGATACCTTTTTATTAATGTCTTACTGTTCTGATTTCAGACAGCTTCTGACTGCTGTTTCTTTATTTTTCTCTATGAATCAAGATGGTTTCTTGTTCTGAGTAATAAAAGTTTGTAACTCGAGAACCTCCTTAATACACGTGTATTGTATTTGTTATCCAACAGAGACACGGCAGGTCAGGTTTTCTCCATGATGGCTTTTACAAGCTGGAGAAATAATTATCCTTCCTTGACCCTGTATGCTTTGTAGTCAGAGCTGTTTTTCTCTCCAGGTTTGCTCAGTGTGTGCCATTCCACACGCTTGGTGGGGCAGGAAGATTGCCATATGTGGCCAGTAGTCTGCCCTTGCACGAAATTCACCCTGTTGCACTGTATGGCCATAAAACCCTAAAGCATTGTCCACTCACCTGGTGAAACTTGCAGGGCAAACTAGTGGAACGAGTTAATCTGCAGAAGGAAAGAGGAGAAACTAGTTGGATATTTTTTCCATAGTTAATACCATTCAAAAATGATGGTATTGAAATGTGTTAGATTATTTATCAAAATACAGGATAAAATTCTAGATAATCTTTACTTCGCTCTTCCTATTTTTTTGTCTCTATTCTTCTGTCCTGAATGCTCTTGTGAAAAAAGCTAGCAGTTATGACATCTGAAAATGATGAATTTAATGACCTAAATATATGCTATTGTCCACAACTGTAACTGCTTTCAAGTAACCTTCACATTTGGTTGCTGCTATGTTTTATCATGTATGTTGTGGCTCTTTTTTCCCCCTCCCTTTGCTTTTGTATTGCTTTAAAAAGACAACAGAACATGCTGTGAGTTAATGTTTCACTTGTAAAAGGTTATGGATTAAGCTCAGCTGGTTTCTCAGGCTGACACAGGGTTCATGATTAGAAGAATGAAAACAAACATGAATTGAAAATGTCACTAACCTTTATCGGGCCCTGAAAATCCCTGAGCCTGCATGACAGGAGGCTTTCCTGTTTTCAACAGGATAAAGAAGATTGAAACAAAACAGCACGGATCTTGGCCATTTACATCTTTTAATGAATGCTCTTCACGTTTGGGTCCCTTTGTCAATCTCCCAGTTTTCAAGGGTTTAGCTGTGAAAAGTGAGGATGGTATCACATACTCTCATAAACCATGGAATAGACATCTGTCTAGGATGCTTTTCCCTCCAAATTATGCTGAGTGTAAAGGCCCACATTTTAAGCTTCATTTACGACTATATATGTATAAGGTAGCCAATTATCCAGTCTGAGTGTTCAGCAGCAGAAAAGCTGCATAAAACAGTCTCTACATAATGCAATCAATTTTATTTTAATAAAGTAGATCACAGGAAAAAAAATCATAAACTCTAGATGATAGTGTAGTTTGAACTTTGAAACTGTTTATTGAAAAAAAACCACCAAAACAACCAGCCTATTCACTTAAAAAATAATGAGTTCTTGCTTAGTTGCTGTGGCAGGACATGCCCTGTATTAGCAAGGGTAAGAGGAACACAAAGCCAACACCAACTGGCCAGAGTGGAATCCAAAACTGCCATTGATTTGGGATCCTTTGTTCTGTCAAGAGCACAGATCCAGGTCGAATACCTTAGATCTGCAAACTGAAGGAGACTATTGCATGGTGTGACTGCCCTTCTTTGGTACTGGCTCCTCCATGCATCAGGGAAGAGTCAAGCATCAGGTTTGCCCTTACAGACCCAGGTATTCCCTGCTTCCTTATTACCTCACACTGCTCAGCTGGTTTTTTTTCAGTCAAATCATGAAAACACAAAAGAATTATCAAATGTTTTTTCATCTAAGAAGAACAAAGGTATATGTTTCCCTTAGTTTTAATTTTTTGTAGCTGCATGTTTTAGGAACAGCTGTACCATTGCTTCACTGATTTCATAGGTAACCTGAGAAAATACTTTATGGAGGAAGAACACCAGGGGATCCTGCAGCCAAATCTATTTCCTTCTCCTGATCTATAAATGTCTGGTGGAGATGGAATTTTTGCCTCACAAAATCACATTTACCTTTTCCACAAAGTGAAGTGAGGCAATAGAGACCCACTCTCAGTACATAATTATTTAACATATCCTACTATTTCATGGTGCTACTCTGACCTGTAACTGAGATTTAATGAAGTGCTTTGGCAGAGAATTAATATTAGGGGGAACATAAAACTGCAATTTTTTAGTCCCACTTCATCCAATTATAGCTTGGTCTTACATTACATAATCTATTTTACAGTTTTTGGGGTAGAGGCAAGAGTCAGCCCTTACAATATTTAATGAGGTCTAAGGCTTTTTATCTCTAGCTATTTTAGTCTTTTGCAAATACTGGAGGAAATAATATTTGATAAAATTTCCTATGGATTTGTAACAATATAGAACACTAATCCACAGCTTCAAAATCAGCTGAGGACTCAGCTTCTAGAGGTACATGGATATGTGAGTTCTATTTGAACGTCATAAACCAAATTAAGTGAGTTAACTGAAATGAAATAAATAAAACTAGAGTTTTGGTTCCTTAAAAAACTGAGCTGAGACTGACCAAGGAGGATTTGCAAGGCAGCATCCCACTCCAAGTGTCTTCTCACACACTGAATATACATCAACAATCCCACATTCTCTGGATGAAAAATTAGGGAGCAGGGTGAAGAGCAACCATAATTATCCTTGGGAAGCAATACCAAGGAGCATTAGGGACATGACTGGCAAAAGAGTATCATGCCTTGCCAGTTCCTGAATTGCCTCTCTGCCCCCTGTCCAAAGTCATCTTGGAGAAGAGGAACCGGTGTCTCTCTAACCTCGTAAATCCATAATTACGAGTGAAGGCTGAGGCGTGTCTCTGATGTGCTTCTGCAGAAAAGGCAGCTTGATGCAGTTTGATGGTTAAGATGCTCACTTGGAATACAGAAATACAGAGGCCTAAGGGGGATTTGATCCTCTACCTGATCCCAAGGAAACTGGCTGGGATAAGAAGGGCTGGAATGAGGGAATGGCCACATTTCTTCTGAGGTTAGACATCCTCAGGATATATCTGACATGTCAGCTCTTGAGGGTGAGGTAGGTGGAACATTCCCTGTTCTGGGAATGTCAGTGCATTTAGATGTGAGATTGACATCAAACTGCTGAGTACTTTCAGGACCTGAGCACTTCTGCTCGTTCTTTGTGCAGAAAGTCAGTCTCCTAGGAGGTTTCTCTTCAGGAAACTTGCAGAAGTTTTGATGATTTAAATTTTGTACTTTTGATTTGGGTTCTTAAAGGGGTATCAATATCCTGCATACTCCTCTTGAATCTAATTCATGGAGGCAACTCTTTAAATATACATAGTGTGTAAAAGCACATGGAAGCACTTTACTTTTGTAAAAAAGGTGCATGGGCAATTCACTGTATTTTGATACTATTTGTACAGGACATGTACAGATTTTCAGCATAAATGAGTCAGAATTAGACTCTTGGGCTCTTCAGTACCTCTTTCTTTCTATCTATCTAATCTATCTAATCTATCTATCTATCTATCTATCTATCTATCTATCTATCTATCTATCCTAATAAATTTTCAGACATGAAATATATATGAAATTAGCCACAAAAGCCCCTTGGGCTGAAGTTCCAAAGGCACTTATGCATCTTTGTGCATTTTTTTAATGTCATTTTACTGCTGCATTACCTGCCATGTGATAATAGGAATGTGGAAAATAAAGGAGAGAGTGATGGCGTTTTCATTTTGTTTTCAGCTGTAATGGTTAAAATCATATACTATTTCTTTGGAAAAAAAAAAAAGAGAAAAGAACCCCACTGAGCAATGTTTAGTTTAATTTGACTAGTTCTTGAGAGCAGTTTCACTTAATACATGGTGCTATATAATGTCTTGGCTTAGTCTGGACTGTGGGAGAGTGGAGCACAAACTCAGGCATAACTCAGTGACTGTTGTTTTCAGTGTAGAAAATACATGGGCACACCTGATTTATAACCAATGTTAGGAGCTAGTGACACTCGGCATGTGAAAATTACTGTTTAGCTTGGTGCCAGTTTCTGCTAAACTTTCCCAGCTAAACTTTCCCAATGTACTTTTGTCTTGGTCTGAGCACTTTTGACTGTTCAAGGAGAAAGGTTTCCTTCAGCAGAGAACTGAACCAACTGTTTAAAGGGTGTTTTTCCCCTAATAAAACTTTACAGCACTTTTACGTGAATTTAGTGTTTGTGAAAGGCCCTGCACTGACAGCCCAAGGAACAGAGGCCCTAATTTTGTTCACAGTGCAGACAGGGGTGGAGCAGCATTCCTGTGCTTCGGTACTCACACATGTTCTTCACGGCCCAAACATGATTACCTGTGGTGGATAAAAGACTGATGTGGTCTCTGATGCTCTTCTGTTATTTGATTGTCATCTGAGACTGCCAGAGGACTGTGACCAGATTCTAACTGGTGAGTGGTTTTTTGGATGTGGATGCCTGCACATAACCTGTCTCTTCACAAGGTATACAACAGCTTCTACCAGGTAGTCTTCTTTTATTTTAAACCAGCTGGATTTGTACCAGTAATCTCCAGTAAGCAAAACATCTTTAATTTAATCCAGCTGTTTAGCTCAGCTGAAATGTGATGACTAAAACAGTGGAGGAAATGTCCTTACATAATAGAACTAGAATAGAAATGCTTATGTTGGCATCACCAATAGTAACACAAAGTGTGAGGGTAAATTTGTATTAAAATCAGAAGCTGCATGCAGTGTATTCAAAGTCTATAACTCCAGACAGCAAAGATGTTAGGGACAAGGAGCCCTGTCAGGGTTACCTGGACTGCACATACACTGAGGGTCTGTGTCTGACATGCATACCCCCTTGCATTAGCTGGACAGACTGTCCCACTGGAGCCAGCCTGATCTGAGGAGGTCACATCACCCATTTCCTTCAAAATGAGAGGGGGCTGGCTGTGTAAAGAGAGCAGCCCAATGCTGGGAGTGATGTCAAGGGATGGGGGAAAAAGATATCACCACCCCCAGAAGGTGAGGGAGGGTGTGGGGGACCAAGCAGACCCAACAACCTGGGCTCTGCAGGAAAAGAGGCTCAAGCATTTTGGACAGTCTTAGGCAAGAAAATCAGTATGAAGATGGTTCAGCAAAGACTTGGTACCTCTAGGTATAAAAATTAGCACAGCTCTGAGTATCTACAACAACTTTTTTATAGATATCTTGAAGGTTTAAGCATTTTTCAATGTGTATGATGCAAATTATGGGTGAATTTTGTAAACTGCTTTTAGCAAGTTAAGAGAAGGAATTATGGCATTTTTGACTTTATTTTGTCTTCTTGTTGAGAATTTTTGGAGTTACATGAATTATGGTCTGTGAAATAGTCATGGTGAGGTAATTAATATTTTCACTGAGGCTTTAAAATACAGGAGGAACGAAACACTTAGGCATGGAAAATGCACTTCTGGTCTGGCATTGGCATTTACTGGAGCTCAGAGGAATACTTTCTAAGGAAAAAAACCCCTAAACCTCTTACTATTTGTGTGAGTAATATAAAGATTACTGATTCTCTTGATGAACTGTCCCATTGTGAACTAAGATTAAATGCCTTACTTCATATTTTCCTGCTGATTCAATTGTGAGGGATTTGAGTCTTCATTACTAATTTCCCTTAAAGAATCATTTAAAACTATTAAGCCTCAATGAATTTGAGGTTGGATTCAGTACAAATGACTATATTTAGAATTAAATACAACAATTCAGTGATAAAGAACTTATTTTACAACAGTGTTGTATTTTGTGATGATGTTATTTCAATGTATGCACAAAAATATGGCTGAATATTTCCTTATTTTCTTCTAAGCCCTGCTTGTACTTCTTAAAGACCTACTGGAATCTCGTAATAATTTTTATGCTTAATTTTGCATATATTGAGAATTGGGAGAAGAAGAGTTTGAGGGAATTAATGTGAGTCACCTGTCCACCAAAACTGCTCCTATAAGGCATTTTTCCTAGAGGGCACTGAAATTTCTGTGTGCTTCCAAGCTGCAATTTGTCTTAGACAAGCTTATTTCAACGCATTTCATCTTATGGTTCCCTCCAAATGCTTTGTACACAGTACCTACATTTGTTTTAGCATTTAGAAAGTCTTGCTGGCAAGTAATTTCAAGTGGTTCTGTTCATGATCCACAGCAGGATTATTACAGATTGATGTGGGACAGTGTCTTGGATTCCTGGTGGTACAGCATCATTTAGGATATCAACCTGCATACACACACAGTACTGGGAAGATAATTGTATCTGCTTTAACAACACTAATTTATTGAAACAGGCTCATTATCTGGCCCATAATTTACAACCTGAGTTTAATGTGTCCTTTTCTCTCTCCTCTCTCTTGCACCGTCTTTTTCTCCTTCTCATCCCATCACCCCTGCCCTCTTTCCGTCTGGCTCCTCAAGAAATCATGGACAAGTAGCAGAAGCCTGAACTACCATCTTTGCCACAGTTTGAAAGAGGACTCCATGTAAATAACACTCCCTCAGCTTTGCACCATCATCAGTGACTTTTGGGGCCTCTGTGCCATGTACTGTCCTTGAGACAGTGTCACTGAGAAGAGAGAGAACTCTCATCAATCTGGGCCACCTAAAAAAGGGCAGCTCCTCAGTGGCCAAGCTCTCACTAATAATCCCATAAGGGATGCTTAGATGTGTTAGGGCCAGCAAAAACTCCCTGTGCACTACTGCAGTCTCAAAATAGAGCTTCTGCTGCATAGAAGTGGCTCCAAAGACTTATTCTGGCCCTCTGTGCTGGGCTGACTGCTGTGCAGCACGCCTGCCATGACTGCATCCTGATGAGGAGTGCTGTCATCTGATGCTAAATGACAAGGGTGCAAACCAAACACAGGAAGGTCTTTGCTTGCTGCAACAGCTGCTCTCACTGCTAATTGATGCTGTGTATCTGTGGCATCATCCCAGTGCTTATTTTAGGCTGTTTCCAGCTGTGAAGGTTTTTGTCTCACAGCTAGTGGTATCTGTGCAGCTGGCAGAGTGAGGTAAAAATAAACACCACTAATTCAGCAAAGCAATGAGAAAAATGTACAAAGAAATGTAAAAATGATATAAGTCAAGGTTATTTCAGAGAGACATCTGAGTTTGAGCAGAGAGTGACTGATCTGGCATGGAAAAGGGTTGATCACCTGCCTGTGACTATCAAGAAAATGGGAAGATTTTATTTGTGAATTTGGGGCTTATTAAATTTGTTGGATGACATAGTTTTCCAAAGACCAAGGTCTGAAGGCACTATTGACAGTTCCTCTACAATGGCCTACACATATGCTTAAACATTTACTGTGAGGGAGGCATTTTGAAGAATGAGAATAGATTTATTCTTATATTATTTTCATGGACTTCTTGCCTCTTTCCTGAGTTCACAGTTAAGCAACTACTGCTAATTAGAAGCCCTTTCCTCTGCCCATTTTAATCTGGATAGTTAACCTTAAGAAATAAAATTAGTACCATCAAACTGACTTCTCCCCTTTCCCCACCTCTCTTCCAGTAACACCCAGGTTAAAGCAGCATTAAGGTTGGCTGCAAAGAAAATATGCAAACATATGAGACCCATACCACCTGCTGCCCCTATTTGCAGAGTAACACAAAACCAACTGCAGGTCTGTAGGTCTTGTCCTGCAGTTGAATATCTAACCTGCTTGGAATCAGCCTGGATATAGGCAATTTTAGGGGAAGAATATCGAAGTGGATTTTACTAATTCTTTACAATGTTTAAATCTTCTGACTATTGTAGGAACCTTGGCACTGGAAAATTGCCATGGAAAGAGAAAATCTGATGCACAAAAAACCTACTCCCTGGGTATTCTGTTTATGTGCTTCTAATTATCTTACCAGCTTGTCAAAACAGCTATAAATATGTGTAACCACTATTATTTTAGACCCCATTAAACATCTGAAAGTATGTAGTTCTGGAAATTTGTCTTGAACTTTAGTGACAAGAAACTTAAATACTTACATAGTTATTCCAAATATAAGTTTCCTGGTTTAAGTTTCAGTTAAATCTAGGGAGTTTTCCTCCTTAAACTAGAATTTGATTGATTTTATTTCAGTGAGTTTTTTCAGAGATATTTATATTTTTAAAAAATGCTTGTAGTTGTCTACTGTTTTGTGAAAAATGTAGGTCATATGTTTGTTAATGCCAAAACCATTATGTAGTTTCATTAACTTGGGAAATGAATTCTAATTTTCCAGAGGGAAATATATCAACTAAAGTTTTGCCTCAGACTCGTGGATATTCCACCACAAGCAGTACATTGGTTTCACGGGTGGGGAGCCTGCTCTAGCAGTGCCAGATCATAGCCTGAAAATGCTGACCTCTGCTCATTTCAAATATGTAACAAATTTCTCCTTGCCAGAACTTAGGGAACTGGCATTCCCAGGTCAGTCACACTACCTAGAATGCAAATATGTTCTACTTACAGTAGCGAGACATGAACTAACAGAAAGGTAAAATAAACGAACTTTACTTGATTTTATCGAGTAGCTTTATGTGATAATCTTGCTCAGCTATTCTATTTACAATATCCTGAAGTGTTTTCTTAATGCATTCTGATCTGTTTCATAAGGAGAAATGCTACCTAGAAACACAGAAACAAACATTGCAACAGAAAAGGAGCAAGTTCCTAAAAAAATATTTAGTTAATCTGCAATAACAGAGAAGTCCCTACTTGATCTCTTTGTTTCAGGATATCCATTTCCTAAAGGTTCCTGAAAGTTTGGATATCTCCAGTGGTGTAGAGATATTTTATTATTGTAATATGGCAGTGGAATATGAGATGAAATCACATCTCTTTATATAAACTTTAAATCAAAGCAGTTTGTCCAGCATCACCACATTTATATTGATGACTTTAATATAAACATTGATAATTGATGTTGATTCATATATTGATAAATTTAATTAAAAATATTTTAAAGTAGCTATAATTCATTTAAGTTTAGTATTCCAGCACAGTGGAATAGTATTAAGTAGGAAAGAAATTTCCCACACTTCACTCAAAGCAACACTTTAATGCTCTTCTTTAGGAACAGCTCAAATACAGATAGATGAGTAAATTAGGAGAAGTTTTGTATTTGCTCTTATCTCAGATTCAAACATCTTCAGCATTTAAGAAAACCCATCCTCTTATATTTTTACAGGAAAGTATGAGTGAAGCTCATTATAAATGGATTCACATGGAATAAGCCCTGGCTGGTAATGGGACTTCTTCTCTTGGGAAAAGGGTGTCCAGTGGTTAAACTTTCAAAGACATCTATTAAAAATTTTGGTTTGCTCTGGATTCATGATTTTTTCCAGACCATTACTTTGAAATGTGTGCATTTTAAAAAACCCTAGACAATGTTCTTCTACATGTGAACAAAGCTTTCTAGAATATTTTGCACAGCCAGAGGACAGATGACATCTGCCCAGTGCTAGAGGAGGTTTTGTCATTAACGCTGCTGAGACCAGGATTTTGTTCAGTGAGTTTGCATTTTGCTTCAGGGTGGGGCTGTAGAGTTGAGACCTCACATAAGGATGCAGCTCCTGTAAAAGTCACTTGCTGCCTGCCAGGCTGCTGTTTTGCAGCCTGCAAGAAAACACCAGTGCCAGTGCAACCAGAAAAGCACCAAAGTGTAATTTACACAATTCCTTAAACTCTCAGTGTTGCTCCAAATTCTGTGTCTGATGAGGCTGCAACTCAGCAGCTTATGCCAGATAGCCAAAAGAAAACAGGGACATAACCCCAACTTTTACCCACAAGCCTGAAGTTGTTGCAGTGGAATGAGTGCTGCTGAACAAGAGGTCTCCTCACTGCTGAAAGACTGCCCTTACTGCATCCCCTCTCAGATAAAATCACTCAGAAAGATTTCCATGGATGTCCTACCTAAAGGGACAGTGACCTAGGGAGAAAAAAGCCCGAGAGTTGAGGAGAAGAAAAACTTCCTTGGATAAATAAGAATCAATGATTTTTTAGAATTTTTTTTTCTTTTTCTATTTTTTTTTTTTCCAGAGCATCCCATTCCTTTTATCAAGCCACCTAGGTAGATTCTTGAATCCACCTCCTGGAAAGGAGGCATAAACCTGCTGCCTGAGCTGTCTTAAGAGCTTGATCAAGCAGTGAGGTAAGTGCCTTTTACTACATGGAAACTAGAAGGTCAGAAGGGGAAAAAGTACTGACAAGATGGTGATTATGAGCATTAATCATAATAATATCAAGGTCTTATATAGCACTTTTCATCAGGAGATTTTAAAGCTCTGTAAAAAAGAAATGAGTCTCATTATGTCCATATTTTAGATCTAAAATGTGACCTCCAGTACGTTAAGGCTTGTTCTCTGAAGGGGAAAAAAAAAGACTTCTAGAATCAACAATACTTATTCTTTGTTAAATTTCCATTCAACACAGTGATATTTTTTAAATCTACTTTTTCTGGGGACGTGTAAGGGAATTTTAATTGCTTTACTTTAACTTGACATAGAACTAATGAATAAATATAATTTTTATCAGGATGCTGCCATCAGCTGATTGAACCAGTACATTGACATTTGCAGGACAAATTCAGGAAATACTGTTAACACATTCAATGATGTTGCTGGTTACTGCTTCATTTGCTGGGGATTGGTAACTGGGTATTTGCATGTTGCAATGCACAGTAAAATGGATCAGCTTAAACCCTTCCAGTCAGCCTTCAGGAAGCAATGAATTCAGAAAGTCAGCATTTCCTAGGATTCCTAGGACTGATGCCAGCTCCTGAGCAGCGGCCCCAGGCCACCCTTCCCCTTGGTTTGTGATGTCCTATGATATGGAATATCTCTTCGGTCATTTTGGGTCTGCTGTCCTGGCTGTGTCTCCTCTCAGTTTCTTGTGTCCTCCCAGCTGACTCGCTGTTGGGGAGCTGTGAGAAGCTGGGAAGTCCTTGAGTTAGCATAAACACTGCTTAGCAACAGTGAAAACAGTGTGTTATCAATATTATTTTCATACTAAATCCAAAAACCACAGCACTGTGCTACTAGCTACTAGGAAGAAAATTAACTCTATCCCATCTGAAACCTGGACAGCAAGGCAAATGGAGCACTGCCTTTGTGATATCTGTTGGTTTGGTTGATAAAATAGCAATACAATAGTTAATAAAATAGGAAAGGCTTGCATTACTGAAGAGAACTGGGATGTCCTCCAGATGGGCAAGTCAGATATTACTTAGCTGCAATCCTTACCTTGAAATCTTTTTGTTGCTTAAGTAACTATGAAAATAAATGCTGAACATTCAGGTAAAGCCCTGGAAATTCTGGGCTTCAGAGGAAGGTCTGAAGAAAATGCTGATTTAATTAGCAGCACACAGCCCCCAGATATCATGCTGTTATTCTCCCTCAAGGGCCACAGTTCCATATTCCATGGCAGGAAAGGGTCTCTAAAGAGACAGGAGTCACAGCCTGTTACATCAGTGTGACAAATGAGTGATGCCAGATTTTCTGCTTGAATGTAAATGCACAACACTGAGTGCAGCTCCCTGCTTTCACTGCTGAGGATGGAAACTCGCCCCTATGGAGGCTGGCACTTCCCTACTGAGCCCATCCTCTCTGAGCACTCCTTGAAGGATGACAGATACGGCATCTCTTCTCATCGTACCTGTAGCTCACTCTTTTTACTCTCTCTCAGATGGCAAAATGCCTCTTGAGCCACCTCTCTGCTATTCCTTCTGCTCTCATGCTTGTCTCTTGGGAAAGCAAGTTCTCCTATTACTATATGCCCCTCTTTGCAGAGCCTTATGATACACCACAAGTTACAGTTCATAAGTGGACACCTATGAAAATATTATAGCTACATTGTCTCCACGCCATTGACTTAAGCCCACCAGCACTGACTTTGCCCCCATTTCATTGGTGTTATCTTACAGTGAAGCTGTGAGAATTACCAGCTGTGAATATTTAACAACCACTTCTCCAAGATCCTGGTCATTAGGTCAGAATGCCCTGGTGTCCTAATCAGGTGGGTGTGCCTCCCCTTTTCTTTTCTGAATTGCCATTACAGGGTAAGTAAGCACTCTGCTTTGTCACTGTCCCAGTACAGCAAATTATGTTCTTGCTATGCAGCATATTGTTAATTTTTGTGAATGGATAAAATCTATTTAGCAAGACACAATATATGAATGCAGTAAGCTTATTTTGAAGGGAGTTTACTTTTTCTTTTTCCTGATCACTGGATAAAATACATTAAAGGATATTAATTCTGCTGTGGTCAAATACTTTGACAAGATGTTGAAATCCTTGCATCTAAGACAAAGGTACAGCTATATTTGCAGCAGTGAAATAAAAATTACCATGGGCTCAGAGTATTAGGTCTCAAGGCCAGGATATTCACCTTCTAGACTCATTTTCTGTTTGCTAAACCCATTTAAAAACAGATTTAAAATAGTGAAGAAATGTGCAGTAACTCTGGGAAAAAAAATAGTTTAACATTTTCAAGTCTGAAAATGAAAGTCAGGCTCTTTCAGACAAGCAGATTTAGAAATCTCCCTCACATTCCCACAGAAATCCTTCCTGGATTTCTTGACCTTGACCTGGTCAAGACATATGTAACTTGGTGATATATAGGCTGAAGATGTTAAGGGAAGTTACTGAAGCAACTATAACTGTGCCACAACAGGTTGTAAGCAGAAGAGAAAAAATTAAATTATTAGTACATGTGTTGGAATTTCTGTTTAAAGTTACCTTTTAAATGACTGAAATAGCTAGATAAAATTAGGAAAAGAAAACTCCATGAGAAACTCAGTCCGAGTGTCCTGCAGCATCCAAAATGTTTTTCTACTACTTCTCCCTTTATTTGCCAAATAAGCAAATCGACAATGAGTGCTATATTTTCTTCCAAAAGTGTTTAAAAAAATTCCTTTTTAAGAAAAAAATTATCAGAAATAAGTATATTTCTTGAAAATGTACTGGTGTACAATAAAAATTTTCTGGTCTTTTTTCATTCCTGTTCATTCTAAGGTTCCCCATCCCTCTCAGCAGACAACAGACTGGGAAAATGCCTGATTGCTTTTGTGATGTTTGGGAAAACCAGGCAGATTGCTCTTCTGTGTGCTGAAGAAAGGCAATGCAAGTTTTCACACCACTAAAAACTCCTTCTGACAGTCAATCCTCTTCTTGAGACTGTGCCTGAGTACCCCAGTTAATTCACTCCAGTCGATATTACTAGCATTTTACCTTTCTGCATCTTCTCTCCAGTTGTAATCAGCTGCTTTGTAATCATTTGTTTCAAAGTGAAATAAATGTAACATTTTTTTCGTTATTACAATTTATTTATTTATTTATTTGTCACTGTGTGCTGCCATTCCAAATATTAGCAAAATGCATGCCAGGGCCACAGAGGTATTTTGGTGGTTCTTCAGAAGAGGAAAGATTATGGTAGGCATTGGAAAATATTTTATTGTAAGCCTTGCTAAAAACATTTGCAAACTAAACCAAATAACAGAAGCCTACTGTATTGCACAGCTGACCATATGAAAGTCAAATGTGAATAAAATTGTTTTGAAAACTCCAGTTCACAGAAGGAAGTGTAGTGTAGTATAGAAATTGTCAGGGAAAAACTGTACGGGGTTTCTCCATGCTCCAGCTGCACTGAGAAACACTGTGTGGTGAATGGGTTAAAGCAGAGCAGGCAGCCCTACCACAACAGGGACATTTTGTCATATAAAAACAAAGGCATTACTCTGCTATATTTAAAGGGCCTGTATGGAGGATCAAGGCATCTCATCATCTTTGGTTCTGTGGAAGAATGGAATAGAACCTGAAATAGAAAGCAGTCTTATATGTGGGGGACTTGACAAGTTTGTTTCTGTGTTATTCAGTCAATTTTTCCTGTCATTCTCCAGCATAGCTCTTGAATCCATTCAACCTCTAATAGCATGAGAGACTCTTTATTCACTGAGGAGGTGTTGATTAATCAAATTATGCAAGGAGTTGTCTGAATTTTCTTCTTAGAATTCAAATACTCCAATGCAATTATTCCGTGAAAAATTTGCACATTTTCACTGGCACTGATCACTGCTGTGGCTGATGTGCTCTGATAAAGTCCAGTGTTTCTGGGAATATACTTGGGTCTGAAGTGCCAGCTTTTCTAATGATCAATAAGGATTTGAAATCTCATAGTCCTCACACCAAGATTTTTTTGAGGATTAACCTGAAATAAGCTATAATCATGTCAGCTCTTCTAGTATTTTTGATGTCTTACATTGTGTTGGGGTTTGCACCCCGGAGTGCCACCCCAGTGCCAAGGAGCATGGAGCTGAGCTGACCAAAGTGGTGCTGCCTTTGAGCAGAGCTTGGCAGACCTGCAGAGACATGGTGAGCATCAGCTGAGTGAGGAGGCACCTGGAGGAGGTGCTGGGGGTCTGGCTGGGCCAAAAGGTGCAAGCATCTCCTACAGCCCCACCTGCCTGCCCTGGGATGACTGACTGGGCTATCTGAAGGTCTCTCAATCAGCACTGGTCTCCCATTTTTAGGGAACTGGCTGGTGCCCACAGTTTCAGCATTTTTCATGATCAGACCTCTGAATGTGTGTAGCCACTTAAAGGAGCAGCAGAAAATGGCTAAAATATTAATTAGATAATAGTTCTGCTTTAGTTAATTTGAGAAATAACTGGAAAGCAAAAATATAGAAAGAGGAGTACATGCAGTGCTTACTCAATGTGCTACTTTTTTTTTAAAGAAAGAAACCAAGTTCTTGCAGGTTTCCATTTTTCTGTTCTTATGACTGATGCTGACATTACATATGTTGAATAGTATTTCAGTGCTCTATGTTTTGTGGAGAATTTGTTGGTTTTTTTTTTTGTTCATGGGATTTCTTATATTCATCTGTTTAATGTAAGGTCAATAACTAAACCTCTTTCTCTTTTTAATCTCCACAGTGTGAGAGGAAAATACCCTGTAGGTATTTTGTTGAATTTATGAGATTGTTAAACAAATAGAAAAGCTTATCAGACAATCAGTAGCAGTCTAGGAAAAGAGCTAGCCAAAAATTGGGAATTTTCACTCCATAAGAAATTCAGATGTTTTGAAATTTTTTTTTGTATTTAACACTCTAATACTAAACAAAAAAATGGTGGTTGTTTCTTTTGGATTAAATATTACTCTATCTATTTCTAAAGTTTTCAAGTGCTCCTGCTCTGTATACCTTGACTGGCTGTGCTGCTCACAGAGCTGAGCTTCACTGGACATCTCCAGAGAAATGCAACCCTGCTGCCTGGAAGTCCCCTCTCTGAAGGGATGCAGGGGCTACAAGCAAGTACCCATCCTTCCTGTGAAGCACAGTGGTAACTGAGACAGAGGCATAGATGCCTATTCCATGTGAAACACAATGTTTGTTTATGAAGAAACAAAACAAGGAACCTCCATATTTTGACTGGAACCAGCCTAAGCCTCAGAGAAATCCCTGCCAGTGGAAAACTGAGAATGGCAACAGGATTGAAGCAATTAGGCTAATTCCAGTCCTACAAAACAGATGCTTTTAAAGAGAATAGTTAATACAGGAAAAGGTCTGAGCAGATCTTCTTTGTTGTCCTAATGACATGACATATCTAAACTTTTTAAAAGAATGGAATGTTTCCCCCAAAAACTAGTGGGTTTTTTGTTCTATAAAAATCCCATAGTCCTGAGAGGTGAAAAGCAACAGAGAACAGTAAAACAGAAACCAAAGAGAATCGTAGATTAAAATTTTATGGTAGGTTCATAAACAATGCAAGTATATGCAGAGAACACCCAAATACACTAGGAGCAGTATGAATCTCTTCCTTTAAAGTTTAAACTAAAGGCCACAAGAATCCCAGTTGGATTTTGTCTCGGGCAGAACTGACACTATAGCTCTCTACAATAGTAAGTAATTTGAGTGCATGTATACATCTCTCTCTCTCTCTCTCTCTCTCTCTCTCTCTCTCTCTCTCTCTCTCTCTCTCTCTCGATATATCTCGATATATCTCCAAATACAGTAAGTAACATTTAGAAGATGGAAAGAGAGAGAGACTGCAAACATACTATGAAGAGTTTGCCTGCTATAGGTGGAATTTAAAGTTATATTTGTTTGACTTGGTAAATGTGATCTTTCTCTTTAAGTTCATCCTTAAATTTTAAAGCATAATTTGTTTTGATTGAATTTCTAATGTTAATTAGTGAGGCTTGCACTGTTAAAGACATCAAGAACATATAATTATGTTCCTTATAATTATACCATAATTGTTTTAGTATGTTAAATGATCTAATAGATTTTTTCCTGTTTCAACAGCAGCATTACTACCATCTCTGTTTTATGAGATAACTGGCAAGCATTCAGTAGGTGCTTTCAAGCATTTCAAGTAAAGTTTTTATGGGTATTCATCTACTAATGAAATATTCATGCATTATATTTTTCTCTATGACAAGTGACTTTCACTGAAGCGCCTAATGCTTGGTTTGCTTAGACAGATATAACATTCAATCAAACTAATGGAAACTGTGGAGTACTGTTATACTGGTTATTACTAAATCAAATTCTCTTGATAAATATTGAGTCTCTGATGTTAAAAAGCATTTCTAGCATGATGCATGGATAGTAAAGCAATAATCTGGCCCCTTGTTAAAAATGTTAATATTACAGCTGTCATCATTTAACAATTAACATGATTTCCCAAGTGGAGCAATGCCTTAATCTTAGAGTATTAAAAAATACAATCTGTATGTTTGAGATTTTCCATCTTGTGTATGCATTCACTCCCAGTGTACAACACTTGGACAAGTTTATATTACCAGCAACATATGTATACATTCCCTGCTTAAAATTCTATATTTCCTTCTAGTATCATTACTTTATGAAGAAATCAATTTTGGTAATTTCATAGGCAGGATGCTAATGATCCTCTTACAAAACAGTTGGTAAAGGCCTTTAGAGAATTGTCTGGGCATGCTGATGTTGTTTTTCCTACTTGCTGTCTGGTTGCTAAATCTCATTAAATGAATCGAAAAGAAATAAAATGTTTTCCCACAATACTTTTCCACGTGTGTTCTTTTGACAGTTTTTGCAAGAAAAACAGGGTACAAATGTGAAGTGGTTGACAAAGCAATAAATACAACATGCTTCATCCTAGGATTTTAATTTATTAAATAAAGGTCAGAGGTCAATACTATGCTTAATTGTAGCACTTCTGCATATATATGGAAGTTATGACTCCATTAGCTTAATATATCCCTAGTCAACATGAACCCATGGAGGAGGAGGCGGCCACAAAGATGGTCAGAAGGACTGAGCAGCTCTCAAGAGGTGCTGCAGAGAGGCTGAGACAGTTGGGGTTGTTCAGCCAGAGTAGAGAAGGCTCCACAGAGACCTTTCAGCAGCCTCCCTGGACCCCTCCCAGAGAGCTGGAGAGAGACTTTTTCCAAGGACACACAGTGACTGGACAAGGGGCTAATGGCTTTAAACCAAAAGAGGGTAGATTAGATCAGATATTAGGAACTGGATATAAGATGCTGGAACAGGCCATCCAGAGAAGCTGCAGGTGCCCCATCCCCGAAGTGTGCAAGGCCAGTTTGGATGGGGCCCTGGGCAACCTGGTTTAGTGGCAGGTGTCCCTGCCCATGGCAGGGGTGCTGGAACTCAGTGATCTTCTGGGGTCCTTCCAACTGAAATCATCCTATGATTCTGTGAACTCTAGGTTGATCACTTTTTAGATGCCACGGTACTGGCTTCCTCCAGGGATCAGAAGGGACTCTGTGACAGAGCCAGTTCATGAGAGGAAAGTGCCAAAGGAATGCTGGGAAAGAAGATGCAGAGATGATCAGTGACGAATTAAAGGGGTCATCAAACATGCAAAAATATCTCACCAAATATTTCACCTGTTCTAAGGCATCCAGAAAATAGACACTGAAAGTCACAACCTCTATAAATGTGTAAAATTCACAGGCCCTGGTGAAAAGAAATTGTCCTCTCTTATGCCATGCCATGAAGGCACATGATTGTCTGCTTTCACAAAAGAGTTTATAATACATGGATGTTGTGCATATGCAATGCACAATATTCTGGGATCAGGTAACTCTTACTTGAAGGTAAAAATTAGATGCAGATGCATTCTGAGGTCTCTTTGAATGGGTTTGGAAAACTGCCTAAATCTAAGCTAACCCACCAAGTCTTCAACAAGCAGTTGCCTCTTTTGTCACCCTGCAGGTGTTGAAACTGTGAAAAGTTGTCAACACCAGGAGGACTGAAGCCTATTCCTTCTTTTGGACCCGATTCTGGAGATTTACATTGAAATATTTGATTTAAAATAATATTATACATTATTCAGGGATCAGCTAAATTATTCTTTTGACATTGCTGATTTGTTTTCTTTTTTTTACATTGAAATTTAGAAGGGCAAAGCATGGTGCTAGGAAAATTAGGAAATGTGTATAAAATTACAGAGCAGTAACTCCGTAGGGAAAATGTTTACTCTGCAGGCTTTTCTCTTTAAAACACAACTGCTTTAAAGCATCACATTAAATTCTAATGTGTGTGTATTTAAAGAATGTACAATATATGTGAGAAAAAGACATGAAGTGCGTAAGGTGGGGCTGCTGTGGCTAAGCACTACTTCTAGCAGAACACTACAGCAGTGCCATGAAATCCTACGTAAGTGGTCAGAACATAAGTAAGAGCTGCCTGTGGGTAGTCCCAACCTATTCACAAGCCCTTTTGAACCATTTTCCTACTTTTTTAAATACTGTTTTTGGCAAACATTTGATACTTGAAATACAAAATGCATGAGTCACCTACTGAGATGGGCACAGTATGTGGTTCATTGAATTTAGCTAAATTGTGAGTAATCTATCAATAGTCCTCATAGTGAACATACTTGTAATAATTTCACACATTACAAACAAGAGTAGGTATGATTTTTCAAGATTTTTTTCCAAGCATTTTTCGCTGTAAGTTTTTACTTTTTTTTACTATGCTCCATTTACTGTTGTGGAAAATTGCTAACTTTTTAGTCATGGAGGATAAAAAGAAAAGGTAGCTTATTGCTCGTCAGTTTAAACAACAAAGAACCAGAGAAGCAAAACCTGACATATTACAAAATACTGTCTTACAAAGCAAAGTCCTCAACAAGAGATTGAATGAATACAGATTCTTATACAGCTATTGAGATTTATTCTTCTGCCAGCATACCAATTTCTCTTGAGATAAGTAATTTTAAAATTCAGAGGCAGCAATTCTGAAGGAGAGAGCTGCAAATTACTACAGATTTTGACTCACCAAGAACATGATCAGTTTTTGTGGTTTTTTTTGGGTTTGGGTTTTTTGGTGTGTGTGCAGGTTGCACTTTTTTAAAAGAAGAAAACTAGTAGGCAGACAAAAAGAAAAAAAAACCAAAAAAAGGTGAAAAGTATGTGTATATAAAACAGCATTGTAACTGTGGTGGGATACAGAGAATATAATCTTTTTGCTGCAGAGAAACATGAACATTCAGGCATAAAATCTTTGAGGAGCTTTTTAAACAAATTCCTTAGAGGAACAGAAACAGCATCCCTATGATGAAAATGAGGGGGCAGCCAGCCCCCAAATACTTCACTTTAAGCGCCAGCCTCTGATAAGAATCTTTACCTGAATGTTTTTCATGAGCGTGAATGATTATACGTGCATTTTAATTTGTCCCTGAAGTAGTTATTTCAGTAGCTGAAACTTGGAAGCCGTGAACTTCCGTGCTCGCAGAAACCGGCCCCGGCTCGGCTCTCTCCTCCTGCGCCCTGTCTTTTATTCTTGGGAAGACCCGCGGGCTCGGGAACTTCCCGTGCGCGACCCTGACGATGGAACAACTGGTCTATTATGACAAACTGGCACCTTGTGACTAAATCCCTTCGAAATTATACTTTCCCCCAGGAAAAAAAAAAAAAAAAAAAAAAAAAAAGGTAATAATTAAAAAAATAGACTTTTCTCCTGCCTTAGCCCTGGCATTTCCAGCGACGCGCTGCCGAGTCACCTTTAGCGCCTTTCCTACGCTTTCGGCAAACAGGGTGCCGGACGCCTCAAAGGCGGTGCTGCCGGCGTAGCCGGAGCCGCCCGGGGCCGCCCGGGGCTTCCTGGGGCTCCCAAGCTTCCCGGGGCCGCCCGGGGCTTCCTGGGGCTCCCAAGCTTCCCGGGGCCGCCCGGGGCTTCCTGGGGCTCCCAAGCTTCCCGGGGCCGCCCGGGGCTTCCTGGGGCTCCCAAGCTTCTCGGGGCCGCCCGGGGCTCCCCAGCTTCCCGGGGCCGCCCGGCTGCCGGCCGTTCTGCGGCTGAGGGACAGGACCCCGGCGGCGCCACCCGCCGCTCCCGCCAGATGGCGCCCTTGCACAAGGGACCTGGCGGCGCGGGGCGCGGCGGGAGCGGGGCCGGGCGGCGGGAGAGGAACGGGTGTGACCCGGAGGGAGCGGGTGTCCCCCGGAGGGAGCGGGTGTCCCCCGGAGGGAATGCGTGTGACCCCGGAGGGAGCGGGTGTCCTCCGGAGGGAACGGGTGTGACCCCCGAGGGAGCGGGTGTCCCCCGGAGGGAATGCGTGTGACCCCGGAGGGAGCGGGTGTCCCCCGGAGGGAGCGGGAGTTCCCGCCGCTGCCAGGTGGGGCGGCGGTGCGTCTCCAAGCCGGCGGCGGAGCAAAGACCCGCCGTTTCTCTTCCGCGCCTTTAGCACCTCCTAAACTCTGCACCTCCGCCTTTGGCCGCGGCACCGCCGGCTCTGCGCTCGCCCGGCCTCCGCCGCCCGGCACTCGGCTTTTCGTTCCGAAAGTACGGAATACTTGTCAGCGTGGCTGGTGGTACATCAGTGGGAAATGCGGGAGCAGGAGGTGTGTGAGGTGTGCTCACCGGGCGACACCTCTGCACACACCCCGTGTCCCATTGCTCATGCGGTACTTGTTCAACAAGTTCCATGAAAATAAAATCTTGTAGTCACTATTAAAGATATCATTATCTATTGGTGAAATTTCCTGCCCAGAATGTTACTACTGAATTGCTAGTGCTTCACATACTTTCTCTTTACAAGACATCAGAAGAAACTTCTGGTTATGAGTCAAATAAATCACAAGTTGTTTGGTGTTTTGTGGGTGTTTTGGTTTTGGCTTTGTTTCTTTTATGAATGAATAACTATTTGACTTGTATGTACACATAAATATCTGTGCAATCCAATGACAGAGAAACTCAAGCAAATGTGGCTATTCCAGCTTGTCCACCAGCCACCAGCCTCGGAACCAGAATGTAGTGTGAGTTGGTGGAAGAAAAGTAACATGAGCTTTCCCCCCTTGATTTTTATTTAGCCTCTTCTTTGACTATCCTTATGAGTCATGCATTTTTTGGGCACAAATTACCATCTGGACAAAATGTTTTACCTACTTTGCTAAGCAGCATGAAGATCCCAGGGGAGGTGAAGATAGCATTGGGACATGGAAGAACATAGTTAAACAAGCTGTTTGAAAAACTCTATTTTAAGAATTGGGTGAAGTTTGCTTTTATATTTGTAGGTTTTAGCTTTTGAATGCTTCTTTCTTATTTCACACTGTTTATGGGTTACAATGAAGTAAAGCTTTAGAAGACAGAAAATTGTTTTCTGTTAAGTCTTAGCAAATGGCTAAATCAAAACCATAAATTGCAAATATAACAGTGTTAAAGGTTTCTTTAACAGCTCTCTTGTTAACTTAGGTGATTTATGTCAGTAATTAAGATCCTGGATGGCAAAAGTTTTTGAATTGTATGTTGTGGAAAACAGAGAGGACAAACATGGGAACAATTAAGGAAACTATGGCAACAAAGGGCTCAGTAGCTCTATACAGGTAAGAAATGCAAGAAATGTATTTGGAAGAGAAAGAGGCTTAGGAAAAGAAAACTCAGCAGCTGTAGGGAACCAGGGATGCAATTAATGCCTGATAGGTAAGAGCAAGAGCAAAAGATCATCTCTGCTTAGGGTAATTACTAAGAAAACTTCATGCAACATCTCTTTTGCACTCAGGGTTTGTATCTGCAGTGTCTCAGGTGTATCATGAAAACTGCAAAGAATGAATGCCTAGTTACCTTGCTGGTCAGAACATCAGAGCAAAGAGGCCAAGGAATCAGTACCACTACTCCAGTTTTTTCCAGACTTATGGTACAAAAAAAAACCCAAAAAAACTGGTGTTTATTGGAAAAATAATGGGTCTTACTGGACAAACAGGTGACTAATCCTCCTCTAGAAAAGGTCCATTCAGAAGGACTTTTACAATGATCCCTTGGCTTTTAATTTCTTGTTTAGCTGTGCTTAAGGGAACTAGGTAGGTTGGCAGTTCTTAAAATTTGTTAACAGTGCTTTGAATCAGCATATTCATGACTTCTTGGCATTATTTCATGTTGTCTGTTTGTTTGGACTCTATTTTCTGTTTTGCCAATGTACTGTGTTCCTTGAGTACTCATCAGCATGGACCCAGAGGCACATGCATGTGAGAAATCAGAAATCTGAATAGCAGGATCTTCCAAGAACATCTATATAAACTCTGACTTTCATGCTTCCAGGCATGAGTACAAAGAGCACAGAATTAATGGCTCTTCCTTAGCACTCTTCAGATGCAACCCAGTGACTGCTCAGCTCATCCTTTTTGCAGACTTTAAAATCTGTAAACCTTTTTGCAAAGGTGTGAAGAGGTTTTCCTTTTCTTATTTGAAATTAATATTTTTTCAAAGTCTGTTCAATACTGTTTTGCATCTGTGATGTCTTCTATGCCAAATTCCAAACCTTTGGGATTCATGTACAGGCATGGTCCGTTCTACTTAGAGAAAGGCAGGTCCCAAAGAAGTGTTCAGCATGTTTGTGTCTGTCTGAGAATGCAAAAGTTTGGGTATTCTTGGCTTAACATCCTTAACACTAACCATCTCATGTCATTCTAAGAACTGCTGTACTAACAGTGTCTGAAAAATTCCTAAACTCATGATGTTGAAGTTTCCAGGAGGGAACTTCTGGTGGAAAATAAACATGGTTCCAAAAATCCTCATGGGATTCTTCAGAAGGAGGCCTAAGAACATTGTATTGCTCTGAAGCTAAGGACTCAATGTCCTCTCTTTCCCCATGCATGGAAATGCAGAATACACTGCAAAGTGATTTATGCAAAGGGAACCTTTGTTCTAATTGCAACAGCACTGGCCACACTGCTAAACCAATTAAGGAACAGCGTTCCATCCAGAAAGAGGATTAAACACCTTGTCCACAAATGTCCTCTACAAGGAATTAGCAGTTAACACTGATGTTTGTAGCAGTTGGGTCACCTCAGAAGACCATAACTCAGCTACCCCACTCAACTTATTGTTTCCACTGGTTTCAACTGAAAATTCCTCCTCCCTCTTTGTGGACAGGAACCTCCAGGAAACTTCAGTTGGATCACACTGGAGTGATATTTCAGATGAGCATTCTGGCTACTGAGAATTCATGATCATTACAGCACACCAAGGAAGGGATCCTGCTGTCCACCAGCATCTTCATCCAGATGACCTGTGCAAAAGTCAAGCACCATCCTCTTTCTCTGCGTGAGCTGGATGAATTGCGTTTGTCAGTCACCTGTAGTGGGCTGCACTCTGGCACACACATGGAGCTATCATTTCTGCTGTGGTGGTGCTTTGAGATGCCAGCCTGGACACCCTAAGTTTTCAAGGGTTTTTAGGCACTTCCTGTAGAACAGTGGAGATCCTCAGTGAACAGAAGACCTGGAAAGATCTCATTGTCCCACACACCTGCAAGGCTGTGAGAGTCCAAGCAGTGCCTGTGACAGCTGGGTAACTTACTGCTCTCCCAGTGGAATACACCAGCTGTACTGCCTAAACAACATTTAGGAACTGAAAAAGAGAGAGGACATGGAAGACGTTGACCCCTTGCAATTGTTAGAGGCTGGTAACTCATCAGAGGCTGGTAATCACAGATGCTGCATGTAGGTCAGAAACACGGCCTGAAACCCCAGAAAATTCAAGTGCAGCAATTGAAGATTTTGGAAAAAAATAAACAAGATTTAACAAGCTAGAGGCTGCAAAACTACAAGGAAAAGAAAACATTACTTCTCAACACAGGATTCTAATCTGAATAAAAACAGAGTTCAAGGTTTGCTACAAAGGATCAAAGAAATCAGACGACTAACTGGCAAGAATGAAAATGAGGATTAGAAGCGGCAGACAGGAATCTGAACTGGAAAGCAAACCAAAGCTTTCTACAGCTGAAGAGGCTTGGCAAAAGGATCAAACCATCATGGAGAACGAAAGCTTCAGGCACAAAGAAGACAAAATAATGATTGCAAAATCCCAGGTTGTGATAAAGGAGACCAATTGCCTAAAACAATACTTAAAGTGCCCATTTCTTCTATCTGGCTTTTTATTGGGTAGTTTTGATTAATTTAGCTTTGGTTAACATACAGCATTAAAATTTAGATTATGAACTAGATAATATACTTTATTCAAGTTTAAATTACTTAAATCGTACTTAGAGTAGAACCAATTCCATCTCTTATGGGTGCAAAATCTCATGGGGCTTGTGATGTTTAAGGGGATGGAAACTGGGCAGCAAGATTAAATGGGTCTAATGCACACCTTCATGAATCAGATATATGCTGTTCTCTTTTTCTAGTCAATATAATCCAGGCAGTGTGGGAGAACTGTGCTCTTGTCAGCTCTGTTAATTCAGTTCCTCATTAGCCAGTTGGTGCTGCTGAATTGGTAATTGCCCTTTACTGGAAAAGCTGCTGAGATATCTATCCCTTCAGAGTTGTATACATGCAATGAAGCCAGTCAGGAAGGGATCTGTATCTTGGCTGCTGTCTGCTCAGCTCCTCCTACCCAGATTGTCACACTGACCACAGCTAATGTATTTATCTCAAATAGGCTACCAGAGATTCAGCTTCTCTGCTTCTGGTGTCATTAATAGCCATAAAGTCCATGGGACCATCAAAATGTTTCCAAGATACTTGAATTGTGACTTCAGCTTTGAGCTCTCCTTCTGGCTGTGGAGGCAATCAGCTGTACGCCAGGTTTTGCTGAGCTTGGACAGCTCTGTGGTGTGCTGTGATCTGCAGCACTTCTGGGCTCTTCAGAGCTCTTTTGCAAGCGCTAACCACTGCTTCACCTTTCTGGTGCTGTCCTCTCATGCTTGCTGGAATGTTGTGGGAAGCTTTGATGGATTGCTGGGGTCACAAATAAGCAGGAGAAGGTGTCGTTAGCAGGGGCAGCAAGGAGGAACCTCAGAGATCCCAGCAGATACTCATTTTCCTATAGAAATAGCAAAGTCCTACTATTTATCCTCAAAATAACATTGTAGTGGTCTGAGGATCAAAAATCATAACAAATAGCCTATTACAGAGAGAAACAGGAGTCTGATCTTCTTGGAAGTTTTAGGCACATCTTTGACACTTTATGCAGGATTTTATACCATTTCCAGTCCTGGATGTGGTGACCTAGCACTAGTCTTGTTTTTTCCAGCTTCCTTCTGCATTGGGAGTGCTGTGATGGGAAAAGGTGATTTCATTCTGCTCCTTCACTGTGGAGTTCTGCCATTGGTGGGACAGTTGTCTGAGGCTCCTTGCAGATAACTAATTCAGAAAGACTCTGCCAAATTGTCCTGATAACTTAACTAGCTCATTACTTTTTACTGTGTGAGAAATGAGAATGGATAACAAAGGTGACAGAAAATTACCTTTTTCTTATCCCTTGATCTGGTCCTGAATATAGCTTGGCTGTAACTGCAGTAAAACTGATGTTGGGATTGATTGCAAGTTATTACAAGACTTCTGAGGTGTGTTTCAGCAGGAGGGGAAGAAATGGAAGAAGAAGGTGCTGTTTCTTGGGGGGGTGTTCTGTTTTATATTTAAAATATCTGTAAATACAGTTGCAGAGGTTGGGTCATGAATTCTGCAATTGGGTGCAAATATACTTGTGAATTGTGAATTACACAGTGAGTAGAAATAAATGTTCATTATAAGATTGGTTGAAAACTTCTGCCTGAAAAATTTCTTCAACATGAGATAAGGCAGACAATGATTAATTTATGTCTTTTTTCTCCCCTTTTCATAATATAGGCTTTCCTTAACAATGTTGAAATTTCTAACTCACATGAGGGGTTTGAAAGGGTTGCCTTTTTACTGACTGAAGTTGTTGAGGCTGGAGTTGAACAAAACTCCAAAATAAGTAGAAGATTGAAGTGTTGGTTGAACAAAAACCATAGCTTACCACCAAAATTATATACCCAGTAATTCCCACCTGGAAATTGTGGTTTGTTTGTCTACTTTTCTCTCTGAGCTGGACTCCAGTACAAGGATGATTTTGTAGGGCACACATTATCAAGGCTGGCAGTGATGACTAAGTTGGAAAGGAAATCACCTTGTACTGAGCTTGGGAAGGTTTGTCCACCATGGTGGGTGGCAACACAAGTCACAGAGGCAACATTTCCAAACCTGAATTTTCTGTTTTTACCCAGAAGTATTTAACCGAAGTTTCTTTTTTACTCTTCCATTAAAATTGAAAAAAATGCTCTAGGGAAAATACAGCTACACAAGTTCCTTTTTCTCACCCCACTGTTCTAGTGGAGCTTCCTGCTTCCCAGTCTCTATCAAGATTTCTGTATACCTTGCAGCTAAAATGTCTGTCTTCTTCCATTAAAAAGTAGAGGAATGTCTAGAAACACTAGAAATGTGGTTGTGATGTACTCTGCTCTGGCTGCAGGCTGCTGCTGCTATGTGCCAATTGCCTGGGAGCTGTGGGACCAGCAGGATGCTGCAGCTGGGACCAGCATGTACCACTGACCCAGTGCAAGGTTCCACAACCTGAGAACTGCTCTCTTGTAGCACCAGAAAAAAAGACATAGAACTGCTGAGAAATTTTGGAGAATCCAGTTTACACAATTGTATTTCTCAAAGGTAAAGTTTTTCTGCTTACAGTGTTTTTGAGGCTGGCTGTTTCTGCTCTTTGTTTCAAACACCAGCACAGCTTTGTGGAAGGATCAACTCCTCCTTGGATCTGGGGGTGTTGTCTAGTAAGAACACCATTTTTCATCCTTCAAACATCATTGCAGGATTGCTTTCTTCTACTTGAGGCATCTTTGCCCATCTCATCCTTTGGTATTTTTCAGTGGGTGCTTGACTCTATCTATTGGGGTTTGTTTGATTTTGGTTTATGTGTGTGAAGTTTACAAATTGTATTGTCCCATATAAAATATACATGGTGTGGGAAGGGCTAAACTTCCAGTTTACACTGTGATATAGGAAAGGCATAGCTGTGCCTTTCAGATGTCTGATTATGTTCAGAGGGTTCAGTTGTAAATACAGACAGATGTTGCCACATACTAGCTGGTTTGTGCCAGGCAAACTAAGCAGCCCCTGGGTTGACGGGCAGGGGCTTTGCCCAATCACATCTCTCCCAAGGCTGCAGGCATTTCACTGGCCAGAACCAGAAGGGACGTAGAGATCACACCAATGAAAATATCCAGACTGGGCTTTTCAAGTGCCCTTTATAAGGAAGGGCTTGAGAATGAGCTCTCTCTGGTTGCCACATGAACATCAGGGTGAGTGGTCTCTTTGTCTCCAACCCAGAGCCCCCATCCAAGCCAATGTCACAGACAGAGGCATGTAATAGGAGAAGGATAATGAACATGTGGTTTTGAATGAACAGAGCCATACATGCTTTCATGTTTCATAATTTAAATTGAGACACTGTGGTCTGATATCATAGGACTGATGGAATGTTTTTGTTGTTTTGAATTTCTTTTTCCCATCATTCTGACAGTGACTTAAAATATGCTCTTGGGTAAGTCACTTCCTAAATTTCTTTCTCTTTCTACTTTGCATTTGCTATTTGGATTGCTGATTCACCAGGGGAATGGGGCTTCTCCCTTGACATATTTGTATAGTATTGAACTCAGCAGAACTGTGCTTTAATTAGAGTGTTCAAATATGGAAGTAATGTAAATAATAATAATTAATTAGACATTTATTCATCACAGTATTTACAGAACATTGCCAGCATTTCATGCAAATGCTTTATCCAAATATTTTGTGGGCGTTTACCCATGTATCCTTTTCACAATAGTAAGACATTTTCATAAGAGAGAAACAGTATTAATTTTTTCTCGTGGTTTAGGATCATTGTCTCTCTCAACTCTAGTGTAATAATGTCCTTTGCAGTTAATAAAATTTTTCTAACCATTAAGAAATCTCTGCTTGGTTGAAGGCTATTATACATTAGACAATAACTAGTCTGCCCTCCATGACAGTCAATGTCCTTATGAAATCTCTTTAAGTAATCTACCATGTAGATTTTCACAAAGAATGTCTTGAAGATGCCAAAATGCATAGATTTATTTAGTTGTTTATTCATATATTTTAACCAGCTGATTCTGTATACCATGAGGTTAACTATAACAAGCTGAGCGTGATGTTATCCCAAAGTTTAGTTTTTCTGTACTGCTGCTAACACTGATGAAAAGTGCTCAAATTGCCAGATCTCAGGCTGGTGGTCAAAATTGAAAATTATTCCTATAAATGATATTGCTCTGAAAGAAAAAAAAAAAAAAAACCAACTTAAAAGATGAGAAGAAGTAATGCCTCCACCATAAATGGCAAAGTCTTGTGAAATACAAAGTTATACATGGCATATTGCCAGGGCAAAAGCAGTTTTGACCATTGCTCTAACACTCCTGTCAGTGTTACCATTCTGTGCATGCCCCGTGCTCTACACTCCTATGTGATAGCAAAGCAGATTCTATTATTGCCAATACAACACAGAAGAAACATTGTTTCTGAACAGGGTTCAGATGTTGGAAAAGCAACAGGTTTAATTATTGTACTTTGAGTTTGAACCTGAGAGCTGTCTAGCTGCCCAGCTGCTGGAGCAGCAAGGTGTGAGAGCCCAGAGGGACATGGAGGCTTCTTTGCCCTCTCTGCAAATCTGTGTGTGGCCTGTAGATATTTCACAACACCTCAGGGTCAGGAGTCAAGGCCTTCCTAGCTGAAGGGCTAGATCAGGGACTCGTATTAAAAACACTGGTTGCCAGAGATTGCTGTGGCCTTTGAGCTGCTCTCTTCTCATGGAGAACTTGTTCTTAGCACTACTACCAGAAAACATTGTCCTTCTCAATGCCACCTGGTTGTGTCTCTCATTTGGAGCTAACATGGACTTGTATTTACAAAGTCTAGAAGGAAATGCACAAAAGAAAAATTTGCATAATATCAAATCAGGGTTTAATGAGATCACATCTGCTGTTTGCTCTGTCATAGGTGGTATGTGATTGCATTTCTTACTTCATATGGTGGTTCACCTGTGCCTGTTACTCAGCAGAGTAGTGGGACAGTGCCTCCCTTTGTCTCTGCACCTGCCATACATTTTACCTTCTGCTGACTAGATTGATTTCCAGAGACCCTAGTCTTAGTCTCAGCACATTAGTAGTGGTTCCAACCAGTGCATAGGAGTGACATTCATGAGGAAGGGAGAGAAAGAAGATCTCCTTACTGTTCATTTTCCCTTTACATTGAGGTAAGAAGCTGTTGAGAGAAAGCTTCATAGTGTTTCATCCTAGGCAGAACTTCTCAAGGAATCTGGAAGCATTTTAGTCACTAAAATATTGTACCTCACTAATTTTCCCAATGCTTGACAGCTGCTCCTTAGGGAACTCGGACAGCACATTTTTTTGTATCTGCAAAATCAGGACTCGGTTCTTGCAGGAGCATTGCACACGTTCTTGGAAAAGTATGCACTTGTGCTTCTAAGTGGTCCTGCTTTATCACAACATTTCAGTTAAAAAAAGTAATTTTACTTCATCTGTTAAGATAAGGAATAAATAACATGGGGTCTGTGACCATGGGGATAAATATAGAAGACAAGAGAACACAATTTTAGGTTTTTTTTGAAACAAGCTCCTTTTTGTTATTGTTTTGTTGTTCAGCATCTGAGCTACCTTGAAAGCTGGCTATTAGCTTCTCCATGCTACTCCAGAGAGGTGCTAAGCATTCTTAGGGCTATTTCCTCTCTGCCAGGGCATCTCTTTGCCTTCCTCATGCTACAAGATCTTTCAAAACCCCTCATAGCAACATCACCAGTTACTGTGGTGGATTTACTTTTCTCTTCCTCAAGCTTGTTGAAGAAAAAGCTTAATTTATATGTCTTCCCTTGCTCAGCTGTCTTGTTAAAAGTTTCTACAAGCAATGGTAAAATTTCCTGGATTGTGTATCTTGAAAAAATTGAGTTTTTTAGACTTGTTTTGGTTTCAAAGGCATCATTAGAACATGAAATATGATTCAAGGCACAGTGTCATGGCTAAGAGGATATTTGGGATAAGAAACAACTAAGCACTGTTAGTTAAGTGGGGATGAATCAGAGACATGTTCCACAAGATCTCTGTGCTGTATTCCACTTGGACAATGGACACGTCTGTGGCATTGAAAGGAATGGCTTCCAGCAAGCTTATTTTTGGCAATCATAGACAAGCTATTTGGCACACTGTTTCTCTTAATTTCCACTGAATAAAAGAAGGCAGTCAAGCTCCTTTATGAAAGCAACAAGGAAAAAAGAGAAGTCTGCGTCCAAAGTAGAAAATAGCTAGAAATATGAAAGACTAAGATGATGTTTTTTGGGGGATGGTGGAAATTTCCATTGTTAGGTAATGCAGAGCTCAGGCAGAGGGTGGAACACAGCTGTGGAAGCAGAAAAGCAAGAGGTGCAGCAGGAGAGGCAAGAGAACTTGGAGTGGCATTTCCCCTTACAAGAAGCCAAGACCAAGCTTCTTTTGAGCAGATTGGTGTCTGAAAAGACAGGCTTGGAAGCACGCCCAGATGAACTGTTTCTTGTCTGTTCCTTTTGGATTCTGAGAAAAAGAATTATATGTACGTTCTTTGTGTAAAAAAAACAGTTTTAGCAAAGAAATACCTGGCTCAGATCACAGGCTTCACCACATAATTGTAATAGTTCAGCAAATCTCAAAAATTGTCCTATTACTAAACATCGTCTTATTGCTAGAAGGGGAAACAATAAAATAAACACAGACACACACACACACACACACATATATATGTGTGTGTGTGTGTGTGTGTGTGTGTGTGTGTAGGTATGGCTTTTCCATTGGAATAGTCTTGAAAGGAATCAAAACTTTATAGAAAATTAGCTCCAAATTGGTGATGAGTTAGAACAAAGAAAAGACCGAAAAGAAGTTGAAATTCTTACAAGATTTTAAGAGTAAATAATTCAATGTCTCATTTTAAAACTGACTTCAGAGTCAAGATGCTGAACCTGGAAGTGGGTGTAAAAAACAGGTTTGAAGAGGCAGGCTTTTGAAAACAAAATGTAAAAACTTTCCCCATGTTTCAGTTCAGCCATTGAACTAGAAAACTACAATTCTTTTTGGTAGTCTGAATCTGGTTCTCCTGCTCCTGAGAACAATGTGCAACTTCAGCAGGCATTTCTTACCATCTGAAATGGTGAGTCTAGCAATTTTAGATGTATAGTCGTCATTCCTTCTGACATTCAACCCTCTAAAATCAATAGGGAGGCTGTACTGACTTGGCACTTGGTCTCCGCCTTTTTCACCAGCCTGGCAGGAGCTTAGCCAGGGTAGGTGAGGTCTTATCAGTCCAGAGAGGAGAAAGAGGAAAAGACTGAGAGGAGATTTCATCAATGCATATAAATATTTCAAAGATGGATGTCAATAGGATGGTGCCAGAGTCCTTTCAGTGGTGTCCAGTGACAGGATGAGAAGCCATGTCCACAAATGCACAAGATGATCTCCAGAGGTACCTCCCAACCCTAACAATTCTGTGATTCATCTTCTGGGCTCCTGGCTCATCAATGCCATGCCCAGACCACCCCAAGCCTGGACCAGGGGTGTCCTTCCTTGACGTGGCATCTGCCTTCTGCTATGGCCTGGGATCCTTTGGTTTTCCCTGACCTATGGCTTCAGTTAAGGAAGTGTTTCCTCCAACTCCTCTACTTAAAATAAAACTGAAGCTGTTCTGATTCTGCTTCTTTAAATGCTTTGTGCGATTACAGGGACATATCCAGAACTATCTTGGTGATGTAAGCACTTGCTCTAGGGAGATAGGTGAAGTTAAATTAGATCTTTTGTGTTATTCAAATTATAGATTTTCTTGTTTTGATGAGTTTAATATTCTCATCTGCTGTTGAAAAAGCTGTAAGCAATTAAAAACTGATTCTACTAAAACCTCTTATATGCCTGTTAATGTTTTTATTTCAGAACCAGGTAAAAAGAACTTTGTGATAATGTTCAGTTTTTATGCTTTTTGCCATTAATTGCTTTTTGTCATAAAATGGGCTTTGCTAGTGGTGACAATCTTTACTAATGACACTGCCAGTCTCTCGTTATGGTCTGGAATAATTAGTTTTTTCTAAAATGAACTAGAGATTACAAATATCTCATTTTTTCCTAAAGGTTAATCTAAGACTTTGATTTGAGAAAAATCCATTTACAAGTAAGAGTCAGACTAGCTTTATCCACTGCATCAGAAGTGATCCCAGTGGTGATCATTAAGGAAAGATTGTAAAAAGCAGCAGAACTAGAAAAGATTTGGAGGAATTCTTGCAGGAAAAGAGGCAGACTTCATTCTGAGAGGTGTTAATGGGAGCTTAAGGTTATGGATGCGAGAGGTAGGTATTCCTGTTTAGTGCTGTGTCCAGCTTTGAACATGGCACTTCCAGAACAAAGCAGGACTCTGCACAGAGAAGCCACAGGCTTGATAAAGCATTTGCTAAATATTTGCTGAACTGTATGGAAAGCATGATGTGTCTATATCAATTTATGGGAAATACAAAAGGGAACAGGACACAACTCTTTCAGTATGTCACAAACGGTTATGAAGAGGATAATAATCTGTTATTCCTTATGTCCCCTGCAGGGAGGACAAGGAATTTATTGGGTTTTCTTCAAATGGGTCAGAGATATTTGCATAAACGCAGAAATCTGAAGCATAACCCAAATACTATTTGCAATAAATTTACTTAGTTTTTCAGCTTCTGTGTATTGTGTTAATCATATTTTTATAATCATATTTTAATAGTCTTACTGTTAATAATATTTTATAGTCTTACTGTTTAATCTGCCTTACTTTTATAAAAAAACATCAAATATTTGTACTGTTATTCCTAATATGAGTATTTGTTCTCACCCAAGACAGGTTGGAAAATTTTTTTAGTCTCACCCAGATAATTGACAACTGTGCCATCATTCTCATTCTGGGATGGCACTCATGGAGCTACTAAAGCTGGCCACTACTACTGCAGGGTGGATGGTGGTTTGTAACACATGAACCAGAGCTTCATGGCACCATCATTCTTACTCCTTGTATTCAGCTGAGAAGAAGTGCATGCTCAACATCCTGTTGTGCAGAGCATGGGTGTTCAAGAGGTACAGAAGAACTGGTCCTAGATGTTGAGCAATGAGAGATTCAACAAAAAAAGTTTGTAAAGTCATAGATTTTTGGGGACATCTATGGGACAAGAATTATAAGCATTTATAAAAAACTAAGATTTTTTGTACCTTTGTATTTTGTTAGAAGATAAATTATAAATAGCATTTCACAGAGGAACATTCTGCATCACAAGTCCATGCATTATGGCCATCATCTACAATGTAAAAAAACATCTACAATGTAAAAAAAAAAAGAACGTTTTATTCACAAAATTAATACGAGAAAGTTGAATTACAGCTGATTTGCTAGATGATGGGGTTTTTTTTGAGATTAATAATTCCATGGGAGCAGGTGAAACATAGGCTGCACAAATAATACTGAATGCTAAAGAACTCAGATAGAAAGGCTAATATTTGTACAAAAAAACCACTGAAGAAATTGCTACATGGTGTAAAGCCCCTGGAACAAAAGTACCCCGTTTGTGTCAATTAAAATCTTGTCATTCACTTCAGTGAAGGCAGGTTTTATCTACCATTTCACCTCACATTATCTTATAATATGAAAATAAGATTCTGCTACTAATATAACTAGAGAATTAGAGTACAAGATAATCTCCTCTGTAAAATGGCAGGCTTTTGTTCAAAATGTCTACAATCATTGGTTTTATCTGCCTTATCATCTCTTTTCCTCTCTGATGAATGCAAACTGTTTGGGTAATTTGCTTTGACCAGATCTGTGTCTGGGAGATCTTAAGTGGAAAAACTATTTGCATACTTAAGAATCCTGAGAACAGAGAGTGGCATTATAGTTTGGGATTTGGTTGGGGGTTTTTATCCCCTGTGCTGGGCCAAGAGAGACACTTTACATTTATATGTAGCAATTACCATTCCTAATTTTTGTAATGAAACTGGCTGTGAAAAATGTAACATATAAAATGGGGGCTGCTAGGCTAAGCTTCCTGCTGTTTGCTTTCTTCATTTTTAACATACCAGCCCATTAAAGTTTTATATCTGTTTCTCTCTTCTCTTCTCCTCTGACTGTTTTACAAAGTATTGTCTCTCAAGAGATGTGGTTCTGCACTGGAACTGTCATGGAGAAATTCTAAGGGGTTGCTTCTATTTTTTTTTTTTTTTTTTTAATTAGTTAGAGAAATGAAGTGTTTCACACAAACACACACACACACACACAATAATAACAGAACAGAAATTGCAGCTGCTACCTTGTGCCTTTTTTTTGGTTGAAAATATCAGCACCACTAAAGATGACTCCAGAAGAGTTACTGCCAAAAACTACATCTACATAAAAATACATGTAGTAATAGTGCTTGCTGAACTGGTTGTACGTGTGTGTGTTTTTGACGGAATGCACAAATCTGCTCGCAGGCAGAGCTTCATCCAATGGCAAGAGTGATGTGATGAATAAAGCTCACCACTTTTTCTCTATCAGTACAGAGAAGTCCATCTCCTTGCCTATAGAAAATTTTATTTTTAAGGAATCCAAACAAGAATGTGTTGTTAGCAATTTTTTTCCTTTGTATTGAATAATCCAAGGGTAATTCAGAGGCTAAAAGAGCAGCAGTGCTAATTGGAAGCATTCTCTCTGCAAAAACTGCAAAGCAGAGAATAATAAACTCAAACTGGAAGTGGCAGAATGATTTCCCTGATAATACTCATGCACATTTCATTACCCTTTTTGACCCATGGTCACTGGCAAAATGTAAGACCTATGATTAAAAATAAAGATTTTTTTTTATATTAAAAAAGTTCTTACTGATAAAAACTGAAACAGATGCATTAGCTTCCACTGATGAGTTCTCACTTTTTCATGGTGCTGTAGTGTTGTTTAAAGAATATAGAAATAAAACTCACATTTTTCTCTGTCTCCTATGCTGGTTACATACATCAGGTTATTTACAAATAGATATTTTAAACAATGCTCTGAACGTGTGTTGCCAGTCTTACTGAGGAGCGAGATACTGTTATTTCTAGGAATTCTACTTCAGGATGTTTCAAAGCAAATGCCAAATTATTACACTTTAGACTATAATCTATTTAGAAACTCATGTAGCATTTCCATTATATGTAAATATTTATAATTAATTTCCATTTTCTGTTATGTAGCGTGTGTAATGCCTAATGTGGATTTATGATTTTGATAGTTTTACAGATATTAACCTCACAGTCCTTTCCTTTTGTGAATTTCATTAGCAGTGCAGTATTATGCATAATTTTCAGGAACATGAACTTTTTCAGGTTGCTCAGACTCACAGGAAATAATTTGCTTGCTTATCCTATAAAATACAATGGCCTTTTTCAGTGAAAAAAGAAGACCTTATGTCCAGATGATTTATCATTTATATCTGTTTTTTAAACTACTGAAAAAGTGCAGCCTGTGGGCAGAGAAATCTCATTGCTTAAAATTTGCACTTCAAGAGAATTTGAAGTTCTACAAATGGATTTTAAGTTTGATAGGAAAATTGATTGGAGATTGTACATTGTGAATACATTAGGTTTATAAAGACAAAACATGCATGAAGGGCAATTACTGCTAGTGTTGCTATATTAGTATGAATGTTAATAGCATGTTTGTTTTTGAAATGGGTTATGCATTCTGGTAAATGTCTGCTTGAATCTAGTCATCTGTGTATCACTTGTCTAAGTACTCTCATTTAAGATGCCATATCCCTTCTTGTAGCAATAAAGGGGTAAAGCAACATTAATATTAAATAATTAGAAAAACAAAAGGGGAATGATTAAACATATTTACATAATTGAAATAACACTGAGTCGCAGTGGGAAATCGGGACAATGTTGTCTCCTTTCAAAGTAATTCATAATTCAGATTTTTAATTATGGCATATTCATTCATTTAAAGATGATTCTGGATGAGAGGGCCACTAATGAAATACAATCATTAGCATCTAAACAAAGTAATTTAGAAAGTCTCCTTTCGGGGAAAAGATTTCTAGAACATCATCAATCACACAAGATATGCAAAAACAAGCAATTAAACCACACACAAGAACTACAACAACCTTATATATTAGTAATGTACACATGAAAACATAACTGATTACAATGATTAGAGTAGGGTAGTGTGGTTAATTTGTATGTTATGTAGTAATTTAATGGAAGACTGTACCAGGACAGACACATCTCACAAAAAATGAATGCCATACCATTGATATATATTTCAAATATATTAATGTCATTGTAGTCAGTGCCAAGTTATCAATAAAAATCCAGCGATAAAAATCAGGTATCATGTTCTTCAAAGATGTGTAACTCCCTGACTATGAACCCTGCACTATGGTTTTGGTTTGGGGTTTATTTGTTTGGGGGTTTATTCTGTTTATTTATTTTTTCCTATTTGTATTGTATTTGATTTTATCGAATTGACAAAATATGGGCTCAGGAAGATATTTCATGACAGAAGCAGGTGCTGCATTAATTTCTCATTAACTACTCAAATCCTGCTCTGGTTTATAGCAACAAGAGTTCATAGACATAAATGTGTCAGTGATTTACAAGGTCTTTCCATATACACAATTACAATTCATTAAACATGTGGCAGCATTAAATGGATGGAGTAATTCTGCATGATTTTAATGTCTGTGTGCAGTGTCCTGTTAAAGCAACACAAAAAGGCTGGCTTTAAACACCTTCTTCTTCGAGTTAAAGTATAATCTGGTTGTAAAGCCATACCATTTCTGCCTCTCAAGTAAAGAAAAGGCAGAAATAGTGCTGTGTGTGTGGGGAGCATCCTGCCGTGGTGAGGCGGGAGCGTCTGGTGTAGCTGTGCTGCCTTTGATAACCACCAGGCTTAGAAGCCAAAATACGTTCTATTGGGTACTCAAAAGATAAAAATACTGGTTAATTTTCAACAGTGCTCCTTCATTTGACTTTACAATTTATAGCAGTGAACATTAATGCAAGAATAGCTTGGTTGAGGAGGAGTTTAAAATTAGAGCACCTCTTCTCATTAGCCCCAGCAGCCTGACCCAGGGTGAACTGAGAAGTAATTTGCTGCCAGATCCTCATTTTGCTTCTGTTATCACTCCTTGTAAATGAAGCGCAGCAATTTATTGTAGCACCTCAAGGAGTCAAGAACATAATGTGTAAAACACATACAAAAAAAATCTTTCTTCACATTCATTAACACCCAGCACATAGAGGCTGTTCACTTTTCACTCTAATGAAGGAGGGGGATCTTAAATATAAAGCTTTCCAGGCTGTGAAGAAGGCCTCTTCAGGTCATTAGACAGAAGCTGAGTTGGACAGAAGAAAGGTCATTGACAAAAAAGGGAGAATGGCAATATGATGAAAAATAGAAAATGGATAAAAGAAGAGACTTTAGAAAGCTCAGAGAGTGGAAAACACATTTTTGGCATCAGTGATCAACCTTTCTTGTCTCTATGTTCATTTTCTGTTGTCAGTGAAGAAAATAAAATCTGGCTTTTTATTTAGCTGGGAATTGCTCTTGTGTTTGGTCAATTCTCATTTCATCATCCTTGATCTGACCTTGCGGGAAGCATTAATAGGTCTATTTTTAAGGGACCTTTGTCTGCTGGCTATAAATTCAGCCCTTCATTTTGCTCTTTTTTATTAAAAACATGCGGTTTACCAGATTTTAATGTATTCTGATTATGTAACTGACACTTTCCCCTTAGGGAGATTATTTGCCTCACTAGTCCTGATTAACACTTTGAGTTTATAGCTGTATATTAACACCACATTCAGGAATATTAGGAAACTCCTATATGCAAATTAATTTATATTGATAATAGAAACAGAGGAACTTAAAGAGGAGTTGGGAGCACTCCTTGAACACATGCTGAATGCAGAACATGTGTACTTAGGGGTGGAAGGTACCTACGCCAAGAGGCATAGAAACTCGTGGAAAATAACCTTTTGTTATTTACCAGTGTCAAGTGGCAGAAAGGTTGAATTCTGCAGTTCTGTAGCAGTCACCATTGAGTGATTTTTTTTTCACAAATACATATAACATGCATTGATTTAACAAGCTTTTGACATGTATATGTATTTGGGGACAAAGATAAAACAAAGTAGGGGGGGATTTTGTTACTATTTTTGTTGTTATGGACAAGCAAATATTCTTTCTCTCATAATGTATTTTCTTATGTTTGCCCACATCCTGCTGGATCTTTTCTTGCACAAGGTAGTCTCATAAATTAGTGTATATATTTTACAGTAAATGATTTCCCATTTAGTTAACAGCATGAGACCATTATCTTGTGACAAAACTCTGTTCCAGTGAAGACTCTTCATTAAATAAGTAATCACCCTTTACATACGATGGAATTAGTATATAAATATACCATGTTAAAAAGCCATCATTTGACAACAACATGACCTACATCAAATTATGCCTTATTCTTCTAATCCTTCTGGAAACTGGTCTGCAGTTATAACCCTTGGATATTCGTAGACCAAGAATCTCCGATAAAAATCAGCTGTCAACGTATTCAGCATATCAAAGAGAAATTAGAGATTATTTTGGAACTCCACAAGGGTTTGGTTTTACTTTCCTCTAAGAAGCACCCTTATGAATTATGCATGTAAATAATGCTCCAGACCACTTTATTTGCTGCTAAACAGGAACAGCAGGTTGCCCAAAACTTCATCACTGTACTCCCAGTTCTGTCAGCTTTGTTGTTCAGCTGCTCTCTTGGTATTAAGTTGTGGTATTCTTTTTAACCCAGACAGCTTGGCAGACAGAGGTTAAGGAATGGTTAGATGAATGGTCAGAAAGTAAGATCATCTGCACTGTCAGCACTGAAAACCATGTTTAGGTGAAGAAGGCACACTTCCACCCCCAGTCCATTCACTAGCAGTTAAAAAAATTTGTCTACTTGTTAAAGTTACTAATTTCACCTTACTGCTCATTATCAAGCAGAATAAAACTAAAGGGAGCAGACATGTGGTCTTCCAAAAGCCTTGAATGTTGAGTATGTTATTTGCTAAGTTATTTGCTTCTCCTGAGTCCATGTTCATTTCCACACAGTTCACTGACTAGCTTCAAAGCCCTCAACCCTTTGTTCAACAGGTATCCAGGTGAAAGATTTTTTCATTTTTTGGAAAATATTCTGAAAATGTCTCAAAATTTCAGTTCTGAAATTCCTTGATGTCCATTCCTTGATGTGAAATTCCTTTCCTGTCCATTTACTTGAAGTTGATGAAGAAAAGGAAAATGGGGAAAATGGAAGGCAAAAATAAGACAGAATTTACCAACCATAACCTCTCATTTCTCACAGTATGCTTATATAAAAAGACAACATTTCCAAAGCCCAATTTTTTTTTTTCTTATGACATTTGGTCTTTTTAAGGTTCAAAATACTTGTTAATGAAAACTGCCGTTGGAGTTCTAGAGACAGATTTCTCTCTTATCATCAGTGTAAAAACAATTATTTTGACAGTGTGTGTTCTAGCCATGTGTATTGTATGTACATTAAAGATGTATGTATACACTTGCTTTCGTTTTCTTGTGCAATCCATTCTAAACCTTGCCTCCATTCAAACCTCCTCTTTCTCCACTCTTTTTTCATTCAGTTCTGTTAATCTATATTTTTAACTTACCTTGAGGTTTAAAATAGTGAAGGCTGTCTTCTGTTTGTTACTGGAGGGTAGAACACAAAGAGCTTTTATGTTGATTGTCACTCTGCGTGGTGGGGAAGGAAGATCGAACGGGGAGAGGTGAGCCAACCAAGGCGCCGAATGGGGAAATGGTCCTGCTCCTGCCCTCCGTAATTCACACACTATTCTAGACACCGAAATTGTGACAGCTTGCTCTTGTGATAAAGATGTTAACAAGAAGAGAAAATGACATTAATTTAATCTATTCTTGCAGGTCATGCTGAAATGAGACTGTGATGATACAAAATTATAATAATAAATATGGAAGTAATTTCACAGTTCTTTACAGATACTATTCACAATCCTTTCACATGCAAATGTCCTGTCCCGTCCTTCACAACAGTGATTTTTGGTGCCATCCAAGGCTCTAATTCAACATCTTCTAATAGTTGATCCCATAATTACTTTATATGGCAAGAACCATGTAAAATACTATTCCAGATTAAGATCTCAAGATGGCTTTACATTTATATTATTATTTCCCCTGGGCCTTCCCCTCAGGACATTTCTGATTTAGACATTTTTCACGTTTTCAGAAGCAAATTAGGCCATTACTATTCTCAGCTCACAGTACATTAACAATCAGTGTGCAAAACAAAAAGTGTTGTAAAATAAAATATTTAAAGGTATTTTTATATGAATGAAAGTAGTGATTTAATTTGCTGGTATTTTCAGGAGCCAGATGAACCTGACATATTAATTCCCAAATCTTGAAAAGTTTGTGGGCAAATGATTATTTAAATCTAAAAGGGATTTGGTGTTTAAAATTCAGCATTTTTTAGAAGTTCCTCACTCAGTCGATGAAATACCAAAAATACAAAGAAATACTTTTCCAAGGAGCAAATCAAACAGCAGCATTAAAATTACTGAAAAAATTCTAATCTAAAATTTTAATTCCAGTCTAATTCTAAAAATGACACTGTGTCATCACAGTGTCCCCCCTTTTTCCAGATTAGTTTATCTTGGATGATTTTTACTAAGTATTATGTGTGATTTACACTGGGAATGGAGTAACCTTTACTGAACAAAAGATGCTAAGAGGCACCTGCCAGGCAGGAGTGTTCCTTTGCTGGGCAATGAACCCTTGTAGTGCAGCTTCAGCAGCAGCGTCCCCAGCACGTTTTGTTGAGTTTGCACCTTCTGTGTAATCTGGTAGATACAGAGGGTGTAGCTCAGCCTCTGCATTCTGCTTAATAGCCTCAATTACAGGTGGAAAAGCATACAGTATGTAAATCAGTACACACTAGATGTGATATAATTGCAAGGTCAGTGTGGACAATGTTTTGCTGAAGTGCTGCTATAAGTGAATAATTTTCATGATGAAAGTGTATTTTTTCATATTTGAGAGCTAATGTACTGAACTGGTCTTTCAGAAGCGTTGCTCCAATTGCACTGTAATGTTAGACTGCAGAAAAATAGTAACAGCCAGATATCCCCCAACTTCAGATTGAAGAACCTATCTTAGCAGGTAATGTGGCAAGTAGCTCCCCATAATTGTACTAGGATTTGAAATACATTTAGGATGGGGAGTCATAGGAGAGGACACTGGAGAGATTTGATAGTTGTAAGCAAAGACAGCAAGGGAGTAGTGTCTGTTCACTCAGGATGCTGAAAGCACTGCAGAAGAGCACTGAAGCACAGGCAGTTGGTAGGCACTGGTCTGTGTCCCTCCTTCAAGAGCAAAGTCTCAGGATGCCATATCCATTTTGGAAAGATACCTACTCTTTCCTTTTCTAACTATGCTTTGTTAATTTAAACAATTTAATTAATTTCAATTAACAATACAGGTAATATGCTATCCATTCAATTTAGCTTTCAGCTATTATCAGGATATATTTCAGCTTAAAACTTCCACTGACTTAACAATTAAGATCTCACCTGATTTATTAAGGCAGAAATTATCAAGATATTGAATTTAAAATGCTTTTAAACAATTTTTACAGGAGAGTTGCAGAAAGGTCCTCCGCTCTCCTTTGAAGCATCCATTATTCCCATAAAACAATTAAGCATCAATTTGTTCCTCCATGTAGATGTAAAGTAGATGATTCAGTGAACAGTTGCTTACAGAATCAAATGCAGGAGCACTAATGATTTTAGCAGGAGTTCTTTTATGAGATAAATACATACCATGATGAAGAACCATAGCAGACAAGACAGAAAACGAAAATCTGGCAGAATCGTAACAAAGGGATAAACAAAGAACATTAACTGTATATAAATAAGCCTGTGATCACGTGGCATATTTGAGAGCAACACATCTTGTTATCTGCATCTATCTTCTTTATCATCATTGAGATTTGTGATGAGAAGACTCTATTTAAATTAATTTACTCTATTTTCATGTTCTGATTTAGAAAGTTATGTTGAATGCAGCTGATTACTACCCAATACTTTATGCTGCATAGCAAAGTTACTTTTCCTTAACTTAATTTTTCTGTTCCACATAGATTATGTCCTGTTTCACATCGGTTATTTCTGCTGTATTATGAAATTCAGGAAACTAAGTATCTGGTTAAACAGGATGTTTATTGGCGAGGGCCTAATTTACAACACATAAGTACCATTATACATTATTACTCTCACAGTGCAAAAGACTTGAGTTAGCCTTTCAAGTAACACCATTTGTAACTAGATGGAAAAGGTCAGCAAAAAACACAATTCAGTTTTCTATTCAAATGAGTGGTATCAGGAACCATTCCTGGAGGGAAGCAGCAAATATGACTTGGGATGGTTATCTTTCTTTCTCCTCTCCTCCCCATTTCTTTAATTTTAGTGTAATAACTTTTTCTTATGCTTAACTGGCTGGGAGGACAGCAGAGAGCCAAGCTCTGTAGGAAGCTCCAGCAGATGTGTTACATACACTGTGATGAAATAAGTGAATTAAATATCATAAAAATAAAAAATTTAGGTTCAGTTTTAAAAAGTCCATGGAAAATTTCTGCTTCTGCAGGAAAATGTGAGAGACATTGCTGATTTTTTAGTTTTATTTCTCTTCTTAAAGTAAAGCTCACTGGTTTTCAATACAAGACCAAATTTTTTTTTATTTTAAAGAACAAATCCTTTAATCAAAATAGAAAAATGTGCATAATGAATTGCCATTGTTTTCAGATTAGCTTCCTTTCTGTTTCAACTGTTTGGTCAGGAATAAGTATATTATGCACTGTGATTATGAACAGAGTGACATTTAAAAAAGAAAAAGCTAATTGAGCAACATGGTTTTTACACTATGGCCCACACACAGAAACCTCTTGAAAACATCCTGCTGGCATCAATATTCCCCTCTTCATGACAGCAAGACTCTTCCCAGCTCAGGTAAGGTAGTGCTAACTCTTAAACCCATGAACCATGTCTTGTGCTATTGATATATAAATGGCAATCATTTATGAAAAAATAAAATTGATTTTTGTGATGTTTTATAGATAATGGGAACCATTGGAAGACACAGGGACACAGCTGGAGTCAATAATATAATCAAATTGTCAACATTGTTTCATCTAGTCCTATTTTTATTAATTTCCTGGAAATTTCCCAAGGATGAATATTCAAGTACTTGGAGAAAGACATACCTCTTTTATAAAAAAACTTTTCTTGTGAACATTTAATTTACTGATAACACTGAGTGACAGTGAGGAATAGCTGGTTGTGAAGAAAAGTTGATTCTGTTGTCCTTGTCCATCAGCTTTTGTCTTCTTCAAGTTCAGTGATCTTGTTTGGGGCCAGGGAATCTATTCATGTTCAATTAGGCCCAGCCCAGACTTGGGAAAAAAACCAATTCTTGCAGGCAGGGCAGGCAGCCAGCTGTGGTGAGGAGGGCAGAAACAAATATTGCAAAATGAGACAAAGAACATCTGTTTGCAGAGGGTGGGCAGGCACGTGCACTGCCTGAAGGATGAAAGCTACCCGCATCTGCATGGTAATTGTAAATGGACCCTGCAGTTCAGCAAGCTGGTTAAGTTAACTTTTTGCTGGAAATATTGTTCTTGGTCATTAATCGTGATGTTACTTCTTCTTGTCAGATTTTTTTCTTTTCTGTGAGAACTTAATCAAGCTTAAAGAATAGCCATTCCAACTATGCAGCTGCTTTTTCTTTATCTTGCTATATGTTCACAGACTGGTCTTTACAATGCCCACTACAAAGGGAATAGTAGGAGACAATACATTTAACCTGATGTTCTGATAAAAGATGACATTGGGGAAAAAAATTTCTTTGAAATGGAAGCTGATGAGGCAAAAATGGACAGTCTAAATAACATTGCTCCAAATGGTAGAGGTGGACAAACGATGCTAGAGTACATTATTCCACTCCACTGGATGAAGTGACTTTCAAGGACTGATTAGCTCCATGTCTGAGAGGGTTAGCCCCCTGCCTGTTATAACAAGTGCCTATGAAAGGGAGAGCTGATCCGACAACTGGCTGTGCCAACCGTGAAGTTATTTCAATACTTTCTTGTCTAACATATTGATTAATCCCATCATCATTTGAAATCCTATTTTATAATGAATAAATCATTTTCTAATAAAGAACAGTTAGGAGGTGTAAAACTTTGACTTCTCGATGCTATCAGCCCCTCTGCAGATTTTACCTCTTCTGGCTCTCTGCAAGCTCTGTGTGCTGAAGATTATGCTTTTTCATACTGTAAACACCAATGTTAAATGCCTCCATTATTTCTGTCCTTTCTCCTAATTTTCCCCTTGCTCTGACTATTAAGCCAAATGTGATACAAACAAATGACTGCTGCCTTTGGGACCACATGACAAATACACCACAATACACAGGGGAAAGCTCCAAAATAACATCTTGCATTTGCAGTATCACCTGATTGTTTGGGTCATTTAAGACATTGTAAACAGACAGTGAGGAAGAAAAAGAGCTCTGATTAGCTAGTGGGAGCTCTCACTTATGCACTTGGACATGCAGATTTGGAAAATACAGAGCCTAATATTCAGCAGAATTGCAATAAGGCAAATTTTATATGTCACAAGCATTTTGGTTTTGTAGGGCCGTTCCTATAATGACATAATGTTAAAAACCATCCTGAAAATGCAGAGTTATCAGGCTGCACAAGGGGTGGGTGGGGTGCAGCTCAAACCTTCTGTTTTTTCTGAGACATTCAGTTCTAAGGAAGATCTAAAGGTTCCCTTGTCTAGGGATATAAGAATGGAGAGAAGTAATGGCTCTTAAGCCCAGTGCTTGGGACGTCCTTGGCCTAAAGATGGGCTTCCTGATTTTATCCCTTGGTTCAGGAGTGTTTCAGGATTTTTACCCAGTTTAATGTGTCCTTTGCATGTTGATGAAACCACTACTTGCTGCTGAAGGGTTTTTTCAAGTAATATTTGTAAATAAGAAAACTGCAACTCCTTTCACTCTTCACAGTGAATCAGGGCCTGCTTCATACAGCAAGTGACAGGGCAGGATTTGTATTGGGAATGTAAGTTTCATCATTTCTAACAGAGATTGAAATGCAAACATATTTTACTGACACAGTGCTTAGTTTTGTGAAAATTGTTTCATCTATTTAAAACATTTCAATTTGCTTCTTTGCAATTTTTTATTATAGAGGTATCACTAACGCAAAGTAAAACAACTCTTTGTTTGTTTGTATTGAATAAGTGAATCATAATACCAAATAGTAGAACACACTGAATACCAAAACAGTAGAACACACTTAAAAATGTTTCTAAAAATTTAAAATTACTCTTCAAGTGTGAAATTTTCTTTTATTCTTCTACAGAATTCTGTGTGTAGGGAATTTTTAAGGTATTTGATTAGTTAAGCAAGAAATTACTCACCTTTGACTATGAAAATTTTAATGATATGAGTGTAGAGACATTTCATTAAGGGCTATTTTGTATTTTTGAGACCTTATATTCTTAACTAGACTTTTTTGGGGCATTAACATACCTAGTTAAATACATATATATTTTTAAAATTTAATTACAAATGTGTTCCATTTGTCCTATCTCGTACTTCTTGAACTAGAGGAAAGAAGCACTATCACAGTAATAGCCATGACTAGGAAAGATGAAAAAAAGAGCTGAAAGTTCTAATCAAAACTGTAATCAGAAAGATGACAAATGGTGAAGACTATTAAATTTTCTTTGCTCCCTTGATGAATTTAATAAAGAACTAATCAAAGATCATTAGAGGGCTTTTGTGCTTGGTGTGCATTGTAACTGGATTGCAATTGGAATTTATGTTTTAGTGGTTATCTACGGCTGAATTGGACCTTTAAATACAGAAAGAGCTATTTTTAGCATTTTTCTTTGAAAATATTTATTTTAAAATGTCAAATCATTGTATGTTGCTTCTATGCCTTACATGCTAAAACACAGCCTATTTCACTGTGGCTAGAAATTTTTCAATTGGTATCAGTATCAGTGTTTAGTTTGAATTTTCTAATTATCTTCTTTCTTTTAATTTTGCAACATAATTAGAAGAGAGACATTTACTTCCCAGGCAGTTATGTAAGTAATAGGATTGCAAGGAATATTGACAACCTATAGAATTATATAACAGTATGGAAATTCACCTTTTGCAAATCTTCAGGGTTAACTGAGTGTTCTTAAATTTTAAAGTGTGATTCTTTGATCTTATTTTCATATTCCCTATTTGGTGCTGGAATAATAATAATACTTTTCCATTTTCCCTCCTTCTCTTCTGTCTCTTCTAGGCCTTTTTTGTCTGGGCAACTCCTTTTTCTTCTCATTTTCGTTACCAATTATCGGTTCTCAGCTACAACATTTGCCTCATCTGGCTTAATTTCATTCCAAACCATCCATTATTAAAAGAACTCATTGCTGCTTCCCACACTGGAACATGACAAACACTAATCTAAAAACCCATCAGTTTGCTATGAAAAAAAAAAAAAAAAGAAAAAAAGGGCTACTTTAAGTCATACACTTACACTGAAAGGAACAGGAGACTCTCTTTGATTGTGGTGATGTGCACAAGATCCTTAATGTATATATCTTGACATAATTTTAATAGTTTTGGTGAGTGAGACATATAGATATAAATACAGAAAGAGGTCAGCTCTTCAGGTGCTCAGAAAGAAACCAAGTTATCCTCCAATGTCTAGTACAGATGAATCTACATCCTGTTGTTTGAACATGCAGTGTCACACATTAACCCATAGGCTTTTCAATAGAAAAATTGTTTAAGGAAAATGAGATAACAGCCTCCAAAATAAGTGCATGATGGTTTCAGGAATAACTCTGTCTAGGACTAATAAGATTTGAGATCAGGATCAGACTCAAGGTAGCTTTGACTTGCTTCCATATCTTTGAGAAATTTAAAGTGAGAGAAAGCTTGGCCTCTGTGAATTTGCATGGGATGTAAATTACTACCTGGGTAATGAACAGGTCAATAATTTCAAAGCTAATGTAACTCAACCACATCATCAAATCTACAGACTTGGAAAATATCAGATAATGGTGAAATCCTAGCAGAAAGACCTTCTGGCCTTCAATCTGCATAAACTGCAATTGTCTGCCAAACAATAAATCATTTCAGTCTTTCTAACAGTGAAAGAGCAGATTTTCAAGAATTATAGACTTACCTTATTTGGATGTGAAAGACTGCTCAGGGACAGCCTCTGGCCCTTCAGGCATAGATGCAGAAATGTTTGTGCCCATTTTGGCTCATCTGTCTCCCACTGGGAGCAACACCAGGCTTAGTCTGTGCAGGGCACAGACCACAGAGTGACCTGTACTGAAAGCATGGCTGAATTCCCTCTCGGGATGGGCTGTGAGCTGGTGCTGCAGACAGGTCCATGAACGAGCGAGGGTGGCTGCAGGGTGGTTAGCTGGGGCACAGGAGGGACACGGGAAGTGTGTAACACCCAGTACACAGTCTTCATGTCCCTTCATCAACAGGAGAGGAGGGGCAAGATCCCAAACCAAGAACCTCACCTGCCTTCATCATCTACAGATGTTTCACTTTTTGTTTTCTGTGTTATTGAACATACATGTGAACGGCTCTACAACTCTACATTTTGCCATTCCACCTTTAAGGTTGGGGTGTGCTGTGCTAAAGCAGAGATTCTCCTTTTCAAATCTCGCAATCCACTGATAGGAATCTATGCAGATAGCTTGAGAATGGAGAAATCATTTAAAATTGTTTAAGCCTCTGCATGTCCATATGATTTCCCAGGACCAACCACAGAAAATGAGATACTGATGAACAGGAAGAGACAAAGAATGGAAGAAGCATTTTTTTGGGAACCTGCTTGAAATAGCTATGATAACCTTAAAAAGTAATACCCAGGAGACCTACAAAGACAAGACATTTTCAAGGTTTGCCTGCCAAAGTTTGGAGGACAGTTAATCTGGAGAAAGATTTCAGGAGCTTCTAAGGAGCTAGAATAGATAAGCAGAAGGATCACAAACTTAAGTGGATTTTTTGGATAGTTTGTTTAGGTTTTAAAATTTTGTTGTTTTTTTCTAGTCTGTGTTTAAATGATAAATTATTAGATTTCTCAATCACAGTTGGTGATAAATCCAGCTTTCAGTGATACACTGCAAGGAGGCTTTTTATTTCTCTAGACTGGCAACTTTTAAATGAACTGGGAAACTCTCATAGTGCCTTTTGATGTATTTCCAAGACACTCACTAAGGTTTGGAGGTAACAGCACTTCATGAGAGGGTTTAAAATCTGATAAGGGATGAACTTTATGCGTGACAAATGTCAGCCATCGACCATAATAACCAGGAAAGATCCTGCAAATCATAATGCAAGTGGGAAAGGTGTCTGATGTAGGGGGCCTCAGAGGACATGGCAATGGTGAACGAAAATCTTTACTTCTTCTATGCAGCAATACTTCTGGAAAGGGGTAAAATAAAGTGGTCAAATATTGACAACGGGAAAAAATGCCAGGAAGACAGTGGTTTGGGCGGTTTCTAGCATGCCTACAAAATTCAGCACTCAACGCCTTTCAGAGACTGGAGGTGTTCAGCGTCCCCGGCCATGGGGGCAGCCGGGCCCGGCCAGGCCTCGCTAGGGGCTGAGGCAGAGCCCCGCCCCCAGATGCCAGCCTGGCCATCAGTCACACGCTGGGTGGGACTAACACAACATTTGATTGGCAGAGCTGTCCATCAATCACACACTGGGTGGGACTAACACAACATTTGATTGGCAAGTTGTCCATCAATTGGACACTGGGGGGGGGGTGGGGTTAGGTTAGCCTCTCATTGGTGGAGCTGTCCATCAATCACACACAGGGTGGGGCTAACCCAGTCCCTGATTGGCCAAGGTGGGCCGTCCCACCTAGGGGTGGGCCCACAAAGATCCAAGGGGCCTAGGTGTATTTTTCGCTTTTATGTTTTGGGGGATTTTCTGAGTGTGTCTGAATGTGCAGACACTGTTGAGGCCAGAACTGAACACACCCTGAATCTGAGATGTTAATAGATTTTTTTATTTTAATTTTTATATAACTATTATTATTTTTAACCTATTGGTTCTCCTTTTCTCTTCAAGATGAGGGAAGAACATCACAACTCTGCATAAGAAATTAAGGGCTTACACAGGAATATAGGAGATAGAAAAGAAAACACGCTCATCTTGAAGCATGAGGAGAGACTTGCTGTGTTTTTGTGTGGGGTTTGCTCTCCTGAATCCTGTGCATTGCTCCTACAGCTGTGCCGAGGCAGAGGAATGGGGAATAGGAGCTGATGCTAGGGGAGAGGTAAATCCTGTCCCTGCAGCAGTGGCAAGGAAGAACAAAACCACTGCCTTGGGTCTGCATTCAGTGTCACGTTTGCTTATGCTCTGTTGGAGATGGCAGCTGAATGCTTGCTTTGAGCTCAGGCTGCTGTGTGAAACCTGAAACCTGTCCTCTCAGCAGGTAGACACGGCCCTGGCAGCGGAAAAGCATCCCGCATCCCACAGCATCCCAGCTGTGGCACCTGCACTGTTGTGTGGAACCCCTGTCCCATTCCCACTGTTACATTAAGGCTTCCTCCTCCCTTGGTGAGAGATGGAAAATAGTCCTGTAGCAGCAACATTGCGGCTCAACTCATGCCCACCTTCTGTATTTCCATCTGGAAATCTCAGTGTGCCTTACCAGGGTCACTCTTACATGTCACACCTAGATTTAACTGGCAGCAAAACCCCAGTTCTGCTGTACTCTTACTTTTATGATTGATGATGTTTATTTTTTTTCTGTTGCTGGCCTGGGATTGGATTGCAGTACGGTTAAGTATGAGCACAGCTATTTATGTATATAGTAGTAAAGGGACTTACTCCCACTCAGTATTTATTTTCAACTTCTGCAACTTTTTAAAGTAGAGCAAATGGAGTAAAAAATAGTAAAATTAGATTTCTTGGCCCATGTCTTTACACCTGGGTAAAGTAAGCGGTGGCTGGAGAGAGAAATCCATGTTCAGATTTCCCCCAAAGCACAGAGAAAGCAAAGGTGTGAGACAAGAGGGAGGTGGTGGGTGCAGAGTTGTAGGTTTCTGCCTATGCTTGGGAAGCTGCTGCTGCAGCAGATCAGTCTCTTTTGGAGGCAGAGCTGCAATGGCAGCAGGAGCTCGAGCCCAGGCTGCTGCAGAGGTTGCTGCTCAGATCACAGTGGCTGGGATGTGTTCTGGCTCCTGGACTGCATGTTCACAGTGTTTTTATTGCTGGAGCTGTCTGGTTTAAAGCTGGAGTGGGTGTATTTCCAGTGCCTCCAACACTCCCTTCCTGTTGCCTTGCAGACATACACAAACACACGTGTGTGCACACACTGCTCACACTACACTCCTACTCAGAGCGTTTTGTTGTTTTCCTTTTTAAAACACATCTGCATGGAGAGGTGTCTTTTCCTCTCAGTTCCTCTCCAGTCTGCCTGTCTCCTAGTACTACACAGCAGTAAATAAGTGTCTGTTGTTCAGATATTATTCACCTTTCCCTTTTGTTCTAGCCAATTTTGTTGATACAGTGTGAGAAAACAATTCAAGAGATAGGGTTATAATGTTCATTTCTAAGAGCCTTAGTTAAGTGTTACATTTTTACTTCTGACTTGTTATCTTCTATAGCATAATGTAAAGTGAAGAAGCCAAGTACTTTGTTATATAAGTAGAAAATACTTGTGCCCACAATTTAACCCTTCAAACAATATATAGGAATCAAAGCATAATACATGGAGTTTTTCAAATTATTGAAGGCATTGTAGTACAGTTGTAGTACATTGTAGTACTCTCTATAGTTCTACAATCTCAGCCAGCTGGTTGTAAAATACATCTTATTGCTTTTATACTTTAAACTGACTTTTCTTTATACAATGATTAATGGAAGCATAACGTGCTCAGCCTGCTCATAAATTAGGCAGCATAACTTTAATAGAAACCATGAAGAGGCTTGAGTCTTGAACTGAATGTTCTCAGTCTATGTGCCAATATATACTTTAATGTGTTAAAAATTACTTTAATTGAGCAGACATTATTGGTGAGCATCTTACGGACACTGAAGGCATTTTTTTCCTTGTCGTATCCTTAAATACCTCAATGATGCAGAAAAAGTTACATCCTAGCCTGTTGCATAAACTCTGAAGAAATAATTAGGTAGTCAAGAGAAATACTAATTTTGAGAACAGAAAGAGTCATGGCTGGTTTTAGTGTAAAATATCTTCTCGTTTACAAATCTGGGGGGGAAATGGAAAGCTTTTCTTTGACTTCTATCCTGTTGGTACATTGTGTACAACTTTAACACAACTCATCAGTGTTAGCTATTTACCATTTAAACCATGACAAAAGTATCTTAAAACTTCTTTTGTGTTCTTATCATTTTTTAAGGAGCACATTTATACACAATTTGCTTGGCATCTCTGTATCAAGGCTTTGATCTCCTCCACTATCAATTGTTGGCTCAGGTACAAGAGACTGAAAAATATACAAAGCTGTCTGCTCTAGACTCCAGAGGAAATAAAAAAGGGAGTCTGTTTATACACAGCCACTCATTAGCTAAGTCAGTCAATATTTACATGTTACAAATATAATGCCTTCTTTGTTAGATAAATTATTTAATTCAATCTCTATGAAACTTCCTTTCAAGAGACTAACATTTGCAAATAAATAACTTTTTAGTTCCTTAATTATAATTGTAAGCTGGATACCATCCTTTTCTTCCTTTTTTTTTTTTATCCCAACTACTAGGTCAACTTTGATAAAACATTAAAGAGTGTTTTACAAATACATAAAGCCATTTTTGATGTGTTGCCATACAATGTATTTTTTTGAAAATGTCATCAAACTGGACAAACAGCTCTTGTGTGGTGTTACACGTTTCCCAAATTTGCTGTTAATGCTATATGCTATCAACTTAGTCAACCATCACCCAAGAATTAAAGTTCAAGCAGTTGCCAGCACCACTGGCAGGGGTCATGCTGATGGAAGTGCATGTGGATGCATCAGATGACATATGTCTGTTGGTGATTTGTTTCTTGATAATTCTTTCCAACAAGTGAGGGCTAGAAGCAAGAAGCAACATTCTCCGTTTGTGCTTCCTAGGACTTTTTTATTTTTCTCCACTGACCTCGGTGTCTTCTTATTATTCTAGTACTTGAAATGACACATAAATGTCATGATTGTGGATGATTATAACAATAAACAAAATAGTAGCAGCCTTTCATAGAAAGAACAGGGAATGAGGGGGAAAGGATTTCTGACCTTATGTGCATATAAGAAAATACAGACACATATGTTCATGTGTTTCCAGATACAGAGGGTGTTAAATCCTGAGCTCTAGTTTGATTTCCTGTATTCTAAAAAAATAACATGTTTGGGGACTCGAGGTGTTTTTTTGCACTAAGGTAAATTCAGACTGCTTTCAGCATGTCAACATGTGGCTAAGAATCCTTTTCCCCCCCTTTTCCACATGCCATAAATTTTTTTTTTCCTTATATTAAGTGTTTCTAGCAATTTTCTTATATAGCCCTGTCATCTTTGTCATCCCTGTAACATTTCTGTGGTGAATTATGTTAGTGACATTTTTGTGTAAGTGTTTCAAGACATTTCAGAGATGTAAGAGTGCAAGTGACATAATTTGCAGATGTCACCTCTGACAGTTTTTGAATTTTTATGTGTTTCTTCAGTGGCTCTAGTAATGACTGTTATCTTCAGTATTATTGTACCCAATAGTTGACTGTATATAGCCATTATTTCCTTAGTGAAAGTCCTTAGCACTATGACACTAAAGCTGTGTATGTCCTAAATGGAGAAATGAAGAGTGTTTTGTATGGGGAAAGCAGACACAGGTTAGGTTTCCCAGTGCAAACAGGCGTGCTCTACAGAGAAGAGTAGAACATAAAGCAGGGTTTTTCATTTTGTATTCCTTAAAAAAGGGAGATAAAACCCACACTTAGTCTTGTCTCACCCTGAATCTTCTGTTTGTGAATATTCCTAGAAATTCCACTGCTAGTGACTGACACTTGAGAGATTTATGACCCACCATCTTTTGTCTGCTTTTGTAATTCATCCAGTTACTGATACAGAAGCCCAGGAGAGACACATGAAATTAAACATATGCGGGTGAATTGTTAGAAGGAGAGATGGGACCAAAAGAACATGATCCAATTGACTCAGTGTGCTGCTAAGATATCTGAGGGACTGGGGCAAAACTCCCTCACAAAGGTTTGCTGGCTCCTAACAAGCTGAAGGAATGACTCGTGTGACCTGTAAACACAGTGAGTCCTAATGGCTTGGTCTCCTGGGGGGGTCATGTCCCTGGTCTGGGTCCCTGCTGTCACCTCTCACAGAACCCAGACACAGCCAATGCATGGCTGTGGTTAAAGGATCCTCACTCTCTACTCAGCTAGAAAGGGTGGAGGAGTTTTGGGAGACCAAATGAAACAGCATAAGCAAAAAAATCTCATGTATAGTGAGGAAAAAGGAGAGAGGGAGAAAGGGATGGAGAAAAGAGGATTTTTTTGAGGCTGGGTGTAAATCTGCAGTGATTTGGTGTTTGAGACTTACCTCCTGTGAAAACTGTTTCTTGAAAAAAGAAGGGTACAAACTTTGTGTTGGTGTGAGTGGTTACCCCTCTCACCAGAGCCCGTTCCCCAGGACGGATCACAACACTGTGAGCAGCTCACCCCCCAAACCTGCATCACTTGTGGGCAGAGGTCCTTTTCGAGCTCCTGCAATGCTCCTCTTCTCTTTTTTTCTTTTGTGGTTGCCTACTGCTAATATTTGATTTCTGCCCGGCCTCGGTGTTGAGTGAGCCTCCAGAGGCTGAGTGCGGGAAGCCCGAGGCAGCGCAGGGAGCCAAACCGGGACATTCCTCTGGCCACTTGAGAGGTCGGAGTGGTGGAGCTGACTCACACCTTGTAGCCGTCAGGCTCCTGGGGGCTGGCGATATTCTGGAGCCTGTGTACTTGATTTTAAAGTGGGAGAGAGCTGTGAGATCCTCTCTTCACACAGCATTTCCTTCTTGAAGTGGTGTTACTCTTGGCTCTAAAGAACGCATGTTCTCCTACTAAAGATTACACTAAACCTACTATGTATTATTTATAGAGTAGCTTCCAGGGAATATTTCCTAATTTGAAGAAAAAGCTTGTGGGTTTTGTAGTCATGTTTGACTACTGTGAAATGATTTCCTGTTATTAGCATAAAAGTGATCTTTTATGCTATTGCTCCTTCTGCCTTAAAAATGTGAAAGTACGAGTTAAAGGTGTCTTATGAAAGAAAACAAAATCATCCATTAAGGTTTTTACCTTAATGATCCTGTGTGATTCAGATGTGTTCTGCATGATAAGAAGTAATAAAATTATTTGCATTTTTAATGTGAAAAAATGTAATTATATTTTGTGCATTACAACTGATTGTTAGCTGGGAAGTTTGGGTTATCTCTCACTATCCCTATATACCACATACAGTCTCTACTTTTAATTTGTGTGGACATTATGTCAGAGAATCTCCCCATGCTCTCCCAGTTAATCTCATAAAATGTTAATGTAATCCCTCCGCAAATACGTAAATGCAGTATGGCTCTGGCAAATAATAAACAATATGAATCTTATCCTGGGTTTTCCTTCATGTAATTCTAAGCAATAATTTAGTCCTTGTCTTCCACTTTGAAGGATTTAAATGGAATGACCTTTATTCTGGTTTTGTTTGCTCTCTATCTACTAAGCAGCTGCAGTGAAGATGAAGACAAACAGTAGATTAACAGTGGTACCTTTTATAAGGCTGATTAGTCTTAAAATATGCTCAGTGGAAACAAAAAAGCATAAAATGAGGTCTGAGAGGTTTTTACTCTTTTCATTGAAACTGCTGCATTTCTTTTAGTAAGTCACAGGTACTGACTTTTCAATCAAGTATTTTTTTGGGGAGCAGTTGTTTTTGCCAGCACAGCCTGTATAGTATTTCAGAAGTGCAAGGTACGTCCTTCTAAAATAATTCTATCTTATCTTATTTATTATCTTACCAGATAATTCTATCTGGTTCAGATGAGAACTTTGTGGGGAGTTAATTAAAAATATTTTCTGGTATTTCATATCATCTGCTTTTGGTGATTATACATATAATCAGCTGTTGAAGCCAACACTAGAACTGCTATGGGTGATAGCTGTAATGGGCGCAGCTGGCATTCCTGCAATTTATAAACACTTTGCAGAAACACATTTTTAACATGTACAAAGTGTGTAAGAGAGAAGTGGCTCGAGACAATGGGTGAACAGCATGGTTTATGGCATGGCTCAACAGCACCTGACAACACCCTGCAATTTTTAGGACTGGATGTTGGAAATAGTTTATCCATCAGTAACAAGGCAAAATGTACTTACCTGAACTGGTGTCTGTTAGAACTACTGCCTGATAGAATAATACCTCAAATGGGATTTCTTGTGTCACACCTGTCTCCCCTGAAAGGCTGCTCTGTCTGCAGCACATGGTCTGCTCCCTTTACTCCTTAGCAAAGTGGAGGGGGAGAAAGCTTGCTGATTTAGCCATCTTGCTAAATCACCCACATCCCCTTCCTGGAGCACCTAGACATTCCTTGGATGTCTCCTATCAAAATCCTGCCCCAGCCTGACCCTGCTTATCAAGTGCTTGTTGTTCTTTCAGAGATTTGAAAGGATTACAGCAGATTAGCTAACACAGCTCCTTCCCTTATATTGTTTTGTGTGGCAGTCAGTTCTCTATGATAAAAATAAAACAGAAATTTTAAAGCACATTTTAAGAGTGAGCATGCTGCTAGTATGATGAAACTTATGTTTTTCTACAGTTGAATTAAATTTTGCCTTTTTAAAATCTGTGTTTAGCAGCAATTAGCTATTCCCCCCGTTTTTTTTCTGTTTTTATTTATTTGTAATGAAATTCACCTCATATCTAATAAAATTCCAGCCTGTGAGAAGATATTTCATCTGATATAAAATACATGTTTGTGTTTGATGTAAATTATGCATAAATAGAATTTTTATCTTATTTTCATGCCTATTTGGATTTTTAAAACATGTAACTTCATGTACTAGCACCTTAAATAGTAGCCAAGGTATTTGGGCATTAAAAATCAGGTTCCAAAGAAGAACTGAAATCACATGAGAGAAATCCACACTAAATGTCTTTGACGGGGGAAAAAAAGAAGATAAAATAAAAAGGAGGAAGAAAGGAAGGAAGTAGCTGCTACAAAGCTGGGATAAAGGCATCAACAAAATGAAATTCCAAGGGAAAGCCAAGCTCCAAAGAAAGTTACAAATCTCATTTACAGAGTTAGCAGTAGTGCTGAGTTTAAAAGAAGGAAGCTAGTTTGGACAGTAATTTCAAAGCCTGTCTCTGCAGTGAGAACTGAAAAACCAAGATTCTGGAGTTGTATGTAGACAACAACAGATCAATATGACACCAGTTCCCTTGTGAAAAACTAATAAATTATTTCTTTAATTTCTACCTCACATTAGGTTTTGCCTCAGTGACATTTCTCCTTACTTGTCATGAATGTTTATCATCCTGGAAAGTTTAGTGTGATTTTTTTTTTTGGCATCAAGTATCTTTCTTGAGGTCAGGCTGGAAAAGAGGAAGCAGTCACAAAATTCAGTGGCAAATGTTGAGCCGTGTTTGAATGTGTGACCAATAGTGACTTTGAGGTGAGCAGGTTCTGATGGCCACCAGACCTACCTGCAGAGCACCAGGGGTTGGCCCGTGCTGGTCAACCCACCCTGCCAGCCAGGTGGGCACATCCTGGGCTCAGCTCTGGGCTTGACATCTCCCTGGTGACAGATCTGGTCTTGTGGGAGACCATAGGCCAGTGAGGACATACCCAGAGTGAGAGTTTAGTGCTGCTTCTCTTAATATTGCACAAATGGTCGTAACAAACTTTTGCCCTTTCTTATACCAAACTCCCACCTTTTTTTTTTTTTTTTTTCTTTTTTTAATGGTAACATCTCTTATTTTTATCTCCCCAGTCAAAGAGAATTACAGGTGCTCTGGAGAACTGGGAATTGGTTTTCATCCTCACTCTCTTCTGTGCTACTGGTTACTGTGCTGTGTTTGGAAGGCACAGAGCCATGTAAGATTAGGGGCTCAGGATGCTGTATGTCTTCTACTTGTATTAGGAGATTTTAGAGATTTGAGAAATTCTGGAAGGGGAATCACTTCTATTTATAAATTGAACTGTGAATTTGAGAGTTGAAATGCTTTCTGAAAGGTCTGAAATCACCTTCTGGGCTTGAGCGGTTGCCCGGGAGCCAATGGTTAACCACTTGCCTGAATTGTGGGACGAGTTACACATCATTTTTCGTGCACTTCAAGTTGGAGACATGTGAGACAATTCCTGGTCTGGAAACTGCACAGCCACAGTAGCTGTGTCACTAATAAGCTCTGCTGAGTTGCAGAAACACAGAAGATTTGGCAGTTCTGTCATTTCCCTTGACCTCTGTCTGTAGCAAGTCCCTTTTCTTTCTCTCTGTCACTTGTGACTGTTAGGTACAGAGAACAAACCCTTCTTTTCTTTTTGTTGCCAAGTTATTAATTGATGTTCAGGAGAGGATGGGAGGAAAGAGGCTTTGTCTGGCTCTGAAAAGCACCAGATGTGCTTTTTTGAATTGAGGAGAGGAATTAATTAAAATGAGGTAATAATATTAATCTGTCGACTGCAGTTAAGATTGGCTGTAACAGGAGGGGGAGCTCTCAGCGCATCAGGCGGGGGAAAGGGGGTTGATGGGGAGCTCAGCTCTTCCAAACCAGAGAGGGGCTGGGGACCCTCCTGCGATGCAGCAGTAATGGGGGAGGGATGCCTTGTCACCCGTTTCACGGAAATACCTGTGTGACTCTGCTGGGCTGCTGCCACACTCAACCCAAAGACAGAAGCAGGAATGAATATTCAGTGATGAATGCGGGTGGAAATGCTGACGGAAAGAATGAAGTACAAATTAAGAAGCTTTGGGATTCTTCTTTAAGTGTGTCTGTTTTGATTGCTTTTTCTGTAGATTTTTGCTATGTATTATATTGTTTAACAGAGCAAAAGAAAAACAGAATACATGTTTACTGTGTACTAAGCTGTAAGTACCTTTTTCAGACATCAGTAATCATCCTTTCCAGCTGAGAAGGCAATACACTTGCAATAGAGCTCTCCAAAAAACAGCAATTGTCCTATATTAGTGTTTCTCAAGCTATCCCTTATGGAACAGGCTCCTGAATTTAATAAGGGTAAAATGAACTGGGCTATATAGTAATTTCATAGAATTAAAAGAGAATTAGGAATTCAGCAGGAATTATACCTCTGCCATAGATAAAGCTGGCATTAGCTGATGGAAGGCTGTGTGCAGACCTGCTGCTGCTGTGCAAGTAAATAATCTGTGTGCATGTATGTGAGCATGATAAATCCTCATTTACTACCCAGTCTCAGGGGTGTTTCTGTGCATGGTCCTGGGCACATGTCCAGAGCATCCTGGAGCAGAGTGAGGACAGCAGGATTGCTGCTGGGTCCAGGAGCGCTGGGGCCAACTTGAGACTGCAGCAAACTCAAAGTAAGAGTCACTGTTCTTTGATGTTCCTTGGCAGCTTGTATGAAAGCTGCAAATTTCTCTAGCTTTAAAAAGTAATTTCTTAGAAAACTAGAAATTACAGGGGGTTTGGGGAGGTAGTACTCATGGGATGCCATTGTGGCATAGACGCCCAAGTAATTTTGTTATTCTGGAATCCCCTCTCTGGAGGTTTAAAAGCAGACAAACTTCATGATATGACAACTTTTTTTTCCTAAGGACACACCATTGTCCTGAAACACATGCGAGTTATTAAAAAGTTTGATATTCGTGGCAAATTTTTTTTTCATATTTTCTTCAATTATTTTGGCATTAGTCAAAGAACTACTCTTTAGCTTATATGTTTGTACTGATTCCCCTGCAAGGCAATCTGCATGTCCTACCGTTTCTTTTTAGATTCCCAATCTGACACATGGATGAGCTGAGCACCTGAGAGGCAAAAACTTCTTTTAGGTGCTGTGCATTCCACCAACAATCCCCAGTACAGGAGACATATGGGGTGTGGAATAGCTCCAGTCTGCTGGTCTCAAAAACCCATCAGGACAAAACTCACTAAATAAGGAAGAAAAGGGGAAATGTCATTCTCCATTCTCACTTTACCGACTTGAAGGGGAAAAATGTATGTCAGTATGTATTGCAACCCAAATCAAGCCACTCTGGGCACTTTTTCAGCTGAGTGTGCCAGCAGCTGTGAACCTCTTGTCACTCCAGGTGTGTGAGATGTTGGGCAGCTTAGAGCCACAGCGTGAGAGCCTCAGTGGCTCTGCTAGAGATAATGAGCACATCCACAGCTGCTTGGCTGCAGGTTCTGGCCTTGCCAGCTTTGCAGGTAAGCTGGGCTGGCTGTCATACTTATTTTCACTTGCCTTCTTTAAGACTCTTGAGTGTTTCTGATAAAATAGTGATGTTTTTCCTGCAAATTCATGGAACTTTGGTGACATCCAGTGACAGGTTCTGCTGGAAGGTGTTTTTTCTCCTGGAATGATGGGAGAGAAATGCTGGCACCCTGCTGATTTCCCTTGATGGGGTCAGCAGATGAATTTGAACAGAGGCTGCAAATTGGACTCCCAAACCAACTATTGATTGTTTTAAGGCAGTTGGAATTTGCGTTAGGTTTTCAATATTTAATGTGTGTTTGCTGTTGAAAAGGTGTTAATTAATCACAGTATAAAGGCAAGATCTTGTCTAGTAATCCATTTAAATAAGGTTCTTTGAAGAACTTTCTGCAGGCTTTTCATGTAATTTCTCTGTCTTCTAAAGAAATTTTTTGAGTGTCAAAGGCAAACCTATGAGTAGTTCCTGTTAGTTTATTTTTTTTTCCCAGACAATTTAATTAAAATGGGAGTAAAACCTCATTTTCTGGGGAAAAAAAGAAAACCAGTGATTACGTACTCTGACAATGGTATAAAATGAGATAAACTGTGGTAGCTTACTTTAAAAGTAGCTATTCATGGATTAAAATTTAAAAAAACAAATTATTGTATTCAACTCCTAGACTGTAGTGTTTTAACCTAAATGGAATCTGAGGTTAAATGACATTGCAAGCTGGAGAAATGAATATTTAAAACCTATATTCAAGCTAAATTGCCAAATGGTTACTCTTGTATAGAAACATCCAAATCATGGCAATTGTTCTTCTAATAAATATGATTTCTGTAGCATTTTCTTCGATTATTCAGTTAACTGCCAGTGCTGTTTTACCTCTTTATAATAATGCATGCTTTCTTAAAAAAAAAAAAAAAGAAAAAAAAAGAAGTTGGTTATTTCTTTGGTCAGGGCCTATTTGCTCCTTTTTTATGTGAGATTTTCAATACTCGGCAATGATGCCGAGCAAAAAAGGTCCATCCACTTCACTTGTGATGCCTCGTGCATTACCTAAAGCACAACAGAACAATGGCAGACAACAGAGCCTTTCTCCCCGCTAACAATGCAGTCACCATGACAACCAGCAGAAGAACGTTTGGCCAGGAAAAGCTGGGAGCTTGGCGGACCAGCCTAATCAAAAAATGGAATAAGATGACAACAATTACACTGATGAGTGAGAGGGAAGCTACAGATGCATTCAGACACCTATGGCACTGCTGGCTGGATGCATTCAGCATTATTTTTTTGTTTTGTTTTGTTTAGTGTCTTCTGTTTTTTGAGAGCTGGTAAATAGACAAGATCGAATTGTGTAACAGAATGTCAGTGCTCTAGTTAAACTGAAAATTCCTTTTCTTTTGCTGTGCTACTTCAAGCACACTGAAGAGGCTTTAGGAGAGATGAGGTTTTGAAGTGAAATATGTAATAGATACAATATGAGTGTCACAAGGCAACTTTATTTAGCTTTTAAAATGTAAACTTGGATTTTCAAATGTGTGGATGCAAATAAATAAGACTGGATTGTGTTATGAATAACCAGCCTCACCTTTCACTTCAATTTTAGAAAACTGGACACATGTCAAGCATTGATTAGAAGTCATGGCTTGTTGTTTTTAAACCAACCCCTTCTGCATATTAGTAATCACTCCAAAATTTATCCTGGCATTTTGTGCAGACTTCTCTTCCAATTCCAGGGAAACTTGAACTGCAACTGTACGTGTGCCACAAATCAAGCAACAGACATAAGGATACACTTCTCTGAAATACCCCAAATTTAGTGTTCTGCTAATAGCCTCCTCTTATAAGGTCCCAATTACATGGCAGAAGTTCTGGTATTTTCTTTATAGGAAAGAGATGAAGAAAACTTTGGCTGCAGTTGCTGACAAACGAGTCTGTGATTTCTACTGTTGAGAGCAGTTTATGCATTTTAGGGACTGGGATGGAGAAGATAAGCTGCTGTTTTAAAATGCTGAGGTATTTGGGGACAGCCAGGAGGCATTTTAACAATTTGACAGCAGCAGTGAGCACAAACCCCTGAATGTTTCTAGGTGTTTTATCTGATGATGCTGTAGAGTTGAATAATTTGGCCACTCTTTTCTATACTGACCACTTCTCTAGCCAAAACTGCCTCTATACTCTGTCATGCCTTCTCTCACACCCTTGATGGCTCCTGGGGAAATCTTGCAGCCAACTTTAGATAAGATATTGTATGGAATTATTAGTTATTTTATTGCACAATTAAAATCACTGTGTAAAAAATGCTTAGGCAAACCCTTGCCCTTGCTTGAAGCCCTTTGAATTTGTATAAAGGAGCGTTCAGCCATTGAAAAAACAAAGGCCAGGGGTTTTCCTACCAGCTGCAAATCTTTGCTTGGCACACTCATCAGTGCTCTTTACAGGTCCTCCACCACATAAACCAAAGAGATTTCTGCATGCCAGGCGTGGGCCATGCCCAGCAAACTGGGGTTAGAATACAAGCTAACAGCAAATACAAGCTAACTGGGCTTTACATGCAGTGGTCATCACATGCTGGCATCATCTCCTTATGTTAGCAGTACAAGAGGTTTTAGGCTGCTAACTTCTACTACTCTGCCACTTGCCCAGCAGATTCCGAGCACCAACTTCGTATCAGAACTTTGCACTCAGCTAGAGATAGCTCCACAGTGATCCTTAACCTCTCCCTTATCCTTCTGCTTCTTGTTTTGTGCATGTAGAAAGCCCTTTGCTTCTTGCCCTGCATTTTATTCATATACTGATGCTGTCCATCTCTTTTGTGCAGTCATCTAAAACCTACCACCACCAAAAAGGCCTTCAGTGCTCAGTGCTGAGGCTCTTTGGAAGTGTAGTTCCCAGTAATGAGATCACATCTCAACATAAACGCACTAGAGCCCATCATACTCATCTTGGAGCTGTAGATATCAGTGCTACAATGAGGGACAGAGGCAAATTAAGCTAGATTGTTTGCTGGACACCATTTATATTAAATTGAGTGGGATGTTGGAGAGATTAGAATAAATCTAGGTGACAGCAGTAAATCTCAGCAGAAACTTTAGGAGTAAGATAGAAAGGGAAAAACTGCAAAGATTGAGTATAGATATTGTGTTGAAGAGAAATTCAGGTGAGCCCTGCCTAGCTGCCCTAGGAGACTGGGGATAGAGGACACATTAATCCAGAGGATGCTGGAACAAGGCTGAGGCCATCATCAGGCTTGTACAGCAAGCTGCCAAGCTTGTCTTGGCATCCAGGTGACCTTGGATCTGTCCCCTTCTCTTACACCTGTACTGTTGTTTCTGCACCTGGCTTTCTCCTGCTTGCCTATTGAGTGCTAAACACTAGAGGATCTGGGGTTTTCTTCTTCTTTTCTTTAATTTTTCTGCTTTTCATGAAAGATCATGCCTCCTTGCTCTTCAGATTCTCCAACCCATTGAATATCCTCAGGCACCCATAAGGGGAGGCACAGAAAGAAGATGCATCATAGGGAAGTGGGACTTCTTTCCACTAGAAATGGGACTGCAGAGCCTCCATCTGTTTGTGCATGGCCTCTTGAAGTAACTTGAACAGGCTGGTGTATGCTTGAGGTGGCCTTTTTAATTTGAAAATCTGAATCTTTAGGAGAACTGTAAAGATAGAGGCAGGTGCCTGCTCAGGAGATGGGTGACTCCGAGAAGAAGTCCCCAAGATGTGTTGGGTGGTAACAAAATTTAAAGAGAACATAAAAATATGTGCTGATACATCACATCAGAAGAATAAGAGAGCTCTCACAAATAAGAGAATTGAAGGCATTTGGAACCAGCAAACCAGACTCATGGTCCCCTTGCAAATCCCTAAGAAAGCAAAAGATAAATCAGGAGCTGATAGAGGTGGCTGCTGCCATGCTGATGCTGAGTGTGGAGGGCTAACACTGTAATACATCTGCTTTTGAGGTGGAAAGACTGTCCTCCTCCTCCCCCACAGACATGTAAACAGATCCCTGGTCTGACTGTTTCCCTGCCAGCGCCACTGAAGAAGGGAGTGGGGAGGCAATGGGCCGTGCAGGTGTGCTGTGCTGGTTCCATGTGCCACCTATGCCAAAAATTAACTTTATTAGCTCTGCAGAGCATGACTGATACTTTGGATTTCCCACATCATTAAAGGAAAAATTACATGTAAGACTTGAAAGGGTATTTCTGGAGTAATTCTGTCAACAGTGTGCATCCAGCCCAACAGCTTTTTGAATAATGCAGTTGCATTTTTACTTTATCCACTTTTTCTATACAGAAGGTAATTATTAGTAAAAAATAGAAGGTATGGTCTATTATTAATAAAGTTCTGTTTTCAAATGTTTTTAAGTGTCATGCATCTAATTACTGTTTTTTCATGGGGATGACCCATATGTCAGACTTTTTTATGTCAGCTTTTTAAAATGTTGTGCTTCAGCACTGGTGCCCAGGTAACACAATCCCATAAGTAATATGTCAGTTAATATATGTGAAAACACAGTATCAACTGCTTTTGTAGGCCAGGGAGGAGGGGAAGGGAAGGGAGGGGAGGTCCTGGGTAGAAGACACCAATAAGGGAAGAGGGGTCAGAACCTGACAAAGACAGAAATAAGGAATATGGAAGGAATATTCCCAGAAGGTTGTAAAGAGGACAGTTATTACAGAAGCCTGTCTTTTGGACCTGAGTTGCCTATTTACTTCAAATAAACAAGCACTTACTTACATATGCACAACCCAAGGGGGATGCTCCATAGGAAAAAAAAAAAAAAGGGGAAAAAAAAAAAGAAAAAAAAAGGGATATATAATTTATACACTGAAAACCTTTTCATGCTATTGAGGTCAGGCTAAAACTGGTCTGTTCTAGCCCATGACTTCTTTTTTTTTCTGTTTTAGATGTAGGTGTTATGCTTACTCTTTTTCAGTCACACAATCCCTCTCTGACTTGATAGATTTTTATTTAACTCCTTTCTATAGGGTTCAAAATTTCATATGTCAGTGCTTTCAGTTGTCTGGGAAGAAGGTTATCTGGTGTACCTTCCTTGAACACATCGAGCTCTTTGAATTCTTCTACCGGCTAAGATAGAAAATTAAATTCTAAACATTTCTGGATACTTTCCTCATTATTCAAGCTGCTTTTGTTCCCAGCTTCTACATCATTATTTGAGGTGAAACCTAAAGAAAAATAATAATTTCATTTGGGGACATACAGATGTTATTTTAACCTCATGCTCTTTTCTTTGTGCTTTCTTTCCTTTTTCTATTCTTGAGAACAGGCAACATTTTGTTAGATTGTTTCCACTTCCTTTGGAAAAATATACCAGGTAAAATCCTGAATTTGGTCTTCACATTGCTTCAAAATCATGAAAAGATTTGCTTTCTCTTTAATATATTGTAAATAAGAGGTTTTCAAAGCATACTTCTTCATCATGCTTGATTTTAACTGAGCATTTTTGACCAACTGGGTTTTTTTAGCAGAGTGTTGTCTTTAAATTGCTGTGGGGGCTTGTGGGGTTCAAACATCTCATTTCTTTTTAATTTCTCTTTCTCTGGTATTTAGAAATCATGATAACTGAGAACTTTTGTGAACTCAAGAAGAAACATTTAGTTTAAGTTAGAAATAGAAGGTTGATAGGTGTGTTAGTGAAACAAATGGTAATGTTTACACAGTATATTTATTCTTTCACTTGAATTTTTCCTTCCTGCTTCTTGTGTTTATTCTTTCCATATAGTCACCATATTCTGATCTGAGTTGCGTTTTTGGGCTTATTGTGTTTGACTTTCCCATCCATAATTAATATTACTCTAATGATCTTTAGGAATTAATGTATTCCCCTTCACCACAAGTTGTTCAAGGTTTTTTTTATGCACTAGTACACTTGTAGCAAGGGAGCAGTTTGCACAGAGAGCTATTTGGAGAACAGCAAAGGTATTTCTTCTCCTCACTCTACCCCACTCTCTTCTCTGTCCCCCACAAAAGCATAATGACCCAGGAAGGAATTTCTTCTTTTGTACTGTCCCATGCCATTTCCATTATTAGGGTGAAATGCACCAAACTGCAGCTGGCAGGGATATTTGCAGACATCTGGAGCACCATATGTCTGATATTTGGTTGAATATTGCATTGCATTTTCAGTGTTGGGTTGTTTGGGTTTGTGTAGCTTTATGCCACTCTTACATTTTCTCCTTGTCCTGTCCTGGTCACCCATCATCTTCTCTTCCTTGTTCAAGGACCTCACTTTTCTTTCCATTGAGCCTCTTGTAACTAACATGCCTATAAATAAAATGATGTGTTCTGGAGAAAAGAGAGGACAATAGTCTTAAGTTGCACAAGGAAAGCTGACAAGCAGCTCAACCCTGAATCTGAGAAATGGGTGAAATGCAGCAGTAAAAATAGCAGGCCGAAAACTTTATACAGACTTTTTTTCCAGCACCCTCTAAGTATAAAGGGAAAAGATTTTCAGCTCAGACAGAATAGTAGCAACAGAAACAGTTGCTCCTTCAGGGACTAGAGGCATCAAGTTGCACACTTCCTTGAAAAGACAGCAGGAGGAATGGTCCCTCTGGCACCTGCTCTGAACAGAGGAGTGGGCTGCTTAGGGGGGTCTTTAGAGGTGGGCTCTGAGCTGTGGGGAAGTTAAAAGCTAGAGCAGAGCACAGTCCCCAGACTTCTCTCAGCAGGACCAAGTACATATTCCACGGTAAAAAGGATCACCTCAAGTCACAAGGGTGATGCTGTGGTCCCTAGGACCATGGTGTGAGTCTCCAGGCTTGGTGAGTTTCTGGTAGGAGAAGCTCAGCAAGTAGGCTGGGCCTTGAATAAGGAACAGCCTGGCTCACATCTTCATGTGAGAAACGGTATGTGAGATAAGGATTTTGGCCAGCAGTTATTTCTGTTCTAGTTCTAATTCCAGTGAAGGGGGTGTATATGATGGCCACAGTTGTAAATCTTCTGTCATTTTTTGTGGTGGGAAACATGGGTCTGGTGATTCTGGAATAGATATTGGTTGGTTTAGGCATTATAGTGCCTTACTTGAATAATGGCAGAGGAGAAGCCACTTTCTTCCCTCTTAGTTCATTCAAGATCTTCTAATCTATTTTCAGTCCTCACTGCCTTACTAAAAGCTCACATGATTTCTGCTTGACCAAATCCTGGAATACTGTTTTATTGCCCTTTTTCTGCCATTAGCAATTGCCTCCTCCTTCAGCTTCAGCAGCAGTCATTTACCTAAGTCTCCAGTAATTCACATTGTTCTTAGGCAGACTTCTCATTGAGGTCTCACCAAGTTTTGTGTTAGCCCCTTTTGCTTCTGTCTCACAGGCAGGTGTTCTCCTGACAGGCATTAAAGATGCTTCCATCACACCTGCCTGCAGGCTGCCGTGCTCATAGCGCCAGGGAGGAGTGAGTCACAGCGTCACCACAAAGCAGGTGACATACAAACTCCTAAGCTGTACGTGGTCGTTGTCTGAAGGAATAAAACAAACCAACCAACCAAACCAAACAGCCCCTTCTCCCCTTCTTTGGGTAGAAACTAAAAATTGATTAATGTCTCGGCAACAACAAACAACATTTGGAGTTTCCTCTCTTTTCATTGAACTAAATAACAAAATGCACTGAGAGCAATGGTTTTAAATCAGGCTCTTACAGAAGATATCTCTTTACTCACTGCAGAGCTGGGAATATTTCTCTCCAAAATGTATAAAATCTCATGTAACAAAACAGCGATTTTAACTCTGAATTGTTTTCCAATATCTGGCTATAGAGACATACAGTCACTGGTGTTGCATTCTTAAATTGAAGTTAAAAAAGATAGATAAAAAGTAATATCTAAATGGATATCAGTGGAAAATGGGATTATTTAAGGAGACTCCTCTCTTAGGTGGATAAAAATAAGATATTCAGGTAATTTTCAAAATGCAAAGCTATCTTATACAATGGAGACATCTAAAAAGTACCATTTGCTAGCCTGCAGAGAGTGATTTGCAGTCATCAGGATCCTGCAGGTAATTGAGGATATCTGCATCAGCATATTCTGCATTACTGCAAGAATATTATTGTAATGAAGCAGGGTGAATGTATGACTGTAATTGCCCTCTAGTGCACAGCCCTGGAACTGATCCCAGCTGTGGCATAGGGCTGCACTGCTCATGAAAGGAAAAAACATCCTGAAAAGAGTCTGAAATGGGGGAGACAAACCCAAAGCCTAGCAGCATCAGGAAGCTCTGAGCAGCAGTGGATGTGATAAGGGAGGGAATCCAGCCAGTGTGCGCCAAAACCGTCCTGTCGTCTGAACCAACACACAGTAAGTGGGGATGACTGGCTTCAAAACCTCAGGGCTCCTCCAAACCCAAATGCTAACACAGACATGGCCATTAGGAGCCTAGATAACCCTGGGCCTCTTGTTCTGCATCACTTCCAGTTGTTTGCACAGGGTCGTGTTTCACGGGAGGCTCAGGGTGCAGTTCCATAACACTTCAGTAAAATCTGATATTTCTGTTTGTGCTGATAAAAAATTAAATGTTCTGAAAGTGCTGGTTCTATCCTCAGATGAACAAGAGAATGCATGTATTCCACAGGCAAATCACAAGCAAAATCCTCTCTGTGCTAGTAAGCAAACCTTGAAAGAAAGTTCCCAAGGGAGTTCATTCCACCAGACTCCGTGTTGGATATTTTCTTTGTGCTACTTCTCACTACATAAAATTTAATGACATTGCAGAGTGCAATATCTTGACTCTTTACGTGAATGAATTATTTGACAACTTGTCTAGCTCACATACATGTCTCACTAGCAGTCTGTTCACAGATATGAGCCATCTGTTGATGCTGTTACTGTGTCTAGTGTTCTAGTTAATGTGTTTCACTGCACTTCTGAATAACAGCCTGGGTTCAAATTGTTGAATATAGCTAAGATCTTTCCAGTATAGGATGAAGTCTGGAATCCTTCAAGTCAGGTAAAGTTCCTACGGACTTTCACAGAATTTTGGCCATACCAATTTCTGCATATGCCACCCCTTCACTGTTTGTCCTTACCTAAGACCTCACCAAAGTTTCAAATGTGCCAAAGCTGTGTCTGAAATTTACATTCTTATTATTAAGGTCTGCATATTTTCCAGTCATCCACTTAAAAGAAAAAAGTCAATTTCTGCAGATAATGTTCCTGTTTTTCTCTCCATTGTCCTTCCTTTCAGAAATAAAAAATACATTTCCAGTGCCATAGACCCTTTCCACAATAGCATCTAAGGAATGGCCTCTGTGACCAGACATTTGCAGCAAAACTGTGTTGCTACATTTAAATTGCCAAGACTCAGTAGCCAGCAAGTTAATAGAGTTCTATTATAGTTGTGACACACGAATTCTGCATTGTTATGGTAATGGCATTTTTCTTTCTTTCCTGTGAAGCAGCAGAGTAAATACAAAGAATATCACATCGGTCTTGGAACGGCAATTCCTTTGCCTTCGCTGTGCATAATTGCAGAAGAAATCAGAATTGCATATGAAAAAATTAAAATGTCATATACCTCATTCATTGTGCCTGCTAACTTAACAAAGGTCAAAGCTAAACCAAAGTGTCTGTAAGCATTAACTTCAAAATAAGTGAAGGGAAGTATAAATAATACTTTACCTGGCCATCAGCCATGACATCCAGGAAGCTGGTCTAATGCAAGGATGGCCTTGGGGCAGGATGCAGATCAGCACAACTCTGCTCTGAAAGCGTCATGGTGGTTTACTGTGGTAGTAAAAATATAATATTGTTCCTTCATATAGTCATCATAAAATATTACAGCTGACCAGATGGTGGAGCAATTACATTTCCATAGTTCTAAATGGCTATTTAGCTTATCCACTCATGAACTGTTAATTAAAATTGGGAAAGATATAATTTACCTTCAAAGAGAGGCCATAACTTTAGAGGATATGCTTAAACAAAGACTCAAAAATATTCATAAACCAGAGATCCATTTCCTTTACCTCCCCACATAAACTAATAATCAACAAACAAAAAAGGCTTTGACAATAGGGCAGTGACATAAACAGATGAAAGGTAGGAAACTCAGGGAGCTGAGCTGTGCTGAGACCACGTGTGCAGCACATCAGTTGTTTGCTGCAGAAGACCTGAACCCCTCCAGCTGTGTGGGTGAACACATGCTGCACTGAGGATCCCTCACACATGCACAGGAAGGTGGGCTGCTGTGTGCAAGCACCCCCCTCCTGCAGAGCCAGGGAGCACTGACACAACACCCTGTGTGGCAGGCCAAGTTTGCCGTAATGCAGCTGCAACACAGACAGTTCGTGGGTTCAGCTTTATGTAATAGCTAACCAATGTGCTATCAAATTCTATTGTAAGCTAGGGCTTAATTTAGCCAAAGAGATACACAATTCAAAATCCTCGTCTATTAGGGTAATGATATATTCCTATTTTGTTATAAAGTGAATTTTGTGTCATTGCCTTGATACAGGTACACTAGAGCTAATTCACTAATAAACAAAGGAGTCTTAGGGCTGAAGTGAAGAAGGCAGGGAAGGTTTTAAGGAAGAAGCAATATCCTTTATTGGACAATCTAATTTTAATGGGAAACAAACAGAAGACACTTCTTTACTATTAAAACAGACAAGAGCAGAGCTCTTGTAGCTTAATGCATTTTCTTTAAATCTCACTTCAGTTAATTCAGCTTTCCTGGGTGAATCTGTGTAGGCTAACCTAAGGCTTCTGGAGACAGAACTGGGAAGCTCCCACCCAGCCCCCAGGTGAAAGTGTTTGAGTCTCAGCCCTTCTGCAGTGTCAGTGCTTTGAAGGGCTAAAGCACAGGTTCCCCACCCTGTCCAGCCCACAGCCGCGGTGTGCCCTGTGTTTCCAGAGGGTAAGGACGATGTACATGCTCACTGCTTCAGTCTGCGCTCTGCCCCCTGCCCCTTTCCCCTCTCCTGGTGAATCATGATGCTATTTCTGCCGTAGAGCTGCAGCTGCCCTAAGCTTGTTTGGGCTTCTCTCTGCCCATGGACCAGGAAAGCTTTTATTGTCCATTGGGTTAAAAATACCCAAATACCCAAAAACAAGAAGATAGAAAGAAAAAAAAAAAGAGGAAGGGAGATGTATGTCTCACCCACCACTCAGCGACTTCAGGCATCAGAAGAGCTCTGTAGTTAACATGACCTTGGTAACCCGGGTTTGTTGAGACAAAGCAGACTTCAATAATAGGAGTTTCAGATGTCATTTGAAAACAATTAACATGCTAAATGATTTTATAATTTACCTATGGTGCTTGTTCAATACACATTGTTGATGATTTATATTCATTTGATTTGTCAGTTATTTTTGAGTCTTCTTCCTGTTAAATGTTAAATATTTGTGAGACCTACAGAAGGGACCTAGACACACCCTACTATAACTGCAACATTGATATTTAGGAGGAATCATCCAAATTTGTAATTTACACTTTTTCAAAGGATTTCTGAAGTGTCTCGAAGTACCCTTTGACAATGCTTTAAAATACATGAAATCATATGTTAGAAATAATAATCCTATCTAATATGGAGAGTCTAAAACTTAAATTCTCTCTTATAAAGACCACCCTCTAAGTCTTGTCCCCTCTTTCCTATGGGAAGCTCACAACTTTGTGCCTGGCCTTGCTCCAGACCTTGGGCTCTGCTGCACCATCACTCCCAGCTCACGGAGCAGCCTTCCTGTGCCTGGCTGGAGGGGAGATGGCAGCGTGGCTTTCTGAGTCCAGGGAGCAAGAACACTGCTCTTTCAGAGGACAGGTAAGATAGGGTACTTGACTCCATGGGATATCTCCAGGGCAGTCATTGTAAGAAAATAAAATGATCAGGTAAGGAAACTTGCTTTTTTCCTTGCTGTGGCAATTTCTGAATGCAAACCCAGAGGAAGAGCTTCTCTTCACAGTTCCTGACTCCTCAGCTAGAACCTCACTAAGGTTATTTCCTGATGATTCCTTGGACTTTCTTTGTCATTTCCTGGCTCATGCATCCCTTCCTTTTAATGCTGTGACTGTTCTATAAAAGTATCTCAGGTAGCTTAAACTCTGCTGTGGATGGCACTACAAGCATGTAGTGAACCAAACCACCCACGTTCATATCCAAAGTCCTGGATAGTCTTGTACAGCCTGTCCTTAATCTCTTTTTTACCTCCATGGCTTCACTCCCCCATTCATGAAAGCTAGGATATAATGTAGATATTAAGAACTAAACTTAAAAGCATTAGTAGGCACATGCTTTCAATGAAAAACAAGGGATAAAAGTAGAACTAGCTGGTGTCTCTTTTTTTTTTTTTTTGTCTGTAATACTTCATTAAAGGAGAGGAGAGTCTGAGCTCCACGAGAAAAGCCAGCTCAAGCCTTGACACCAAGGAAGGACAAGTGATTTGGTTTCTATTTTTAACACTTTGTTTATAGTGAGAAACAAGTGTATTTGGTCTAGCTGTTTATTACAGAAAATGCAGCTTCAAGTGGGAACTATGCAAAACGTGCTAGTGCTCAAAAACCCCAAATTTAGGAGAACTATTGTTAGCATTGGACAGAAATACTTAAAGACACAAATTGCAGGTATCAGCCTCACTTTTCTTCATCCAAGTTACTTCATGGTGAATTACTTCAGGAAGACTTTGATAGACATTTTTTTCAGTAGTTTTTGCTCTCATTTGGCATTTATTGAAGTAGGGTATCCACATGGCAGTGTGTGCTTTGAAGAGAACAACTGAAACCACTGTATCGAGAGTCTGTGGGTGTGACCTTTTGCAATATGTTAACAGTTCCACTTGCAGACTATTTGCAGGAATCAGTTTTCCTTTCCTTCACTTCAAAGCTGGATGCTGAATAATATGACTCTTCAATTCTTCTGACTGGTTTTTCTGTTCGCTGGAGATTGACTCATTTCCTGTATTTGAATAAGATAGTAAAAGTGGATATAAAATATTCTTTTGCAATTGTAATCAGAATAGCTCTCAGTGCTGATATTAATAGTGAATTCTAAGACTCTGCCTGATCGCAGCTGAGTTTATGGTTGCATGGGCTAGATTCTGCTCTCATTTATTTAATTGTAAACCCAGAGTAACTCCCAGAAGTCAAAAGAGTGTATTTCTGCAAAGATACCAGAGGTCTGCCTCTTGCTGTATTTCTTTTGTGGTCGTGGGGAGTGACATCATCAATCTGGATGTATGAATTGGTGCATGGATGAATCAGACATTCTCTGAACTGAAATTTCTGCCTTTTGGATTAATTTGTTTAAGGAAACCCATTACTTGACTGCTCTTCTGACTCAGATAGACCTTATTTAAACTCTGTCACCTCTATCAGCTTTTACCTGTCATTTCTTGCGCTGCAGCCTGTACAGTATAATCTTGTCCAAAACACCGAAGCATGAAAACCTGCAGAATTCAAAACAGAGGTAGGAAAACAACAGGAAGAAATAGGTATCTTTTATCAGTGTGGCATGTGGCTCTTGGTACTTTTAAAGAGAGGCTGTTGAGCAAGACTCTTCTGGAATGCAGTTTGTCTGTTAATTCTTGATTTTGCCAGCTGCTCTGTTGTTCCAGACTTTGCAGAAGTGTGTTCATATCAAGGTGTGCATGTTTGAAACAGTGTGGGAGTATCTCACACTGAATAAGATTTCAGATAAGAAGGATTGTAGATGGTAAGATGGTAAGATTTCAGAGGCTGAGTATAATTGAATTTTGTCTCTTTTGTTAATTCCAGTCAGAAGTGTTCCTTTGGCACACCTGCCCTTAGCATGCAGGAGAAAAACATCAAGCCAATAACACACTGGAATTTCATTATCATCCCGTGCCAGTTGTTTCCTCTTTTGATGCACAGATCTGTCATGGCATCTCCAACTTAAAGCAAGCAAAGAAGAGCAGTCTCTGCCTGAAGGCTCGGCTAACCACTGCCATGCACATTTGTAGTTACTCTTTGGTCTCAGAGAAGTTAGACATTAAATATGGGGCTTCACATTTCTGCATCACTGCCCCAATTCTGCAACAACTCAAAGATACCTTTGGAATCTCTTTTGTGGGCTAAACAATGTGAGTTACTTTGGGGGTCTGCGTGTTTTCTAGTATGTTTCCCATGTTTCAAAGATTGCCGCTTCCCATTATAAACCATTATAAATTATCTCTCCTCTTCTAGGAGAGACAGGGATGAAAAATCCCCCAAATTAAACAAGTTACTAGAAATCTTTTTACTAGATTCATTAAAGCCAGCATTTAAGTGACTTTCCTTATCTCAGTATCTTACCCAGACATATGTTAAGAATATCATTGGTCTTTTTAAGGTTCCTAGGGATGCAAGAACGTTCTGCAAGCTCCTGCTTGGCCTCAGTGGTCTCAAGGAACTACAGAAGTTTAAATGCAGTTCAGCTTTCTTCTGTACTCATGGGCATTGCAAACGAGCAGATTTGAAGCATGGTTGCAGTCTGTTTACTCAAGCTCAATTTGGAAGCAATGCCATGCAAAGTGTTTAACCTGCTGCTGTGACTGAATCCAAATCATATCAGTCCTGTGTTTAGACCACAGGACAGACACAGTAATTTAGACACAGGTCTCTGTCCAAGGTTTTGCACATCCTACCCCTGGTGTCTGCATGCCCAGTGGATTTCAGAAGCCTTCACGAGGGAGCAAGTTTTAGGGAAATAGAAAATTATTCTGATTATATGGGCCAAGATTTACAAAGGTTACCTTTGATTAAGTTTTGGGTCAGACATAGATGTCACATCATAGGAAAGACATTTATGGGAGTCAGATTCACAGAGGCTCCTACGAGGTGTGACAGAGAGGATGCCTTCTGTGTATTCAGTAGACCAATTACAAGCCACAGTCCACTGGCACCCTCTGAGAGAAAGGAGGGGAAAGGCAATTTGGTGTGGAGGTCCTGTGGGAGAGTCCATAAAGGTCAGGGAAGTTCAAGGTTGTCTGTTGGCACTCTTCAGTCAGTGTGGATGACATGCAAACTTCATGCCAACTCAGTTTCTCAGCTGGATCTCTGGCTCCTGGGCCTTCTCCATGATCCTGAGAGCAAGAGCAGGGCTAATGTGACTGCCTCAAATCCTCACCCAGGGCTGGGCCCACTGCCTGCTCTTGCAGCCCTCACAGCCACCATTCATCTGGCTGAGGGCCCTGCTCCTTTTGGGAGGAATTCTGCCTGGAACAATGAGTATGCACGACACATGCCAAATAATAATGAGCTACTTGATTACCTAAATGGAACTGTGGGAAGCAGGGCTGATGGACCTAGCTGAATGCCAGATCATTATTAAAGCTGGGTTTAAAAATGACACCATTTCAGTGTGTCATCTCCTGGCAGACTGCCTGCTCAGACGACCCTTGCAAGGGATCTCACTGGGGGCTGCTGGAGATTGAAGAGCTGTCAATTCATGTGAGGAGGTCTACAAGGCAGAACTATTTTAGTAATGGAGTGTTTGGCTCTTTTGGAGGCTGTGGGAGAACAAGGAGGCTTCACCAGAGCTCTTCTCACCTTGTGTGAGACGGGGCACTTGGAATTGGTCCAGTGCCTGCAGGAGCTTGTAATCATGGCAGGGAACAGTTAATGGGATGCTTTGCAATATGTCTTGAGGGGATGGGGAACTTCTTGCCCAAAAAGAAAATACTATTATGTGTTTTTTGGCTGCCATATATAGATATCAAATAAAACTTAATTCAGGAAGAATTTGCATGCTAAAATAAGCTTGGCACATACAACAAAATGCACCCACGGACATCATCTTACATGGAGTAAATCAGGTGCAGCCATTTTTTAATGATGTTTGTCTCCTTTGTTCTTGACTGTGAATGCAGTTATATTTCCAAATATGTACTTGCTGATGTTTTCATTTTTTCAGTGCTGATGACATAAAAGATCTTTGCACTGGGTATGCTGTTTGCTGAGGAAAATTCCACTTGAACTCCAGAGGAATCTGAAGAATTCTGACGGAAAGTTTAAGGGGGCAGGATTTTACTTTGCACTCTCTCTTGACTTCAGTCTGCTCCCTTTGAAAACAGCCATAAAGCTAACATTGATTTAAATGGATGTGTAAGTAAATTGATCCCGATTGTTTTGGGAAGCCCTGCCCTGAAAATTCTGAGTTATCAGAACTACTGATTTTATTTCTACGCTTACATTGTGCCTTAAAATTCAAAAAGAACGACCTGCCTTCTTAGATCCTTATTAGTATGAATTAAGCTCATTTATTATAATCTTTTTTAATGAGCAATGTTGCTGCCCTTAGATTTGTAAAGACTGGTGAAAGTAATGCTTTCAAGAGATTGCACCCAACAAAAAGAAAGGAAACACTGTGCTAGTGTTTTTGAAATAACTTTTAAAAACGTTTTGGAACCGGTCTTGATAGTTAATTTTATGTATATTTTAAGAAGCAGTGCATAAACAGACACCACATTAGTTTAACGTAAAAATTTGAATTGGATGTTTAAATTATTTAAATACATTTTTTTACCCAACAAAATTTTTCTGCCTGAAACTTCATCTGTTGGATAAGTAAAAACATTTTTGCCATCTGTTTGAATCGCATTTTGTAATTTCCTGTAAAACAGAAAATTATGCTCCCAATAGTTGTAACATGTGGGAGAGGTTTTGCTTAGCATTGCAAAAGGAAAGAGTTGCTGTATTTTCAGAGCTGCACTCTGACAGGTTTTGTTGTAACATGGACAAATACAAGTTATTTTCATCCTGTGGAAGAAGGAATTCTTGTTTTTAAGGAAGGGACATGCCTTTTGGAGAAAAGGGTTGATATAATTGTAGCTAAAATAATTGAGCTCTTAGTGAGGGAGTTCACAGCTGGGAAGTTTTTGGATGGATTGATGGGAAAAAACTAAGTAGAGGGCGGAGCCCTGATGTTAAGCATTGGTGACATTGCTACTGAAAGAAGAGGGGGGGTTTTGTCTATTTGCCCTTGAAAAAGAGCCTGAAGTTGAAAGGAGTTACAAGAAAAAAATCTGTGAAATCTGTCTACATTAAGAAAGTCTGTCTACTGTTAGAGTGTAAAGAGGTACCATCTTTTCCAGTTTACCAGAAGAAGATGAAGACCAGGCATGACTGTGATCTGTAATTTCTACAGAGAAATGATTTCTAATAGCCCAGGGCTCTTGAACTTTGCAGACCAAGACACAAGTAGGTAGGAAATATTCAGGCTAAAAAAAGGTGGGTTTATGCTATTGCTAATTAACTTTCAGAACAACTTGCCAAGAGATAGAGTAGATTTTCTGTAATATGAAATCTCTAAATAAGAGATTCTCTAAGAAAATCCACAGGAATTACCAGCTGAAAATCTCTGTCCAATATTACACAGGGCATAGATTAAGATAGTCACTTCTGGCTGTAAATCTGTGCATATATATTTTAGATAGCGATGACCAAAAAAAGAAGAGGATAGAAAGATGCAGAAGATGACAATAGAATTATCTGGTTACTGCAGATTTCATGCTTTAATATTCAGTCTTTGATTATATTATTTCAGGACTGATCTTTAAAAGGCTCAGTCCTTTAAAATTAAACTAAGTCAGAAGATAATGTAGCTGAAGGGGTCTGCCATAAGATAGATTTTGTAAATAAGGAACAGCCACAAGCACTGAGGCTGGGGAGGGAAAGTGGAGAATTTGTGAATTAGGATCAGGCAGCCACTCTGCTCATCTTTGCTGGGTTTTTCTAAAGCTATAGATTCCAAAGGGAATGCATTATATTTATATAGACGTATAGAAAGAGGCTTTTGCTCTGAACAGCTCCTAATGCAGGTGAAAACCATGTATTGATTACTTAAAGAAAGTTAAAATAAAAGCAATTTTTCCCCCATTTCCACACATTGCAGCTTTTGGCCTATCCACTCATAGCTAAAAAAGCATTCTTTCCTGATAATCAAGCTTCAGCTGTCTGAATTTCAGGCCGAGCCTCTCATCTTGAGCTTTGCTGAAGAGCTTCTTTAATTAACCATTATACCACAGATGTTATTGATTTTTTTTATTTTTTTTTCAAATCTGGTTGAAACATCATTGTGCTGGATCGTCGCCAAGACGAAGGCCTGAATTTTTTGTGCACTGCTTTTACTCCTTCTGCATACCTTATTAGTCTCCACGTCTGTTAAGTGCAACCCTTAGTATTGACTCAGAAAATATCATTGATTTTTAGCCTTGCAGCCGTGATCTAAGGGCTCCTAATTTGGAATGTGGAAACCAGAGTTCAGCGAGAAGCTGTATTACTGTACACTTCCTACAAGTAAGACCTTTCACTCTCTTTACCTTTTTTTTTGCCAGACTTTTGATGTGGTTTAAAGTTCTTGGAATTGGTTTTTTTTTTTCAAGAGGATTAGAGCAACATTTTCAAGATGTGTGCTTACATATGTGTAAATAAACATATGTTTACATGTATTAAAAATAAAAAAAGAGTAAATAAAAGGTTTGATCTGTAAAGGTGCTGTTCACCACACTTTATAATGAATTCAGCCAGGCAGTGGCAGCTGAGTTCCTTTCCAAACCTGTTTGCTCATCTTTAGCAGCATAATTCTGTGAAAGAAATTTTGCTGCCCAGATTTCAATATTTCGGTGGCATTGTTTTAAATTTTTAAATGACTTTAGGTGACTGTACTTTTTTCTTTTAGTCTGTCATTGGGATACTCCTGTCAGTTATTACAACTGTAACATCTTTGGTCAATCTAATTCTTGAATTTCAGGACTCAGTTAAATCATTGCTGGGGGGGAAGGGTGTATGCTTTAGTTTGGGGTAGAAGCCTTGAGTAATCTCAGCCTTCCTCACAGCAGCACATTCCTTTCAAAACACGTCTTCCCCTGATGGTGAATTCGAGAACTAAAAGTACGACAATAGGTTCCTAAATTCTGATAAGATTTCTCTGAGTTTAGTGATACGTTATTTAAACATAATTTGAAGCTTTTAAAATACTGTAATGGCACCTCTTGACCTTTCCAAAATCACATGGAGCGAGAGATGGTGAAAAATGTTTATTTACTCTGCAGTGGAAGCTAAATCCCCGTTCCTCCTTAGAACCGGTAGTTCTTTTATACTGGGTAACTCATGCATGGCACTTCCATTCTTCAAACAAGAGCTAGACAGTCCTACTTGAACTGCAGAAACAATGACCTGCAGTCTATCCTATGCCTGAGTGATAAACAACAATGCAGACCTCTTGACAAGCTCTGGCATCAAGCGTGGAGTCTTGCAGCTCAACATGTCTGCTGAACAGAAGTTAGAAAAAGAAAAGATCATCTTGTAAACAATTAATTAATGTTTGTCATGAATTATCATTTTTACTTCCTTCTCAAGAGGCTCAAAGGGAATAAAAAGGCATTTTTGCAGGTGGTGGCATTCAAAGTAAGGGCAATCAAATGTTTGAGAGCAGTGGCACAGCACTTTGAGTCTCTAAGGGTGAATGGTGCTAGGATTAGAGCACAGCAGGGGGTTGAGGGTTTCAGGTGTGAAGCTTAATGTTTGTGATCAGCAAAAAAAAGTCTTGAATTTATCTAAACTGCTCTTCTGCTAACAGTACTTCTAGCACATAAATGTTCTGAAAGTGACAAGTGTTCTCATTGCTCTTCTAATGCAAACATGATCTGCATTTGAAAGATGCATCCCTTTTGCCTAAATTAGAATGTGCATCACAAAGAGCGTAAGATGATGACCCAAAAACAGTTCTTTACACACACACACACACACACACACACACACACACAGTCTCTCTCTCTCTTTCACCTTCCCCCCCCCCCTTTCAATTCAAGATACAGCCACCAAAATGCAAACTTCCACTCCTTTTTACACAGCCACAAGAGCTGCCGCTCTGTCCATTATTCCGCCTGCACCGCAGGTTTGTAATTAGGATGCTTTACCACCGGTGCTTCAGTTCTTATCTAGCATCATTCACACAGAGTTTCGTGTCTTTGCAGCGCTGTGCCGAGCAGCTCAATTTTATTTCGGTCAAGCAGTTTTCAGGGATTTTATGCTGTGGCATCCTAACGCATGCACACTCTTGCCTCCTCCTCCTCCTGCTCATATTGCTGTGCACCACAGAGAGGAGAGCATGATAGGAGCCCTAACAATAAGTTAAAGCTATTCTGAGGGTATTAGTGGGTTTAGGACTTGTGTAGTACATTTGCTAACCCTGGGGGGAAAAAAAAAAAAGTCTCAGTAAATAAGACTGATAAACAGATGGTACAGATTATTTTCTGTCCCTCCTAGAACCATCTATTTTGCCATTTTAGAAAATAGTTTTCCTCTATTTAGCAGTAAATAAAATCTCTGTAAGCAGCAGAAGGAATCTGTCCCTAAGAGAAAACGCATTGGGCAACACAGGGTAGAAATGAAAGTAGCAAACATAAAAAGCCCTCAAATATATGTATAAATATAGGAAAACCTTCATGGATCCTCTATTTTTGCTTCAAATGTTTTCACAATGCAATATGCTGCTACAATTTGAAATCCAGAGGGAATTTGCTGCCTTGTAGAATTTGAGAGCTATTGAGGCATTCTGCACTGTGACCATAAAGGTAACTACATATATGTATATAAAAAATCCTACACCTCAGTTGAAAACTCAGACAGAGTTTATTTGCTTTACAGTCCTAAGATGGCCCTGGAAGATCAGAGAATCAGGTTTCAGTTTATAAGCTTGTGTATTTGTAAAATAAGATTTTAATTGGTAGAGAAGCCAATTGTCTGGGGATTTTGATCTTTGTCTTTAATGAATAAAATAATTTCATGAGCTACTGTGAGATATAAAAGAAAGAGGGATAAGATAAAATAGCTGCATTTTTTTCCAGTCTCTCACATAAACAGATATGAACTGACAATAATTGATTAGTACATGTTTTCATCAGCTAACATCTTAAGTTCAAGGACTGGATTTCTATTCACCTTGAGGTCATTTCACCTCTATTTGGCAGGGTGTCAGGGGCTCCATGACACAGCACTTTCTCAGTAGAAAAATCTCTATTTGTCAAAACAAATTAGTTCTAATCTAATGCTGCAGAAATGCCTGTTTCCATGCAGTGGTGGCAGGAGAAAGCATCTCCACTCCAGTTCAGCCCAGGGTGATGCTCTGTGGCAGTAACCAATCAGAGTTCTCACTCCACTTGGTTTAGGCAAGGGTCTGGACATGATCTTTGCTATTCCAGTAAATCTCTAAATCCCTCTTTTGAATGCCCATCAGCTGGCTGGAAGAAGTTACTGTCTGTATCTCTGGTTTGGAGTTGTTCCTTTTTGGCTCATCCCTGACCCTCATTCAGGCAGGGGGCTGATTCCGAGAAACCATTCATGGGTTCTCATCCTTCCTTGCTCATTCTTTCTTGTTTGCTTGCTTTATGGAGAAATAACTAAATAAGAAAGAAAGGTCTCCCTGAATCCAAGTAAGTAATGGGGAGTTTGCAGCTCAGGAAAACTTTTCTGACCAGCTTAGAGCAAGTCCCACACAGTTCTGAATAAAGAACCCATGACTTGTGCCCCCACTTTAAAGACCCTTTCACACCATGGAAGTGACTCGAGGGGTCCCAGAAAGGACAGGGCTCTGGTCCAAAGTGTTTCTGCCAGATTTCCCTTTGCTGTCTGCTTTTTAAGGTGGAGGCAGGAAATAAAAAATACTAGAAAGTGCTGCTGGGCTGTTTGTTTGTTTGCTTGCTTTTCCCCTCTCTTGTGCTGCCCCTCCTCTTTTGATTTCAAACTCTTCTGAAATAACTCATCCTCCCACTCTCGGAGGGACTGATGTTTTGGGGGGGGGCTGAACTGGGACCTTTCCTCTCCGTTGGTCAGGCCCCGTGTCAAAACACTCCCGACTCCTGGGAAGTCGGCTCGGCTGAATCCCGAGGCTTGCCAGTGCCAGTCAGCTGCTGTTTGAACTAAGTCCTGACCGCAAAATCAAAAGTGGGTCCAAAGAAAGCTGTAAACAGTGTGCAATGAGCCATTTGAAGGCAGCTGATGCCTCATTTGGGGTGACATGTTGTGGCTGATGAGTGTGGATGATGTGGGGTTTTCGATAAGTGCCTCATCAGTATCCTCATCATGATCGTGTTGCTCAGCCACGGCGTGTGCCCTGACTTGATTGTAATTGCCTGAATCTGCTCCTGCTGCTCAGGAGCGCACAGTAATATGCAATAAAACAGCAAGAAGTGAATGTTAACCATCTGAGTTCTGACATGGCTGCTTGCAGTTCAAGTTTTCCATTAAGGACAAAAAAATCTATATAGACATACAAATATGGATATATAATTGCATGTTTAGAATAATTATTGTTTGTATATGCAATAAACTCGTTTTATAAATAATGCATGATGGTCATATACAGATACATAGATTATATACATCTTCCCCTGACACCTGTCTGTACTGTATACAAATGCACATCACATGCTGATGGTGTGTGGGTAAAGAGCACAGGGATGAAAAGCATCAGGACCATACCATGATCCAAATTTTTAGAAAACTAAGGAGAACCTGTAGCTAAATCTCTGCGTAGGCTTTATAAATCTTAATGACACGTGTGCATACAGATAAGTAATTAATTTTTAGATGCAGTTAATCTACTCATGTAAATGTGTGTGTGTGTAATTGTGCAGGTGGGTCTGGGTGGGGTAAGGTACGCATGCATATGTGCTTTGTACCATTAAATTAGTCTTTGGAGGGAACACAATTTATTTTCACAAGTTGCTGGTTTGGATTAATTCCATAGCATCACTGGTTGGGAAAAGAACCCCAAAACAGCCAATAACAACAAAAAGCACATCCCCCCCCAAAAAAAAACCAACAAAACCAAAACCAGCCAACCAACCAACCCCCCCCAAAAAACCCTCAAACAAACAAACAAAAACCACAAAAACCTCTCAACAAAACAAAAAACCCCACCAAAAACCCTTGCAAGCCCACCCCCCAAAGAAGCCCAAAAAACAAAACAAAAATAAAACCCCAACCCCCAGACTTCCTGAACCCTATGCCTGTAAGTCTGACAATGCAAACTACTGAGAAAATTTGCCTGGGGGAAGCCTTTCAGGTCAGGGACTTTTCTAAGGTGGGAACTGTCATGATCCTGTTGGGGTCCCAGTGCATGAGAGGGGTTCCAAGGCAGTGTGTTCATGCCCATCAGTGGCACAAATGTTGCTCTTGAATTTAAAATTATTCACAGTTTCAGTTATAGGTCAGAAAAGTAATAAACCAAGGACATTATGGTTGTATAACTGTAATCTCTGGTGTCTCAGAGTGTAATACTACACCCTGGCAGTCAATAGCTTTGGGGTTCCTGTACACAGCTGGGCTTTTTTCAACACTGTTTAGAGAGCGTTTAAATAATAAAATTTACACAAGCAAATTCTGTTTGCATTCAGTTAATGCTTGATGGATTGAACATGTGGGTTTTCCTCATCACAACTGTGTTATTTAAGCATCTCAGTAAAAGTGCAGAAAAATGTTTTGGAAATGTTATTTGCAGCTGTGGTTCCTACTGTGCATCATCCTGCCTGCCTGCCTGGCTGCATACGGAGGGTGCTGCTGTAACGCAGGGGTCCTGCCACACTGAGATAGAAAGAACAGTGTTAAAGTGAAGGTGGATAGGAAGGAGGTCGTTATTTGCAGACCAAAATCAAGATTTCTAAAAACCCTTTAAAAATAGTTCACTTTCCACAATTCAAGTGGAAATTGCACTGTGTTGGAAATGTCCTTAAAATCTTCATTATAGAAAACAAGTCTATACAGATTAAACACTCTAAGTCTGACCATTTGAGAGGTAAGACAATCATTGTAATTATAAATACTTCTGTTGTCATGTGTGATCAAGTGGTTTCGCTGTTGTAGCTTAAATATATTAACTTTAACCCTTTTTAATTACGGATTTAGCACAATGGTGACAGAATCCCTCCTAGAATCCTGCATTCTCCGTGGGCCTCTCTTTATGCTCAAAATATGTAGACAAATAGAGAGAAATTCCAAGGAGGATAGAAAACATGACTGAGAAGTTGGAAGGATGTTTTTGTGAGGAAAGATTAGAAGAATGAAATGGGCAGCTGTAGTTAAATGGGATTAAAAGCAACTAATCTGCACAGTTTCTATAGTTTCAGGGGATGAAATTCATAATTTCTCTTAAATTAACTATGCTTCATTCTCCAGACTTTTATATCAGATATCTGATTACTGCTTTAGTTGTTAAAAAATAACTTCTTCCATCAACAATTATGATTTCTTATAATTCCAGGAAAAGAACCCGTGTTCGTTCAACAGAGCAAAATGATAACAAAGGGATGGGTTATGACTGGGTACAAGCATTCAGGGTGCTCAGATGAGGAGTGGCATTTCTTGACTTGGTAAATATTGATTCTGACTATCAGGAGAGAGAATTTTTTGAAGCTAAGGATAGCTGGGCACGAGCCCAGATTTCCTCTCCTTTGCAGCTACGTGTAGCAAAAGAGTTTTCTGGAAGGCAGGCTAGGATTTCCCTTGCAAGAAACACAGACTGCAAGTCTGGATTAAGAACTGGGACAAGGTTTAGCACTGAGAGCAACCTGACAGCCACGAGTTACACAGGAATTCTTGCATTTACTAATTTTTCTTCTCTTAATTTCTTTTTCATTGTTTTTTATAAAGTGTGCGTTTCCTCACATGCACACAGGCAACATTGTATGTGATTTATTATTATCATTACAGACCATCTTGAGAAAAATTTCATTGTGAGTTTTTCCAGGAACTTTCTGGACATTCAGAAAGAGGCAGCATAAGCTTTGAGAGGTTTTTTTACTATTTAAATTAACCCAAAAGAATTTAAAATAACTCAAAAGCAACAGACTTATACAAGCATAAATGAAAATTAATTAAGCTATGAATTGGACCCCACATGTTGGATCTTTCTGAAATCTAAATAGCAAACAAATACAAGGAAGATGCAGCCTCGTGTGAACTGGATATTTTGTTAACATTGCAGATTAATGCTTCTTCACAAGAGAAATTTTCTTATGAAGTGGAAGAAAATATTTCCACATTTTGCAGCTTCTACTTAAAACCCATCACAACAAAAATGGGTTTTCCTCAAGGTTAGTGTAGCATCAGGACTCCATTGCATAAAAGAAACACTCCCTAAAAAAAAAAAAAGATAGAAAGATGAGTACAGAAAACCAAATAAACAAATGCAAAACCCCACCCAGGATGATAACCTATGATTCAGTATAAACCAATTGTAAAAATTACAATTCTAGCCCTTGTGTTTATAAACAAAAGTACTGGTCCAGATTTTTTATCTCTCTTTTTTCAAACTCCTGTCTAGTCCTGTTTGTGCCAGCCGGGATCAAGCAATTTGGTACGTTTGGATGCTACCTCTAACTCCAGCTTTGTGCTCTGACCCTGTCCAGAACAGAAATGTTAATGTAGCACTTCTTGATCAAATTACCAAATAAATCCTGCCAGATCCACACTGGGCTGCAAATTCATCCTTTCCTCCCCACTGTAATCCCCTGTTCCTGCAACACAGACGATACTACCCCCAATTTGGTTTTCCTCTGCACGAGCTGTATTCCCAGAAGGGTGGAAGAAACTGTCCAGTGGGCTAGATATGCTTACCAGATTGCTAGCCTTGAAACAAAGGAAATTTCCTGAGATCATGATTTTGCTCAAGGCAATATCGTAATGACCATACAAGGAGGTAATTATCAGTAATGGGGAATTTAATGCTGGGTAGGAAGAATGACATCAGGTAAAAATATGATTGCCCAATAGTAATTTTAGGAGTCATTCACATCTCCTTGTGAGTTGAAAAGGGTATTTGAGCCTTAAAAAAACTTTTTATTTTTTAATGAACAGTAAATTCAAAATTAAACTTGGAAGCAAATTCCTAATTATTCAGAATCATGCCTTTTGCACAGTATATGTGAAGGTTGCAAGGAGGAAACGTGGGCATGCTGCACCTCCAGACACTGTTTGTCCAGCTGAACTCCTGCTGTGGAATGACTGCTAAAGCCAGCCCAGATTGGTGGCCCATCACCTGCAAAGGAGTTTCAAGCTTTCCCTTTTGCCAGGCCTTGTTTTTCCATCCCAAGCACAAGCCTGCTGCACACCTGAATCTGATTCCTTGCCACCACAGGCAAGGCTTCTCTCAGAGCAATAGCAGGGCTGAGGGGGCTTTACCACCCCTTGCCCCCTTTCTGTACAAAGGCCAAATATTATCTCCATGTTACAGCCACCAGCAGCACCCGTGCCCTGCTCGGGGTGCTGAGAGCAGGGAGCAGAGCTCAGCCTGCACTGCCGTGCACAGCACAGGGTCCTGCAGCTGCACTCCAGGTGAACTTTCCTCTTGCTAAACCATGGCAAGGGAAGGGATTGTTTTTGCCTCCCTGTGGTGAGCGTTCCACCTCACCCTGAACACATGTCCCAAATATTTCCACGTTCTCAAGATAACTTCAGAGATAAGGGGTTATTTAACCCTGCCAAACTGTGGCGTTTGTTCTACGCAACGTATAACTGGCAAATATTTATGCGATTAACATCTGAATTCAAGCATACTTTAGTAGTACAAAGATGTGATTAGTCTTACCAGAACATGAATTTTTTAATGGACGTGGCTCCCACTTTCCAGCAAAGATTTAATAGCAGAGTCCTGCAGAGAAGTCTCCATTTACTGAACTTTCATAGCTTTAAAAATATCCTAGGGTACATTTTCCAGCACGCAGCATGGCACAACACAGAATTTAAATGAAATACAGTTTTCAGAATGAACGAACAAAGTATTGTCACTACCCTGATCCTTTCCATTTTTTTAGCCAAAATCATATCGATGACTGGCACTGACGATGGGCATGACTCTGGTGGTTGAAAGCTGCATCATTTCTTTTCAGCCTGATGATCTGGAACCGGGGGCTATGAGGCTCTGGGCACACCCTGGGATACCTCAGCCTTCTGCACTGCAATGGAAATCTGCTGACACGTCCAGCAGGCAGGCACAAGGCATGGAGGCAGGCAGGCTCACAGTGGTTTTAGAGCCTCCTCAGCCCCGATGCACACAGGTGGGTGGGGCAGTGGCAATGACACGGGCTCTTCCCTTTTGCCCCACCATGTACATCCATGGCTTCTGCCGAGTTCCAGCTCACTGTAGGTGACTCTGACCCCCACCACATATCCCAGAGGACCTGGGCTCCCAGTGCACTAGCTCTGGTAAAAGTTCCCGAGCTGCAGGAGCCAGCCATTGGGACTTCCCATGAACTTCTCCCACTTTGGTTCTTAACCAAGTGTACCTTTTCTGCCTTCACACCATTACCCTAAGATCAGAAAGTATCTCCCAAGCTACATACAAAAGGGCAGAGATCAACTTGCGTGTCAGTGTGTTTGGAGACAGATAAACGAAAATAAAATAGCAGAATCATCTCAAATTGCAAAGCCCACCCCCTTCTTCCATTTCTTCAAACAGTTAAGTAGACCCAAAATGCAAAACTCAAAAAAACTCAAGTTGGTTTTGGGAAGAAAATCCAAACAAACCAAAACATACATAACATGTTTTGTCCCTAATGATGATGAGGACTGTCAGTGGCCACAAGAATTGCCTTCCATGTGCTATTGAGGATTCAGCCTATGAATCTGATACAAGTAGCTGGGTGTGCAATAACTGCAGAATCAGCATCTTGTTTTGAAAGGACTCCTGCAAACCCTGCAGGAACATTTCAGTACTAGATGGTGTTGCTATGGGCACCAAAAGGAAGCTTAATATAAGAGAAACTGTCTTAGGAATTCATGGGGGATGGGTGTAAACAGTTTACGTACATAAGAACCGGAATGTCCCTGGCGCTAAAAAGCAAATAGCTTTTGGGGGTTTTTTATGTTCTGCTAATAACAGTTTACTGTAGGTTTTTTCAGAGGGACAATATAAGTTGGTACCTTTTTGTAGAAGTTGCTGAAAGTGAAGTCTAGGTAATCAAGTTCTGTAAGGTATATCTGCATCCTGTGTAGCAGGAGCATAATGAAATCTGGATGCTACAGCCATGTAATTGCTCTGTAAAGACAGATGTTAAAATGGGAACAGAAAATGAGGGAAATTAAAGAGCTGCAGTTCCCTCTAGTATTCAGGAAAGAGGATGCCACTCTGCATTTGAGTGCAGTTCGAACTTTATTCAAGAATCACATTGCAGGGGACAGCCAGATGATTTAATTCATGGCTAGATTTCTCCCATTCTGGCTCTCTCTCTGCCAGTGTAGGCTACCTAAGTGGATGAAAAGGAAAAAAAGGTAACCGGTGTAGAATAAAAGCAAGTATATCTCAAGACAGACAAAGAGAATGTAAAATTAAATTCTTGATGTGAAAAGAATGGGACAATGAGCCCCTCTCCCCAAGATACCTTCGGAGAGGTTCCATTTCAATGCTTTCTTTCTTGCTTGCTTGCACTATTTTTCATTGATGCGTACCAAGAAAGCCTGAAAGCCTTTTACTATTTCTTATTTTCTTTTTCTTTTTACTAGGTGGTATAAGTTCTTTTTTTTTTAATATTATTTTCCTGCCAATGTTAAAGCATTTCCCATTTTTCTAGTTTGCTTCTGACACCTAGCTGTTATCAACAATGCTTCCCACAGAATCACTTCTTTCATCTATTCAGCTTCTGTTTTTTCCCTTATCTCCTCTCCCCCCTTCACCAGTTTACATCTCATTAACCCTCAGGGTTCCAAACATATTGCCTCTCCCAAAGATACATATTTTAATTCAGATATAAGTTATTTTTGCTCACTAGCTTCAGTTTCCATAATTCTCTAATAGAATAGCTGCATGTAGTACATACCTTTTATGGCAGTGTGAACAATAAACCCAGACACTAATTTATACTCGAGCATTGTACGCTGTTCCACCTCACCTTTTCCCCATCTGAACTGATAGCCACATTAAATCTCATTCTTCTTCAATGGAGGAAATATAGTTCAATCCACATGTAAAAATCTGCTTGACTAGCAGTTTTGTTTGACCAACAAAATAATTATTTTCTAAGAGTCACTTTAACTGACTGTGATAGATTTAAAATCCTGGTTTATTTGCAAAAATCGTGGTGCATTAAGCTCAGTTTCTGCTACTTTGAGATATATAGGAGGTTTCTAGGATACAAGATCTCTTTTACCTACACTAATGTCTTTATGGCTTGTTTTCAGCTGTACAACTGCCTTAATTTTCTGAGGATGAAAAATAAGCAAAACCCAAGAGATCTACTGCCTGAGTTTTAGTTATAACTTTTGTGCTTAAAACTGGTGAAAGCAGCTGGAAATACATCCAGCTACTCATGTGCAAAACCCTCTCTGCTATCCCTCCAATTAATTGTGTAAACAAGCTCCGATCATGAAGTCAGATAAAAGTCATATAAAGTTTTTCAAAATGTGCATTGTGTAGCATGATATGAGAATGTAAGTTCAGATACAAAACACAGAGAAGGCTCATTGCTCATCCTGGTAAATACCATACAAATGTCAATAAATTTACATAGGCATCTATATTTAAGAAAAAATAAGATAGTAAATGGGACGTATCAAAATCTTCAGAATTCACCATGGGTGTAAAAAGAAAACATTTTGGAAAACACATTTGTTCCTTGCTCTTCTACGTGTCATTACCATTGGCTCTAAACAGAGATTATTCAGGAGCCATAGGAAGGTTTGCTTTGTTAATACGTTAATGGGTGTGTTTGTTGGAATCAGGTGGAAGTTTCTACGTGTGAATATCTCAACTTCAAAACTTTCAGCTGGATGATTTGATGTTTATAGAACACAAATGATTCTTTCTTTTTTTAATTCAGGCAACATTTCTCTTTATTTGACTATGTAACAAATCATTATCATTTGACCGTGGGCAAAAAAAATCCATAGAAAACAGAATACTGCTTTCATGTTTTTAAATAAAATGTTTACACTGGTTTATGGTAAGCTTTCTCAAAATTCGGTAAAATCCTAGCATAATTCAGTGAAACCTCTGAGCAAAAGCAAATTACATTCGAGAACATTCTCATGGATATTAAAAAATAATTGCCTTCACTAAAAATTTCAAGTTTGTGCCAGGAGCAAAATAAATACCTGAGTTACATTTTGTGCAAGTGGTTCTTACTAAATTAATCCTCAGAGATACTCGGTCCTTCATAACTTAATCACTCCTTCATCTTATTACTTTACAAGGTTGGTTTTCTATTACAGAAGAACTTACTGCTGTATCAAAGGCTTAATTGAGCTCCTTTAAAAAAATCATGATTGTCACTATAAAATCATGCATCCGCAGTAAGTGTGTTTATAGAGAACTTACAGCTTTAAATTTCACTTAGGAAAAAAAGCCTTATACTTTCCTGCAGATTCTGAATGCAGATTTACTATAAAATAAGTGAATAATAATACCAGGTTATTTTGGAAAGTGTTCTTTCATGCAATCCCTGCATTTAGCACAATCCCAAAATGGCAGCCCAACAGGTGGTCCTTTCATAGCCTTCAGCCCAAACAATCGGGACAAAAAGGACACCAAGAATCGAATGTTCTTCAGGATTTAAAAAGCTGTTCACTTCCCTTTGTTCATTTTCAGATTTAGCCATGTTCATTATTGTTGAGCCACAAATGCAGGACATTCTTTTTTGACATTTTGCCATAAATAGACACTGACTGGGGCTGACTAGCCAGCTAGCTGCTTTGTCACATGCAAGCGGAAACTACTTCACAAAGCAAATGCATTCCTGTTGCCTCAATGGCCCCGGCAAGCACCGGTTGTGACATGCGGCAAATCTGGCAGAGTCTAGGTTAACAAAAGTATGGGTGACAAAGGCTGAAGTTTCTCTTCCTATATTTTCCTCCCCAGTAAGTATTTAATTCTGGCCTAATGAATTTGCCTGGAAGACTGGGTGTCACATTGACAGCCTCTTGAATGTCTGAAAATATACTTTTGCTTTGTGGGCTCTCTTTGGAGGGTAATGGTAATGACAGACTTCAGGGGTGAAATCTAAGATGAAATACTTGTTTCTCAGTATTTTGAGAGTTGTGAAAGTTACTTGTTACAATGATCTCAATCTCAACATCCGTAACAAAAGATGGGCCCAGTCCTATGGTCTTTAATGATGCAAGGAGCCCTTACAGCTGCCTTCACTGTGCTGGGGGAATTACACAAGTAATGGGCACAGAAGAATCGAGCTTCTTCCCTCGTGTGTATGAATGAGTGTGCAAAACACATCTCGTAGAAAAGGCAGGGCTATCATCTCTTCAAGAATAGTAAATGAATTTATCTTCAAATTTTTAAATTGCCAAATTAAATCCTCTCCTGATACTGTGTATTTCAAGTGGGGTACACACTGCAGTGTGGTTTTTTGTTTGTTTTGTTGTGGGGGGCTTTTTGTCTTCCCCCCCCCTTTTTTTCCTTTTTTTTTCTTTTTTAACATCTCCTGCCAAATGCAAGACTTCCAGGGTCTTCCACTGCTATTATCTTGGAGATTTTCCAATGCTCATCTGAGTCCAGGGCTTCTGACACCCTGGGTACACCAGAAGAATGTGGATTAGATCTGTGTTTGTAGCAGTCCTGGTGTGTGGAATGAAAGTTTGATACTAGACCCTTGTTAACCTGTTGAAATTAAACATTGTTAACCTCTTGCTTTTAACATTAAATTTTTAGTGGAAAATGTGACTTGCTTCAAACTGTCTTACGAAAAGATAGGTTGCAGATAAAAAGAAAAGATTAATACATTTTAATTTTCAAACATCTATGTGCAGAATTGCATATAAAAGTTAAAAAATATATTTGATCACTGCTGATAACAATTCCAGTACAGTCAAGCAAACACGTGTCTCTCAAGCCCTACTGCTGTCAAAGGCAGCAGCACAGGCTAGAAAAAAGCACCCTTTAGGTACAGACATGGGCTTGAGTGTGTTAGTAAGGTAGCAGCTCTGCTGAGCAGTGCATTTTTCCTCCTCAGTTCAAAAATCTGAAATCAGCAGTGGAAAACCTGAATTAAATAAGTTTGTTAATGAAGCTGGTGTTCAGCACCATTTGTCATCCGGATGTTTGCTTCATGGTTTTTCTGAGCTAGCTCTATATGTGTTTATAAGTGAATTAAAGGACAAAAACTCTTAACAACCTGAAGATACTTGGGCAAACCTCCTCATTGTGGGTCTCCCCTTCCAGGGAAAACATCCACTGGGGCGTTTTCCTTGCAGGGAGTGCTGAGTCCTTGTGGTGTTCCTCCAAACGAAGAGGCTCCTGCCTTTCTTTGTAGTACAAAAGCAAAATTGTTCAACTTTTCAATATATCCATGTAAAATCCATAACACTCATAGATTTCAGGGGGAAATCAGTTAGTAAAATGTTTAGGCAACCGCCAGTCAAAATTATTATTGGGTGCTAAATGATGAATAAGCATTGTCAGAGGATTTTGGCTTATTTCAACCAAAAAGTATCAGAAAAGTCAGCTTGTAAAAAACCAATAAAATGACACAAAAGAGGGACTTGATGCTTTCTCCAGTTTTATCTTTATTTTTAATTTTATTCTAATCTAACTCTCATTCCAATTTTTTCTAACACCTGTTTTAAATCAATATATCTTTCAGTAATAAAAATATTTTTATAAAACAGCTGCATACAAAATTCAAGTTTCAAGTTAAAACTCTAGGAAAAAAAGTAATTCTCTTTGTGTAGGAGTGTGATTTAAGGGAAGAAAAGTAGGAGTCACAGGATGCAAAGAAACTTCACTAGAATATGTCAAACAGCACTGGAAGTCAATTAATAAGGAGGTAGAAGCAGGGAAGCATTCAGCTTTACCTCTCTCCAGACAGCAATAAATCTCTTGCAAATTTAGCTGTCAGAAATGATTGCTTTGTTTTCGACAAGTGGCATTACTTCCTCTTATACTGGAATTAAAATTGATTGAAATTGATTCATGACTTTTCAATATTTCTCACACCCCTTCATTCCTTTGAATTTGAAAACATTATTTCTGTGAAACAAGCACAGATAAAAACAGTGTATATGTTTCTGGATTTTGTGTTTGTTTCTTTCTTTGAGACATCTAAGCATCAAGATGAGAGAGAGACTAATAACTAATTTCCCTTCAAAGAAATGCTTTCAGAAACAATGCCTTCCTTAGGGAATGCATTTTTCCAAATAGTTTTTTACTTATTTTCCTTGGTCAAAAAATAGGAACAGAACAATTATAAATTCTTAAGCAGCAGCACAGAATGGTTCAAATCAGAGCAAAAGTTTTGCCATGTTGTTTGTAAGGATTTCCCTTGGAAGCCTTGCTTCTGCCTTCAGACCCACCTGGATGAAGGGCAGTGAACAAGCAGTGCTGCCAAGTGGTGGGCCTGGCCCAAGGAGGGGGCCAAGGAGAAGGAGCCTGCTCCAGGCAGGGACCCACAAGGGAAAGCAGAGTGCTCTGGTGGTTCAAGGAGCTTGTGATGACATTTCGTGGTGAAACTGCCTGCACACGCAGCTCTGCCTGCACTGCTTTGGTTTCAGCAGCTGTAAAACTCTGCTTGTTTGGATTCAGCTGCAGGACCAGTGCACCTAAAATGTTGCAGCTGCAGAATACAGTAAAATTCACGTGTCTTTACTCCATAGCATTGCTAAGAAAAGATCATATTGACAAGTCTGCTTATTCTTGTTCCAGGTACCATGTTAAATGCAGGACCTAAATGAAAGCATCATTTTAAGGGCAGAACCTAAATGCATCCTGAACATTCCTTGATCTATCATGATACCAACCTTGTAAGACAGCTGTTTTTTATGATCCTCATTTACCTACAGGGAACTGAGGGATAAAACATAGAAAGATCAATTGGCTTGCACAGTACTGTGAGGATGGGAAAGCTCTGGATCAGTACCTGCTAAGTCTCAACAGAGAGCTGTAACCGTCATAAAATCTTTTCTCCCAGAATATAGACATTTGTATTTAGTCTAATTGAATTATTTGTTTTTCATTGCTTCTACTCCCTCGTATTATCAGGCCTTTGCTGACTTCAGCTGTAGAACCCCACATGACACCATGGTGCATTGCTTTAAAACTGAGGCCAGCATGTCATCCTTATAATGACACACTGGCAGCAGTTCAAGGACTTCCCTTATCCTACTGGGATTTTTCATATGTTCCAAGCAGTGAATAATGAGAAGATCACCGAAAGCTTGCCAGAAAAGTGGAGGACAAGGGCTGTAATCTGAGCAAGGGCGAGCAGATGGGAAAGGGACCCATGATTGCATAGCTAACTCGTCAAGAATGGGAGTGACTAAAATAAATATAAAGCAGCTGGAGTCACAGGGAGCATTCTGGGATAGGGTGAGAAGGATAGCAGGATTTCTTTCTTGCCATGAAGGTATGCCACGTTCTTGGTGATTAGTACCTGCTAAACTTGTTTTTCTAAATCTTGCTGTACTAAATTTTTTCCCTCAGAAGGACACAAGGAAGTAACATTCGCTGTTGCCACACAGCGATGACGGTCATCGCTGGATATAACAAATATTTTATGATTAATAAATTCAATGGAGTTACAAAAATGATGATACAATCTCCATAAAAACTAGATTATGAAGCTGATTCCTTTCTTAATTAATCCTCCAAGACCCCTGAACCCTTGTTATAAGCTGCAACATTGATATTACTTGAGAGAAAATTGGTTCCTGAAGCCTGTAACTGTTGCAGGCAGAATCATGGAGGTCTGTGTCGCAAGGAGTCAGAAATACCTTTTTCTGAGAGGTTCTGAGGGACTAATAGTCTGGTTTTCTTCTGCACAGAAACAGCTCTCCTGTATGCATTTGATGACCTGATAACCTTTGGACTTCTTGCTGTCTGTGCAACCTGCAGCAGCAGCAACCTGCCAGAGTCACGTAACCAGAATTGGTTCCTTCCTCTCCTGTCAGACTGCTTTTCTTTGTTTTCATCTCCTCTGTGCTAACAGCCCTTCTGTGTAGCATCCTGCAAGGTCAATCTCTGCACTCTCCTTTGGCACATCTTGTCACACCCTGGTCTCCTCTCTACCTGTACAGCTATCTGTGCTGGGTAAGTGTCTTCTCTTCTGCAGCTCCAATACCTGGAACAACCTTACTTTGTCTCTTGTTGACTCTCTGTCTTGTTTCAAATTGCATTTGAAATAGCTTTTCACCTTTGCTATATCTATTTTTTTCTGTTCACTGCTTGCTTGACATATAATTGCATTAGAGGCCCTCAGTGTAACACTTTGGCTCAGCTAAAAGATAAGTCCATATACACATGTCCTGTATGAAAGGGAAATTCGCAGTTTTCATCTGATACCTGCTGTTATAAAACCAAAATGGAGATGAAACACTCCCTGCAAGTGTGAGTTGGAAACTGATGCATCCCTCATCCTGTGCTGGAGGGTGTTTCTCCGTGGGTAAGAAGCAATCAGCAACTTTTCACATACTGATTTTTAAATACTCTTCATATTGTAGTATTTTTCCTCCTTTGCTGTTTGGGACATATACTAACAAAGAATTATGAGTGTAGAGGAAAAGATCTCTCATCCCCACAGCGTAATAAATGGTTTTGTCATAAGCCATTGCAATATGTCAATGAAGGTTTTCTGCTGCACTGAGGAATTCCTGTTCTGTCTCACGTTGAACCGTGGTAGATCATTCAGGAAATGTGATGTTGCACCCTGTCACTGAAGCTAGAGGCAGTAGAATCTGTTTAGCTGTGTAATCTGAACAGGCTGCCTTCCCTCAATGGTAGTTCAGTCTGTATTGAACAGATGGATCTTTCTGCCTTCCTCTCCCATTTTATGATGCTATACTTTTGACAACAAATTCTGAAAAATGAATGCATACATGAGGGCAACAATCTGTATATTTTCCTTTCATGAGTTTTGTGCAAAGGCTGTAGTTCAGGATTTGAGCTTATTGGATACTGCATTCCTTCTTGGCCAGAGAAGCATCTGGTTAGCTTATGGGAACAGGAGGTGTACAAAATCACTGGCATAAAGTATACCTCTCATTGCTGTAATAACTCTGCAGACATCTTGCTTTCTTGCTGATCCACACACAGGCTACATTCATGAAACTCCAACTACATAAAGTGGAGGTTAGAGCACTTGGAAATCAGGGGGAGTTTCTTAATTTTTAAAATAATTTAGGTGACTCAGGGTCTGGGTTGACAACAATTCTTCTGTATAAAGGTAACTTCAGTTTGGGACTTTCATGCTACTCCTGATATACTCGGAAGTCTCAGAAACAAAACAGAGCAAGAGACAGGTTTACAGGCCAGAGCTTGGTGAAGACTTGCTCATGCTATGTGTTTTCAGTAAGAGATGAGACTCCTTGATGGGAAGCAGCTATCCAGCCTCCACTGGCCTTGATGACTCAAGGGGGAGTGACAGTTTCCATTAAATGCAAAATTCTGTATGTATTAACTATGTATGAAATAATGCAGCATATGCATGTACAGCTGTGAAAGAGACTACCTATTAGAGGGTTATTAGAATTATTGCAAAACAGGCTACAAAGGCATAGCTTTTTTTTCTCTCACAAGCATTAGTAGGTGTATAATTCTAGCTTTGAGCCAAATGAGTTTGTGACAATTGATTTAGCCTGGCTGCTGCTACAAAACTTGGTAACAGCATATTGTAGAACCGGTAAAATAGTTCATAATTAAGTAAGAAATGTTATTATATTTATGTATAAACAACTTATTTGTATTCATAGTAGATTGTCTCCACAAACCTATTCTTGTCTCAGAGCCAAATAGAAATTTAATGTCATTGTTATGTTTAGGTGAACATCACGCTCTTATATTCCCCTCTGTTTGGCCTTGAATAAAAATCAGAGCAACAATAATATAAATGCTATGAAAGTAGTCATGAACAGTAGCCCATCTGTACTGGACAGAATTCTACAAATCAATTAGATGGTCATAAAAAGCTAATCAGATGTGGATGAATTAACTGTGGAAATAAAATGGATTGAACTCTTATGTTTATTGTTCATGTATAACCCTTTTTAATAATCAAGATGGGTAAATTACACTAATTAACCTTTAAAAATTTAGATGATTTCTAAATAATACCTTCAAACAATGCCTATTCTTTTCATTGTTATTTTTAAGTGTTTTGTCCATGACAAGGCAGTTCCATTAGATCTACAGAAGTAGTTGTTTTAAGTTGTGCTTTCTTTTTTTCTCTTTCTCAATCATTAGATTTTCTGCAGTATGTTCTCCCACCTCTCTCCCATCAGATAGCATTTAAAGTCAGAAAAAGTCAAATTCACATATCCTAGGAAGAAATGCCAAGAAACCTTAACTCCTGGAGATCTATTGAGCTGGGTCTCACTGCTCTTGGGTGGGATGGATTATCTAACATGTCATCAAACCCTTTTCCTAATCACAGGAGCAACTTATGTGGGCTAGTGCAATGCTGGCAGCAAAGGCAATGTGTAGCCCAGCCCCTCTGGACCGGTTGCCTGGATCCTCAGGAACCTGCAGGGCTGGGCATAGTTCAGCCACTTTCTGCCATGCTTTGAGGGACCAAGCAATTGTGAGAGAGTTATGTGGGCTGTGTTGAGCATGGCTGAGGGAGAGCCCTACAGCTGCAGAAGCCCGAAGCATTTGACAGCTCTTCAACAGGAAGGGCTATGGGGAAACACCCATTTTTAGGGGGGGCAAGGGAAAAGGTATCTGTAAGGGAATCTTTCCAGAGACTTTTTCAAAGCCTTCCCTCTAGGTTTTCATCGAGGAGAGGATGGCTACTGCTACAGCATCTGCTACCATAGAAAATGCATTGTTTACTCTCACCAGTGCAAATGATTTGCAAACTGATCAATCAAAAATTTACTTTTATTCAGTATTTTGACTGCTCGTCCTTCAAAAAATTAATTTTCAGCATTCTGGGGTTAAAATTTCTCAGTATTGTTGTAAGGTCTTAATTAAAACAAGAGATAAATTGTGATGTATTAAATAAATAAATAAATAATCCAGGACTGATCAGAATACATTGGATAGAATGGTGAATGGTTTGAGTTTTCTAAATTACTGATATTACCTGCTGATATGAGGGCTGTTCAAAAGGGCACTTCACTTTTGGGTTTATTTATTAAAATCCTGCACTCAACTGTAAGAAATTAGCCTCCTAGAGATGAATCGCTCCCTACTCAGAGGAGCCTGACTGAAGCAAGGAAATGGATCATGCACACACAGCAGAACTGCACAGTAACTTGAGCTCCAATATTTTACTGGATCTCTTGCACAAGGTGCTAAACTGCAATGTGAGACAACTGTTCTTGCTGTAACAGTGATGCACTTAGACATTCTCCTTAAATAATTAATGCCAAATTTACAGTGTTGTACAATTATCCTTTTTATCTTGTAACTGGAAGCCCTTAATAACTGATATGCAGCATGAAACACAGGCTATTGGACTCTGACAAAATCTGGAAAGATCAATAGATCAGCTTTCAGGTAAGCATAAATAAGGAGACAGAATTTCATATGTGAATTTTATATATTGAAGCTGGGATAGATGTCTGTCTTGAGTTCTTGCACTGGAAACAAAACTATCCTTTCAGTTCTTGGTTGGCTACAGGGATTTTTAGCATTTCCTTCAAAACATGCTCCTTGCAAACACCAGGGCAGTAGAGATGCAGCTCAGGTAAGTTTCTCGGCAACCTGGAATGCTTTGCAATCTCTCTCCAGCAGGACATACGTATGATGGTCATTCTCTCTTTTCCAGTGAGTTTACAGCGCTGTAGGGTTGCCAGTTTTGATAGTGTGGAATAGTTGTACATTAGAACAATGATTAGCCTGTTCTGGGGGTGTTAATTAACAATGCAAATCCTAATTATCTGGTATTGTAATTTTAATTTCAATTTTAGTTGGACATATGAGGGAAAGTTTCACAGAATTTAATCTGAACCTTGTGATATATCATCCTGCAATTGGTTGCAGTTACATTCGGTGCAAGATTTCCCAAATGGGAACACCTTCTATACAGAATTAATATTGTGTAACCCAAGTCTGGGTGGTAACAGGGAAGAATGAGAAAAGGAACGGGAGAACCCACCTGATCAACATGTGGCTTAAAGGCTAGCATACTTTAAGAAAGAAAACTGAAAGGTACAGGAGCAGGCTGTCCCTATGCGCTCACAGGCAAGCCAGCAGGGAAGACTACCAGACTGAAAAGGGAGCTGAAAAGGGAACTTCTGCTAGAACTCAGGGGAAAAACAAGAGTTTATACCCTTTGGAAAAAGGGGCAGGCAACTCAGGGAGAGTACAAGGATGCCATTAAGTCATTTACAGTGAAAACTGGAAAGGCAAAAGCTCGCTTTTATCATTCTTCCCTGTTACTGAAGGGATTGAGGGAAACACCATCTGGCTCCTATACCTTCAGCCAGTTATCTTAGCATCCTGAAGTTCTTTTTAACTGCCCTAGAGCTTCTCTCCTCTGCCTCATCACTGACAGCCCAGCCAATCAGAAGTGGGTAATAATCAGACTTTACTCATCTCCTAACATCTCTTACCTGAACCCCAGGGAGGCTGCAGACTTTGAGATGGATCCAGCCAGTGTACAGGGCCCTGTTTCCCTGAGAAGGAAATCACTACAACAATTACCATTCTTTCTTTCTTAAAACCCATAGTTGCAATATGAACGGTTGACTGACTTGCTCTGAGTAAGCCCCTGGGTAGACCTTCTCCTTCACTATCCTTTGCTTGATTATCAAGTTCCAGAATCTCATACCAATTCCACAAGTGCACCTGAGATGGCAAGAGAGGCTGGTAGGGCATTCTCCTGCCTTCCAAAGAAGGACCTGTTTCCAACCCCTCCCACCTTTTAGGTCCCCCACTTCTGCCTAATGGCAAGAGGCTCAGGGTTCCTCTGATTCTTGCTAAGCTTTCATCTGCTGTATTTCTCTCAAGGATGGAAGGGTGTGAGTGCACCAGTTTATTTCTCTGAAGTTTGCCTGTGAAAGAATGTAAGTGCTTTTGTGGAGACATCTCTACTTGTCTGCATCACGGCAGGAACATCTATTGTACAGCAACAGGCATTCTCCCTGCCTGTCAGTCCAGAGCTCTATAATTAGCAAGTAATTTGAGAAACTTTTCTTCCAGTTTTCTTCTAAGATGGTATCTCAGTCCGTGAGCAAATCCACTGCCAATAAAATAATTAGCATAGAGCAGATTCTTCATTGATTTAGGCTCACAAGCAAGTGTGCTGTTTATTTAAAGTCTGTTTCACCTTCAGCATGTAGACATTTGAGAGGATTTCTCAGCAGCAGTCCCACCCCCTACTCTTTTAGTCAGTAGTCTACATGTTGAGACACATCAACTGGATAGTAAGAACTTCTTTTGCTTTTGTTTAATCTTTAGTTACCCTCAGACTAGAGTTACTGCAGCTGCACTTATCAGCAAGCACTGGAGTGTTTCAGATGCAGAGGAAGAACAGGAGAATTTGGAAATTCTGGAAAAAGGGTGGTGAAAGAGGTCAAACCTGCATCCACTTTATTATGGGGCTGTGGTGAGAGCTCATCTTTCTGCAGAAACAGTCATGACAGTGGAAGTTAGTCATGGAAGGTAAAACCCAAGGAGACAAAAGGCAAAGAAGGATAAACTGGTAAGACCAGTAGCACTGAACCACAGAAGAGGATCCTGCTCTATGCCTCTTCACATGAAGTTATACAGCAGAGGAAGGGAAACTTCCAACAGCCTGGCAGACCTCTGAAATATGCAAATGCTTAGCATTCAGCTCAAAGCAAAGAATATCTTCCCCCTGAATTTTTACTGTACAGGCACACTAGCATTAAGCATTCAAGAAAGTGAGAACTTGAAAAAATAATGGCAAAAGAGTGACTAGGAACAAAGCAAGGTGAATGCCACGTGACATTTATCAAGTTTGTCTGTCACATGTATTTGATAGATTATATAGGGTTAATAAATTACCATACAGAGTGCATCCACTGTTGTTTCCTCAGCTATTCACTATGCCACCCTGTGCTACCAGCACTTGTATTATGATGCACATGGGTGGAGACTACTCCTTTATAAAAGCTACATCCCTTTGGCCATCATTCCTCCTGGCTCTGTAACAGCCACCTCCATCACTCTTTCAAGTACTGTTTGAAGAGTGTGGTGTGGCAACTGTACATTGTACTCTTTTGAGCTATGGCTCCTGGGCCAGAGGACCATAAAAAGAAGTAAAGCTTATCTACTTGAAGTAAGAAAGCTGCGGCTCACTGTGCTGCTTCACCAAAACATCCCTCATAAAACATACTGTTAGGATGTTCAACAAGGGCAACGCTTTATGTATCAAAAGTTATTTCTGTAGGATACTGTACTAATATGTAACACACACAACAATCTTCAACTGCAACAGTACCTCTTCATATTCACCGTTGTATCTGAAGCACTCAGATCTCTTCCTGGAAGGACAAGCAGCACCTTAGAGGTTACTATCATACTGTCATCCTTCCTGAAGCCAGGACAAGAGCTCAAGCAGCCTTCTCTCCCATCTCTGCTGGTTCATCTCCAGAGAAACACTAGCTGCAGTTGCTATAACAAATGTTATTCTGGATAAGAAGATGAGGTCACAGAAAACACCTACTATTCTTCAAAGGCTGTGTCAAGTCAGTACTGTTCACAACACCTGTCACGGATACTAACACAGGGACATCACCAATATGACTGCTCTAAGCAGAGCAGTTTACATAAAACTCTCTCAGTAGCAGCTACTTTTCTTCTAAACTGAAATACTGACAGACAGTAAATAAAACTTATATAAATAGAAAATGGTTTATTAAAAAACAAACAAAACGAAATAAAAAGTCACAACACAGTCTCACTCACTGTCTGGCCAAAGGTCAGACTTTAAGCTAGCATCCATGCTTCAGTCACGTAAGCGTGCATATAGAAGGGAAGTTGATGCTTTGCTGGCATGCTCCTCTAAATCTCCTCTGGGATGATTTTTAGAATACATTGTTTGTGAACACATTACAAAATTTTAATTCCCACAAGACACTGAAAAATTGAAGAACAATTGTTTTTATTTACACACATAGGGTTTCCATAAACACCTGTCACACAAATGCAATTTGCTGCATTTCTAACAGCTGTGAAAACAGTGACAAATACAGAAAAAACCCTGCAAGTAAGCATGCATTCTGCAAGGTTTAGGCAATTTTTTTTCCCAAAGTCAGTGTATCTCTGAGGAAGTATTTAATTTCACAACTCTGTGCAAACTACTTACATGAACAGTATCCAAAAGACAGTCCTTTTGAATACTTAGTCACTAAGAATAACACGTGAGATGTAGCTTTTTGTGTGCAGGTTAAGACTTTTCACATACAAACAATGCTGCAGTCCTCCTTTATAAAAGAAGGGAACGGATTATTAGAATGACATTCCTGAAACAGTCCTCATTTTAAAGTAACTATTTCATTAATAAGGCTGCTTCTAAACAAGTTACTCTGAAAGAAAGCTTTCAAGATCACCCAAAGGGAGCTTATATGCATGCTTTGTCTTCATTGCTAGTCATCTCTGATGAACACTGCTCAAGTCAATGGTTTAGGTATGTGTAAATCATGATGAGGATTCTGAAAACACTTTTATCGAAGAAGCTGCTCAGCCTCCTTGAACTTGCTTTCTTTTGTTTTCCTCAGTAATGCCTGTTTTATAGCATTGATCTTTTCATCAAGTTCAGCCAGTGAATAGCTCTGCTAAAAGAACAAAATAAAAATGACAATCATTTACATCTTGTAATTGCTAGAGAAGTGGCTTATCACTTGATACTTGAGGTCACTGCATATTGTACTAAGTGACAGAACTACTTCTGCAGAATTGTCTGAATCTAGTCTTCGCCTATTTAAATTTAAAGGAAAAAGAACGTAAACTTGCAAGAAAGACAGTCCTAATCATGGATCAATACATTCATGCTACTTTTATTAGATGCTTGTTTAGTCTGCTCATAAAAAAACCCTAAGAAATCCCTTCATGTTAAAACACTAGATGACATTACTTAAGATTTTGCAGAACTTGGGTTTACAGCTAAAGGGTTTTTCTTCCTACTGCCCAACATCAAGCTCCTCTGTGCCACTTAACTTGGTAATATTTTTATGTTTTCTTACACAAGGTGGTCATCATCCTTTTTATAAACATATTTCACCCTATGCAGGACTTTTTTTTTCCTACACAAGCCTACTTTCTCAAGTCCCAGATGGACCATATCCCATTCTAAGCAGTCTCCCCAGTCCATCTGTCTCTAAGGGTGATAGCTAGGAGCAGACAAGGTTCCAGCTACAGTCCCACCTGCACCAATAACTTCTCTCTTGTGGCCTAAGAGGTACATGGCAAATGCATTCCCTTATGTGATGGTGTTGTGAAAATGGCAAGTCTTACTGCCAGGTTAATATCTGCTATAATGTTGGGTCCTTCTGCAGTACTTTTGCCAAGCCAGCCATTTATTTGTCTTTTCATAAACCAATAAAGCAAATTTAAAGATAATTTTAAAATCAACAAAAACCACTATGCCACAAAACAAAAATTGAAGACATTAATAGATGGTTGATCAGAATACAGAAATTGCCTGTTACTCAACTTGATTAACAGCACTATAGATTTAATTCAATCATCCTCCTAACTCGTGAAAACCCTAGTATGTATTCTTAGAAGACTCATTTCATTGTAACATCCATTAGCTTCTTATCTCCTTCCTACTCTCTTTGACAGCAAGCTATCCCATACTGATGCAGCTACTTCTGAGAACTTACATACTTGCTTCACAGAACTCCTGCTTACTTTCCACTCAAAACATCCTAAACTTAAGAAAAAACAAGAGTTCATAGCACTTACATGGGGAGATTGAACCTTTCTCCTCTTGCCAGAACAGCTCTGAAGAAAAGACAGTCAAAACAGACTTAATGTTGCACTGACAGAAGACCACAAATAATTCTGTAACAATTCTGTTAAGAGTCTTTAAAGTATAAAAAAACCCATTGACTGCCATTCCATGGATTAAAGAAACCTTTTTTATCATTAAGTACTTTGGATCATGAGAAATACTACTGGAGAGCAGTCAGAAGCTGTTGAAGCTTCTCCACACTTGGCAGTCAACAACTATCAATTTAACTGAAGCTTCCTTCAGACAGAATTGAGCTTTTGAAACTGTCAATATTTTCGTCCCTAAAATTTGCCTATATCCACACCAATATTTATGCAAAACTTCAGATAAAATGTGCTAATTACTGTGCAACACTACTATTGCCACCATCACAATTTTTTCCCTGATCCTCATTCTAAAGCATTTTCAATAGAAATCTCAGCTTATGAAAGTGTATGTTTCAACTTCTGGTTTTCAGCCAGAAGGAACAGCCTCACAAATAAAGAACTTTACTGGTCTCCAACACAAATTTAAAAAAATTAAACAAAAACTGCCCTATTGCTATTGATTTTTATTAACGGACTCTTTTTTGGCTAGTCTCAAGGGAGAAGATATAAATTAAATTGCAATCAACAATAAAAGAGACATTCTTACTGTTACATGGGAAAAGAAGAGCAAGAAAACAGACAAGAAACTTCTACAATTAAATAGAGCCTAATGTAGTAACAACTAATGTTCTCTTTGTCCTAATACCCTTTGGTGAGTGAAGGTTAAGGTGTACTATTCAGAGAGAGACAGAGCTCTGGCTGAAAACCAGAAATAAAGAAAACTAAGTCACAGAATCACATGAAGCAATTTTCAGACAGTTTACTCTCTCATCCTTTTGGAAGTTATTCACATATCGTTAGCAATCAGATCATGTACAGAAGCCCAAATGATTTCAGCTGTTTCAAGCCATTAATGATTTGTATCAAAAATCAAAACTTCAGTCAATTTTCTTGACATAAGAAGCACTTCAGATTTTAAGGCAAGGGGGACAAACACAAACTGTGATACATTTCTTACAAATTAGTTAAGCTCGGGTGGCAGCAATTTCCCCCCCCCCCCCAACAGATACTTTAATCTTTTGAGTGAGAAATAAGGTAAATATGAACTTGATAGAATGGTCCACATGCAACATAACCACTATACCAAGCCAGAGTTGTTTATTAAAAGTGTCTGCCCTCTGACTCTTAATTTCTTTTCTGTACATCAAAGATTCAAGCACAAAAGGCATAAATACATTTAGATATGCTGAAAGAAGGTAAGAAAATGTCTTACTACAGATTGAAAATATTCAGGAGACAGTCCTTCCAGCTCAAGGATTTTATCTTCAAGCTTCTTAATTCTCTGATAAATGTCTCTTGGTACTGGACCACCTAAATACATCAGTAGTAATGCAAAGAAATCAGAAAAATCACTTGAATAATTTATTTAACTAAAGATTGCAAGTCTAACATTTGAATTCTTCAAGATTAGCTATCAACCAGTAGCTGAATAAAACAAATGGATGGGATAATATAAAGGAAGGATAATTAATATGATTCAGGGTAAAACCTGATTGATAAGCCAGTGTAGTCAATGAAAGCAGTAAGACAACTTCATGCAGTTGGCTGATGTCTGTCAAGGTCCCTGAAACAGCTAATGATCACTCTTTGCAATACATGGGTCATGAAATGTTGCCACTTCAAAGCTGACACCAGCATTAGGAGAGAGCAGATAGGATGGCAGACCACAAATGAATTCAGCTTTGATATCTAAGATAAGTTTCTTTCAGAACAATCTCTACTGAGCATCAACAAGTATGAGTTGTCACAAGAACAGTGTTTGCTTGACCATAGATGGGAGAAAAGGAGTGGGGAATGTGTGTATTGAATAACAGAGGTTTGGGGGGGAAAAAAAAAAAATCAAAAAAATGACCAAACAAACAAAAAAGATCCAAGCTTACCCAAGAACCACCCTGACAAAAAACCCCATAACAAAACCCACTCACACCACAAAAACAACAGCACCAAAAAAATCCCAACTCAACCCATTTGCTGTTTTCATCTATACTACAGCAACCTGGGTTTGTTTCCCCATAGAACAAATAGAACTGATCAAAAGATCAGCCTTAGCAAGAATCTTATTTGCACTCCATAGTATTCTATAAGGAAGTAACTAGATGAAATAACTGTTTATCACAATTAAGTACTGGCTATTCTAATTTAAATGACAGTCTGGTTCTGAACTGTATTGACAACCAAGGCCATAGCAAACTTTTGCTTTTTGACACCCATTTCCTTTTATTTCTGGGTCTGTTTGACAAGGTAGTTCTATTCCACAAACGATCAAAATAGCACAAATGTGGGGTTTGTTTTTTTTTTTGCTATTCATCTATTTTGTCCATTCAAAGAAACAACTGTGCAGGTAGCTTCACTCCTTCAGTTCTGCCCTCCACTAAACGCTTAGCACCTACTAATTAAATTGGCTAACCTATCACTTGTAATATTGCTTTCCTTTAATGTAAAGGGAAAAGAGCAGTACTAGCACTGGAAGCTCTTCTGAAAAACAGCCAGCTAGTCAAGATTAGTTCTTTCTGTTGCTGGAGACAAAAACTAGCGGAACAGGTAGCTAAGGCGTATTACGTGCTCAGGTGAGTATTTTTTGCACAGTTGCTGGGGTATGCATCAAATAATATTGAGATGTTCCCCATGACTGCTGATTTGAACAAGAATTGAGCTAGTGTTGCATGCTTCCACCTTCTTAACCTATACTATAGTTTACCTGACCCATTCCTTCAAACAAAATTCGATCACCTATTAGAGGCACAACCTGGAAGCAAGGACCTCTTCATAGCTACCTCCAATCATTGTCCCTGATATGTGGTATATGCATAAACTCCAAAGCTACACATTGTAACCCTAATGCTGGCCAGCCGCTTCCAAGTTCTATTTCTATGCACAAAAGCCAGCTTATTTTTGAGACAGCTATAGAACTAAGCATCAAGCTCTGACTGCTACCTCATGAGAATCTATGCGTATCTTACTCTCCTTGCTACCAGAGAACTTTAATCCACTACACAGTCACAACAATCTAGCAATCTAGTCAATGTTCCAAATATTTTTAAGATAATGGATTGGCATGTATTCAGAAGACAAAAAAAAAAAATCAAGTGTGTCTGCAGTGTCTTGTGTAGAAAATTCACTTAAGTAGATGGAGATTTGGCTTCTGTTCTGTTTTGAAAATAATTTTCAAGAAAAATACTAATTGCTCCTTGGTAAGTGCCTCATTGTGCCTCAGTGATATATTATGGACACCCAGTGCTCAGGTGAGGAAAGCGACTATCTAAAAAACAGCAGCAGCCTGACAGCTATGGCACTTATTTTAGTGAGAGGTATGGACTCATGTTTGCAGGCCTAAAGAGAAGTGGAGACAACAAGCTTCCCATATTCTGGGAAATAAGCTTAATGCCTAAACTTATTTCAAGAAACATTCTTCATCTTTAGAAAAAGGTTTCAGGTCATTCTTTTTGTTGATTCTACCACCAGCCCACAAGCTGTCCATGAAGCAGCCCTTAGTCCTACACTCAGCTTTTCCAGTTAAGTGCATCAAGGCAAGACTCTAGGGGCTATGCCCCAATCTCCAGATATTCCATATTATTTTAAATCCTGTTCTGATGTGCCTCTCCCTTATTTGCTACTACACAAAGTGTACATTTGCTAACTCAGCATCTCAAACTGGGCATAAACCTGGGTTCCATTTTGGGCATAAAACCCTAAACCACTAGATCACTGTACTTGGGGTGAACAAAAAACAAAACCTTTCAGTGGATCTAGACAATTTTTTACAGTATCAGTTTTTACAGACTTGCCCAGTTTCATCACAGTAATCATAACTGTAGTATAAAATGGCACACCAATGTCAAAATTATAACATCATACAAACCTGTTTGTAACCGTAAGTGTGCTTCAATGTTTTGCAACCTCTCCTCAACAGCTTGGTTTCCACAATCATGCATGGGTACACTGGCTTTGTGACTGGACCCATGCATTCCTTCTGACCTAGTCTGAGGTCCATATGTATTTACTACCCTAGAAACTAGGTAAAGAGAAAATAAATTTCATATATATGCACATGAAACACAAAGCAGATATAACTAAAAGAATGAAAATATGAAGCACGAAAACCTGCATTAAATCAGTTTTACAGAAGTCTGGCATATGAAGGGTTCCACACACAGTAAGATGAAAAGTTCAAGTAAAAGCATTTTCTTATTTTTTTGCATGAGTAACTAAACCTAACAAAACCCCTGGATTTTACATATGCAAAGTAAAAGAATTACTCATACATTCAGGTAGAATGGCAGTATCGAGAATTTGTCATCAACTGCTGATAAACAGCAGAAACCTTGATATCTATGTCAACAGTTGCACATGAGAGCTTTTGCAAATGCAAAGACGAGGCCAGACCTAATGTTACAGGAAGCATCATAAATACATGAAGATGAGGAGAGGTACACAACTGAAGAACCAATACAAACCTCAGCAAGGAAGTTCACTTCGAATTTTTGCCATCTGGATAAAAGCTTTAGTGACTTAGCTGCATCTAGGACTATCTTCTACCCATGCTGAGCCATGTCCTCATCAGAAGATTTTGCTCACTTTTCATTAAATCAGAGTAATTTCTTAACTTCTCATAGAACTACTGCAGTGCACTGCAGATTTAAAGACTATATTGGCAGCTCCAGTTGCTGAAGCACACACACACATACACCATCCTACATACATACACCTTCATGAATGCAATGTGCTACATTCTTGCCTGAATTTATGCTGGTTTTACTTCCAATTCCTTTCTAAGTCTTTTTCACATATCAGTTATGAACTGTTCCTTGAAGTGAAAGCTTCCCTTTTTTCCTGTATTATGCTGCATCCAACCTACAAATTAACACTCAGTTTTAAACAGTGACTATTGAAAGAGGTTCTTTTTGAAAGATTCTAAAAATCAAACTCACTTCCCCATTTCCTTCTTAGCTCATCACACCTTTCAAAACTTATTTTTTTGCTTTACAGTATTATTCTAAATTGCAGAATTCAAAATAATTAATTGTTTCTAGGACCAATATCAAGTGGATAACTGAGTATTACCACTTTCAAAAATGCAAAAGAGGGTTGCTTTCATTCTCATTTTGGGTATTTTGTTTGTTTTTAAAGAAGGTTAACTGTGTACACCTAGAGAGCAGCAGATGAACAACCAATATATTACACACAACTTCTGCTGGACATAATTTCTATATTATTTATTCCTTTCAAAAAAATAATGCAGTGACAAATTCATTCCCCAGCTTGTCACTTCTTATAAATCTATGTCTTAGAACTTCCACTGTCCCAAAATTGTATTCTATTTCAAGACACTTGCACCAATTTATGAAAAATAGAAGATAATCCTATTTAATCTCAATTCCTTACTGACGGTTTCAGAAGAAAAACTAAGTATTGTTCAGCTTCTCTGTCCTGCTTTCTTTTCTACATTTCCTTTCAGACAATAAAAATAGGCTATTTTGATTTGGTCTTTAGTGCCTACCATTCATTTAGTGAAGCAATTAAGGAATTTAAAACCTTGAAGACATAAATGAAGATGTAAAAGTATTCACCAGAGTAAAATATCAATACATTAAGTTTGCATTTTTGAGCATATCATAAAAAATTTTGATATCAAAAACTTATCAGAGCTGTTATATCTGGGCACTTAAATGGGTATTAAAAGAGTTGCTTACCCTTTATATGACTTTTAAATCCGGGATAGGGTGTGAAAATTGCATCTGTTCTGGCACAGCTATTTTCTAAATAAATAATGATATAACAAGTGAGGTCCAAATGATGTATTTATAATTGAAAATATTCTAACCACCATCAACTTTGATACTTTAAACAAATCTAATTAAAATGCTTCAAACAATAAAAAAAAAATCAGGAATACTTAATTCATTCTATAAACACTTACCCACTTGCAAGTTTTACACTTGCATGGACTTATTACTTTTAATTGGATAAGTCACTGATATAAAGGTATTCACACATGTATATAGAAGTTTACTGGGTCAGGACCAAATTTATTTGGTTCTTACTTTTCACTGCATTTCTCTGCACCTTATTTCCTTCTTCCTGTACAGCAGCCTTCTTCCTGCTTACCACTGTTATTCTGGTTTTATGTCCTTTTCTGAAACTCCCCTATTTTTTGACTGATCTAGTTTATTCATCAGCATTCTTTTCTAAACCTTTCTGCATTTATTCTGATCCATGTGACTTCTTTCATTTGCATAACCATAAAATCTATAGTATGGATCACCTTAATTTATTCTAATGTTTCTTTTTTCATATAAATCTCTGTCCATTACACCAAAGCTTTACATATATTTTATTACGCCTGAACAATGAGACAAGTCTTATAATCAATTCTTCTGTACATAATTAACAATTTTGGGAAACACTAGTTCACTATCTACCACATTCTACTAAACTTCAGCTGTCCTTTGCATTCCAACTAACATTCTAGCAGTTAAACTCTCTACCAAGATTACTGAACAATAAGCTTTGCTCTCTAAGAGCTTAAGTACCTCATAGAGACAATGCACATGTCGGTTCACAGGTACTTAGAAAATATCTCTGTACTACTTATGTAGTTATGTATATAAAACTGTCTTAACTTCCAAGAGGCATTGGGCTACAGTTACTGATCCTGTAAATGGGATCCAGTCTGCCATATGGATTTAAGATTGGTTACAGATACATCCAATTGTACTACAATGTGAGCAGTGTTAAAAAGAAAAAGTCATTTCAAGTAGCTAGTAATTCAAATTCATTATAAAAAAATACTTCTTTGTAATTTAACTAGCATTAAATTAACTTCAATTTGAATATGCAACTCACAAGACATTTCTGAATTGCAATTCCATTTACTTTGGAGGAACACCTAGTTAAAACACTAGGAACAATAGCTACAAAATCATCTAAGATAGCAGTTCTTAAAAATAACATAATAATAATCTTTCTGTATGGGATGCATTAAACATTGTCATCCAGTGACTACTCAATTTATTTTTCCATGTGACATCTGCAGTGCACATGCAAGTTCTAAATTTTAAAACAAAGTTAATCTTGAAAAAAGTTCTGTTTTAAATATAGATTAACACTTTTGAAAAACAAAAAAACCCAAACTAAACCAAAAAAAAACCCCACCCCAAAAAAAAAAAACCAACAAAACCCCCCCCCACAACTTAAATTACTATGAAGATTAAAGTCTGGCTAGCCAGTTACCTTGATTACAATCAATAACATTGCAAAATTCCCTGACATTATTTTCATTGATCTCGGCTTGTTTCCTCTCGATGAAGGCTGATATCCGCCTGTCAATCTGCAGGTAATAAACATGAAGGCATATATCTATTTCATTCTTTAAATTTAAAATTTCATTATTCTGTTTTTAAACTCACATAAATCACTTACTTCTGCTTTTCCAGCTTTTATTTGGACCACTTCTGGATCAAAATTAAAACGAGCATCCTTCAGATCTCTCAAGTCATAACTTCCATATTTTTCTTCAGTCTGACTGTTACCATCATAAACATCTAAAGTTGTCTGGCTTTCTGTTTTACCTCCAGGTTCAACATGGCCTATATTTTCCTCTTTGATCAATGACTGGAGTTTTTCTAAGAGAGGCTGAACAAAGAAAACAGTCTATTAGGGTTAAAAAAATAAAAGTCCAAAAGTCCCAAAGCCAAGAAGACAAGTACTATTACAATTTCCAGACTAATGGAAATAATTTTGGGAATTACAACATCTTCCTCTGATGGAACACAGTAATAAGATTAAAAAGAAGTTCCAAATATTGTGCACACCACGATTCTGACCTTTTTGACCTGTCTTTTAGAGGTTTGTAGAGGAAAACTCCCAAATATCTGTAAAAATCTGCCCATACTCCCGTGTTACTAGCTAAATCAAAGCTTCAATCGCTGGCATCAATGCCACTTAATTAACATGTCATTCAAATGCTTACTCAGAACAGTAAGGCTTAGTATTTTTCCTCCTTAACGTGAAATCTGGTGCTCTTACACTGTAAAGCCTTTATCACATCAGCACTACATTCTCCACTTGAAACCGTAGTTGCCCAAGTGAATGAGAGAACACAGACATGAAATACATAGGCATTATCATGAACACATGCTTTGCTTGACACAGTTGATTATCTACTTAGTTCATGAAATTAAATGAGAAAGGGCACTGACATTTGTGGCAGGAAAAATGCTTATTTTACTGCAGTAACTCTTACGTACACTGTAACATCAAAACCTCAGTACATACATATGTCCCTGTCTCTTTTTAATTTCCATCAGTTTAATCTAGTCTAAACTTCACTGCTTATTTTCTCTCTATAAATTATTTTAATTTTTTTAAAGACAACATGATTTTCTGCAGTCACATTTTCTGAAATGGAATCAAATTCCCACTTGCAGCATTCTTACATGTTTGATATAAATTTTATTTGCATTTATCTTGAGTATTTTCTCTTTCTGCTCATCACACCAAAGATCTGGTGGATGTCTGGAAAACAAGGGGTCTTTCTTTTACCTACAGACAAGAAAATATAAAAACTTCCCTTTTCATCCTCTCAGTACTAGGCACCTCAATCAACTCATTGACTAGCTGAAGCAAAATAGTAGTACTCAAATCCCATCTTCTACATATGAACTATCAAGGTCAAAGCACTGCTTAGTTACCAGCTGACAAACTGCTAACCCTCCCTTCCATGCAACCAAATTACTTTTGGCAGGGTTAGAAAGTTTCAAATAGTTAAAAGAAATGACAGTAATGGTGACTGGCTATTTGGAAAGATGAGACATTAATGTCAAAGAAATTACTCTTTAAAAAAAAAAAAACCTACGTTGAAAATATATTTAATTGCAGTAAGACACTCCAGGATGTGTCATGCTGGGATAATGCCACTTCTTGAACCACTGAAAGCACTCTATGAGCCTCAAAACTCACCCAACGCATGGAATCATTATCATAGCATGACACACACCTGCCGTGTCTTATTGCTTAATTATAACCCACCATAGATGGAAATGTATCACATTTACAATGCAAGTCTAGGAATCAATGAGGCTGCATTTATTCAGCCTGCTCACCTACAGTGGCTATTCCCACCACTAATCTGAAAAATCCGTAAATGTGAGTACCTATGGAGCATAGTGGAATCCCAAGCATTTAATACTTTTGCCATCCTTTATTACTGAACACACCAATATAAGAACAAAACTACTGGAATTTTACAACTGAGATTACTTTAGTTGTTGATTTGTCAAGGCAAATGTGTCCCATGAAATATTTACCTGTAAACATAAAATATGCTGCTGAAGTGCACTAAAGAGCAAGGCTGGCTGAAGTGCTGATGTGCTCTGAAGCTTGCTCCAATCGATTACAACTTTCACAATATCCTCTCCGAGATTAAGCTTCAACAGGGCAAAACAATAAAAAATTATATTATATTTCTTAACATCAAAAAAGTATACAAGACTCCTACGAGACCACAATTACGCTCAGCCTCATATAGACCCATCCCAGTTTTAGACAAGAACATTGGAAAGATTTGATATTATAGTCCAAGCAGCTATCATTTTCCAAGCAAGCTAGTATTTGTACAGTATATTCTAAAATTAAAAAATCCTTACTAACTCATCACACTTTCATTGTATTAATTCAGTCCTTGGCTTTATTTAATTAATTCTCATATGAAAGCATATCATTCATGTTAATCACTCACACCATCTTTTCTTTTAATGGACACTAGAACCACCAGCATGAAGAAACATGACCCAGGATAGCAGTCTCCTGTAAGTCCATGTATTTTATTCCAAGATTGCAAGACTATCTGTGCCTGCATGACCCATGTCTTGATGTAACACCATGGCACGTTCTTGAATTTTTACTTGCTGCTAATCCAAAGGAAGGTTTATATTAAAAATAAGTGCATAAAAATATATATATTTTTAATACCTGAAAGTTTAATAAACTCTAGATTACACAGCACCACTATTAAACCTATTTTTAAATCACACTGATTTTCCTGTATATGTATTCCTGTACGAAAATGAACAATTGCCACAGTCTGTCCTCACTGCCAAAGAATTGCAATATTTAGCTCCCAAGACAATAAAGAAAAACACACATAATAAATTTGAAGTATTGTTTAAAAGAAGTGCGTGTCTTCTATAAGCTATAAATACCCTTTTTAATACAAAGATGATTGTCAATAAACTCTAAGGGGATAATACACTTTCACATCCAACTTTGCCCTTTTTGTTACACTAAAGCTTTTCTCAAGATCTTAAAGAGATGATTACTTTCATTTCCCAAAGCTAAGAAGGTTGTTCTCCAACCAAACATCCTGCAAGTGATACCCGAAATTCTAAATACAGATAAAATTCTTGTTTGAAATCAAGAGGACCTACAGGTACTTTGCTTGCAACACTGATTTCCCAATTCATATGCATACTTGTATATCTATTCCTCACCCCCTCCATTAAAATGAAAAGCGGGGGTGGAAACAGAAAAAGGTACCTCGGGAAGATGACAAAAGTGACCTTTAACTCATGGTCTAAAGACATTTAACATCTAACAGCATCAAACATTATAAACAAGACCACAGAATGCATGTGCACGCATGTCCTGAAGCCACCACAAAGTGTATGAAAACACTAAGAACTGGACACAAGAAATGCCTCCATCACTCTGAAGGCAAAGCTGTGGATGATAATCTGTCCTACCTTAGTTTCAAATCTTAGCATTAACACAATTTTGTAAAGAATTATAAGCCTGAACCTTCCTTCTTTAGTCAAAAGATCAGCCTTGCTAAATTCAGGGTTCCCAAATGACATAGCAAAGGAGACACTCTGACTAGATATAGAATGTATTTTAGATAATTTCCACAAATGGTTATCCCTGTTTAGTACTTAAGCTAAGTACACAGGATGTAGGAAAAGTAATGTTCTAGGATATACTAATCTTGAAGGAGTTTCAAAACCAAGACTGTATTTAGAACATAGTAGGAATAAAATTTACTTTAGGAATTAAGCCTGTGCATGTGATCATCTGAAGCATGTATTTCTGCCCAAAGTTTCTAGAGTAATACCTCCTATATGCTATATTACAGTCTACTGACAGGGTAAAAACATGTACATTAAGCCACCCAAATGAAACAAAATACAAGTGCTACTGCAATTTCCTAATAATTTCCTTTTTCAAAAAGAAAAAGCTGGTACATGCCTTCTTATCATAATGGACAACTCCTGTCCAGGTGGTTCAAACCACAAAAAAGCAACAGAACTTCTAACTTAAAATAATTTAGAGGCCAGTTATATTTTTAACTCACAGACACTGCTTTTAAATGAAAGAATAAACCCCTCCTGCATCAACAAAAGTTTCTAGTACAACAGAGCAAGTTCTCAGTCTTTCACATCCTACTGCTTCTCGGAACTGTGACAAACAGATTTATAAATTCAGTGTTTTGATACTTCAAAGCCTTTGACTAATTACAAGTCCACAGCCTATTCAATTTACAGGATCATATATAATTTCAGCCCTTTGAAATTTGTTTTATGTAAACACTGGCTATCACTTGAATCTTGAACTTTTCAGGATCAGCTATATTGGTTTTAAGAGCTGTTATTCTCAGATGTCCTCCTGGTCACGTACTGCCATTGATTGCTCCAGTAAAAAAAATTCCTGTGCCAAAAATATTCCTGCTTACAGCCCAATTTACTAGCATAAACCCAACTTAAACTATTATAATGAATCAAACTGTGACTGCTAGCAATTTGGCACAAGCTCAATCATCTCTACAGAAGGGAAATGGGGAATCAGTAGTTTCAGTCAGAAATGCAAGACAGTTTGCTAGAATCCATACGGGGCTAAAACAGAGCAGTTAATTCTGTCAGAACTCAAGCACTGGCAGACAAGTGTGTAACTCAGCAACTGGAAAGGATCATAACTGAGCAACTAAAAGGACTTTCACAGCTAAGATGGAGCAACCAGAACCTTATCCAACCAGTGCACTGGACAGTAAAACGTGTCTGTTGTCATGGAAAGAAGACACTCCAAACACCAAAGAAGACAATTATACTCTTCAGCATAGCTACTGTAGCTCTACTGCAACTCTAAAGAGTTCTCTCACAATGGTCTGTGCACACCCAGTTATTTTTAAAAATCACCAGGGACTTTCCAGTGACATGCTAGTTGTAGAGCCAGCTTTGGAGAAAAAGTAAGTTGCTGAAGAGGTCAAGAGGGAAAAACAAGAGTTTTTAATGTAGTTTAGAAACAATTAATAAACTTGTGATGAATAGCCTAGTTAAAAGCTTAGGAAACTTTCCCCTTACTTTCCTTTCTGTTTTTCATAAATACAGGAGTTCCAACTTTTCTCTGATGTATCCTACTACTGTCATAGTGTTGTCCTCACACTTAAATAAACTGACAGTCACTTGCTCTTCGTTGATCACATTCAGAATTTTCACCAGAAGAATTAAGGGGCCTTTAAACCTCAATAGATAGTTTTCACGCCTCAGTAATCCTACGAGTCAGCTGTGTCTGAACATGACACTGTTCAGTGCTGTACTGTTCAAAAGCCATGGTAGTTTGTAACCATTTTAGAGACAGGAATACAGAGGCTCTTAACTAGTGCCTGAATTATCAAGCCCTTCATTTTGGTTGCCTTTTGTTTGAAAACAGAGACAATTGCAAGCATATTTGGAGAAATGCAAATATAATAGAATTCTATAGAGATGAGAGGTGAAAGACTCTAAAAAACAATTTCAGATCAGGCAGCAGCTATTCCTAAACTGCCTCTGCATCTAAGAGCCCATTTCTGTACCAAATATACATTAAGTTACACTAGCTCCTGCAGATATTGCTCATCATCTGGCCCTAAACCTTCAAACTGCTAACTCTTGACATAAGAGTGCGCTTCTATTGCCTTCACAGAACTACGTAAATTGTTTCCACAGTGTAAAATAATCTGTAAATTGTTTATAGCAATAAATAGGTTCTTACTAAAACCTCCTAGTAAGGGCCTTCCACCACTGCTGTGACATCTGTTTCACAACTCTCAGACATTACTAAACATAAAGTAGGTTTTTCAACTTATGTACCATAGAGCAGAGCACCTTTAAGAATTATGACCCTTAGCTACACTGTGTGTTTCATAGCATATCATTACCAAGGCAGGGCTAACTTTAAGCTCCTGATCATTTACTTCGATTTAATGCACTGTAGGTTTTCAGGAGCTTCTCAATTCAGAGTAATTAATTAAGACACAGCAATTAAGCAAATTGCACTTTCCCATGGAAGAGATCATCCGTCAAACTGCAAAGTGGCACGCGACGTCCCGTCACTGCGAGGCCAAGGCACGGTCCCGGCTGCGGGAAAGAAGCAGCAGCAGCAGCGGCCGCGCACGCTGGGGCTGCCCCGGCAGGAGGCAGCGGGGGAGGCAGCCGGCACCGCCGCCCCAGCCCTGGCAGAAGCCAGGCGGGCGCGAACAACCCCCAGAAGAGAGGCAGCTCCCTTGTGTGTGGCAGACTTATGTCCTCTCCAGCGCCGTTCCCTACTCCTGGAGCCCACAAGGGCCCCGCAGGCCGGAGAGAGGCAGGAACCTGCCCTGCGCAGGCCCCCAAAGAGAGGTGTTGTGAGGCGGGCGCGGCGCCCAGCCCAGCTCCGCCCAGGACCTCTCCCTCCGCCCGCCCCTCACTCACCTGCCCCGCCAGCCCGGCCAGGCAGCGCAGGGCGCTGCTCGCTACCTCAGAGGCCGCAGGGTCGACCTCCGGAGCGCGGGCGCCGGACGGGAGCGGGCTGGGCGCCGCCACCGCCGCCGCCATGACGCCGGGCCGGGCCGCGGCCGCGCCGTCGCCCCGCGATGACGAGCACCTGGCGTTGGCTCCGCCCAGCGCGTTGATGGACAGGCACGGCAGCCAATGGTGGGGCTCCGCAGCGCCGGCCCGGGCCGAGGGCCGCGATACCGGGGCCGCTGTGGGGGCGCGCTCCCGGCCGCGGCCGCTGTGGGGGCGCGCTCCCGGCCGCGGCCGCTGTGGGGGCGCGCTCCCGGCCGGGGCCGCGCTCTGTCTGCCGCTGCTCCGGCCGCGCGTTCCGGGAGCTCCCGGCGCGGGCACGGCGGGCGCGGGCACGGCGGGCGCGGCTCCAGCGAGGGCTCCTTCGCGGGGGAAGGACCACCAGCGCTTATTTCAGTAGATCGCATGGCCGCCCTTGGTTCCGCTGTGCCTTTCTGTTACCCGTTCACTTTTTTGCAATCATACGTGTTGTTCAAAGTCTTGACTCTTTTGGTTGCAGCAGGGTTGTTTTTAAATTAGACTGCAAAGTTTGTCAGAGTACTCTTGATTATGGGGATCGCAAAATTCTATTCCCAGTAAGAGTGTTTACTTGTAAATTTCTTTCCTAAGAAATTTCGTGGAAATTCCTAAGAAATGGAAGTAGAAATGCTTACAAAGGTTTCCTTCCTGATGTTTCTTTTGATAGCCAAATTTTGATCTTTGCACTTCTTTCTGTCCGCTGACCCTCTACCCCCAAATATTTTTTGTTCCCGTGAAAAATGGTGAGTGCAGCTGTATATACAAATATTGAAACATTCTTAATAAAAATGTTTAAAAAGGCAGATGAATTTATTTGACTGATGTTTTGGGGGTTCTTTTTCAGATAAGACATACCTTGATGTAGTGAAAATAAATGCTACTAAACCAGGCTTTCAGGACCAGCAACCACAACATTTGAGGAGACTCAAGCAGAGAAAGCTCTGCTCAGTTCCAGAGAAAAATTAGTTCCAAAGAGGACTTCAGTCTTTAATGGCTACAAATATATTGCATGGATGTCTGTATTTTGCAAAAATATTTTATCTAGGGTGAACTAGATGGCATTTGCTTGGATTCAGTTGATGAGAACCATTCTTTGGATTCAGAAATACTTACGGCAGGATGTGTTTGTGGTTGAGAAGCTCTGAAACACATAGAAGTTTACTTAATTCCTGAAAACACACAGTTTTTATCAAATAACATTTTGAACACGTGCACAGAATATGGTGGTCAGTTAAGAAAATTTGTTAAATTTTGTTTTGCATTTCTGTGAAACAATAGTAATTCCAGCTTGTGATCAAGGGCTGCTTCAACCAACCTTGCCTCTTGCTGTTTGTCTCTGGACAGGCAGCTGGAGCAACCCTGCCAAATGTAATAATGTCATTTGGACACAATCATGAAGCTTCCAAGAATAAAGGAAAATACATTTCCTTTTCCCCTTCCCCACCAGCACTACAACACTGAACTAACACATAAGGGATCTGCCAGCCAGAGCAGAATATGGAGCACAGACATAACAACTTGGCATTGCTCGTTGCTTCTCAGTGTCAGAGGTGTCAGTGTCTCCTGAATGAATTCCCAATGACCTGATAAACCAGAACACTTCCAGGCATTTGAACCAAATTTTAACTTCAAGTGATGAGTGCTCAGCTACCTGATAGATTGCAGCTTTCCTGGAGTGATGAAGCAGATGTGTCCTACGTTAGCAATGTACATGTAGCTTTCCTAACTGGGTGACATAGGATCTTTCCTTTACTTTTGAACATGTCATCTTTACCTGTAGCCAGAGGTTGTTTTGGGGTAAAAAACATTTCAAATGAAAAATAAATATATAAGCATATAAATATCAGAAAGATACATGGAACTATAAGGGAGATTTAATGAATGTGGATGATTTCAGAGAGACAATGGGGATGATACACCATTATTTATTCAGTGCTAAATACAAGAAGAGTAGGCAAAAGACCATGAAGTAGTAAAGTTGTTGATGTCCACCTTTTATTTACTAGGGAGAAACTGGATCTTGGCCTTCTTCCTGTTAGCAAATATCTCCTCTTAGAGAAACAGTAATGATTCCTATGGGGAAAGCCTTTTTTCCTACTTGCTCTGTCTCCGAAGACCTTGATCTGGGTTGCAGCTGCTAGTTGAATAAATTTGGTGTCATCTGAAGTTTCACAGATTAAATTATGCAATGCATTAAACAAACATTAACAGAACAGAAATAATCCAAGGTGATTTAAAAGATTGGGAAAATGAGAGCCTGTGAGAAAACGAACACAGAGGGAAAAATGTGCAAATACAGCTAAGGCAAAGATGTTATACCTTCATATCTAATGGAAGAGACAGACCAGAGCAGAATTGTTCCAGAAGATGATTATATGCTCACTGGAATTTGTGAACAGTAAAAATAAATTCATTTGTGATCACCTCTGGAAGTAAAGCTAGCCTCCACAAAGTAAATCCAGGCCTCCACAAAGACAGAGAAAATTACATGGCATTCTTACTAAAGCTGGTGAAGCAATAAAATATTGCTGGAAAGATACTGGTAATTTGGAATAAATTTATAGAAAACTGGCAAGAAGTGGTTTGCCAGAGAGAGAGATACTTCTTTAGAAAGAGGAATCAGAAGATTTAAATTTGTCTAACTTGGCAATAATGTCCAGATATTTTAATAATATGACAAACAAGGGAGGGAGTAATCTGGAGTTGCTTTTAGCACTCAGGGATGGAGTAGTCATGATAATATTAAATCTTCTGCAGCTTTTATCCTAGAATGGATCATTGAGGCGTATAAAATCCTCTCCCACTGAAAGCATCTTGAAAAATATAAGTGCAAATCCACTAAGTTCTTTAATATCAAATATTGTGGTTGGAGTAAAATTATTTTGAAATAGAAAACTATTTTCTTTTGATTTTGGACTAGTGCTTCTTTTTATTTTGTTTGTAAAACAATGAACTTATTCATCTCTTTCCAAGTCTAGGTGCCTTTAAGCAATTTAAAATCACAGTAAACCTCAGTAATTTGATACAAGTTCTCTTCACTGGTCACCACTGTCATAATTGCTATCACTGTTTCTTCTGCTGAATATTACAGCACCATAATTTCTGAACTCACACTTTAATTTTGTCTCTAACTAATAACCAAAGAAAGGTGGGTGGTTGGCAGAATGTACCAGCCACTGAGGTTTGTTGTGGCAAAGAGTGAAGTGCTGAGCTAAGGAAGCTATGTAACATATAAGCAGATTTTTCTCCTGAACTGAAAAGCTCATGCTGTGCACTTCTGCTTATGTCAGCTGTAGCACAGAGAAAGGCAAAAGAGGCAATGCTTTGGGAAAAAAATAAGGAAAAAAACCCTGAAATAATTTGGAGCTTCAAAGATAACAATACTCTGAATTCTGTTCAAAGCCCCAGGGAAATGGTTCCATTTGACACCCTACTGTAAATGTAGTTTTTCCTAATATTCAGATTATCAGTGCTGCACTAAATTATCTCAGTTATAAAAATAAAATTGATAGTATTGTACTCATTAAATAGTTAAATAGGGTTAAAATAGGAAATGACCAAGTCCCTCCAAAATAAAAGCTTTTATTTATTTTTCCAAGCATTAATTTCAGAAATAGGAGCACTTCATTTCTGTTGCTTCCCAAGTACTCAGGAAAAGGCATTGCTGCATCGAAGTTTATAAATCCTGGTTCAACAAGATACTTAAGCTGGTGCCTAATTTTAAGCACTAGCCCAGCTGAAAAAACCCTCAGCCTGCATCCCTAAAACGTAGTCATGTGCTTATTAACTTCATCAAATAAGGCTCTGAATTGCAAATCTGGCTCTCCAATAGGAGCTGCATTCCTTCAAAGCAAATGTCTCTGCTGACCTTTCGGTGTTTCTTTCACTTTATCAAAGTTTAGAAAGCCCTGTTCAGACAGGATTGGAGTGGGATTTGTACAAAATGTCTTGGTGGAAATACAGCTCTGATGTATTTGCCATTAGAGAAAAAAAGGCAAACCAACAAACTTATAAGTATCTTACATTTGTGACTTGCAGTAATTTGATCATTCCTAACATTCGTGATGCTGTTGCCTGCATTCTGTTTAGTGTCCTTATCCTGGCTTGCACATATACCCATGACCCTTCCTTTCTGAATTTTTTACCCTTGTGATTTTCTAATACTGCTTCATGCTCTTCCTTACTTTGGTCTTTATTTTCATTGGTTTTGTTTAGTAATTTTATAACATATTTAAATTCTATATACCTGCCTCCTTTCTTGCTGCCATCTGCAAATATGATTAGCACTCTGCACAAAATCCTTCAGCTCAGTTATATAATTTGGGATTGAGAACTGATCCCTGCAAGTCCTAGCTCAACAGCTCTTCTTAGGAAGTCAGTGAACCGTTATTATAATTATTCTGTGTTTGCAAATTCTAGACTTCTATAGCTACTTTGAAAGATTTGATTATAATTCTTCTTCCTATAATTTTCTTGTGAGACTATCATATAAAAATGTAGAAGGTGCCTTGCAGAGTAGGTGTCTATGATCACAGTGTTTCCCCTTTTTGCTGTCAGTAATTTGACACAAACATTGTGAAATTAAGCATTCATACCTGAAGACAGACTAAAAATTAATAATTTTCCATTGCATTAATATGTACATGATGTACGTGTTATATATTTAACTCAAGTTTAACGGGACACTTGAAAATCTATATTTAACAGGGAAACAGGAATATAGCATATTTATTTCAGAGAAAATTTAACTATTGGGGTTCTTTGATTACTGAGTGCTTGATTTTAAGAGCTGTAGCTTGCATCTTTATTAGTATAATCTGACTATTATTTAAAAATAAATAATAGTGATGGATGCTTAGGAATATTTTAAACAGGATTCTTCAGCTGTGCTATGTACAAGCTTTTCACATAGCTTATCTGGGATCCAAGTCCTTTTCTAAACATTACAGTCTTCTTAGCCTTTTCTGTGGAACAGTTATATTGCTAAAATTTAAATTTATCTCCTGCTTCAATAGTTCAACTTAAAAATTTCTATACCCCAGTAGCTAGACAGTTATCATTGAATAGACCACATCTGTTGTTATTGGTGTGATCGATCATTCCATGTTCTGGCAGCCCCCGGCAGACTTCAAAAGCCAGATCCAGATCTAGTTTAGATATGAGATTTGTGGACGAATAGTTGAAATGAGGGACCTGTGTTATGTAGTTGTGCTGAGCCTCTCAAATTAGCCTTAAGGCATTCATATATCCATATGAAAAAGTAAGATAGGTGCCTGAATCCTCTAAGCTTCTCTGGATATGTCCTTCTGTGTTCATTCCACCTGCAGTATTCTTTGACTTCCTCTATGAGTAAATACATAATGCCCTTTTTGGATGTAAAGTAACTATAAAGTTATTTGTACTGTAGTAAATGAACAAAGGATCACACCCATCTTTACACTGTCAATATTTTTCTAAAGCAGAAGAGGCATTTGTTAATAGGGAATATGAAGTTTGGGTCCCAAACTTTCAGTGAAGCTGGCCATGCACCTGCTTACTTTGTGCACAAATCATTCTAATGAATTCTAAAGGACTATTCATGTGCATAAAGCTAAGCCTGTGGGTAAAAGCCTTTACAAGACTGGGCCCAGGTTGTAAATTTGATAATGACCTGACACTGATTCAACAGAGAAAAAGCAGGCCTTCTAAAAAGTTGAGAAGTGTCACTGTAGCTAAACTAAACAGGTATGGGCAGTGCTAGGAGACCTCGTAGTACAGAATTCTGAAAACTGACCAAGAAAAAATGGCAAAAGATATCATAAATCTTTTTTCAATTACATTTTATCATATTGAATTTTAGCTTAATCTTAATAATTATTGGATTCTTCTTAATTTCATTATTACTGTGAATTCCATTTGAATAACTTTATTGCAGGAGCATACATATGTATGTGTATATATGTATATATACACACACAGCCTGTATGAAAGAGTAGATCTGCTAAGAGAATTGTAGTTATGAGAAATCATAACTAGACTCTTTGGGAAATGTGCTTGAGGAGAAGGCAAGACATCAATGTTGTTTCATATGGAAGTGTACAGAAGAGTTTTGCACACTTATTTCTTCATAGCATGCAGTATTCCGTCTCTGCTTCAAGTGTTTTGTGCTGCACTGCAGCCTTTTATGTTCTCAGAGACAGTGCATTACCTGCAGGAGCTTCCCAACAAAATGAGGGCAATTCCAGTTGTTGTGATGCATCTCTGAAACCATTTTCTAGGTATTGCTTCCATGAATTGCTTCCATCAAGAACTTCCATAGAATTAGATAAAGCATTTTCATGTGTTTAACATTAAACACACAGGCAGTGCTACTAAAATTACGATGAAAAAGAAATGAAATTTCTTAAATACAAACTGAGTTCCTGCTTAGGACTATAGTTTTTAGTGTTTAATATGCTGAGTATATGAAATAGACATCTTTTGCACCATCACAAAATACAAATCTTTGCTTAAAGCTAGTTGTTGTCTTATCATGATCTATTCACTGCTAAAATGGTCACTCTACTTAGTGGCCTTTAGATAACCTAGACTATGAAATGTCACTTGTTTGTTAGGCTCAGTAAGTTGTTTAAAAAAAAAAGGAAAGAAACTTTTTCTGCAGTTCAATTGACTTTTGTTCACACTAAACTGATCCCTGAGAAACTTCCAGTTTCCTCCATTTAAAGATTAATTTAATAATCTCAGCTGGGTGAAGCAGAGAGCAGATTAGGCATGGACAAACCATACCGAAGCTTCAGAGAGTGAAGGTGACAGTCCAGGGATAGCCACTGCTGACTTTATTCTAGTTGTTGGCCTTGGGGACATGGCTGGTCTTTTGCTCAGTTTGATGCTGGAAAAAGAATGAAGGAGGTACATCTTATAAGACATGGTGCTCCTTTAGTAACCTTTTAAATTATTATTTAAATGAAGATTAAAGTTATGGAATTGGAGAGTATTTTGCTGTTTTATAATTTAGCAATTCAGGCTGAAGTTTCTTTTGTGTTCTTTCTGTTTTTATACAGGCAGCCTAGGAGATGGACATTTGACAGGCGACAATAGACTGCTCCTTTCCCAGGTATCTCCTGCTTGTTTCCTTTATCTGTGAATAGGAAATGGCTTAAAGGCACCTGTGTTATGAAGGTCCCAGGGGCAGCTGCCTGACTAGTGAATGCCTGATTATGTGTTAACATGCTTTGTCAGATATTGGCAGAATCTGTTCTCTTCTTTTGCCTTTTCAGCAAGGGTACCATTGACAGACTGGCTACCCATTTATAGAAATGTTGTCCATCAAACTGTGAGGAAGGACAATGGTGTTTTTCTGTGACCAGTGACTGTGGGAAACTTTTCTTTGGCTATTCAGGCAATTTTTGTAGCTTGCTCTGAAGAGGAGAGACTGATGAGTGCAAAAAGTACAATTAAGCAAAGCCAGACTTCAATTGAAGGCTGTAGTGTAGTCTGCTTGTTCTCATTTTTTTATTTGGAAAAAAATCTATGGGTTTTCACGTTGCTGTGTGGCATTCAGCGGGGGGCTATTACAATCCTAAATTTTTTTTCTAGACCACCTAATTCTAAGTAAAAATTAAATGTAATGAGAGCCACTTGGAGTTCTGAATATTTTAAAGCATAATTCCCACAGAAGGGATTCGACCTAAACTGTGGAGAGCATCAGTTGGCTAATTATAGCTGCATTTTATATTACAGCAGGTGTCAGATGCAGTCATCTCAATAAAGTCCACATAATACTCTGGAAAATAACAAAAGCTTTTCTTTGAATGTGGGTACTAATTTCTGCTAGGTGTCATATGAGCTCTGATACTTCTTATTGGTGTTAACAAGAGCACTGCAGCACTCAAACATGCTTTTTGCTTGGGATGAATTGATACTGTAAAGCACTTACTAGTCAGCCTTGGCAGATGTCAGTAGTTAATACTAGTGTTGCAGAGGTTGGTATATAATGCAAAGAGTCTTACGTAAATACTTTTAGATGATGGGCTGGTTTTGAGAATGAGTGTGAACCGTGCACCAACTTACTTAATGAAAGCTAAATAGACAACAGCAGGATAAGTGTGCTTCCTTTAGCTTCTATCTTATTTTAAGTCCTCTGCAAGTAAAGGGTAGATGGGAAAGCAGTAAACTAGGTGAAGAAAAACATTAAACTTAATAAGCACTTCATGCTTTCATACTATTTTCACAATTCAATGGAAGCAGCAAGTTTGAGTTACTGAAGTGATTGGTGAGAAAAGGTCTTTCCTAAGCCTCAAAACTGAGGTACCCTGAAAATTATATCTTCAGATTAGTCTGCATGTGGTGAAACTACAATCTGTAGACATTTGATGTTCACCTGACTTCCTAAATAAATGATGGAATTCTATGATTATGAGAGGTTTGTGTTTTAAAATATTAATGAATCATTAAAATAAATCCTGAAATGTGTTGCATACACAGAAACCCTTGAACACAAGGAATTGAAGGCACAAATGGCAGGGTGAAAAGCACAGGGAGCAAAACCTTCCCAGCTGATTGTGCTTGGCCTGGCATGCAATAGAGATGCTTCCCAAGCGTGCCTGAGAAGCAGTAAGACAGGAGACAGTTCAGTACAGAACAGCAGGGTCAGGCCATGGGGAGCTTGCTGCTTCTCCTGATGGGGATAGGATGAGGAGAGAGGTGTCAGCAAAGAATGATGCCAAATGTTTGGCAAATCATGCAGGAGGGACAAGCATGTACTAGCAAAACAAAGGAAATTTGACAGATGATACATTCCCCCAACATCTGAGTCTTCTGGAAGAGCAATAAGGCACTTAATGAACTACTGTCTAATGCTACCTACCTTCCCCTACATCATCTCCTCTGAGAAAAGGTAGTCCAAAACATCAGGCTGTCTTTGTCTCTTACTCAGAAGTCCATGGAGAATTGCAGAGGTTATAAGAGGTTATAGAAATAATAAATATAATTTAATGTTGTCAGTCTTTTATTTTTAAAATGTAATAACCAGTCAGCTGAGTAAAACTGAATCACAAACTCCAGCACGTTACCTTAGCAACTATGTAAAAAAAAAAAAAAAATCACAGATTATGAAATATTATTTAATTTTTTGTAGAAGTGCAGAATAGGTTGAAGTATAACCTTAAAGTATAATCTTACTGCATTACATACTTCCTACATGTGCTAACATGTAGGAAGAGCTTGGTTTTGGTTAGAAGACTAGTAATTTGTAAAAAACAAGAAAAAGTAAGTTATATATATATTCATATTAATATACATGGGTTTCTAATGTGAATTATATATATATTCATATTAGTATACATGGGTTTAAATTCAACAATAAACATATAATCCATCTAAACCTGGTCAAAAACAAGGACAGAAACCAACACAGAGGTACAGAGATAAAAATTAAAGGAGAAATAATTTCTTAGCTAATTTGTACCTGGCATCTGGAGAGCAGAGGGCTGTCTATAGGAGAGCTGCTTTAGCTCTCAGACATGAGGTTACCTCTAAGGAAAAGACATATGAAAAGGCCTGATAACAAAAGCCCAGTTACAAAAGCTGAAGGCATGATTGCCATTGTATAAATTAATTTTCTAATTTATCCTATTTATTCCACATAGACCCTTTTTGAAACCTTTTAATATCGAGAGAAGCCAGCTCAACTTGGAAAGCTCTGAGGAGTTCTGTGAAAGGCTGGGAAAGTAAGGAAGAGGTTAACTGCAAGAACTGTCAGTCTAGTTGGGCCTTTGGTTGCCTGCCTTTTAGCCCAAAAAGCATGAAGAGACCGCCACTGTACCACATTGCTTCTGCACCATTGCTTTCCCATGTCTTCAATTTCTGGTGTTGGGATGTGCTCCTGACCATGTGATACAGAACTAGATATTAAAGAACAAAATTTCCTCTTGCCAGTAGACATTCTAATTTTTTTTTTTTTTTCATTTTAGGGGAGAAGGTAAGGAATAATTATCAGCAAGTAGAGGTGCTGCTGTAAAAAGTAGCTACCAATAGTGTCACTCAAAATTTATTACCCTCCACAGGTTACACAAGCCTAACAACTTCTCTTTGTGATGTCTGTTAAGGATTCTTTGGAAGAAGGCTTCTGACAGTTCCTCTGATAATGACTGTTACTGCCCTATATATGACAAGAGTTTTATGTGTGTGTAATTCTCCTCGATTATTCTGAAAAAATGAATGTGTCTAGGATAATTTTGTATATCACCTACTGTGAAAATTGCTTTTGTGGCAAGCAAAATCAACTGCTCCATGACCTACACTTCTTGATATTAGAGGTTATATGAAACTTACTGCTCTCTCCTTTCTCCACAGTTATTGCTACTCCTTCCCCTCCATTTTTACTCTTAGATTACAGAGATGTGATTGCACAATACAAGCAGCACAGATGGCAGCTGAAGGTCTCTATCTGCCAGGTGTCTGCATAACAGCTGAGCCAATGTACACAGCTGAGCACAGCTCACTTTCTGACATAGATGTTCAGCACCATTTCTCTGAATCACAGCCTTGCACAACCTTTGGAAGTACCTCTGGGAAATTTTAGAGTGTACTAAAGTACACAATACTTTGGAAGGCAGAAATCAGAGGAAGTCTTACTCTGAACTCATTGTGAATGCACAGGAGAAGTACTTCCAGCATTTTCTGCTGTGGATGCAAAGGATGATCTTAAGGATGTAAGGCACTGGGAAAGTATGGACTCTATATATCACCTATAAATATAAAGATATATAAATAATCACTTATACTCAGAGAAAGTCTGTGGGAGATCTGCTCAGGTTTGCTGACAGACTGCAGTAGAGAAAGGAAGATGAATCTTTAGAGCCAAGGAGGAAATCTGTAACCACTAGGAGGGAACTGGCTTTTGTAGTTTGCGAGTGCAGTATTATGTCATTCTGAGCTCTGTGAAACTGTCTTCTTCTTGACAGGGCTCAGATACGTCCAGCACCTCCTTTCTGATAGTTGAGGTTCACAAATTAGGTCTTATGAGGAGAGAAGTGGTGTGATCCAATATAGGCACCATCCTGTGACTGTCCCAGAGGGAGATGCACTTTTCTGTAGATACTGCAGTTACACACACATAAACAGGGCAGATACAAGTTCTTTCAGCCTGATGCTGCTGGTTTCTGTATGCAGACATGTGCAAGAGGTGGGAGACTGGGAACCTTGACTGAAGGGGAGAAAGAAATCTGAGGAAGAAAGAAACCAGGTATTGGCTTACATAGGAAACAATTTTGAAAAAAGAGGTTTGCATCATACAAGAACTTGAAGTAGCTCAGGGAACAAAGAAAAGCAGGAATGTGACAGGTAGTTCTGGGCATGGTGACCACTGTGACTGACACTTTCAGGGACCAGAAAAGAAGCTGAAGCCTTATGTCTGAGAAGTTTTGTGCTTCTCTGGTAGTTTCATAGGTAACATTATTTCATTTTCTGCATGAAACATTGGAACTGATTGCAATGCTCTAGGTGAAATAAGCTGGGGAGGTCTGGAGAGGAATGATATTTCTTTGAGTAGCTTCACAAGATCAGCTCACAGAAAGGGGTGATAGTGGGAGGAAAAACACATGGGAAAGAAGAACTGAAAATTGCCAAAGCATTCTGCCAAACATTACTGCTATCAGAAAGATCATTGGTGCAGAAGGGAATGGTAATATCCCAAGGGTGCCAGCAGTGATGTACACTGTTTGTAATGATTTTGTAGTGAGATAGAGACAAGTTCATCCACTACCAGCACTGAGAAGAACTGAGTTATGGGGTCTAATGGTGGAGAATTTATTTCCTAGATCCAAGCCTGTGAGTGAAACAATGGTACTTCCTGCTCAATGTGAGCTCACGTTTTTCTTTTGTTGAAGAAGAAAATAAAAACATTTTCATAAAAATGAAGAGTAAACTCTATGTCTTTTGACATAGTTTCATTTTACTTCAGTTGTTGGATGAAATATCATTAAATATCTTCATCTGCCCTTTCCTAAACCACACTACCTTTAAACATATATTCAGGAAAATAAAGAGTTTGAAATATTAAAAACGTTTAAAAAGACTTTGCAGGTAGTGTGTTCGTGAAGGTTCAAGCAATCATCCAAGGCCAGAGTACTTGAACAACTGAGGAACTGTTAAATTATTGAGATCTTAAAAATGATTACTGTAATACTTTAGAGAATATGTTTGCCGTAACAAATATAGAACATATTTTCTAATTTCTCTTATGGTTATCAAGGTCATTCACTGACAGAATGCAAAATGTTTTATTTTTCTCATTCAGATACTACTAGGTGCATAAATTCTATAGCTAATATAGAAATGCATTTAAAGATTGAAATTTATTAATGGAAAGATTATGTCTTTGCCCAATATCATACAATAATTTTTATCTTCTGAATGGAGTTTAACAATACACAGGCTCAGGCTGGCTTTATTCCACTAATACATGCCATTTCCAAAAGTGTGTTGCCAAATGTTAAACACAGTGCACACACAATTACCCTAGCATTCCTTGAAAATTAATTTCAAATCCACATTTATTGTAAGTGCCTTGGGGCAAGAACTATCCTTTGTTATTAAACAATGCAAACAGGATCTTGGTCCATAATTGGGGCTCCTAAGCACTGTGAATTCTTTCACCAGTGTCTCACATTTCTTTCTCTCTCTCTTTGTCCCTCTGCAGATTATGCCAGTGTTTACAAAGGTTGGGATCCCTTGCATCCTCATCAGTTTTTACATTTGCTCAAGAATCAGATTCAGTTTAGCCTAGCATTCTTCACAAAGATAAAAGGGTGACAGATCCTGACACATCTGTGCTTTTGAAAAGTAGAAAAGCTGATTTAATGCATAAACCTTATCTTAAAGCTGTCTCCAAGGTGAAATTGCACCAGTCTTGGAACAAAAAGTGGAAGAGTTATATTTAAACTACATACAGTGATATACTTGAGCACTCTTTCTTATTCTGTAGCCAGAAAATGCTGTAACAGCCTTATTTTCCAGTTTTTAACTACTGAAACATAGCTTTAAATATTACTTTTCTGTGATCAAAAGACATCTAAGACACCTGATTTGTGTCTTAGGTGACAGTCAATCTTCTTCATGCCATGGGCTTCTCACAGTATTATTTCAAATTGTAATACTGGGCAAGATATTACAATGCTTATTTTTCAGTTTCACTCCCTGGAAAAACATATGAATCATACATTGATCACTGAATTACTAGAATTTAATGCTTGATTTATGCATGACTGATTATTAGATCTGTCATTGTATTATATATTAGTTCATAAATAAATGGGTGAATTTACCAAGGTGTTGATAATTTTTGTGATTTTATTCAGGGACACAGATATAGGAAAATGAGAAAGAAATGGGAAACCATTAAAGATATACGAACAGCCAAAATGCGTGATCCTGACAAATTAGAAATCTCTTTCTAAGCTCTGATACTTTAGCCTGCAGTTAAAAAGAGCTTTGCCACTGAAAGAGCATTGTGACCATAATGCTTGTTCCCCAAACAGGAGTGGTGTAGCAACAACTATTCAGTCACAGGTTCTTAGCTTGTTTGTATAGTATAAAGCCAGTAGAAACTATTGCAATTCTCTAGCTGGACCTCCCACATAACATATCTAAGATTTTCCTGGGATTAATTCCTTTAGAATTAGAGTGTGTGTTTGAGAAAAAAAGCTAGTCTTGATTGTAAAATTTCCAGAGATAAAAAAATCTACCAAAATGTTGAGTATGATGTTTCAATTATTATCAGAAAAATGAAAAAAAAATGTGTCCTCTAGTTTGAATTTATGTAGAGTTTAGTTCAAACCGCTGAGTCTCGTTACACACTGATTTGCCCAAAATACAGGCATTGATTAATCTTCATCTTTCTTTAGTAAAAACCTTATAGAACTTGGACAAATAATTCTTTAACTTGCTTTCTGGGCTTCTTTACTGAAAGAAGGTAGTGTGCAGGAAAGCATACAAATTCACAGTGCTTGAACTCGTGAGTTCTGGCTTGCCAGGCAAACCCATCCAATCAGTTTTAAGTAGCCAAGACACAAACTATATCACCTTAAAGACAAGTTTAATGTTTTGAGATTTTTTTAATTTAACTTTGAAATTAAAAAAACTACCTCTAAAAAGGCTGAAACAATAGCACATGAAAAAACTCTCCCCTATTATTCAATACTCCTCTATACATCTGCGTACAGATCACATGAGGCCACAGCTGCACTTGTCATATACACATCTGGCCAGGCTAAACTTTGCATTCTCAGAAATATTCAACATTTATACTTCCATCTGGTCAGGAAGCAGAATTGTATCATTTGAGTGACAGTCTGCATTGCACATGTGCTATAGCTGTAGCTCATGTATTGACTTCAAATGAATTAGTTGTCAGGGAAGGAATACAGTAGAGGCCAACATCTTTTTCATTTCATTATTAGTAGAAAGACATCCTCACCTTGAAGGAAATCATGATTAGAGGCTAGGAAAAGGTTAAAGAGATATAGGTTCAGTAGAATTTTGAGGGAATCTTGCTATCATTTTGTCTCTTGGAACATGTAGTAAAGAATTAGTAGCCTGACTATGGATCTGGACTGTTGAACTACTGCAGGCATATGACAATGGAATTTCAAGATGAGGGGAGCTCACAGTCCCACACTGAAAATCTGTATTTTATTGCTGAAATCCAGAGATGATAAGGGCCCCCTCCCCCAAAGAAGCAGACCTTTAGAAAGACTCAACAACTCAATTGTGTAAAATACTGATTTGGACCGCTGGTGTTATCAGTATGATCGTAGGATTTCAGAAGTCTGTCCAAAGCAATGCTGAAATGAATTACAGGTGGTGTGTGACAGAGTCCCTGCTGAGCTAAATATGCAGTTCCTAAGATAGGCATTCTTAAAGGTGGAAAACACATGCTTGACCATGATTTTTAATCATTTAGCTAGAAATATCAATTACAGTAACTTGATGTAACTCCTGATCTGAATTTAAGGCATCCTTAGAAAACACTTGAAACTGAGAAACTAAAGAGCTACAGGTTCAGCTTGAGCACAGTGCTTCAGGGAGAAATGTCACCTGAATTTCTGTCATATCCTCTGGGTTATTTGCAACATCAGAGATTTTTGATTCTGGGCGTCCTATTGAGAGAATTCCTTTCAGCTTCCATGTTCTGTGGCCAAACCAGGCCAGATAAAACCATTTGTTGTTTGCTTGAACCCCACTATCAAACAATGCAGGCGACTCAGTGTCTGGTTTCTTCTCAGGCTTTTTTGACTGAGATGGCTAATACCAATGACTGATTTTGGGCTCACAAATGAGCTATTTCCCTCCCCTTCCAACTACCCTCACCCCCATTTTTTGCAGTTGGGCTTCTAGCAATGGTGCCTTGGAAATTCCGTAATTTTTTCTTTTTGTCCTCTTCAAAGTCTTGATCCTGTTCCCAGCATTTCTGTGTTTACTACTATGTAAGTGCTCATTTGTTTTCTCTTCCACTCTGTCCTGTAAGGGAACACCTCCTCTGATTTCTGTGAGACAGAGATCTATCTGGTGTTCTTGTGCTTTATTTTCAGAGCACTGCACATGGTCTGGAGAATGTTTGAATTCTCAGATTAAGGCTATGTCAAGAATAATTGTTTAAAGTCTTCCTGCATATTGGCATTCCTTTAGTTTTGTCAGTCTTCCCCTTGTTTATCCTGGTTAGGATTTCTCTCATCTGACACTCAAGAAAAAGTAAGAGTTTGAAGGGTAGTTCAGCATTAACATGTTTCTAACATATTAGCTGTAGCATTTGGTCCTTGTAGCATACGTCTTGAAAATAATGAAAACCAAAATGCTTCCGTGCAAACTAATTCTGTTTTGTCCTAAGAGTTCCAGAATTGCAGTCAGCTATAAATTTTCAACATGAAATTTGGCATTCAAATTGAAATCTCAAACTGTTACTGATATTGGAGAGGGAATAGAAAAAGATTAGAGAAAGAAATAGCAGAAAGTTTTTTAGCTAAATCTGCTCCAGTGTATATTATGTAGTTGGGTCTTTTGGTAGTGATAGATTTAATGAAAATCAATGCAATAATGAAACTTACTGAACAGATACTATAGTATTCTAAATTCCATAATTTCACATCATAAAATATATTTCTATTGTGTGTGCTGCACTGTTAAACTTAGATCCTTTAATTCATTTATCTTAGTTAAGGTTTTCAAGAAGGGTTACTTCTCACAGTCTTGGGTGTCTCCATTTTTTCAAGTTAAATTTGGGTCTTCTTTAAAATGGGATTGATTTTCAGATGTGGAAGTACTCACCTGGTTTCTGTAGGGCACATATTTCAAAGGTTTCTTTCTCTAGTGTTCAAGCATAAAGACACTCAAAATTTTCAGTTGTTTCTGAAAAGTCTTGATGATACCACACGTTCATCTATTAAAACACACAAAATTTTTCGAGCTGAAGTACAACAAATTGTAGAGGGTAGCATCATGATTCTGGATGGATCAGAAACCTGCAAGTGAATTCTTAATGGCTGAGGTTAAGAAGGTAAGAGAAGGGAGAGGTTAAGAAATTGCATGCTGCAATTATCAGATTAGCTTCCTGGTGAACATGTTGCAGAAATTATTTATTTTTGCATTAAAAAATACCATTTTTTAATCTGGATTCTAGGACCTTATATTCGAAGGGGCTGAACCTCTGTAAATCATTAAAGCACCTGAGTAATTCCACTTACATTAACAATACTGCTTCAGCATCTGCTTAGAGTTATATACATGCTTAAGTACTCCATTGAGACTTAAATGATGTGGGTTTGGATAGCCTAATGTTGTTATTTCTATTGTCACAAAATATATGTAAAGTGGAAATGTAAACCCCTGCTATTAATACCTGTGTTTCTCTACACCTATTTGTTTCAGAATAATAAAGTTTTCCTCTTAGAAAAATTTCTTATTTTATTCCCTTACCAACATCATAGTACAATATATTAGTCCTTGATTTAAAATTTTCCTGAATTCTTTCTGGAAATGAAAACAAAATCTATGGTATCTTTTTGTTCCCTGATTATGTATAACCTGGAGGAAATTCAGAATGTAGTGAAGCATGACCTTTCATTCCTGAGGCAATACTAGCTATCCTTCATCAAGCTGTGCTTTCCTAAATGGTTCCCATTTAATGTCCAAAAACGCTTTTTAAGATTCCCTCCTCCCAAAAGGCATCAAAACTAAATGGTCTATAATTTCCTGAAGTGTTCCCTGAGTCCATCTTCAATAATGACATTATGTTGGCTATTTTCCAGCCATCAGGCCTTTTTCTGCCTAGAACAACTTTGTAAAATGTCTGCAAAACTTGAAGTAATAACACCCCTGTTTGGGGGTGGGGAGTTTCAGAAATATTGAATATTGTTAGCTGTTTATTAGTGGAATGTTGTTATTAAATGTGAATATATTATTATGCCACATTATAGATTAATTATTAATTTCCCTTTCCCAAAAACATTTATATTTTGCCTAGAATATACTCATTTGAGTTATTTAATGTAAATCCTAAATGCATACAGTAAATGTTCTTTAAAAGAGGTGTTGTTTTACAAATAGCAAAAGAGCTAAAAATCCAATAAGAAATTTAACAATAATGCAAAAGAGCTTAAATCACTTTGTTTACTGCATTGTATTTTAAACTGAAAAACAGTGTTCATAGACCTGATTTGGAAAGAAAACTAGCAGAAAGTTAAAGAGACATCCTTGCTATTTACTCTATATCCCTTTCATTCTAAGTGCTTCAAGACTAAGATACAAAATAAACGGGGAAAAAAATTAGATGTAGGGCATGTACAACAATACTGCTTTAAAAGGTTGGGTATTCACAATGCTTCTAGTTCACTTGTAGGTGTCATGGTCTGTATGCTCTATGCACACAGGACAAAAACCAATAGCTTGGTAGCTCCATCCCTGAAGTGTTACATTCCTTTTCAAATAAGTTCAGTAGTAGCAGTGGTGATGCTGACATTTCTCTGTACTGGATCACATGTCACTACAGGAGTTTAAACCTAACTGTTCTATGTGGTTACTGCCCCACAGAAATTATTTTTAGGAATATTAGAAGGGAAAATGTCTGGATACTGCAAAAAGGGGACACAACAGCTGGCTGTCAGTTGCTAGCAGTTGCTATGAAACTACTTTTGTGGGCTCCTCATTAAGTCAGTGTTAACTGAGTGACCATAAGCATCCTCCTGGCTGAATCCAATGCAAGGTAAAATATTTCACATGAAACTGCTTTCCATCAAAATAAGGCTATGTGCATATATGGTCAATTGCTACAGCTCAGTTGATGTTCAGTACTTTGTTAAGAAGTGGTACTGCAAGATGTCTAAGCCTTGTGTTTTGATTAGTAATTTTTGTGAAGTTTTTGGTGGTTTGTTCAATACATTCCTCCAGCACTTCATTTGCAATACAAATTTTTCATTTTAAATAATTCATACTTAATTACAGTAGTTGTCAGTTTATGTGGTCCTTTTCATTCTTGAAATGCTTTAGAAGCATTAATTCCCACAAAGTTTTGAGAAGCAATTAAGTATTAATGTTCCATTTTTACAAACAAAAACCAGAAAATACAGAGGTTGGGCAAACATTTCAGAACATCAACTGTAAAATTAGGCACTGACTAGATAGAGACTTGATCTAATTTTCAGAGGCACTGAAGACATTTGCATATTCAGAATGGAAACTTTTGTCCTAGTAGTTAAATTCATAAAGACTCTTGGATATCATATTAGTGAGCATTACAAGTTTTTAACTACACAGGATCAAGATATGGGAGGAGTTCATTAACTCAGAATGTTTGCAGCAGGTGAGCACAAAGCTGCCTGAGCTATCACAAGAGAAAGACTGATTTCCAGATTCTCACAATTCCAGCTGTATAAATAACCCTTTACAAACTTCTTTCCACGTGGGCTGAAGAACTCTGCATCCTTTCCTCACATGAAATGCCTAATTTCTGAAGAAAAAGGAGATGGAGAGAACTGGGGATTGAAGTATGATCTATTTCCTCAAGTACTCACAACACTGTGCACATTTCAGGGCTGCCATTTAACAGCCCTGACAGCCAATGTAGAATTTGTGTCCCAGGAAGATATTTCAGCCGAACAGTGAAGCTCTTGGGAGCTGTGGTTTTGCCCTTACTTTGTCTGTCAGCCTGAGAGAGCTGAACTTGGGAGAAATGCTCTAATCACCAGGGTAAGGTAGGAAAAGCAGGTCAGTACCTGTCTCTGTTTTTAATAAAATAAATATCTAACATTAATTTCCATACAGAAACAGTCTTCTAGGTACACACTTCACATGCTCTGAACACAGCTACTATTTCAGCTTTCTGAAAAGGCGTAGGTGGGATGCACCCAGGTTCTTGTTGTGAACAAGAGAAAGTGGGATGAGAGGGCCTCATGCTGCTGCTGGCAGTGGGCCACTGCTGAGCCTTTGTGAACACGTGTGGAAAGAGGTTTAAGCAGTGAGAATTTTAACTGGTAGTATCTCTGGCCTATAGGACTGGGTTCCAGCTTTGAAAGGTTTGACAAGAGTGGTGTTGAGACTGCTACAAATATTCATCCTAAGGGTATGATAGTTATTCTCAGACATTTGAAGTCTCATGAGCCATTATTTCTTGTTTGCATCATGTATCTATGGGCCGTTTGTTGTAAACAAAAGTTGTTAGCATTGGGTTTCTATTTTATGGACATAGAGGTAAGATTTATCCCAAGCTTCCTTGTGGGACACTGCTGTGAAGTCATTTGGCAGCCTTGTCTCTTCTCCTAGGCAAGCTGCCACCTATAAATAGCAAAGAAAGGAAGGAGGTGCAGAAGGAGTCAGAAGCAAAGAATAGCAAATGGCTACATTTGTGGTGAGAGTGTGTAAGTATCTTCCGATGTGAATTTCTGCGGAAGTGCAGAAAGGCGTGGTACAGTGGGAGTCAGACTGAGCTTCATACCCTGAACTGTGGCTGAGTTTGCAACAGTGAGGTACATGGCTGGTGATCAAGTTTAAGTATTCGCAATTCCTAAAAGAATTGTGGGTCCAGAGTTGAAGGTGACTGTAGAATTGATCCCAGAGCAGGCAAGACTGGACTGAATTATCCAAAGCTACAGAGGGAATTTGTGGCCAGAGCTAAAATCAGATGTTAGGTTTTCAGGCTTCTTCAATCTGTAGCCTAGATCACTGCACCTTACTTCTCCAAAAAGCTCAATCAAAACCTAAAAGTTCAGAATTGCTCTCAGTGTTTAGGAAAATCACATAACAATGAAAAATGAGGAAAAACTGATGTGCAAATTGTTAAGAGCCATTTATATACATACTATTAGGAAAGGATTACATGCATCGATGAATCAGCGGTTTTAATCAGATGAAAATACTTTCGAGCACAGTTCCAGTGTGATGAATATGCTAGAGTTGTAGATCACCAGGAAGAAGATTAATATTCTGTGTATAATTATACGCATTTCTTCTCAATCCTTTTTTTTTGGAGACAGACAGCAAAGAGGATTTAAAGCAACAGTCATTCACTTCACATGAGCACAAAGAAAATGTATGGGGAAGTATGCAACTGCCTGCCCCCCACCTGCCAGAGAGCTTCCAGCATCTCTCTGGAAAACAATTTTTTCTTAGTTTCCTGTCTACTCCCATCCTTCTCCCCTGAGTTTGCTCTCATGGTCCCACTCAACGTTGTTCTTCCATCTTGTTTTAGGGACAGAGCAGCTCTTGCCTGTGGTATCAAGTGCTGGATAGTTACCCCTTGCTGGCAGTGGTCTCATGCTCTGTCCCTGGCTTGAGATCTCTTACTGTAGCTATGTGGTGACTCTTGGCAGTGGAGGTTTCTGGGGGTCTGCCCATAACAGGGCCTGCACAGGATGAATAGGTTGAATATTTAATTTGGAGCTATTTTGAGAGTATGCCTGTGTTTGAATCTTTGATGCTTTCCTCTTTCATCGGTGGGTGGTGCTGTACCTTCTTGTACATAACTACAAATTGTCCATCTTTAGCCTTGCTTGAGGCATGTCTCAGCGTTTTCCCTGGCTGGCCTGCACACTAGAACAAGCAGTGATCTCTGCACAGATGTAACTGTTTTAAATGAGGAGTCTCTTCCATCCAATTTCCATTTGAAAAGAAGCAGATGAGCCTCCCACTGAGATGAGAAGTTGTGTGTCCTTATCTCAGCCATTTGACACTATTAAATGAAACATTTGTGCTGTGTTGTTTTGTGCTTTGAGATTGAGCCACTCTGAGGTGCAGTTCGAACTGCAGTTTGGGCCAAACTTGTGGTTTTGTAGGACAGGATGGAGTCAGACTTCCTTGAGCTCTCCATGGTACTCTGAAGGCTGGGTGCTCTGAGTGGGATGGCTAGTGACTAGGCAGTGTAGATGGTAAGGACGCTCCTGGGGATGTGGTAACATAGGTGTAGCTGTTTCTGCAACTGTGCGTCAATGGCCATTAATTTGCATTTATTGACAGCTTGATACCATCACAAGTCTACAGCATAGCAATCTCAATAATGTAAGAACAGCAGCCAGCCTTATTTCAAAGAACTGATTTGATGGCTCATCCTAAATATCAATTAGCAAGGTCAAGTCTTTAGTGATGATTTTTAGAGCATTACTGTTAATTTTCTTGGATTTTTTTAAAGCTGTCATCTGTTGCTATCAGACAGTGTTAATGTGATACACAGCGGTGCTCTTTGTAGGAACAAAATGAGAAAAACATTTTTGTATTGCACACTGATAGCTACTAATTACCTTTGCTGGGGAGAACTCCATTCTTTGTTGAAGCGTTTGAATACATAAACTGGCAGAAAATCATGTAAGGTAAAATTATTTCAATTTTCTTTCAAACTCCACAATTTCTAATAAAATATCTGACTTTTGTTGGAGCTGTACAGGTCACCAGACTGCAGCTGTTTGCCACAGTGCATCCACACCAATCATCTAGATGAGGAACTCTTTCAAAGGACTACCCAACTCCTGCTGACATTAGAGTTACAACAGAAATGGGGTGCGCATTGGTTCCCAGCTCAGGAGTGCTCTTTCCTGCTGTTTTCTGAAGAATATAAATAGTCTAGATCCCTGCTGCAAATGTAATGGGGGATCAAGATAGCTCAGCCACAAAGCGTTCCTCCTGATGGCAGCATTTTTTTGGAAGGGAAAATTGATCCAAGCTGACAGCTGTGCTGGAATGGCTAGACTGCAGCTAAGGCGTTTAAGGCCAGTTTGTGTATCTCACCCAGCACCACAGCCCAGACATAGCACCCCTATGCAATGAAGGCTCACTTCAACTAAACAGTTATTGTGCTGTTTCGTTATTGCAGGACATTAAGACAATTTGGATCAGAAGTTATTAAAAATAAAGACAGCTATAAATAAAGGAACTTACTCTAAACATGGAGAGGGTCTTTTTGCTCTTGCAGTCCAACAGGGCTATAAAATGGCCCTGAAAACAACATCCAAAATCACTTTATAGATTCCAAAACTTCTACACAAGCTGAGAGACAGGACAAGATGCAGCTCTTGGTGGCTCACTCAAAGAGCACAGAGTGACCTTGTCCTGAGCTGCAACTATGCCCACAGAGGAGTTTAGCCAGCCCTTTGGAGGCCAGCTCATCAGGTAGTCACAACGTGGAATGCAGGTCATAAGCATCTACAGATAATCAAATGTAGCCATCAGTGCCCAGAAGTGGCAGCAACTGAATGCTCACAGGTATTCAGCATTAAGTGAATTGATAGTTTCCCTTTACTTTTTGCTGGTAATGGTCTACTTTATAGAAAATACACCTGCATGTAGCACTCTTGTTAGTACTTCCAGCAGTGCAAAATGGAGTGCATCTGGAGAGTGATCTGCCCAGGATCACAATATAAAACCTGTGGCTCAGGAAAGTCTGCAAATCCTCTCTCCCTAGTTACCTGTAGTTTGGACAAAGAGGTTAGCATGCTTTGTTATTATCACCAATTTAGTTATCAGAACTAATAAAAATGCTTTGGGAGTTTTTTTTCACTGCCTTTCTCCAGGACATTTATATCTGCTGTCTGCTGCAATGACTATGCCAAGACTTTGCTTTACTCCTAGGCCTAAAGAAAGTTTTATGAAGAGAGATAGAAAAGTCTTTCATTCATTACCCAAGAGAGGAAATTAATAAGAGGAAATTAATAAGAGGGACAAATAAGAACATGTAAGATAGTGAGAGGCAGTGAAGATTGTGGAAAAACTTCTGTTCCCTGAAGCCATGTTTTCACTGCAAGATCTGGGGATATTTCTCTATCTTCTGATCTAGGTATGGGATGTCCCTGAGGTGGAGATATGCCATCTTTGTGTTTTGTCTTCTTTATGTTGGTCTCCATGGAATGTGAAGTTTTATGGAAAAACCAAGAGTGCTGGTAGCATACTCCAGTCATGTTCTTATGCAGACCACAAAGGTGCAGGACCCTAATGCTTGTTGTCTTTTTATACTTATAAATGCATAGAAAGAGAGAAACCACCAGCACCAGCTTATCTATTCCCCTTTTTTTTTCTCTTACCCCAGATTTTGTCTCAAAAACAAGTTGATGGCATGGAATAATTTTATTTAAAAACTGGCATCATCTGTTTCTCACCATCAGCTGATAAGGGCAGAAGAAGCAGTAGCTATTACATTATCTAATGCTTGTCTGAGCATGTGTGGTGTTTTTGCAGCCTTTCTATATAATGCCTAAGCTTTAATAGGAGAGTTGGAAAGCATCTCCATCCAAATGAAGTTGTAGGCAAAGACACCTTTCCAGAGCCTGAGAAGTGCGTTTGTTAACTTCTTGTCATGAAAGAGGGATGTTCAGCCCTGGCAGTCCACATGGCCAAGCAAGCACCCTCATTTCTAGACAGCTTGGTTGTATGAAATAGCAATTAAGTGCTTAATTCTCTGTGAGGGCTTTAAGATGAAGCAGTTTCCTTCTCATCTGGCAGATCAGAAATCGATGGCTAAGCACTGAAGAACAGGGTCATTCTGTATTGGCTAGTTGGGCATTTCTCTCTTACCGCCTGTTATGAAGCCAGTTTTGAGATGAGTTTGGCTCAAAAGGTGCTTTAAAACTTGCACTGCAATACCCACATGTTTTGTGGCTTTAGCTTCTAAGCCAAAATCTTCCTTTTTCATTGCCTAAATATGTTTAGTGCGTCTAAAAATCAGGTCACGTACTAACTTCTTATATATGAATATGGCATCTGCAGCCTTTACCAACAACAAGTTTCTATTTTCTTCCATCTCATTGATAAAGATATTGAATAGCACTGAACTAAGAATAGATCTATGTGGAACCCCGTTATATAATGATGCCCTCTGTGCAATTACTTTTTGGCTGTATCAGCCTTTTCACGCCAGTTAAAATTTGCTACACAGATTTTATGTAGTGTCATATTTAACCAGAAGGTCAGAGTACAAGGTAAAATAGCTCAGTTGTACTGAGCGACTTCCTTTAGCAACAGAACTTTTCATTTCATCTAAGGACGTAATCAGTTCTATCATTAATTTCCCGTTAAAATTTATTCACTGAAATGGATTATATTACTGTCTTTGTAGCATTACTGGTTAGATCCCATTCTGTTCTGTGTCCCAGTATTTTGTCTGGAACGAATATAATGTCACTAGATTTTTACTTACTTTGGTAATGTGTAGGAATTTTTGAAAAATGGTAACATGTTAGATGTTTTCCAGATCACTGAAACTTTGAGAGCATTACAATATTTTTAAAAGATTGTTCCATGAAGAGTAGAAATAATTAAACATTGTTTTCTTTGGAGTTATATATTCCATCCACTCACTGCTGTCATCCCTACTCTTTCCACGTCCTCTAAAACTTTCCCAAAGCAGTTCTGCCATGTCATCCCCTCTGTGTTTCTAGCTCTCCTCCATCACATCACCTAGCTCACCACACCAGTGCTGCTGCTCACTCCTTCCAGTGTCTTTGATTTCTGATATAGTCATCCTTCTCCCCAGCTCCCTTCTGTCTCCAGTACAACAGAAGCTCCATGTACTCCCTGCTCTCTGTATTCTTCTTTCCATGTTCTCTACCTCTGTATTTTATCCTTCCAGCTGGGGAAAGCCAGCACATCTGGCACAGACATGTTGACTGGCTGGCTAGTACAGGTGTGACCACTGTAAAAGCTGGCTGCTCCTAAGTGTAAGGGACAATGAATTCTCCTCTGTGCCATGAATAGGCTTTCTGTTCCACCCAGACAGTATTTTGTTTAAAATAAATGTGGAGGAATTTAATTCTCTTTGCCATTTCTGTGCCTCTGCTGAATGTTACAGCAAAGGGTGAAAATTTTTTGGGCATGGGGGAAAGTGTGGGGATGGAAAGGAGAACTAATGGCCAGATGAAGGGCCAGCCGCACAAGTGGCATTATTTCTTAAGCCACACATATAAATCAGCCTTAGAATGCCTATTTGACCAATTGCTTTAAAACTCTTTGGTTAATATGATGCCATTCTTCAGATCTGAACATTATTTAATGTCTGTTTACTGTAAACATTCCTTATCACTGTGAAAATAGGAGGTGCTTTTTTAGCATTGATATATCCCTCAGTTTCTTTCCAGTTGCCAAACAGAAGAATTGATATCATGCATTGATATGAATCAATAATATATTTTTACAGTAATGAGAAGAGAAAGAGAAAAACATAGTGCATCTACTTCATAACACAACCCTGAGATTCAGGGGTTCGGTATCAATTCAGAGGCTTTTGCTGGAGACCTGTAAAAACCACAAGCTGTAACTTGTGCTGCCGAAGAATGCTCTTGTTAACTTGACTCATGTGAAACCCCTTCAGTTTGCCAGTATTGTGCCCTGAACTGCCCCAGACTAGGAAAGTGCACTTCACTTAATATACATATAAAAATATTAAACAACATAAATTCTTCAGCAAGAGCTTGAAGCAGTATCTGTGCTACAATCGTATATCACATTAACATTTGATGTTATTACTGCTTCACAGGTGCAACAATCCTTGGTCCTTGCCCCTGTGGGAGAGCAGTGGTTGACTTCTATTTCTTTTTTTAACTGTTTACATTTTTACTTCAATCATAGTTTGTCTTATCTCTCCCTCTGCAGGAGGGCAATCATCAGTGAGATTTGCTGCGAATACATTGTGGCTGATGTATCTAATGGAACCTGCACTTATAGCCAGACCTGTCAATAACCCTAGCACCATTACAGTAGATAGCTTTTCACAAGATTGGCTTCTTCTTGCAAAGATTATTCAGTATCATATGCGCAAACAACAGCAGCCATTATTGCCCTTTATTTCCCACCTCTCCTTTTCTTAGACTAGCACATCTCTTTATTATTATTTGACAGCAATGAAGAATAGCCCAATCTTTGCCATCATTTGGTAACAACAATTCTTAGCACTTTTCATGTTCAAAGGGCTTTGCAGTCATTATCTAATTAATCTTCACAACAGCTCTATGAGACTGATAAGAAAGGTTTAGCCTCATTTTATAGATGGGTAACTGAAGCTGTGAGTTTAGCCGCTTGATTTTCAAAGGTGCTGTGCATTCTTGGCTCCCACTGAAGTTAATGAGAGTGCAGAGGGAGCAACATCTCTGCAAATAAAGGAGCTTCTGCAAGCTTGCAGAGGAGGTTAATATCAGCATGCAGTGGGCATTCCTTGGTCCCCAACCCTGTGCCCAGGCTGTTGGGCCAGGCCTCCCTCAAATCCAGGTTTTCACTGGCAATCTGGCCATTAGACCTTGGCTATTCAAAGCTAGCTTTCCATTTATATGTTTCAGTGTCACAGGGGACTATTTCAGAAATTCTATACTTTAAGTTTCGCCCCTGGGATATTTTATCTGTACTTACTCTAGACAAAAATACCTTTAACCTGTTAAAGATGTCACAAGCACTAGGTTTCACATACATTGATTCACTTGCAGTTTTATGACTGCATTTTACAGAAATTGCACTTATTTTGAAATACTCCCTAAGCACTAAGGAACATAGACAGAATGCATTCCCTAATGCTTCCCTAATTCATGGAGGTGGCTGCTTTACCAGTCACTGTCAGATCCTTAATCAGCAGAGTTGTAAAGCTTGTAGATATTCAGGAAAAGTGCTTAATAAAAATCATTTAATTCTAAATTACAAGAGTGCACTTAACCCTAAAGATATTAAAACTGATTGTTTGACGCACTGCACTGAGTGGTAGAAATTTAAAAATAAAAGCTTTCCTTACTTGCATCAAAGTGAATAAATCATCTAGCCTTCATATCCTAGTGTCATGACACTATGCTGTAATAAAATGATCCATTTTGGAGCTTTAAGCTGTAAATATGAGGTACTCCAACCTGACTGGTGACAACAGAAGAAACTGGTTTTTGAAGAAAAGAGCAAGAATTGTGGCTGGCATTCCTATTACATGGTTCTTGAAGGCCATCTGTCTCTGCCATCCATCTTCTGCGATGGATTTATAAATCTGTTCTATAGTCTGGCTGGTGGTACCACATAGTGGAGTGCTGTAGTGGCTCTTAGATACTTCTGGTAATTAATTATAGAACATCTACATCTCCCCACTGTAAAATATACCATAAACTATTTCTTTTCACCCCTATATGCATGGATCAGTCCCACCAGACACACGCACAGCTGTGTACCACACGGGCACTGAGCCCCCTTCCCTCCACTGAGGCGGTCAGCAAAGTTTAGATTTTGGGTGAGCAGAGATGTTGGTATTCATTTACATCATATGAAAAGGAATAACTGAACATATTTAGGTCTCATGTCGAATTTTTTCAATTGAAATTATTTTGCAGTTTGGTTGTTGTTAATGTAGCCTTTCTGAAAAACATTAGCAGCAGAGATTCTTTTGAAGAAATGGAAAGCTTAACTTTTTCTTGGGCAGTTAGTAATAAAATTCTTTCTTTTTACCCAAACTCAACCAATGTTGGTATTCTATTGTCATAAAAGAGAGGAAATAAAAGTGATGCATGTGTCTGGATTTTGATAAAATGCAAAAACTTATGAAAACGTATTAATTTCTAAAGTAAAAAAAACCCTTTCATGTTCCATCACTTTTCCCGTTGGAACAAAAATCATCTTTCTTCAATATATATTGTGAAAATAACCATCCCAGAAATATTTTTAAATATTCTTCTCCTAGCTCTGTATATATTGTCTGTCTCTCTGGACCAGAGGCAGGACTTGGTTAAGATTAGTGCTGGGCAGCAGGACTCACCTAGGTGTCAGATTCTGTCACAGTGATGTGTTTCTCTCACTGCTGATATGGTTTGCATTCAACCTTTGTCATTTCCTGCTTTATAGTCAGATGTTTCCAGATGCATTTTTGACAACCTTAACAAGGCTTTCATGGATTACAGAATGTTTTATTTGCCTAATTTGGAGGATATGGGAATGTGCAGGTTTTATTTTCACTGAAGTCCTCCAGAATTATGATAGGAAATCTATCAGTTCACAGTACTGAGAATTGCTTATATTGCTTATAATAATTAAAAGATATTTAATTCCATTTTATGATGTGAAAAATCTCCCATAATTATAAAATTATTTGTTTAAAAACTTTTATGTGTTCTGGTTGTTTGGATTTTCCTTATTCCAAAACAGAATTTTAAATCTTTGGAACAAAGTCAAGGAGTCATATGCCTTTTTTTTTTTCCCTAGTAATCTTTTCTGATTAATTTGTACAGTATGTTTGATTGCTTAATTGTTTAATTTTTCCTTCCATAAACAAGATTAATTGCAATTCACTAGCCTGAATAAATATATACCCCATTATAGTAAATAAGCAAGTACTGACATTCTACTTCTAAGTTGTAATGAAAACTTAAGACAGATAGAAATGGATGCACTGTGGTCCTTTAACTGTGCCTGACATCTCCTCACACCCCATCAGAATAAAAATGGAAGATTTTGAAAATATTATTGCATAGATTTACACCCAGGTTAGGTAAGAAGGAGATGAAGGAAGACACTGTTTTAGGCTTGCATCTCCTCTCCCATCACTCCTGGTTCTGCTGGGATAACTTCCTCTTCCTTGCTGGTTTGAAAGAGAGTAAGAGGATCTCACCACCCTTTAAAATAAGAAGAATTCCTACTACATTTAAAGGTCATTCAGCTTCAAAGAAGCCACAGCCAGGGTTCAGGAAGGTGCCTGGCTTTGTGGATTTTCCATCATACACTTAAAGCATTGTTCTCATCACATAATACTGTTATACTCCATGTAACAGGTTTGACTTGGTCCACATAGTGCGCACTTGAAAGAGAACAGCTTAAATATTATAGATTGAGAGGGATGATGCAAGAAAAAATTACTAAAAACACCATTGATAAGGCCCATACTAATGAAAATTGCCATATAGTAATTATCTGATTCAAAAAATGTTTGTTTATTTTATTTGACTTGTTTAAAATATTTCCATTCCCCTGACTCTCAAGCAACAGATTGGATTAATCAAAGTTTCCACAGAGCTGGTTGATTCTGAACTTGTTTTTTACCCATTTCACACAGAAATATAGATAAAAAATTTTTCTATCTAGGATAAACATTGTGAGCACAAAATACAATAGGATTTTTTTTAAATGACAGTTGAAACATTTTAACAATATTTGACTGTTCTGACTCTACTCTTCATTTTTTTTTTGGCAAAACCCCAGCTGCAGTGTATGTAATCAGAGTATGTAATAGTTATGTGCAGGGTGGTCAGATAGATGAAGATACTGTTACAAATACAAGTGCCCATATATTGATAATATTTAGAGATTCATATTTATGCATTTTCTTGACAGGAAAACTGTAATAAATTAGTTAAATATTTGTGTTGATAGTTTTGAGAATTGTTGCTTACTTTAAAAGAACAATCTCATTTTTCTGCATCTTGTATAATTTCCCACGGTATTCAAAGTATATGCCACAGTCACCTTCTAATAATTTGGAAAAAACAGACATAAAACATGCATGACTCTATAAAGGACAAGACAGCAGCAGGAAATGGTTATTTCCCTTGTTTATATTACAAAATACTTTTGTATTAGGTTACTGGAAAAGGAGAAAATCTGAAATTCATTGTAATTGCTATGGTTTTTTCTCCTTGTTTAGTTTTTTGCATGTATCTTAGACATTTAAGAACTATAAAATTAATTTCACTGCAGCTTATTATGGGCTTCTCTATTTACTTCCTAGATTTAAAAAAATACATTTGCTATACTGTTTCTACTGCTTATTTTGTTTTGAAAAAATTTACTATTACAAAATCACAGGTTTGGATTATGTTTTGGAATTTAGCCCAAAGACCAAAATTTTTTCAATTGAATCAAAATTAATCATCAGGCAGTGCCATTTATCCATGTCTTTTTTCAACCAATACATATATCCTTGATAATCAACATGAATTTTATATGACACTAATTGCACAGTACAGAAACTTACCTCTGTTGCCTAGATAATTTCTTACTACTTGTATTACAGAGAAAAGAAAATGTTCAGGATAGCCTAGTGGCAGATTTTCAGCTCATGCAAATTAATATTAGAATGACTGATCCAGAGTAGTTATTGTTTCAATGGCGTGAGAAATAATGTATTGAGTTTTCATTTCCAGGAGTTTTTCTTTATTCAGCTCTGGTAGGTGTATGATACTAAAGTCTTGAATAATTCCTTTTTAAATTAAACAGCAGATTCATATCTTACCAGATTTAGGAGTCATTTATATTCCACTAAGCCACACTACCCAAATGGCTGTGTATACAATTTTGATGAGCTGGTAGTTTAAATATAGAGATAATACAGAGAGCTTTTTCTGAAGTGGGTATGGGGATATTAGTATAGGTGGTGTTTAAATATGTTATCAATATGAAATAGAAAAGCTGGAATAAAATCAGTCTGCTATGAGCAATCATAAGAATTTTTAGTCTAAAGTTTTTCAGAATGATGTTGATGATATGAAAAATCCAAAAGCATGGTGATACTAAAATTACCATGAACTACATATTAAGCACTATATGTGTGTAGGTGGTGTATTTGAGTTCACTGAAAACTGAAAATGGGTTGCAGTAGCAGAATTACCTCCAAATTATGTAAAAATAGAAATTTCAGATTCTCAAGAAATTCACTATTATGGCAGTTTTCTGGAAAGCCACTAGGTGGAAGTTATTTTCCTACTGACCAACTTTATTCCTTTCACAGTGGCCATTGTTTCCTGATATAAAGCTGTAAAAGAGTAATTTTACTTCAGTGTTATCCTTGCTAGAGTTTCAGGCAAGCAGCACAAAACATTGTCACTTACAGAAGTCCTGGAATATAAAGCCAGAACCTTCTTGACTGAGACAAGTGCTATTCTACTAATAGTAGTGCAAATAAATTGCTAACATTTTGCCAAAGTAGAAATTATCAAGCCGAATGCAAGTGAGAAATTTGGCTGTCAAAACAATCATAAATGGAAAAATTAGCACATGCAGTAATAAATTTGAGCAGAAATTTTAAGAAGAGCCTGGTTAAAAGTGCAGAAGTAAAAAGCTCTTCCCTCCGAAATTCTCCCAGCATTTTGGGATCATTATTTTTACTTTATAAAATTAAACTCATAACACAGGCTTTAGAATAAATTATTCTGAATTTGACTTTCCGGTCTTTTCAGAACTTGTCAGTTCAAAACCCAAATAGCAGTGAAATTTGCATTTTCTGCATTTGCAGAAAAGTTGAAAGGATCATGACTGCTACTGAAAGGATCTATTACTGAACCTCTTCTAAGAGACAAAAACTTCCTCACCACGCAGAAGATGAAGACTGGTCTTTGCCCTGACATTGCCCTTGGTTTGTTTTGTTGCCCTAGTAGTCCTAATTTCACTGGTAATGAAGAATTGTTATTTGGTGCTGTGCCAAGGAGGATATGAATGGCAGGCCATGCTCACAGTCTCCATTGCAGCTATTGCTTTCTTCTTCTGCTGTGGCCTTTACTAAAAGAGTGTGGGATGCACATCACCAATAACTGACCTAACTTGTGTTTCATGTCAAAAGGAAAATTTAAGAAACACTGAAGGATTTTTGTCAAGGCATTGGATGAGAGCCAGATGGAACCAGAGCAGAGCATATCACCCACCTTATCTGGTCTCCAGAAGAGAAGAAAAACAACTGACTGTGGAGCATGCAAGTATAGAAATTGCAGCAGAGGTACAATGCACACTGCTGGGAATACCCTGTACATACTGTGTGAATATGTAGTTCTAGTGGGCTACCTGAGATAGCTGAAAGACATCACTTTTCATGGCAAAGTTTTGTTGTTGTTGCTGTTGTCATTGTTTTGTGGAAGGTTTTTTGGTTTTATTTAATTGAGTAAGCTCACAGCAAATAATTGCCCAGAACTCTTAGTATTCGAGAAAAAAACAACTTTGCCCTTTTAGCACCTTTATTCATAAGAAAAAGAAGCAACATAATTATGTTGCTTTATGTAATACTAGACATTAGACACAAAATTCAGGAAAGTGATAAAAATTAATAATGAAAATAAAAATATATATACTTAAAGTATATATATTTTGACCTTATAATGATTTTTAGTGGGATGAAAAATTAAAGTTCAGCAAATTACTCTAACGTCTGCTACCATTCGCTCATATAAGGATTAATCCTGTGTGATGCATCTTGCTATAAACATTTGTAACAGGAATATATCTAGATGATAGATGGAAGATAATTGTAGGATGTAATTGTGAAAGTCTTGGAATTGGGTCTGAAATCCTTTCATGAAGGAAATCCTTTCACTTGAGAAAGTGATTTTTGAAGGATTTTTGAAGGATTTTTTTTTTTTCTTCCTATCTGAACCTCTTCTCTCCACATAGATTCTTCCATGAGCCATTTGGAATAAGAAAAGAAACTGCTATGAGGAGACAAAAGTCAGTGACAAGCTAAATGGATACTCACTCTGGACTACAGTCACTCCTCAAGAGAAGCCAGTTAATGATACTTGAGACAATGGCCTGGTCTCCTGCTCTTCCATAACCACACTGAAATGCTCCCACTGGAGCGCTTTCATAGCAGCCTGGTTTCTGCCTCAGCCTTTCATCCCTTGTGGGGATGAAGTCTGTAGGTCTCACCGTGGGAGATTATGTTTTGACATGTGTTCATGTAAATGAATTAATTCAGAATATGAAGCTGAAGGCATTTTAGGCAATTAAATTGGTTGTATTAATTTAGCAATTTTGACAAAATGTGTCAGTTTTCCATGCTCTCTGCTGGAAAAGGTACCCTTTTACAGTATTTCTAACCAATAAAATAGGGGTTGCCTGGTGAGGTCATCTTGGAGTCCTGGCTCCAGAAGAAATGCCCAGGATCTAGGACACCAACTCTATGATATTAATCTTCTAAACCTGAAAAAGCTGAGTTGAGGATCAGGCCTCAGGACTTCTGTACCCTCTGCCTCATAGTGAAATTGCTCTGTGACTTTTGGAGCCTTTATAAGCTGTGCTGATCTAGATGTTCTCTGCAGAAAACCTGGGACAGAGTTGGTGGAGGCTGGGAGGGTTGTGTGTTGCAATGGTTGGCACTTTAGCTGAGGGCAGGAAAGCCCAGGACCTTCAGGGTGTTGCAGAGCAGGCATGATGTGGTAACATGAAGAATAAAGTAGGATGAGTAAAGGGAGAGCAACTAGAGGACCAGTTAGGAAAGAAGTTGGGAACAGGACAGAAACTGGAGATGGGAGGATAGGTATAATGGTGCTCAACCAGTCAAAATGACACAGTGAAGATGGCAAAAGATGAAGGGACATAGGAAAGAGGCTGTCTGTGTGACGGACCAGAACTTCAGATGACCTTCTCATCAGTGTTTTGATCAGGTGTAAAAGATTCTGTGGCCCTAAATATTTCAGTCCAACTGAAGAACCTATTCCTTGAGGGGTCATGCAATGACACGCAATGAAAAGCTTGTTTTTCCAAATTCTAAGATTTTATAATTTGGGAAAGTATAAAAACCCCAAAATTTAAAGAAATCCACATAGAAAGAGTTGTATAAAGGTCATATATTCAAATGCTCAAACTAAGGATTACCAGAATTAAGACTGCCTTTACTATTAAAAGTACAGTAATACACTGTTTAATTCCACGATTTCATAAGATTTTCCAGCATGAAAAACATAATCTTAATTCACTGTACATAGGAACTACTCTGAGGATGAATGCATTTTATGTTTCAGGATATTGCCCCCTCAGTAACCCTATCTCAATAATTGCTAAAGCCTGAGAAAGCATACAGTCGATGAGAAAGGGAATTGTAGGAAGGAACTCAGAGCCTTGATGACTAAGGCAATGAAATGCTGTCCTAATTAATTGCTTCTTATCCCAAATTCTTCCACCGAGTTCCTGTGTGATGCTGAGAAGTCACAAGCAACCATTTACACAAAAGGATGCTATTTTTATTTTGTCACTTTTTCAAATATCATGTTTGTGCTTCACTGTTGTTCCAAGCTCTGACCTCTGCATCTTAGAGCCCTTGGAAACCCTACTGTGAAAATGAAGTGCCTTGAGAAGTTAACATACAAGAAAATTAGGTCCTTGGTCCTTCAAACTAGACACACATATTTACTTGTCATTGTCAATTTGGGCTTTAATGGCAGTGCCTAAGTCTTCATTATGGAATTTCAAAGTGCTTTTATACTGGAGAACTCTTTGCAGAAGGGCATTAGGTAGGGGTGTGCATAAATCCCTTTCCCTTATCCTGGTTTCATTCAAAATAAACCCATAAATCTGGTGCAAAAGACAACTTCAGTAAGCAGAGTGTTTGCCACATTCCCTTTCCAGGACAACCAGGCTGTATGTATGGAATGCACTTTCCCTGACTTTTACTTGCCCATCTGGAACACAGGAAGGAACAGCACAGGTCTGAGTGTTTATGAAGAACTCAAAGGTAGGTCTAAAAGGCACTTAACTCATATGCTGCTTGTACTATCATGTGAAGACCTCTGAACTGAATTTGCATGCTTTAACTTCTGTAACAACAGTAATGTTAATTCATGACTTTTGGCTTCCCTGCATCACTGTGTTGCACTCACACAACCAGACTACTTTCAAACCTAAGCTTCTGACTCTCTGAAGCTGTTCCGCACTGTGTGGTTTTACCAGTTCAGGCCAATATTTTCTATCTTAGGCTTCGTTATATTGAAATCCACTCCAGGATAAAACATGCCTCCAGGAAATGCAAGAACCCCATTCTACCCAAAGCTGATTGCAGATCTCTACAAAATCCAGTTTGAGGCACCATTTTCTTTCCATTTTCATCAGGAAAATGAAGAGACGCTGCCCCCTTTCTTATACTAGGCAGTTACTGGGGCTATGCTCCTTCAGTAATGAAACCCGGAGTGAATACAGTTGGAATCCCTATAGGATGTTTTACAGAAGAAGATGTCAGGATTTCAGACATTTGCTTATGTCTTGATATATATTCTCTATATGGTTGGGACTGTCTCCATAGCATATACAGAAATTGTTTTGTATTAAAATGTAAAACTATGAGGCACCCGAAACTAAAATCCTCATTGTAGTTCAGTGCTTCAGTGTAATCATGCTTCAAGTCCTCAGACTTGAATTTCTGCACATGGGTGCAGGCTTAAAAGAAGTAAAAGGAGAGGAGCTGACATCTGGAATGTCCTGCTAAAGTTTATGTGGCTTCAAGAGAAGATGGGACAATTATATGGAAAATAAGTGCATCAGAAGTTAATAAATATAGCAAAATTGCATGCAGCTCTGGAATTACCTAAGTGGATGGTGACTACAGGCTGGAGGAGGGAAGTACCATACATCTTTTTTTCCTTTTGTACGGTTTCTGCCGTATCTGCTCTTTGCCCCTATCAGTGAAGAAGGGAACTGTCAGAGAACATGGGATACTTCACAGGCAGGGTGGACAGAGAATAAAATTCAGCAGTAATCCATCCCATGAAGATCAGCCATCTCATACATAGAGTGAGATGCTTCCACATGAGAAAAAAAACAAAAGTTTTTTTGTATCTTGATTTATAGGGTTGTGTTTGCAATGGTGATTTTAAGGTGGCAACTTAAAGCAAGCTAGGTGGTGGGAAAGGATAACTTTGACTAGATCAGACTAATGCCTTTAAAAATAATTGTCTTGTCTTAGTGTACACCATCCCTTCTGCAAGTGTGAAACAGAAGCAGGATCTTCCAAAGCACCAGCAGGTCTTCTATGATGGAGACTGTTTGGCAATGCAGTGACAGAAGATACCGCATGAGGTTAACGCGGACAAGTGCAGTGCAGTTTCCCTTAGCTTTTTAAGGCTTGTCTTCTTCATTCTTTCAGTGTAGCTTTGTTGTATATTTTTGATTGGAAGGCTATGGAATTCTTCCTTAATACTCTGAATAAATCCCAGTACTTCATCTCCTCACAGATGAAACTGCATCATGCTTTTTCTGCATTACCCACATTGCAACCTTGTGATCCTTTTAATTTGCATTCCACACACCCAAAAGCACTGCACACTCTGGACTCACTCCTGATGATCCTCTTCACAGAAATAAAAGTGACAGCTTCTGTGAAAGGGGAAGTATTGCAGCGAGCGACATATGAGCATTGAGCGGAACAATGCAGTGAGTAAGCAGCTGAACCTTGAAGGGAATCTCCATTGAAGTAAAACACAAAAGGAGAGGCTAATTCAATTAGCAACTGATGCTTGTTGCTTGAACAAACTTCACTGAATTTGGAAAAAATGGGAAATACGCAGCCTATGAACATGTTGGCAAAAATAGACAGACACAAGTAAATATCTTGAGGCTTTTCAGATTTTCTTAAATCTCAGTAGGCTTCCCAGGTAACTGATATTTTGGGTTTTATCTCTTTCTCTCTCCTCTTGTGTATTTTCTTCCACAGATGAAAATGATCTAATATGTCTAAGCCTCTGAAAATGTTTTCACACCATCCTACTGTCATACATATTTCAAGTACCTGCCTGTACAGTCTTTCCTCTAGATCTGCTGCCCTCAAAGCCTTGAGTTACATATAGATTTATCCATGCTGTTTCATTGCTATCACTGTTTCATTCCATTCCATTTCAAAGAAAGATGCAAATACTCATTAAGCAGAGGTGTGCCAGCCACTAGTTGGAGCATGCTATTAACCAGCCTAGGGAAAAGAAGAACACAAAATCACATAAATATGTCTAGTTCTCCAAGAGCCCACCTACCCAGACCGAAGCAGCCTGAACAGTGATGGTACTGATTTCAATATTGCACAAGAGCAATTCCATTTTTTCCTATCAAAACATTATCATAAGACAATTAATCAATTCTTATGGTCACTTTTAGGGGAAATGAGAAGGAAATAAGTCAAACATCAGCTCATTAGTTTTGATTTTTTTCATCATTAATATAAAAATCCTGCCAGGATAAGACAGAATACTTTAAACATTGTTAATGTGATCTGACTTTTGACAAGGTTATTAAGATTTAAAAAACCAAGAAAATGTAGCAAGCAAAATTTATCCTAATTTCTATGCAAATATATGTTTTCATCCTTTTAAGAACATCCATAGCTGTAGCAGAAACCCAGTTCCCTTCAGCTTAGCAATAAAAACAATATAACTTAGCTCATGTCAAAGTTTACTGTGTGACTTTAAAGCAGCTGTTAACTTTAATATGATAAATGAAATCATTACTGAATATGGCCTCACAAGGCAATTTTTTTTTTAATGTTTGAACCGTTCTTGTCTATACCCCCTTGTCATTAACTGGTAAATCAGTAATTTATTTCCTATTAGAATTTATATAGTTTGCAGCAATTAAGAAGAAAAGCATAATTGCTGACAAACCCAGGGCACTATTTAAATCACTTCCTTGTTGACAACATATTTCTCCTTCCTAAAACTGAATGTCACTGAAATCTGATTTGAACAGAACCCTTGTGGACTCATCATTCAAATGTACTGCACCTGTCACCTGTGTGCTAGCATTCTGCTAAGGATCAATTTACATAACCTCATTTAATGGTTCATAAATCATACCCATTAAGCCCAGCTAACAGGAACCAAGGGTTCTAATTTATGCTGCCTTTCATAGCAGAAAATTGGGAGGCTGGAGCCTGTGGATAAAGAACCCAGGTCTTGCCTTTGATTGTTGATTGTGATGGTAAATGTATGGATGATGAGAACAGATTTTCACTTTATTGATTTCCTGCCAAAGCACAGCATGCTTTATTGTGAAAGGGGGCCTTTTGGCAGCAGTGCTAAAAGTGGCAGTTGTTTAGGAGCCCTTTGCCAAGATGACATCTAAGACAATACCGAGTGGTAAATACTAAAATAATATCAAGCTGAAATGTTAATTTTTAAAAAGAAACATCCCCAAAGGTTCATAAACTCAATGATGTTTTCTACCCCAGAGCACCTCACTAATAAACATGAAGCCAGGTGATTACAGTGGGGTATTAATTTTTCTAAAATCTATTTTTCTTAAATTCTGTATTCTATTATAAATTATTCATGGTATTTCAGTCAAAGTAATGCAGATGTTTGAAGCCCGCTGTAGAGTGACAGTTCAGCCAGAGTTGTGTGCTGGGCCTGTCTTGAGCTTTGTACTCTGATCCTCCCTTTGATTAAATACCTGGAAATAGCTTTTTCTGTCATTTGATTTTCCATTTTTAAGTTCTATTATTTAGTAGGTGGCTGAGTGCCGTATTGACTGTATTGCCAAATGGAATATGCATATGCATAGGCATACAGCAGTCTTGCCACATGAGTTTAGGCAGGGTCTCAAAATACCAAAAATAGTCTTGGTATTACTTCCCAGAATGAAACAAACTGTTGGTTGGTTCCCCTTGCCTCACTCAAAATTGCACCCCTTCATTTCAGCTTGCTCTATAATTTTCTCTTTACAAGTATGAAATCCTAATTTTTTTTTTTAATCTTCTCTTAGAACAGACTGATTCTCAACAACTTGGAATTTAACCCCTCATTATTGCAGATGGACAAATAATTTTGCTGGCCTGAGAGCACAGTCTGTGTCTTCTGCCAGCCATCATACTAATTCAATGAAGGCGACCAACATGATAGGTTTCTTCTGCTTTTTTAGATACACTTTAGAAATTAAGATCTTTGTATTGAAAGATGCTGGCCATAATCTGGGGAAATACTGAGGTTACCGAATAGTCTTGATGTAAAAATCTTGCTCAGAAAAAACTCAGAACCCCGTACTTGGGGCATTAGCTGAGCTGGGAAACTTGCTGTTGAGGTCTACATGGATTTCCCTTGTGACTTCACCAGAACTCTATTCACCAAATGCACTGAATTTCGGTAGATTCCTAGAATAAAATATATTCCTAGCCAACAGAGGAGGTGTTAAAGCCCAGCTACCTGCTTCCCTCCACCATTTGTGTTGCCCTGTCAACTGAGCTGAAGAATTGCATCCCGGCTTTTTACATGCTGCTTTCATCTGGTAGCCACCAGATCCATCACAGCTCTGAAGCACAGAGACATCACCAAGCCCAGCACAAGTTTTGGCTTTCTGGTACTTTGAGATGGACTTTGTAGTCTTCAGCTTGCAAACATAACAAAAACATAAACAAAAATCTCCCATAATATACCTGAAATCTTCAGCTTGGAAAAAGCATAAACAAAAACCTCCCATAATGTATCAAAATCCTCTACCTCTTCTGTGTTACGAAATGCTCTGTATTCTTTCCTGCCTGTGTTTGTGGAGACCTTAGTCAATTAAATGTGCTCTATGAGACCTATATGAACGAGATCCAGGCGTGACAGACAGGGGAATATTTCGTAGATCCTGGTAACTCTTAGGATAATGGGGTAGTTTGCCATTATCAAGATGGATAAACTGAGCAGCTCAGCACCAATAAACCTAGGAAAACAGAAAATTGTGTGTTCCTTAGGAACACTTTCCTGGAAAAACAAGAATTTTGAGGATTTTAATTCTGGGCTTTGAGGAACTCATAGTTATAGTTTTTAGAGTTAGATTGTCAAGCTCTGAAAGTTAGTTTTGGTTATTGTCGCTGGGGTAGTTTTGCACATCACCACTGTGAGCTCCCTGCCTAACCTCTCTTCTGCAGATAACTAAGCCAGTCTCTGTAATGGCAAAAGAATATGTGACTGTACTTCAGCCATTCTAATTTGGCTGCTAACTTCATGGCTGTCAAAGTTTGCACTGAGGCTGAAATAGGAAGTGCAGCAGCTGGGGAATGAGCAAACCTCTTTTCCTGCAATGGTGGCAAGCAACCTCTGGCAAAGGAAAAGGGAGAACAGATGGAACAAGAAATGTCTCGATCTAACATAGTTGTCTACTGTTGTGTGCAGAAGTGGATCACTCAGCCTCTGTCTCAATTTCCATTTACAAAATGGGGAGAGAGTGCTGGATACATTCAAATGGACAGGAGCAATTAAATTCACATTAATATAGTGGATTTCTTCTTTCAGTAGCAATATATATTTAAGTGTTTTGCTATATGAATGTTAATTGATTTGTAGATTGAAGTCCTACATTGATTTATTTGTCTCACAAAATCTAATATAATATTTTAGAAATGGGAACTGTTGAGTATCCTCTGCTTATTCTAATGCACCTGAGTCCTGGGCTCAAACATCCCTACTGTTCAAGTCCCTAGCCTTCACTTAAACAGAAACCAAGAATCCTACTGAAGAGATGGAAGGCTCCTGTTAGTAGGTTCATATCACTGTAGTCAGTTTCACTTTTGACATAAATAATATTATTCCAGTTTAAGATTCCAGAGGTGGAGGGTTTTAAACTTGAGCTCAGCTCTGCTAAAAAAAATATGGCTGTAGGAATTCTGTTATTGAGTTTCAAGGTCCAATTAATAGAAAAACCCCAAACATAAAAACACAGCCCATAGAATATCATTCTGGTTGTTATTTACATAAGCATTATTTATTTTTCAGGGGCAGGATTGAGCTGGAGCTCAGTTAAGGAAGCAAGTATCTCTGCAGGTACTGGGGAATGTCACTGTAGGTACTGGGGAATGTCACTGACAAATCTTACTGATCTATTTTCAAGGGTAACCACACACAGGTGTTACTTAGCCTTGCTGGCAAAGGTTACTGCTGCTGTAACACTGAAGCAGAGATATCCTGTCCTCACATCTTAATTTCATTGTCTGAAATGCTATCTTTGTCTTCCTTTCCTGCGGCAGTGATAAGCCCAAACAGAGCGATGGAGATGACACCTCAGGAGCTGAGATTGTCACAGACATGGTGTTTGGCACCCACAGTTATTGTTTTCACTTTATTCATGTAAATTAAACAGCTGTTGTTTTGATAAGAACAAAAGCAGATCGAGATCTATTCTAATATCTAGAGAATATTTCTTCAAAGCTTCTGCACATAGCTTGTGCCTTGCAGGTGGCCCCTGACATCACTAGGCCAGATCCACAGCTGACATGAACTCCATTCCAATCAACAGGACTCCCATGACTTGCAATGGATTATGATCTTAATGCGTGGAGCTAAGCTGATGAGACACTATAGCCACCATTTAAGTCAATCATGTTTCTCCTTTTGACTTCAAGGCAGGCAAGGCTTCACACTACAGCAGTCCCATGTATTGTCAGTGGCATTAGTGGCTATCCACCATGGTGTATACCACTGGGCACAGAAACTATAGTTTCTACATTCAGAAACTATGTGGCCTGAATGCCCAGGGTTCACTGTACTGCTGGAAATGCCTATGTGCATATGGGCTATTTCAATCAGTTCATAGCAGCACTACTCAGCCTTTGTTAAGAGAAAGTGAATTTAATGGAGCCATTGAACTGTATCATTCTGAGCTACCTTATCTCTTAATTCTTCCTTTCCTTGTCACAAATGCAAGCCTGAGTTTTAAAACTGCTCCATTTTGATCAACGTCCAGTGCTGCTATGTGGCAGTATAATAAAGGAAATTAAGAATGTGGTGAAGGGAAGAGAGAGAGAGCAAGGTGGGAATGCAGGCAGATATCCAAGATATTTAGGGCTGTGACAGAGATGTTGATGTCACAGTAGACAGCTAACATTCCTCTAGTGGGTCTTGCCACTCTCCAAGGCAGAGCTGTCCAATATGCTCATAAATCTGCCAGTTACAGGTTCACATCCTCAGACTGGCACGTTACAAGTAACAGAAATTACTAATAGTTCAATTCGACACCTTTACTTTTACCCATTGACTTGTGATTACTCCTGGTGACCATTTCCCAACACAGGCTGTCAGAAGTTAATATTTATCAATAAAAATTAGGTATATTTTCATTCAAATTGATACATTATCCAAGTACATTTACTGGTGTAAATGGAATAAGGAAATTTTACAAGGCACCATGTCTCTAAAATAAAGTGAAAAATCCAGTGTCTGACGTATTTATTCTATACAGACGTTAAATAAAACAGACTATACAATATTTTTGAGTCAAGCTGGGAGCAGAAATGCAGTCAGGTCCAGATCTTATATAAGCTTACTCAAATTTGATCACACTACAGCTCTTTCTCTTAAAAAGTAAAATCATTGCACTTGCAAGATTCTGGCCAAGTATATCCATTCAGCCATGATCCTATTGATAGAGTTTTTCATTTCTTACTGAGGTATGTCCCAAGATTATCCCCAAACCCCAAAATGTCTTAACATAAAATTCCAGACAGAAAACTAGAAACATTCTGTATGTGCTCTGGTCTTGTAACTTTTCCACTCCACAGGACAACTCTGTACAGTTATTGTAAATGGGTTAAATAATTTCCTCAACATTCAGGTTTTTTAAGCAATGGATTGAAAATAATCCAAAATTATACCAATATTGATTCAAGTGGATTGATTAAAAGTGAGAGAAATGGACTTTTTGAGGTCATGGAAACCCAAATAATATGAGGAACTTTTAGCTTTTTTTCTAAAGATGAAAAAGGTTTGTGTAATTGCTCTGCCTCTGCTCCTGCTGCTCCCCACTCCCCTTAGTAATTCCTCAATATGTAGTCTAATTTCAATGATATTATACAGAAAGGTTGGAATTCTTAACAGAGCGATTTCAGATTCAAGCTGAGTAGGAGATACATGAAAGCAGGCAGCTGAGCAGGGGTGCAAAATAAGTGTCCTCATTGCCAGCGAGATCGTGGGACGACATCAGCCATCAAGCCACAAGACATCAAGGCTAACACAGGAGAGGGACCATAGAACCAGGTTCCCTAATTCTGACATTCACAGAACTATTTTTCTCTGAGGCTTTTACATTCAAATCCAATAATTTATCCACAAACTAAGAGATCTGCTGATTTCATTTTAAAAGAAATTCAAGGGGTTTTTTCCTAGTATCTTATGTCTCCTTTTGGAAGCTTTTCTGGTCTCCCAATTATAGTGTCTAAATGAATAAATAACTGAATGCAGCTATTTGTATGATTACCAAAACCATGCTGATGGAGCTAGTATGCAAATTCTATTCCAATAAAAGTAGGTTATGCCTTTTGTACGAAAAAGAAAGATGTTGTTAGATGAATTTCAGCAGTGGGTAACTTCCTTTAGAAATAAAATTTTGAACAATTCTGAGGTAACTGGGAGGGGAACTGCATATTCATTTTCATAACAAATATAGCCTGGGTGCAAGAAGACCTAGTGTTAGCTGCATTTCAAAATAGCTTCACTCAATAAACACATGTGTGCCACTGTAAACATAAATCCTATAGAATCTACTTAGATATTCTTTACTGATCCACCTCTGCATTTGTTACTGCAACTGGTGGATCTTACCCATGATAAATTATGAAAAGAAATTAAATGCCAGCTCTGTGAGAGAATGACTATCTGTGGCTCCTGCTGACTTCTGTTTTAGAAATATTCTTTGAGAATTCAGTTGAAAATCTATAACAAACCCCTGTTCTCTTCTTCCCTAAAGACGAGAAAAAGAAAGAAAAAGAGATGGTAGGTTTGTCTCAGTAATATCAGCAGTTTTGTCATGTACCTGGTATCTTTAGATGGATTTGAAACACTTTTGATGTGACCTACAAGATCAATAATGATTACAGTGGATGTTAGTGATGGAGCTTCCTCTGTATAACTACTTGTCTTAGCAAATCAAATTCTTAACGTTATTTCAATGTATTTTTCTTGAATTCTATTTTATTTGTATAATATGAGGGCAGGGATTGGATTTTTGGTTGTTGGGATTTTTTAGAATTTAAAGGATTTTAATTTAGCTAATTCAGTTATCACAGTGCAGAAAAAGCTCAGACTGTGATGGGTCCTATCCATTCATGGTGGAACTGCAGGAGACAACAGAATTACACCAGTGATTAATTTTTCTTATTGTGTTTCTTCCACTTAAATTTAATCAACCATTTGTGAACCTCTTACATTTCAATGGCATTATATGAAACAACTCAATGTGATACAATTCTTTTGTTGAAATTGCATTGATTCCTCTGGAGATGCAGATTTCAACACAAGTCTTTAAGATCTCGTCTTCTTTCAGGTTACTGAAATAATTGCATTTTTAGTTAATGCTTTTAGGCTTTTAGGTAATAAAATATCTAAATGAATTTTTATGTTAAACTTGGAGTTGGTTTGTATGAGTTCAGTGTTACATTGTTGCTCTGTTTGTACTAGTACCAATGAGAACTGCATCAAAGCTTTTCCTTTCCACATATGAATGACTACTTCTGAAATAAAGTATGCTTATCTAGATTCCAGATCATTATTATATAAAATTCTGACAATTTCTTTTTATATGTTTGATGAATTAGGGTTTTTTAGTTATTTGGATGTAATTTTAAAGTGAATTGAGAATACTGAAAAATAATGCATTTACATCTAGGGAAAAACCTTACACTTTTAAAGACATTAATAAACTCATATTAAAAGTTTTAGTTGATAATAGATGCTTAGCAGCAATGTATAAATGGGATTACCAAAATTATTATCCCGTAGGGTTGGAAAGAAGTCCTTTTGTCCCTGCCAGCTTCTGAGGCAGAAAAAAAATATTCTGCAGTTCTTCCAACTGATGATGTCAAAGCACTCTGCAAATATCAGTGCTGAAATTAACAGTCAGAGCAATTTGCCAGATATAAATCCAAGGTTATTTCTCATTTTTCCTCTTTTCTTTCAAGTACAGGCATGCCAATACCCAAACCAAGAGACTGCCTGTATAATTTGTGTTGGTACAACGACCTGTTTACAGGCTGCATTCCACACCAGGTCAGTAGTTAAAACATGTCTTTAAAATGGCAACATTAGTGAGATTACTTCTGCTTGTTCTGAGTTCCTTTTTTTATCTTCCTGACTTCATTTCCATACTTGAGCAATTATCAAAAAGTGTGTGTTGAAGATGTGGTTTCCTCTAGACCAGACCCCCAAAGTATATTTTTGAATATACTTCAGGGAAGGGTTATAATTGAGGATCCCGAGCTAAGGGAGACTTTTTCTCTGGCATACCAACTGGATTCAACAGGTGAGCCAGGAAAGTGCCTCTTCACATTTGTCTCTTTGGGAATTTAAGAAGGGGACTACCATCTGATTCACCCCTGACAATACTTTCCTTGGTATCTGAATCTCTCCTGATGATGGAAAGCCCTCATTTCCCTCAAGGATGAAAGTTTAGTGAGGAGTAGATTGAACCTTGATGGTAGATTGAATGAGCACTCCAAGAACCTGGAAGTGTCTGGGCTTTTGGTTGCTGCTTGTTAAAGACAAAAGGTTCACATACTGCAATAAATCAATACTACAACATATATCAATAGCATATCAATAACTTCAGGGATTTTAGTTGAACTATTAAAGTTTAAAAGGAGAGTATTTATAACCATTTGCAAAATCAGCTGCCCAAAAGTGATTCAGATCTCTTTTTCCCAGTGGTTTGAACTCCCCCGTGAACAGGACTATTAAATTCACAGTAATCTTGTCATTATCAAGGCAGGATCTAAAACTGTGAAAGGTCAACAGGAAGTGCTTCTTTTCCAATGAAAAGAATTTGAATTTACGTTTTCAAATTTCTTTGGGGGTTGGCTTTGAGTGTGTTTCTGTGTGTAAAATTGGCCAGTGCTAGCAATCTCTGTAAAATATTATCATGCAGTGTTCACTATATTTTCTTCTTCCTAGATACACTTTTCAAAACCTACCTACATTGTGGTAATAATAAAATAAATACTATGTTCCTAAAATAACTCTTCAACTGTAAAACAGATAGCAAACCCATTCCTTCTTGCAACAGTGAGCAACAGTGTACTTTCCCGCAACCGCCAAACACTATGAAAATGGTTTCATTTACTTCCAGAATTTGCCAAAAACAGATGATGACTGAAACTGGTAATGACTATTTTCTATTCTCTATCCCTAAGTAATTGACCATTAATTATAATATCAATAGGCTGTGGATAAGTAAAGCAGACACATGTTAGGACTACATTTCATTTGTAACTGTTTTGTATATATCATAAATCTCTAATATTGGGCTATTGTCACACATGATGAATTATTGTAAGCATGTCAGCACATAGTGGAAGTCAAGTACATTCAAATACTACTCAGTCAGAATTGAATTTGGCATGATAGTCTCATAAAAGGGGACTCAATTGAGAGTTTCCACTTGCCTGCTCTAAACTTGTCACTTGTAGGTGCTAAAGAGCTTGTTGTGTTGGTTTAATTAGTCAACAAATCGGTCCTTACTTGATTACGTGGTCGTATCACATATGTTAACACTTCACTGTTTGATGGAGATATTAACAAGTGACAAGAGTCTCTTGGTCTATGGACTTTAAAGAAGAGAAGCTCTTCTATATTATTTCATTTGGTCCTGCCAATATTTATTAGATCATGCAGGCTGCAGGCTGCCAACAAGAGAAAGACAACACAAACATTTTTCAGGGTTATGCTCATCTGTATCCCAAAGAAGGGTCACTAAACAATCGATGGTAAAAGAATATAAGTAAGATGAGTGTTTTCTACCAAAGCTTAGAAATCCATTATATGATACAGTTTGCTGCAGACCTCCTTGGAGCTTTTTTCACTTAAAGATAATTTATGACAAGAACAGAGAGGTTCTTGAAAATGCTATAGCAACTGGAGCTGAATGATGCCACTCTGGCACTAGATGCATAGTCACCAGAGGCCAGTAAAAAGGAAGTTTGCATTTGTATGAAGAACTGTATTAGTTAAGCATTCATCAGTGTTGTATAAAATATTCATATTACTTGTTGGTGGAAGATTAAACAAAAAAACTTCAATAATTAAAATGGCTTATTCCCAGGAGTGGGGGGTAGGGAAAAAGTTGGTCCTCTGCAAGTTTGCAAAAGGGCTTGTCTATTCACTTTTTGTATAGCAGCAAACAAAAGAGGAGTGCATACTTTATAGGCTCCACTTGTTTGACCACCATTCTGTTATAGCTTTTATCTGTGCTTTACCAGTAATCAGGTCTCTGAAGCATGGGCTGCAATAAAGAGAAATACATCACATATAGAAAATCTCCCTAATCATTTTTGATTAATCTCTTGCTAGAAAAAACCATTTAAAGCATTGTGATAGGTGCCATAAATGCTATTTTTCCTAAATATTGGCTGACTGGTCTTGGCAGTATGGGAAAAATTATAATGAGAGAGCACCTCTGTAAGTTTGCTATTATAATATTTTATTTTATTTCTTTTTTTTTTTTTTTTTTGAAAGCTGGGGGCAATTTGAATAATTGTCTTAAAAGGGAAACAAATAGGATGCATTGACATAAAACCTCATTGCTTCCATCTTCATTGAAATGTTGCAACTTCCTGGCTTCTAAGTTTTCACTATAATGCTTAGCTGAAATTTTCCTCTCTTTTAATGTGTAAAACTGATCCTCAAAAGTCAGGGTCTGCTACCAGACAGCTGTCTTAAATCACCCTGAATTTTTTACAGTGATTTTAGGGTTTTTGTGTAATGTTACTGGTGCTGAAAAATGCACAAAACCAAGTTTAAAAAATTCCTAATAAACTTGCTCATAATAACCAATGATAGAACAAGGTCTTTTAAAATAGTGGTGAAGAAGTTTCTTGCCCTAAGTTCTCTACTCACCATTCTACAAAAATGTTAGGTGCATTCAAAAGCCTGAACATACATTTTAAATACATAATTTTGTAAAAACATGAATAATTTGTTAATACAAATATGCATAGATTTTGAAAAAGTGTATGTAAATGTGCAATCTTAGGAACAGAAAGTTGTTGTAATCTTTTCAACTGCATGGAGGTTCCTTATTATCATTTTTTCATATACCTATGTCTAGACATGCGAATTTTGTGAAAACAGTAAAATTCTTTACTAGTAAGCATATAAAAGGTAATGGCTGTTCTAAACTGATTTTTATTTGTGTGAGCAGAGTTTTTATCTGTGATTCTCAGATGTAATCTGCATTAGCTTTAGTTGTTTAAATTTATTTGAAAGTACTGTTCACCTTTTATCCAGGAATCTGGAGTAAATTGCCTTATATCATTAAAACATTTATTGCAACGATGATGAAGGTGACATGTAGGTATTTAGATACTCCGAAAATAGAACAAAACGTGGTCTTGCTTTTGTCTCAGGTCAATATTTTACCTTTTTTTATAGTGCACTTTTTTTATGGTGGATGGTCATATCCTGTATCTTTGGAATATGGATTATAAATTTCCAGAGCTTTCAAATTACTTCTGCCCTGAGTAAGAGAGCACATCTTTAAGAGATGTTCAAATAAGAATCTTTGTCCAGATGCCCAAAATCTCTCAGAAAGTTTGTGGTAGTGTCAATCCTTCAAGTTGTTTGGGACCTTCTGTGAATTACTAAGTACCCTTCGTTTCTATTGATTGCAGTGAACAGGGGAAAATTAAAAACAAAAAAACCTGAATACTTCAGAATACATGTGAAGTCTTTCAAAGTGAGGGTTTGATGTTTTAAATTGGTGACCACTTTGGATTTGTTATGAGCTAATTTACTTTGATGTTTGTGGAGGTATTCTTTCTCTGTGTACTCATTCAACATTTTCTTCATTGCTTGTTAATTCAAAATATGCTATTTTACTTCTAAAATGCTGTTTTACTCTAATCACTGATCAATGCTTTCTATTTGTCCTTTCCTGTCTTTTTTTTTTTTTTTTAATCAGATCTGTTTAATTGATTGCTTTTCCTATAGTTTGTTATTTTGGTTGCATGGCAGCATTACCCAAATTCCACCTCCTCTACATAGAGTTGAATGACTCCCAGTGCCACCACCATGGCTGACAGGTTTTCTTCCCAAAACTGATACCAGAGGCTATTGATGTAAAGCTGGTAGGTCAGTCCAGAGAAACAATGCCCTCCCTGCAGATATGGGGACCCTGCTATTAGATCCCTCCAAAGCTGTCTCTTTTTCAGGTTGAACAAGCCCCTCCCTTACAGAGCCACACCCTCTCCTTACAGAGCAAGTGCTCCAACCCCTGACCCTTTCGTGGCACTTTGCTGAACTCCCTCTTCATTACCTTTCATGTTACTGGTGCTCCCTTAGCTGGACAGAGTGTGTAGATGTGGTCTCTGGGGGCTGAGTAGAGGGGAATAATCACTCTCCAGTCTACTATCTGTGACTATTGCCCTGGATGTTCTCACACAGGGTCATACACTGAGGGCTCACGTTCAGCTCACTGCCCACAAGACCACCAGCTCACCTGGAGAGCAGAGGGACTCTTTCTTCCTGGGGCAGGACTTTACACATGCCCATGCTGAATTTTGTAATGTTGGCTTCTTCTTCCAGCCCATCTTGGGTCCCTTCATGTGGCAGCCCTGCATCAAGTGGTCCTGCTGGTGTCACGTGCATCTCATGAGAGAGCACTCCACTGTCTTCTTCAGATCATTGATAGAAGTGGTTAACAGGACCAGTCCCACGAGAGATCCCTGTTGTACTCCACTTGTAACCACCCTCCACAGAGAAAAGGACTTATTAATCACTACCAGCTGAGCCTGGTCAGCCTGGTCAGCTTACTCAGCCATTTGTTCAACAATCGAGACCCTAACATTCCACCTCAGACACTGGAATGTTGGAGGGATTGTCCAAGGTCCTGATAAAGACAAGATAAATGACATCCACTGCACTTCCCTCATCAACAGATCCATCATCAAAAGCAATTTGGAAAAGCATGATTTTAACTGCTGGCTTTCCAATAACCACTATCTTCCTACATCCATATATTCATTCAAGGAGGAGTCATTCTGTGATTGTCCTGGTGACTGAAACAAGACCTGTACTTTCCCAGATTGCACCTTTTTTAAGATGGATTCAGCATTTGCCCTTCTTCAGTTATCATGGGCATTCCCCTGATATCTATGACCTTTCAAAGATGACAAAGTGGCCTCACTATGATGCTGAGTATAATAAAGATTCCAACAGAGATGAGGAACCATGCCGTAAAAGCTTTGAAAAAATATGAACTTTTTTGCTATTCAATCCCCAATTACATAGTATGAAATAATAAATAGTTTCAGTGTAGGGAATTAATTCAACAGGACAATTTAGGTGATTGTCATCGCCCTGTCAATAGCCTGGAAGAAGCCCTTTCAATAGCCTGAAAACAGCCTTTTATATGGAGTGGAATTATATGAAAAGTGTTAAAGAGTAAAGTCTCTTTCTGAATGCTCTTTATTCTGTCTCTCTGGATTCTTCTTTACATATGTCCATTGAGACACTGAAGTAAGTTTTTTTCACTATTGAGCCAGTGCCACTATGAGAGGATGAATCCCTTTCCCTTTTTACTCATACATTATCAATATAACTGTTAGGTATGCATTGACTGGAACATGTGCTGCTCTATTAGGACCAGTTCGTTCTTGCATTGAGAGATGCCTCATCACGGCATACATATGTATATGCATAGTCATTCTTCAGATTAGCCACAGCCACATCTTTGTAAAATGCTTAATTACCAGAACACAAAACACAGATTACATTTCCTTGCCTAATCAACTTGAAGATAGAGTGGATTCTACCTTGGGGCTGGAAGATCAGTGTGAGGACATCTTGAGATCCCTTGTAGTCCTATTACCCTTGTAACAAACAGACAACAAAGAAATCCAACTGCCACCTTCGTGTGCATTGCCAACCATGAATGAGAAAAGTGATACTTAGCTGTGACTGAGGAATTGTCTTAAACTATATGAGTGAAGTCAGGCAAAGATGACAAATGCTTTGTTATTTGAAAATAATGTCTTCAGTTACTCCTAAATCCTCTAGAGAAAATGTTTATTTTGAAACATAAAAAGATATTCCAATTGTATCCTTCCCAGCACCGCTCTTTAAAAAAAAAAAAAAAAAGAAAAAAAAAAGCAGAGGTGGATTACCTTTCAAGGGAAGCTGTGGTCTAATACCAAATCTTTGAGTCTAACTAAAAATTATATACCATAAATATATGGATGATTTGTGGATGTCATGTACATTATCTGCTACTAATCTAAATATGAAATGCACACTTTGCACAGTGTGGGTCTCAATTATCTTAACAGTGTCTGGAATTCCTTGACTATCTTCTGTAGCTGCAAAAGGACTCTAAAAGACTGGCAAGTCAGCAGCTTAATTGTGGTGGAATGAATCTTGTCTTTAGAAATAATGTGGAGTTTGAAGCTGAGATGCTGAAATATAGACAAGATAAGATAAGATAAGATAGATAAGATAAGATAATCTGAGGCACAAATATAAATTCAGTTCTGAAACATCTGACAAAAGGGTGGTTACCTCTGGAAGTGGAACAGCTATATGTATATCCCAAAGAGCATGAAGCAACCCTAAATTGCTGCAGTCATTTCAACTTGTCTATTACCGCTCTTAATGCACTTGTAATTGCAGAGCAAAAAGTGCTGGTTCTTACTCCAGTTTGTAAAATTTATTAACATATTAAAAGAATAAGAAGAAACAGCAAAAATTAATTAATGTTTGTGTGTGGGTGCTTTCCACATACAGTATGTTCATCACCTTGACCAATATGTGCCTCTGCCCTTTTATATGACATACAGAGACTCCAAAGTGTCATCTGCTCAGAGGTTTTTGAAAGGTCTAAATGTAATCCACTAGGTGTCAGGGCACTGCACATAGAAACATCCTCAGAAGATCAAATACACAATGAGTTTCCCCGGTCTACACTTTGTTTGTCTGGAGTTTCATACCAACCAGGTCATGGAACCTGGGAAAGATAGAGGAACTCAGGACTAGACCTGCCAGTAAGCAGGTCCCTCACCCTGATGACATGGCATGGTTACAGTTGGCAGATAGTCTCAGGCTTTGTCTCAAAATCTGTGCCAAACTGAGAAAGTGACAGAGCCATCTACATGGAACTTCAGTTCCAAAACAGAGCAATGCTAAAAATCTAATGAATGTCTGAAATCTGATAAAAACAAAAAAATACCGAGTTCACCTGCGAGAGATCCCACAAAATGGAAAGGCACAACTGACTGTATGTCAAGAGGTTACTTTGCAACAGCCACGCAATGATTTTATCTCAGTTACAAGTATGGCTTTTGGCTAGTTTCAGATTCTTTTGTGTTCCAAATGCTGGCAAAACGAGAAGAAACAGTTTAGGATGTGTTTCAGGCTGCCATACCTGCACACTAGAGTGCTAGTACATAGTCTTAAGTCACATAGGCTCTAATGAGATAGAAGGATAGGAACTACACCTCCATTGCTTAGTGTCTACTTTTGTTTTGAAAAAAAAATGTAGGTGAACATATATTCAAGGTTTCCATCAAAGTGAGGGCATGAACAACTGTCCTACTTTTATTGAAAGTATTAAGGATATAAGTTAATAGGAGGTTAATTTAATATTCCTTAAATTCCTTGTGCCTTTCATGACTCCCTAGTCTTTGCTCCAAGGAAAAAACTGGCCTTCAGAAATCCCAGAAGATACAGGAATACTTGGATGCAGTGTCCCCAGGTCTTTCAGACAGAATCTCCATATCTTTGCTTGCTAGTCAAGTTGCAACCCTAAGCATTGCTTGGGTCTGTAATACCAGATTAAGCTCCAGCAGGCAATTCTCAACAACTTTGGGTCTGGGTAAGATGTTAGGAACAATGAGTCATCTCTGAATTTACAACAAAACATCAAATATGCATATACATGCAAATGCAAACTATGTATGGTAAAATATGGAACTGTGATTATTTATTATATTTTTATGATTACTGTGCTTACCTCTTACATTTCCATCTCCTGAGCAGCCCTTGATGACCTCAAAAGACAAAGTTCCAGAAAAACTCCTCTCAAAATTAAAAATTAGCCTCTCAAAATTAAAATATCATCTCACTAATACTCTCTGCAGTGGGGGAGAGTATTACACTACCAGAAAGAAGGCAAGACCCAGAAGGATAAAGTCTAGCAGGCCTACAAGACTGATCACTGAAGTTGGATATCTTCAGATAAATACTTACGGTCAGTTTTAACAGCTCCAGTTCCCTGTAACAGCAGCTGTTCTAAAAGTAATTAAATCAACTTGACACTAAATATAGACTCAAAATGTTTAAAGGCTTTCTAAAATAATTTTGAAGGGTTTTTTTATCTGTGGGAAATTAGAAATTACTTCAATTAATACAAAAATATACTCCAACTGAGGCTATAAATATATACATATATATTTAGGCTATATATGTATAGGCTATATATATTTAGGCTATGTATATTTTTATGTATGCTCATATATACACACTGAAGAGTTTACAAGGATTTTTATAGAAGAATGTCACATCCTTAAAGGTCAATAAACAATATAAAGGTTTCAAATTGTGACCATTAAAAATAACCCTCTTGTCAAGGTGGTTAAATTTACAGGCTAAAATTGTAGGGGGTTTAATCCCAAACACTTTATTAGTGCACTCTCTTAACCCTAGGTGTACTTGACAGTGCAGTACATTGCCCCAGCTGGAGTAAAAAGGAGGAAGTCTCAGCTAACTCTGGACTTGTTTTTTAGGTCCTAAAAACACCCTTGGTACCAACCACTAAAGGTATGAAACATTCCTAATGGCCTTTATTCACTGTAAGGATTAGAAATATCGATGCTTCAAGCATGGCAAGGCATCTAGTTCCCCCTCCTGAAGGTGGTTTCCTGCCAACCAACCCCATTTTGGGTACATCCCTTTGGTCTTGAGATTTTTGTGCACCCCAGCAGAGAAAGAGGAAAAAATTGCTTTCATGAGTTCTAGATTTGCTGGGAGGAAAAAGGAACACATATTAAAAACTTAAGGGCTTTAAAAAAATCTCTTAAGGCCCATATGTCTATGTTATTACCATATAACACTGAATAGAGCAGGAAACAAAATATCAAAACGTCCCTTTAAACCTGTAGTTAGGGTATTAGGGGCCTGATCCAATGCCAAGGGAAGACAATAGGGAGGGTTTGTATCAAATGCTGAATGCCCTCTGAGCCCATCAAAGGGATTATGGACCATTTAGCAAATCTGTATCATCCTGTGCTGGACCAGGCTAATCTTATTGTGCCATTGCAATTGCGGTAAACATACAGCTGATGCAAACATATCTAGGACTTTTTTCCAAATCCCAATGGATTTATGGAAGGAGATATAAATCTTCCCCTCCTTTTTTGCATATCTTAGCATTGGAACTTACTGAAACATATTAAGAATTCCAGAATTTCTTCATACAAAGCCTACATCTATTCCCTTACTTAGTTAACAATACCAAACTCAACCAAATCAAACCGGATACTTGATTCTTCCTTCACAGAAAATATTTTACCCATTAATGAGAAGTTTTCTTATATAAAGGAATTCATTTTTTTTTTTTTATTGGCGTTAGACTCACAGACAGACAGAAATAAGCTGCCATTCTTCCATTTGATAGCCAGACGCTGCCAGTTGTTGCTAGGGCAGTCATGCTGTTAAATTAGGTCTAATGAACGAGTAATTGCTTTAGGTATAGTGAACCATTTCAAAGAAAACAAGGATTCTAATTGATTTGCAATTTGTTTGGCACATTGCATTGTCTGGGGCTATTGATTAGTCTTCTGGATTTCACACTGCATGTGTTTCCCTTTATTAAGGGAATAACAGGTTACTGATTACTTTCCTTCTGGGTTTAATGTAGCGGTTAATGTCTACTTTGTTCTTGTGTCATGTCACAGGCAAGGAAGGAATAATATGCAAGTGGGTGGCCCTTTGCTAAGAAACTCCCCTGCTGCTTTGAGCTGTGTACTCTAAGACATGCTGAAAAGCAGATCAAGAGAAAGGGTTAGAATAGCAGGACTCACAAGTTACGGCCTGAGTCAGGCTAGACCCAGGCTGAAAACTTGGCTTTCCTTTACTATCAAAGCAGAAAACAGTATGAAGTGGTTGGCAGTAGGTTCGCTCTTGTTTGATTAGATGTCTCTATATAAGAAAACATAATTTTATATGCCTTGGTTTATATACAGCAGCATCTTAAATAAGGAAGCTTACAATACATTTGTCCTTTTGTTGCAAGAGATTTAGTCCATACTATGCATATTCTGGAGATCATGCCATTTTGCCTTTTACATCTACCTTGGTTTACAAAAAAGTGAGTCCATTTAATTAACAGTGTTGTTCTTTTCAAAGGACAACTCTCTATTACATAGTTGATGTTATTAAATGATAATTGATTTCAAATGTCTTAACATTCTTAGCTAAAAAATGTATATCTTATTATATGTTTAGTAGATCTTAGTATAGTATATATGTAAATGTATATCTTAGTATATCTTTAACAGGTATGATGGTAAAATAAAATACACTTCATTGTTCTGTAATTGGTCTTGGTTCTGGAGATTATTTAACTTTGTATTTTGTGCCCCTGTATTGAGATGCAGTAAAAATGAAATGAAATACAGGCATTTAGGTTACTCGCAGGGTCTAAGGAATCGTGATTTCATATCCTTGATATGTGTCTTTCACAGAGAGATCAGCCATATATCATTCATGTAACTGAAGATCTTGACCTAAGCCTGATCCAAAGCCTGTTGAAGCAAACAGTAAATCTCTTATTGATTTTCAGAAGCTTTTCCCTGTGAATCCATCAACTTTCTTAATTCATATCTTGAGAACCTATATTTTACTTCAGCAAGAAACCGAAGTTTCATTGCTAGGTGAGCCATGCTAAGGTCCAAGTGTCCTAAAGCTTCATGTTGCACCAGTGGCACCAAGTGATCTCAAAAATTTATATTTTGTCCCATGTGCCAGAATTTGAAATTTCTAATACTGTATTGGTATTTTTTGCTGACTTATTATAAAGATGACTATGAGTAAATATCAGCAAATTGCACAAATATGATAATTTTTATTATTTTTTTCCAAAAAGGACTATGATACAACAGTGGTCATATTCAGCTTAGTCCAAAGATCAATTTTAAACTCAATAGCTCATGATCTTTCATGATCTAGAAATTGCTGATCTCGAAGTTTTTGCAGTGGAACATCTGTGACTTATCTTTAATTCATTGCGAATTTCAGATCATCCCAAATGTCCTCAAAATGAACATTTTTAAGCAGGAATACTCACAGAAAAAGTCAGTAGCTGAGAAGTAAGATTAGTGTCTGATGATACTCCAGTTGCAACCATTACATCAGATTGGACTAAATGTGAGTAGTATAAAAACAATTCTTCTAATATGATATTACCTGAACCCTCCTAAGAGCATGTTAGAGCCCACCACTTGGACCACTGTGTATTATTGAAGAAACTTGAGATGGCTTTAGTGGGGATGCTCTGATCAATAAAGTATACACATAAAGGTAGATTGCTGTGCTAAATTTCCTCAATTCAGAGAAATCTTCTAAGTACTATGTATGTCTGTTATTTCTATGCAAGCTTAAGCTTTTCATTTCCCCTCCTTTGTCTCCCCCAAAACTGAGATACGGCATTTAGTTCTCAACAAAATTATGTGGAACATGACAATGAAGCAATGATTAGAAGTGATTCTAGTTTTCCCCTTTATTTGTAGGGCTTGCTGTGAAACAAACTCCATGGGATGCATCACAACCAACAGATGCTTCACTAATGAACTCAAGACCCAACATGCTGTAAGGTGATTATGTAGTTAGTGCATTCCAGTGAAATCTTCTTTTCTGCTTACTTGGGGAACCTACAGAGGAAATAGTTTCCTAAATTTTCTTCTAAATCTTACTCTCTTGGGTTCAAATAACCAAGTTTTATGCTTTAGATCCACAAAGCTGTATATGCTGCAGGGTGGCCCAGGATTCTGATCTCTTAGCACCCAGTAAAGAACCTGCCAAGGGCCACACCTTCCTTCTGACCACATGAAGGCCTCTGTACAAAAGACAGCTACATGTACTCAGATTTCCATGCACCCAAGGAAGTCATCGAGCCCACCAAAAGAAATATAGCCAATGTCCCTGTGGAAAATGTTTCACTTTTTAGAAAAGAGATGAAAGTGTGCTAGGACAGAAAGAAGACACCTGAGATACATGACGGAGCCCAGGGCTCAGAATAATTGCTCAAGCTGAAGAAGTCCTAAGTCTTCTCTCCATGATGGTACTTTTGTAGTTTATCCAACAGGCATAATTCACTGAAGAATTAAAGTTTTTTCTAGTTAAGTTTCCTAATCTTCAGAAGCACCTGTGAAAATGCACACTGAGCTTTTACCTATGTAAACCAAATTCAAGGGTCAGAATCTATTTCAAACTTTTTGTTTCTGACACATACTTCCCGTTGAACTAGACTGGGAAAATTGTACCAGGTAGAAAATCTGTTGTGGGACAGTTTTCTACATTGGTATCAGAAGCAGCAAAAACAGGTGTGTATCAATTCCTCAGCTACCCAACACATCACTTAGTATGTTAATAAAAGTCCTCCTTCTTTTGGTGGTGAAACTGAAATGTAAGTTTGTGAACTTTCATTAACGCTGACTAGCAGAGTTAAAATCACACTCTCCCGTGTGTGAGAGTGTGATGTGTGCTGCCCTTTGCCTCACAGAGGTTGCAGGCAGGATATGTGTCAAGGGCCACTGTGAAGCTCAGCTTACTACTACTTCTGCTTATCACTGACAGCAGAAAGATTCTTAGCATGATAAAAACAGCAATCTAGATGTGCACAGACTTTTTCCCAGTTAAAATTTAAGTCTCTTTAGGCATAGAGTGCTTGCGGCTTTAAGATATAAACTTGGATGATTGCCCTCTTTGATGTAGATATTTAAACTGCCCATGAGTGGCTAATTTTTTCTGAGACTCCAGAGTTTTGTTTCTCATTTGAAATATATGAAAATATTTTCATTCAGGTCCACAGAGGTCACGATCACCAAGAATATTAACTTCAATAATAGACAGCTCCTCAGAAATAGTATATGTTTTCCATTCTCATTTTTATTACTTGTTTTCTAACACTGATTGTAATATTGCATGGAAGTCACAGAATTACTGAGCCTACTGTGCTGGGTAGAGTCAAAATATGCCTGACTGAGATTCTGACTCTTGTAACTGATCCTTCTGCCTTTATTGTCTTAACTGAAATCTTGGATGCCATAGTTTAGTTTCTCTCTCCTACCTCACTATCTTCTTCAGGAAAATCACACTGATCTTACAGAATGTTTTTGTCACTGCTTTCTGACTCCAACTGTGTTCAGCTTTTTTACTGAAAACTAAGGCAAAAACTACAGTTGCTGAGATATATTACTTCAGTCTAATATGGCTTTGCTGGTTAGCATGCACAGGAGCAAATCACATTTTAAAATATTTTTAAAACATGGAAGAGCTTTAAAGAACTGTTTAAAAAGCTGCTCTTGGTTTGGTGCCAGATACAGATGCCACACTGATTACAGAAGATTACATAAATTCCCCGAGCCTTCCCATAAATTATCCTCTCGCTTACACCTATAAAATTGGGAAGAATATATCTCTTCTGGTTAGCAAGCTATCAACGTTTTCAGTGGGTCCAGTTATCTCCACCCATCTACTACTAATACTAAAGAAATCACAAAGCAAAACAGGGTATCATCTGTCTATGCAAATACTTCAGCCTTCATTGATTTCAACTGCGTTGCACAGATTTATATGCGAGCTGAATTTTGACCTGAATATGTAGGGAAAAAACACAAATCTTCAGTACCTTTGTTGTAGCACATTACTGAGATTTTTGTGCAATTTGTGAAACAAAAGATGACTGAACAGGTCAACCCAAAGCTCTGGAATCTAGCTCTGGAAACCCTTCTGTAACAATGGTTTAGAATGAGGCATAATATATTTGAGAAAAAGCCATGTATGTGTGAACGGAGTTTTCTTGCAATACAGTTGCATATTCTGACAGTTTCAGAGACTATTGAGTAAATCTTGGGTGCTGCTTGGGACCTACCTACATTTGCTCTTTTAGCCATTTGCCCCAAAGCCCTCCTGTGGCAAGGAGTTCCACAACTCAATTATGCACCATAAGAAAAAGTTATTTCTTTCAGCCTTTTAAACAGAATTATTTTATTTATTGCCCCTCAATTTGGTTGGGTGCCTCAACTACTTTTTAAGAAGACAAAATTAATTTTCTTCACTCACTTTCTCCACACCACCTAAAACAGTTTAAGCCACTACTACATCTCAGTCAGGAATATTTTCCATACTGCTCAGTCTGTTTAGTTTTTCCAATTCAAATGCCATTCCACACCATAGCTCATCCTTCTTGAATTTATTTTCTACATCTATTGTAATTGTCTTTTGAGATGGCTTGCAAGACCAACATCTAGTATTCAAGATGAGGACATGGCATTAGTTTGTGCATGATAGTCCTTACTATCACAAGTAAGATTGGGTTGTGGGTTTTGGTGTGGGGTTCTTTTTATTTCTACAATACGAAACACACGCTCGTGATGAATATGAAGAATTCCTAATAGAATATGAAGATGTTTGTAAATCAAAGAGCTCCAGGGATAACACAACCACATTTTCAAATGACGATCATTGAGAGGTTGGTATATCCCATGATTCTTTTTGTGTTATTTAGCTGACAGGAGTAACTAAGAGAATTAGAACTTTGTGACCTGCTAAGTTTCCACAGAGTGCCACCAATAGCTCCCCAGACAACCACTGGTCACGAAGCAATGGTTGGAAACCAAGCTTCAGAGAAACTAATTCATACTAATTTTTCTGAAAAGTTGGGATGATTCTCTATGTCCAACCAGTGTAAAAACAACTCAAGACCTTCACTATGGTCGCAAGCTCTCAAATAAGAGGAGAAGTTCTTACTCCACAAAAGAATTGTGTATTTCTTGAACAATACAAAGTTGAGAATAAAAACAAATTTGTTCCTTAGAAATTGCCTAGTGAAGCAGTTGTTTCATACTGCCTGTTGAACATTTGGGTAGACTGATTCAAATGTTAAAGCTGTGTTCAAACCAGAAAAAATAAAAATAATAAGCTGTCAGAATAATTACTAAGAACATACAAGGATTATACAAAGTAAACTGCAGCCTGCAAAAAGAGAATTGCATGTTAGCTAATTGTTAATTTTAGCAATTGCAATGGCTAATTACTGTGGCACACATTGACTATTAGCATGATGCCCCAGCACCTGCTTTCTCCAATGAACAGATTTCTTCATTGCTCGTGCAGGAGCAAAATGTGTAATTATTGGCCATCATTGGGGCGATTTTTCAGTGATTCTTTTGTGTGATGTGAATGACGCATAATGACATATTTTATTAGAGGGCAAATAGCTGTTTGTTAATGGAAATGATTCGAAATCCAAGAAACTAGGAGCTAGGAGCATGTTTTCAGTATCAGCATGAATTCAAATGTATTTTCTTTTAACTCTTTATAAAAGAAGCATAGAAATCAAATCTAAACTTAGTATAATATATTTAATGATATGTGCAAACACAGCATTGATTAATTGCCTCAAATGTTTTCAATGCTACACCATTTCATTTGTTACAGCAGTCTGCTAAATTTATGCATTTCTTATTTAAACTCTTCTTTCCTGGGCATATAGTGTTAGCAAGATTATGTGGCTTGTTCCTCATTTACTGGGAAAAAAATCATCTTTGTAACTTAAGCAACAATTATGGGCTTTATGAGGCACATTTTCATTGCACGCATTGTAGAACACAGTGCACTGACATTATTATTCCTGAAAGTACATGCTTGAATGTATCTATCAAGACCCAAATGTCAGCCACTGAATAGATTATGCATAGTTATCCAAAACAGAATATAGATACATAAAATATCAGCAACAGAATACTCAATTTCTGAGGAAAGATTTTTATTAGATAATCTGTGTGATACTTTGAAGAACAATGGAAATGAAAAAACCACATATGAACCTTAGACTATAGTGGTGTTTAAAATAGCAAACTGCTTTGTCATTTTTGAAGGACAGGTTATGGCTAGAATAAGAAAACTGGCCTTTTCATTTTTGCTTTAATTTGAATAGTGTTCAAAGCTGGGGAAAAAGAGGAATACTAGGGAACCTAGTTTGCTGAATTCCACTGGAGTAAATCCAGACTTACTTAATGGAAATAAGTTTGGATCTCCAAGGAAAGTAGAAGTCTCATGAATTTCTTTAAAACTTCAAACAATAAGTAGGAAACCTATGCATCTTCTAGATTCTTCAGATAGTGAAGCCAAAAGTTTAATGCTGTCTTAGAGTCTGCTAATAACAGATTTTATTTTTTTGGCATGACTCTGATCTCATTCCATTTTGACAAAGATCCAGGTGATGACTTTTGATTATATTTGACTCAATCGATAAACACACAATTTAGATGAAATTCAGAGCTAATGGATGCATATTAGATGACTGACTGAAGTAAACTCAGTTTTAAAAGTATATTCAAATAAATCATTACATAAGTAAATAAATCACACATCTAATAGAAGTAATAGGAAGATATAGCAAAGGAACATATCTTTTGTATTTCTTCTACAATTGCATATGACAAACTTATTGCATTTTAAAATTGCAGCTTCAAAGACCCCCAAAAGAAATTACACCAACTGTACAACTGAAAATCTGGGTTGTCCCATCTACCAAGTGTGAGTTATTTACAAACTTGAGGAAGAAACTATGAATGAGCACTTCCTCTTCTCACCCAGGGCCTATAGCTTCTCTGCTGTTGCAAGATTGTAGATAAGTTTGGTATTCAGGTTCACTGTTTGACCCATTAAACTGGTATTGAGGTATAATTTGTGTGTTTTCCCAGTACGGTTGCACATAGAATGGGATTCATTTCCACAAGTTTGAATAAATTTATCCAGTTCAGTGAACCTGTTGTTAAGCTTAGCAAAACTCAGTAGGTGGCTTTAAAGTCCTGTAATTAGCCCATTACATAAAATCTGTACTTTAGATTTTTGCACATTGGTTAATAAGTATAACATGCTTCGTATATATAAATAACATTACATTAAATGATGCAACATAAAGGAATTAAAGGCCAAAGCAGTTAAATAAAATACTTGAAGGAGATCTCAAATTAGCATGTTTAATTCCAACTCATTGAACAGGAAAAGGCTTTAGCCTTACTGTACCAGTTCTATACAATGTGCAGAATAGCAGATATTTAGTCTCCATTTTACATAAGGTCGCTGTCATCTCTGACCTCTGTGTGACTTTGGAAAAATGTTCTAATTAGCTTGTTTCTTTTAAAATCTAATCATTACAATGTCTAAATATAGTAATGAATTACCAAGACAGCACTTGCCTCAACAATTTTTCGTAGTTTGTACATAGCTAATTAATTCTTGATCCTTAATTTTTGCTTTCCAAATGAAATATGTGAGGAAAATGAAGTTACAGCTAATTAACCCATGCAATGCTTACTGTTTCATAGCAAAAGTACTTAAAGTTCAGGGTTTTTACTAGCTAAAAAACAAAACCACAGCTATGAATCCTATTGTACTAAGTCGAAGTTCCACTTCAATCTAACAGATTATTCATTATTTTAATTTTTTTTAACTGCATAACCAATATCCCAGACTTCAGTTTCTCTTCCTGTCTATTGATGAATTCCATTAAATGAATTATTATGTTGAAACATAGTGTTACATATATAACCATTATATTTTTTAAATTATATATATATACACATACATACATACATACATATATATATATATATATAAAATGCTATGTAACATATAGCCCTCTTCAGGGATTCAGTTTCAGAGTTATCATTGCATGAATAAATATATTTTAATAATAGAAGTCTTATATAAATGCACATGTATACACACATTATCTGTCTGTCTATCTATCTATCTATCTATCTTTATATATGGAGAAACATAATAGTGTTTTGGAGTTATATGAAATATTCAGAGTTAATACTGCAGCCAAAGGAAACAAGCCCAGATTTGATCTCATTAAAAACTCAATATATCTAATAGTTTGTCACAATTAATAAATACACAGATTCTAGTGGATGAACTGGTCCTTATTTATATGTTTATACTTAATTATGGTAAATCAATGGTTTCACTTGATCTCAACCCGAAGCCAGATCTCATTCGAAAAACAGATCTCATTCATTTGCAATTTTAGGATTCATCTGCAAACTCATAGAAAAAGCCTGTATACCTTTATGATGCTCCACAAAAAGAAACAAGATTGAAAGGGACAACTTGCATACATTGTATGCTTATTTTGGCATGGCAAATAAAGCTACTCCATTTTTAGTTTTATTCTGTTTATCTTTTGCCATTTTATAACATCATCCTTGAGTGCCTTTGACTTCTTTCCCATTTCATTTATTGCATGTATTGAATTTCATGTATTGGCTCCTCTACTGCTCTACAGTTGTTGCATATTTTTTCATTTTACTGACAATTTTAGTTTAAAGGTGATGTGATTTCTGTTTTGCATATATCTATATCTATCTATATCTATATCTTTATCCGTATCTATATCAATACCCACATTTATAGGTTGTCTTCTTTTTTCTTATAAACATTGACACCTGAAGGACTTTTGTCCTTTAACCAGACATATCCAGTCTTGGAGCTAATTCCATTCTCTGCCATACACATCCATTTCCTGCTGGTTTCATACAGAGTTGACAACATAAAATTGGAGTGAAATTTGATCTCTTGTATAAGGAAGCATATTTCTCATGGAACTATCTGGTCTATGTTTGGAGTTAAGAGAAATCTTGAAGAAAATATCACATGTGGTATTAGTATATCAGAAAGTTAGATTAAGTAAAATGACCCACATTGAATAGAATGGAATAGCATATTCCATAATTCATGGAAAACCAATCGATTTAGCAGCACAACAGTTTAAAAAAGTTTAGAAGAAACTGAATGAAGGAAAACACTCAGTAGAAGCCAAAAGACAAGCCATGTAGATCTTCCTTAAATGTTTCATCTTGATATCTTCCCAACCCTTCATCCTGTCCTATAGAATACACATCCTTGGGTTACCTTTGAAGGCCAGGTTAATGCTCTGGTAAGCTATTTTCCAACACCTGTTTAGACACTTTTTTCTCCGACACATTTGAATTTAATCAGTTAAGTACACCATCAATTAGACTTCTTTACACTATGGATCTGCTTAAGTGAAAGAATTAGGAGGTCACAGCATATGGGTTATTTTTGTGAGTGGAATATTTGATTCAGTCTCTTAATTGACCATGTGCGTGATGTCTACTTGTGGGGAAGAGTTATACCTGGGGGTGAATCTGCAAGAACACTGAAGGGAGGCAGTTATGGGCAGCATCTACAAAGCTGCCTTCTTCTCTCTCTAAATGAAAAATTCCTCATTAATATCTAGTAGTAATTGAATGAACCAAAAGAACACCATCTTGCCTACCAGCCATAATTCAATTTTACAGAAGCAGGAGCCACTAATGAATAGAGCACATTGAATCAAACAAATTTTCTCTGTGTAAACTATTTCTGTTTATTTCTGTTTGCTAAGTCATTTTGTAAACATACATATTATCAGGCAATGCTTAACCACTTTCATCACTGACTATCTCTATAAAGAAGCTGAATTTAATCTACCAGATAGTAAATGTATCTTACCACAGCTGAAGAGTTTTTTTGGGATTTTTTTTCCCAGCAAATAACTTGACCTTAAGCGAAGACTTAGTTCCTTCTTTCTATAAATGGGTAAGCATATAGAAATAGATTAAAAGTTGCCTAAGTGAGACACCTATATGTATATGTGACAGTAAATTAAATTTTTCTCAAGCAGTGAGGAATATGTGTTTACTTTGAAAATCAGGCCTATACAATGCATTAGGTGACCATTTTTCATTGTGATTGTGTTGCTAAATATCATGTCAGGCTATTGGCTGCCCTGCATCAATTAAATATTCCTGCATCTCTGAAGATTATCATTGTTATACATGAAAAGCAAAGATACAGAATTTTATTTTTGGTTCCTTTTGGATCTATATATTATTAGCGACATCATATCTGGAAGCACCTACCAAATTTAAGGACTTCTGCTGGTTATTGTTTAGATTAGTTTAGGTTCTTTAACTATATAAATAAGAGAATTAACCATTGAAGTACTGAAAGGTATAAGTATCATTGTCATAAAGGTAGCTAAGGCAGGGTAAACTGAGGTAGGAAAAAAGGTACTTCCTTCACTTATGTTTTTTTGGCTGAACAATACTACAGATGACTGTCAGGGATTAAGCTTTGCTTTGACTAAGTCCTTAGCTTTCCTAGATACACAGACTGGTTTGAAAATATGATTAATTTTAATTTTACTAGTCCTTTACTACTTTTTCTTATATACCACATGAAAATCTAAGAGGCACAAAAGAGCAAAGATGCTGAAGAATGGATGTGTTCTCTGTTGCTCCACCGACTGCGCTGTTCCAGAGTTAGTAGAAACAAAAATCCATTACAAATTTCCTCATCATACTGGAACTTTTATAATATATATTGAAAACATGTTATGTGGGAACATTTTTTGTATCACAAAATACAAATTTTTTTTTTTTTTTTGCTTACAACTATTATTGTTAAGACACTATTCATGACTGGGTAATGAAAAATGAGTTGATCTTTTTATTTAAATGTAACAGATAACCCAAGAGCAGTCTAGTATATGCAGTCATCATCACACTCCCAGCAACTAGCACAGACAAAAGTAAAATACAGGAGGTATGCTGTGTAGTTTTTAATGTGTGCAATAATTATTGTTTGATCTTTGGAATTAACATTTTGAATTATGGAAGTTTTAAGCATGCTGGGAAATTTTTAATAATTTACTGAGTCTGCTGTCTTCTCTATCTTCTGCTAAGAAAAGCTTGCTTTATACTGTGAATCTAATTATCTATACCTTGAAAAAATTGAAAGACATATTGCTCACATAGCAAATAACTCTTGATTTCATGTAATATCCTGGGATGGTTGAAAGCTAGGAGCTAGTCCCATGGATTCCACTCATTGAGACAGCCAAAATTTTTATTTGCAGAGTAATATATATCTCTGGGAGACAAACAATTTGTGCAAAATAACTGGCTTAAGAGAATATAGTTCAGCAGAGAACCCAGCCAGAGGATTTTTTTTTTTTAGTTTTCATGCAATGTGAGAACTGCAAACTTAGAGGAATGACCACTCCAACTCAAACGAGAACACATTACTACTCAAACAAGTACAAAGTTGGAATTAGAATGGATGTTTTCTCTGGTAGATAAGCTTCTTTAAAAATCCAAAGATGATCTGGATTTTCTCAGAAAATATTGCGGTCAGGCTGCCAAAATTACATGGCAAATATGACATTGCAGTATAATTATTACCATTGCTGATGATGAGCCTATGCTTTTACCAGTGCATAAACTCATGGAATCTGTTTCTAATATCACTGAGCAAATTAAGAGGAAAAATTTTGTATAAATCACTTTTGATTTACCAAATATTCATCCTAGAAGCTATGTTTTTGCTCATTGGCAATTTCTACATTTGTTCTACTCAGTTTGTAGGCTAGCTGTTCATCTTCTATCAATGAGATTTATTAAAAAGACATGCTAGGGGAGAAGAAAAGAGAAAGGTTATTAAAAAGATAATTACCCTTTTATAGAGACTGTCATGTGGGTGTGTTTCTTATGGTCACCAGCAAATTTATTTCATAGTAATTCCTTCTAAAGATATATGAAATACAAACTGGCTGCATTGAACTCAGGACTGCAGCCAAAAAACCTTGGACATAATACACCTCTGTGAAGTGGAGGGAGTTTTGAAACACACATAGACTGCAGGATCAGACCTAAACAAGATACAAGGACTGCATATTTAACTCATTGTTGAATATAATTCAAAAAAATTATATATATTACCAAAAATAAAAAAAAAGTTTCAAAAAAAAGCCCCAAACACTATTAAGATGTAAAATTTGTGGGACACTCTTGCTATTAATTTAAGTTCTGTGAAAGAATACTTATTTTCTGAGGCCATTCAGTTATATGGACTAGGTAAAAGAACCATGCTTGTCTTCAGACTATGTCATTTCACTGGCCAAGAATTCAGACTTTCCAGTTGCAATCTTGTTAATGTGCACTTCAGAGAAGGAAGAATAAGAGGCAAGGGGGAAATAAGTGTACAGGGAGAGAACTCACACAGCAGAGGAAAGTTTTAGATCAAGTAAGCAGAAGTCATATAATCTAAATTAATTATCCAGGCTTTTCTCTTGGTCAAGTGTTTAGAGAGTTGGACTGGAAGTTCCAATATTCAGGGTATAAACTTCCAGCTCGGCTCTAGGGAAATGCGTGATGAAGCTTATTAATTCTTCTGAAACAAACTGTTCCTAATAGGTTCTAGCTGTCAGAACTTCCCATGCTTTCTCTGAAAGTGTTTTAATTTCATATTCACAAGACTTCTCCCACGTTAGCAAGTGAAGCACAAAAATTTCAATCCACTTAAAACTCAATGCAGGAATCTGGAAGGCCCAAGAGAAAGAATTTTGCATCTCTCTTTTCAGAGCACAAAACCTTTAAAATGTGTAAATAAAGCTCCAATTAGGTTTACCATTCTAGAGGATAATGAGAAGTGCCCATCAAATATGCTACATTCTTAAAATGTTTTGATTTAGCAGGCAAAATTCAAACCACTGTAGTAGCTTCCAGAGTAAAACCTGATTGCACTTGCATGTCACACGCACAAAAAAGCAACCAAAAAAAAAAAAAAAAAAAAGGATCGACACCCCACCACCTCCCCAACACACACATACACTCACACGCACACACAAACCATAAAGCTCTAATTGGAAACCTTCCATCATCTGAGTACTTGCTTCCTGGCATACATGAAATGATCAGTGGGGAAAGCAGGGTCAATCGAGACAGACTGAGAGTGAAATTAAAATAATAAAATGTCTAAACATTTAACTGCAAATAGGAAATCTTTATACCCACCCACACCCTATTCTGTAGCATAAAACTAAGGCAACAATTATTCATATACCTCCAAGTAATTTGCAGGCTCCATACAAAAATCTCATTTAAAATAAGAAATTGCTATTTCTGCACATTTATTCTCCCCAAATGCTGGCTAATTGCTGCAATGGCCATTATAAAGAATAATTTTCGCTTAGTGAAAAAAAAAAAAAAGAGGAATGAAGAGAACATTTTCTGGTTTTGTTCCTCTGCGGAGGCTCTATTCAGCGAATCCTGAATGCACAGCGTTTCACTGCTACATTTATTATGCTGAGAGGTCAAGTATTACACAGCATCTTGTATTACGCTTTGCATGCTAAGTATTTCACTTCACAAATTGACCCTTCGGTGTACTTACTACATAATGCTCTAAAAACCCAGCTAAAACGCAGGACAATTAGCAATACTTTGGCTCACGCTTAACAATGGGGACACCAATGTAGGTGATTGCATTTACAGTGTTGCTTTCTTCACAAAACATTTTTGACACATTAAAGGTACTTTGAAATTGTGCAGTACCAGTCGCCTCTCTGGTGAATGGCTTTTCCAGCATGTACCGAGAGAAACAGTTACTGTAGTTTAGGGCTTAATTGAAAAGAATTCAGACACGGCCCTATGAAGCACCAATTAGAGAGATATTATATCATAAAAAGCTGTAATATCCATTTTCAGGCTTGTTCACCTGCCAAACAAAGTAGGACACGGCTTAAAAAAGGAACGGATCTGCAACTCCGGCGAGCGGGATGTTTAGGGAGGAGGAGGAGGGCGGCGGCCGACTGCGGGAGCAGCGCCAGGTGCGCCCGCTCGGGGGCACGGAGCCCCGGCCCGGCCGTGGCCTCGGGTGGGAGCGAGAGGCGCGGGATGCAGTGCCGGGCTTTGGCGCGGGATGCAGTGCCGGGCTTGGCGCGGGATGCAGTGCGGGGCTTGGCGTGGGATGCAGTGCGGGGCTTGGCTTGGGATGTAGTGCCGGGCTTTGGCGCGGGATGCAGTACCGGGCTTGGCGCGGGATGCAGAGCGGGGCTTTGGCGCGGGATGCAGTACCGGGCTTGGCGCGGGATGCAGAGCGGGGCTTTGGCGCGGGATGCAGTGCCGGGCTTTGGCGCCAGATCCTCCTGAACTACAACGGTGGCGGCGCGCAGGGGAACGCGGCCGGGGGCAGGGCGCCGCCGGGGAAACTCCCGGGGCAGGGAGAATGAAAGCACCCGAAATTGTCGAGATTTTTTTTTTTTTAACTATTATTATTTATAGCTGTAATCATGGAAACAAACAGAACCCTCCATTACCGCCGGCGGCTCGGCGCGTCCCCGTGCCTCCCGCTTCCACCCCCAAACCCCCCCCTCCCCCCCGCCTGGCACTTCCCGAGAGCGGCAATTTCTTTTGGTTCATTGTGAGCAGAAAACAAACAAACATAAACTTATCGCCCCGAAAATTTTGTATTTCTCGTGTCAAGCTGCTAATAAAGCGACATTAATGGATCAGCTCCGCGAAGTGTCTCTTCACGGCCTTTAAAGTATCTTTCGAGTGCTTCGGGGAAGCCGAGGCGGGCCCACTCCCCGCCGCCTCCGCCGCCCCTGCGTGGGGCCGCCGCCCGCTGTGGGCACCCCCGCGCCGCTCACCGGGCGCTTCGTGGTCGCGCCCGCGCGGCCCCACCGTCCCGGTAAACGGCGATCCGTCGGGGTGGCTTCTAATTCACTGGCCGCGCTCGCCGACAATACTTTTATTTTATTTTATTTTATTTTATTTTATTTTATTTTATTTTATTTTATTTTATTTTATTTTATTTTATTTTATTTTATTTTATTTTATTTTATTTTATTTTATTTTTTGTTTTATTTCTTTATTTTACTGTGAGGAAACGGAAAGCACAGCCGGGGAGCGCGGGCAGCCCAGCAGCCCTGTGCGGTGCCCCGGTCGCGGTGCCACCGCTCTCTCCCGTCGTCGCCGCCTCCGCCGCCCCCGGGCCTCCGCCTTGCCCCGGGCGCACTGCTCCACGGGGACGGTGTTATCACCTTAAAGCGGCCGGGTGGAGGCCCGACAGGCGCCATTCTGACGGCTGAGCCAAGGCAACACGTCACGGCGGTGCTTCCCCCGCATGGGTGCCATTCCCTCACCGCAGGGCCTCTCGGCAGCCGCGGCCCTGCCTCGGGCAGACCAGGACCACCCAGCAGCCATTTTGCTGCCTGAGGCGCGGCCCATACCTGCAGGCCACCGTTGCCCTGTCGCAGGCAGAGCAGCCCCTCACAGTGACTAATTTACTACCCCCGGCAAGGGCGACTGCCTTCAGGGCACAGTGACCAAGCTTCCAGGAGGGTGAGGGACATGTGTCAGGGTTCCAGCCATTTCTGAACTGATCAAGCTGATTAACAGAGCCCCAAACTTCTAGTGTCCTGCACAGAAGAGTGTCCCCTCCCAACATACCCTTATCACTTACTTGAGTGTGCAGTGTCAGCTTGAATCACTGTCCAGGGCTAGAAGAGAGTGCTGGAGGGGCCTAAAAGCCATTCTAATTCAGTGTTCCCTGGGACACTCACTTTTGGATGGAGCTGCTGGGAGGGTGTGTCATTCGAATTCCCCTTCATACATCCCCGTATTACTCCTGTGTACCTGGAGGTGCCAGGAGAGCATGCTTGGGGCCAGCCCTGCAGTGAACCTGTCTTTGGCCTGTGAGAAAGGCACGTTGTTACTGTAGCTACATGATTTACTAACCACACCATTTCTGAGGTCTACCAGGATATTTCTAACCCATTAATCTCTTCCTATTTGATGGCATTTAAAAACAGGGGAGAGAGAAAACTCAGGTGTAGCATAATTAAACTCCCTTTAATACACCTGGAGCGAGGTTTTTACTGGGGTATACAGTGTATCTCCTGCCTGCTCTTCAGTCCATGCTCACAGCAGTCTGTTCCTGCCTCCTCTGCAGCCAGCCATGAAAGGGTGAAGTCCGGTGTCAACACAACTGATGCAGAGAAGATTTTCACTGTGGCTTCCTGAAAAGATGGTGAATGGGTACCTCAGGCTGTGCCCCTGTGAAAATACATGCCCTCAAGAGGAACAACAAAGCCTGCTGTAGAGGAAGGCAACGCAGAATTGCAACACATCTGATGCCTCTTCTGTCAGCTTTTCTCGATCCACATATTCTTTTCCTTTCACCTTTTCCTCAAAGTCTTTAGCACTGTTCTTGCAACACAAGTGGTGCTAAGATCATGGTATGAGGGAGAAGGACAAGTGACAGCAGGAAACTAAAGCTTAATGATGGAGAGGAAGGGGAATGCTGGGGGCAGGGAGCTGTTGGATGCATGTACAGTCTGGGCAGCACTATCCATCCTCCTGCAATCCCAGCTCCTGGTACTTCATGTGCTTAAGAGACATCCTGTAAATGATGAAGCAGAATGTTTCCTCTGAAGTGAACTGATAAAATAGCACATTTCAATGGAATATGGTTCCACCAGTGCTCCTCTGTCTTGCTCTTGAGACAGTCTTCATGCATAAAGTACTGTTGTTTGTGAAGAGCAAGAGCTTCGAGGGCTGACGGCAGCTGTAAACTGTAGTGGCCCTGCTTTAGCAAGTGCAAAGTCACATGTTTTCCTCTAGCAAGGGCTTTTCGGAGCTGCACATAGCAGTGAGTCATGCTTTTTTTGTCACACTTAAGTTTGTGACAGCTCACTTCAGGTCAGGCAACTTAAGACTTTCACATGAATGGTCTGTGTGTTCAATTTTGGCCGTGCCAGTAGCATCTGACAGCAAACTTTCAGCATCTGCATATAGCCCTATCTGTCTTAACCCTAAATTAAATATTTTGGACGAATTATACAAATATAAAGAACCAAACCTACAAGTCTGGATGAAAAGTCCTTTATCTGTGGGCAAATGGCAGAAAAGTCTCTGTTGGCAAATGATAGCATGATGGTGTGGAGGAGTGTTTGATGTGTGTGACGATGACTTTCATACTCTGCTTAATTATAAATTAAGTACAAATATGTGTGATATTCATTATGGCCACAGACTGCAGCTGTTTTGACTCATTCTTCCTAGTGTAATGTTAGGTAGACTATTCCACGTGCACAGCAGTTATGTGTTTCAGCAGTCAAAGCTGCTGAAAGCAAAAACCTGCTCTGCTACTCATGCAGAAATAACACAAAATGCAGCAAACTGGGCCTTATGGTTGAAGTTTTTATGTGTGGTACAAAATAGGTACTTGCAGAGACCTGCTGCAGGACTCTTGTTGGGAGGCCCACGTGACATGCAATAATTCAGCAGAGTTTATAAAATGTGAGGTAGCTGACATTAACCAAAACAGATTTGCATGTGCCTTCCAGAGGAAAGCATTTTTCTGTAGCTCAGTTAATGGAGCCTCATAGCTGATGGTATGTCTGGTTTTTATGGATGTCAGTATTTGATACTGCATGCGTCTCTACAGAGTGACATACTATGTCGCTCTGGTGCAGCCTATATCTCATTGCACCTTCTGTATTTTTGTGTCTCTTTATTTTAAAGCAACAGTTGATAGAAGAAAAAGGAAAATCACTTAAATATTGGTAAGGGTGGGTTTTCACTATGACAAGCTAGCTGAGTCAGCTGCCATAGCCTCAACATGGTGTTGAAGGGATAAATGCCCCAGCAACACAACACTTGACAGAATGATGCACATGTGGATTAGTCCAGTGAAAAGTACTGTCTAATTGTACCATCAAGCTTGATGAAACCATGATGAAATATTTTTGAGAGACTTTTTTGTGTCTGCCATGGTAGAATCAAGTTTTAATGGACATGCAATGTGCAATGTGTAGATGTATTCTGAACCTTATGTAGACTTATCTTTCTTTAGCCATTATGTTAATCTCAAACCAAACAAACTAAAGAAAAAAGGAGGACAAAAGTATCCAATAAAGGAATTCTAAGAAGGAAGAAGCTTCCTATGATTAGCATAAGTAAAGAAAAACATAGAGAATTAAATATCATTGTACAATCAATCAAACTTCTATATTATGACTATATTGGTTGGTTGCTAAGTTTGCAATTTTTATTTCTAAAGTATTTCAATTGCTTATAAAGAATTACACAGCTAATCAGTTAGAACTGACATACATTTTGGCTAAATACCTATAATTACAGTTGTTTCATACCTGAGCCCCTGTTACTGATGTTGTGTAACAAGCAGTCCTGATTGCTGACATCAGCCCACTTAATGTTCCTGCATTTATGTGATAATTAGATAAAATCAAATAAAGACTTTCTAGTAACTTCATAAAATGAAGTAAATAGATTTACTGGGATTAGCGTAAAACTAAACTATTATTTATGGTTTAATCTTTTTCTGACAGTGAAAAGGAGCATGAAAATACATAAGAGTTTTATCTAGGCAGTGTTACTCTATAAAAGTAACAATGTGCAGGTCTGTGATATGTGAAGTGAGATTTGCAGAGATAACATCTTTGATTAGACCCACTATTTAGAAAAATACTGACAATTCAAGGTTTTGTGCTTGGAAGTCTCTGCTTCTCCCAGGTCCATCAGCTCTCACTTGTACCCTTAGACCATCACTGCTACAACATGAATATGTAATGACCTAGAATATACCGAGGAGCAAACAAAGCTGCCCTTGTTCATGAGCATGTGGAAGTGGTGGTCTGTTGAGAAAGCTTCAAAGATTTTCTAGAGTATTAGCTTATTCAGAAGATGCTTCAGGTTAGAAAAGCTGATAAAAAGAAAAACCTTTGGTCAATCAGAGTAGCAGATTAGGATTGAGTTGTAGATCTTTTCCCCAAAGCATCAGTTATTCAGTACATGCTACAAGTAAAATGGATGGGTAGTATACATGTCACAGAAAATCACTTTAAATGTTAGAGCAGTAAAACCACATTTGTTTATGCCAAGGTAAAATTCATTGTAGAGCAGAGGGTCTGCAAAGGGATTTTTTTCCTGCAATAACTTAAAGGGGCAGATGTCCAGTGGGCATGAGCAAAGTGAATGCTCTACAGAAGTCACTCCATGCCTAGTGGAAGGAAGGAAGCAAGGAAGGAAAGAAGCTCCAGCCTTTGGCCACGCACACCCAAGGTGACCACAGGAACAGGCAGCAGAGGCTTGGTTTTTCTCTTCCGTAGGCTAGAGGAGATCAGCACTGCGATGTGTCAGGCTGCACACAAACAGGGAGTCAAATTTCAGTCCTCCAAGCTTTCTGCTCTCCCCTGTTCAATTCTTTATTTCACTGATTCTAAGTCAGTCCTAGTAAAGCTCATCCCATTACGCACTCCGTGGCTGGGTCTTAGCCTTGAGGATCAGTTTGCTCTCAGCATTCCTCAGTTTGAGTAATCTGCAGCATTTCTTCTTTCCTTGGCACCTCTGACATATATCCTAGGCCTCTACTTTTCATCTTTAATCCCTTTACAAAAATGGTTTCTTGATGGCCACCTGCCATAAGCCAGCAAGAACAGCTTTGGCTTGTCAGGCTTCTCATTAAAATGAGTACCTCAAGCTCCAACTTTCCAGGCTCTGCTTTATCACCTCCTGGGCATATGTAGCAGTAAGAAGCACAAAGCTTGGGAAGATTTTGAAATCAGTCTCTCTACCTGGGCAGATGACAATAACTGGTGTTTCTTTACCTCCTAGGTCTTTCTTTGCTCTCCACATTCAGGTATGAGAGCCCCTACAGAAATTTTTGTCTTTCCTATCCTGCCATCATAAGCTTTTCCCTAAACTGTAGAATTTTCCTTCTGTATATCTGTTTTATTTTCTTCCACCTGATCTTGTAGTTAAACAGAACCATTCTGCTTTGGAAGTATCCCCATCTGTTCTGCTCCAGCATCCTTTGTCTGTCTGCAAGTTACCTTTGAGTGACCCTGCAGTCTTTCAAACTGTGGTTTAAAAGCAGTCCTGTTAGCTCCTCTTCTCTTTCAAATCCTTCAGAAAGGCTGGAAATAAGTGGTTTCAGCCATTTCATTTCTTGAAAATTAGTTTTGATTGTTTCTCATTAGTTGGATACATGGCAGAGCCATGATGAAAAATAGCCAATTCAGAAGCTTTTAAGATAAAACAATGGCATAGGAGTTTGATGAAATTAATCGGAATTTTTCATTATATACAGATTCTCCAGGTCATCACATGGACATTTTCACATCTTGTGATGTTATGAGGAAACACCTAATATTTAGGTTTATTCAAAATTTCTGTTTACAGGAATTGTGTGGCTACATGAAAATGCCAGTTTTCATTTTTTCAGGAAATTCTTATATGAACATAACCAGAGAATGGCTTTGTTGGATCAGATCTAAATGATCAAGGGTGCAATGTTTGACAGTGTTCAATGGCAAAGTCTCAGAATCTAATAAATAGGGGAAATACAGCATGATACTACTGTGTTTTCCCTTAGACATCTAAGAAATCAATGGTTTAATGATTTCCTGAGCAGAAACTTGCACTGAGGTCAGTGATTGCATTAAGTGTTTATTTACATAAATTTGTCTAAGGAATTTTAACCCCCTTGCACTTCTGGCCCAATAAAACCCTGCATCAATGAATGTCGCAAAAAGTTTGTGCAGCATTTTTTTTTGTTACTTTTCAACCTACTACTTCATCCTTTCACTAGATGCCCACTTGTTTTTCCTTATTCGCCTTCCTCATGTCATTCTTTAATGGCCTTTGTTTCCAAGCTGAATTAGTGTAATGAACTAAGACTTGGTAGGAAACCATGTTGTCCTACTGATAATTCTGATCTGTATTTTTTGGCTTTTTTTTTTCCTGAATCCATTGTAACAATATTTTCCTGTGTTGTGGCTTCAGTGTAGGGATATAGTCTAATGTGTGGGTGCAGTATGAATTTGTTCATTGATACGGAGATACTTTCTGTTTTCTTCTCTATATCCCCCAGTAATCTCTAACATGTCATGTTGCTCATATGTCATAACTGACCATTGAGCTGATATTTTCAGAGGACTGTACAAAAAGATGGCCGAAAGCTCCTTCCTGAACTAAAGGTTAATTTAGAGCCTATCTTTGCTTATGTAGAGCTGTATGGAAAGGGGTTGTTTTTCTTCAGATTTGTTACTTTGCATACATCGACATTAGGTTCAATAGTCATTTTAGTGGCCACTTACTCAATGTGAGATCTTGAGATCTTTCTAAAATTCTCCATAATCGGGTCTAGTTTTGAAAAGTTTGAGTATCAGCAGCAGTCTCTCTTTACTCATGGTACCCCCACTTTCTCATAATTTATGAGTATTCTGAACAGAGTTTAGCTATAATATACTGGTAACCTACTTCCATATTTTTTATCAATGTGGTAAAACCTAGACATTTATTCCTGTCCTCAAAGCAGAAAACCTACCATCTTATGCCAGGACAGTTTAATTTCAGAGTCTTTGATGAAGAACTTTATCAAAAACTTTTTTTTTTTAAATCTACTATACACTGTGTAGTCAATATATAAGCATTGATTTCCCACCCCATTCCCAAGTTAGTGCTGAAGTTGCTAACAGCTGTTTGCTTAGGAAAACTCTGGGGGAAATCAAACACTCAAATTTAGTAAGTGCATAAACAGGATTCTACACATGTATTAAAAATTGTTATCTTAAAGCCTGTTTTGTAACTTTTCAATGATTGGTGTTGGCAATGCAACTAATTGCATGTAATTGGCAGTACTTTAGTATTTATTTCTTTTTCCCTTCTGTACGGCTTTTATTATGCCTGGCTACTTGCAGTTAGGGAGGTGGTGCCTCACTAAAAACCTGATTCACTGAAATACACCCTAAGATTTACTCTGAAACTGAAGGGGATTTCTGGAGTTCCTAGGCTTTGCATTAGTGTGCTACAGAAGGCAGAGTATCAGGCCCAGTAAGCCAAAGCCACTTTTCCTATGCAAAAAACTGAATGGTGTAAAATGCTATCATTAATGGGCACTCATGGTATTGGAGAGATATGTAAAGAGGGAAACTGTAAGAATATTTATAAATACAGGAGGCTTAACTTACCATTAATCCACAGTTGCCTTAATTGAATCAGAGGATGTGGGGTTACTATGCTTCCAGAAGTACCAGGCAGTATAGTTGCTAACCACAGGAACTTTCCAGCAAGAGATTCTCTGTGGCCATAACAGGCTCCACGTTTTCCTGATATTTCTATCCATCTTACTTGGTGTTGCATATACGTGCAACATCAAGTAAGATGGATAGAAATATCAGGAAAATGCAAGGAGTGAGGTGGTCTCAGTTACTCATACTGAATCACTAATGAGAGTAGTCTATGTGCCATTGAGTCTTAGATATGAAAGTAGTGATCCTGCCATTATTTTAGTAAGTGGAGGTACAGAAATGTCATAAGAGCTGTAGCATGTATCTTTTAGAAGCTATCCTGAAATTGGGATATAGAAAATAGGAGGTTGCTTAGTGTTTGTGCCCTCTCTTCTATTGCTCTTGTATCACAGTTTAAATTATCAATATCTATACTTCAGTGCAGCTTCCTACTTTGATAGAGAAATGTACTTGACTCCCCACAGTTATTGCAATTGGAGGGGGATCTGATTAGGATGCTTTTCCTAATTAAGTGATATCACCTAAAGTGAGTTTCCCTACCATTGTCTCACTGCGGTGTAAAAATAACAACAGAGGAGAATCATTTGGTTATTTTATTTTCCTGATTAAAATGTCTTTACTAATTCAAATTTTACAGGGTAAAATTCCATCTTAATGAAAGACTGAGGGTCAGTTTTCTAACACAGCTAATTATGTGTCCTCATATCCCAATCACAGTTAGGGCTCAATTCCGTTGAATTCAACAGCAGCACGTCTCAGTAGATCCACACATAAGGAGAAAGCCCAAGGTGGATACTCAGCCATCAGAGATCAAACAAAAGGTCCTTCAGAATGTTTTCTGCCTGCAGTCAAGTCTGAGAGAAAGATATCTATCACTCCCCCCCCAGCCATGTACAGCATAAAAGTGAGTTTACACTCACTTTTCAGTGTGCCTGAACTTCTTTGACTTCAGCTGATTCAGTAAGAACTGTGTATTTCAGATTCATATTTTATGTTCCTGCTTTTGCAAAAGCACTCTTCCCAGGGGAAACATTCCTCTAGAGTCTTCTTCCTTTCTTTACGCCTTTCAAAGGTGCATCTGAGCCCATATTTGACCAAAACTCTGCTCTCCTGATGCAAGTAGTTCCTTTGAACTGGTTGGCCAAATAAAGAGGATTTGGAACATCTTTCTATACTTCATATTTGTTAATAACTACAAATATGATAAATGAGTTTGTATTTCATCAACACTTTCTCTTTGTTTCCCTGCCCTATTTAGGCATCTGTTCGTGAGGTTGCATAAGAAATCTTTTTAAGACCTTAAAAGTTTAATAGGCACGGTCTTGAAAAATATATTTCTCCCCAAAAAAGAAATAGTTTGTTATGGAAAAGAGCTGTTTTATTAAGAAAGATAGAAGTTAAATATATTAATTTGTATTAAAGAATTGCAGGCATAGCTGTTGGATCTGATTCCTGCAGTTCTTACAGCTGAATACCATATTTATGGATCTTTCCCAAAAGGTGTTTCAGTGTAAGGTCTGCTTACATAGCTTTTCTAAATAGATTACCATGTAATGTTCATTCATTCATTGTTTGTTTACTTTAACTCTAAAATATATGTTGCTTCAATCTTTCTCATAATTGAATGCAGCACACTTTAAAATTCCATTTTCTTTATACTAATATAAAAGTTGAAGCAGGATTTCATATGGCTCATTCATTTCATTTTGGCTAGGAGCACTCTGTAAAGAATATTTCATCCCTGTGCTGCTATTTTCTATGCCTTTGTGCCTGTGTGCTTAGCCACCAAGTAGTTTTCTTTCTTCTACTTCCTTTCTCAGTACTGTTGTTTTTATTGATTCTATTACAATAAGTAACACACAAAAGAGAAGATTAGGACAGAAAGATTTCCCCAGTCCATCAATAAATTTCCTAGGCTTCATTAGTGGTAATTTAATGAAAAGATTTAGAGTTACATTTACATTATGTAAATAAAATGTGTAATCCAAGGGATCAGCTCTTTCTCATTCAATAATGTATACCAAAAATAATTCAGCTGAAGCCAGTGGCTTAAATTTGTACGAGAGTGCAGAAAACCAGGCTGGTGTACAAAATGGCAAATTCTTGTCACTTCTGCTTAGGCAAAAATCTAGAGAAAGACAGCTGTGAGAGTTTTGTCCAAATAAGAATTTTGATCCTCAGCCAAGGAGCATGAAGAAGACCAGAATTAAGTACCAGTATTTTCTGGATAGAAGTGTTTGATAGACTGCTTTGTGCTCGTGATTTTTTTTCCTTTAAAAGTTTTTCTTTTCAGTTGTTCACAGCGCAGCAGATTCTGATTCAAAATTCAACAATTTTGCTGTTGAAAATTATGACAAATTAAGTGATTGAATTTTCTCTTTCAGAATTTCTCACACAGTATATCCTCCTATTGAGCCAAAGTCTAGTATAACCTTTCTGTAACTCCACAACTCCCTTTACAACTTTGTCTGTCAAAAGGATTCAAATATTTTTACCTAAACCATTTGACCTTTCCCTGAGATATATTTGCTTTAAGAGACAATGAGTTCAGAAACAATTCTGTGACTACTTTAATACTCAAAGTCGGCATTGAGGCATTGACATTGTATTTACTAAAAAAGTGGGGTCAGCAATGTGATTTTTCATTAGCCACTGATCATAAAATTGCCAACATGTTAAGAACATTGCAATCTTTACAAGCAAAGTGTCTCATTCACAAATGTTTAATTGAAACATGAACATGAATGGGACAATTGTCCTGCTGGTCAGTTTTGAATTTCTCCCGTAATAAATGCATTAAATAATTTGAAGGCATATGGTTTATTGCTGTATTTTATTAAATACAAATGAGACTTCAGAGAAGCTAAAGAGCAGTCTTTGAAATTTCATTTACTTCTGCTTTCAGTTCTTATTTAAAAGGATTTGGGATTGTTTTTACTGTTTGTTTCTTTCTTTCTTTTTTTTTCCCCCAAATGCAATCAAACTAATGATACAAGGTAGTTTCCTTTTTAGTGTGAATCCTTGCATTCCCTCTTCCTAATTAATCCCATTGCCAAACCCCATTCACTTTTGTAATGAAGGTGGCCCCTTTTCGGCTGGGTCTGGTATTTACAACTGGGGGGCAGAAAATGTCTTAGTGCTCCTTATTTGTTGTTGCAACATGAAGAGCATCAGTGAACAAATATTATATAATGGCTACTAGGATTCAGAGAGTTCACAAAAAGAGCTGTCTTGCTTAGTATAGCTTTTTAGACAAAATATTTTTTTGTCTTCTGCCTTGTCTAGTATGTATCCTTGTTAAAAAAAATTATTCTGAGTTTGGAAGCATTGCCTCTGACTTCAACAAAAGTACATGTTTATAAATATGTACACAGTGAATACTGAATCCCCGATTTTAAAATAATACCAGTTAAAGCAAATACTGTATTCTGATGTTTTAACTGATGGTAATCTATAGAGAAGCTTTGGCATCCTTCACTCTGAAGTTACAGCCACTCTTTTGGAAAGAAAGCATTTTAGACATTTCATCTCAGCTGTTATGTAAAATGGGAAGCTGTTTAGTGCCTTTTTGAAATGCATAATGCAAGGAGTCTTAGCCTTTTAAATATACACATTGAACAATCAAAATTAAATTACATAGATCTAATGCATTAAATAGGGTGCTTCTCCTTTGAAAGTCGTTGGCCTTATACAAGTTAGCTCTGCACCTTACTCCAGAATATCAGTTGAATAATTGCAATAAGAAGAAATATTAGATGCTATTTAAAGGCATTAAGCAAAGTGTAGACGTTTAATACAGGTGACTCAGCTGTGCATTCAGTTAATATGGAAATAATTATTATAATGTAGCACTTCATTATTTATAATGCATTAAATGGAGATTTTTATATGATGCCTTTACAAACGCTTCTCTTGCATAACAGATAACTGAAGTACACAAAAATTAAAATAAATACAGAAAGGCTAAAAGATCTTTTGAAAAGATCTTTATATATGATTTGATGATTAAGAATAGATATCAACACACACAAATAGAATTATAAACCACATTGTTCAGTGGTTTAATCTCTGATTTTATGGAAATTTTAAAAAAAATCTTCTCTGATACAGAAGATATTTTAAAAATACCTTCTCTGTCAGAAATAACACCATCATTTGAATGAAAAAGCTATATATTTTCTAGTTATTTTCTTTACGTAGACTGTGGTAAATGTTTATGCTAAAGCTCAGGTGAAGAACTGATGTGAGAAGTGTTGTAAAGCATTTCATGTTGACTGGAGCTAATTAACAGCGATGGTGTAGTGTTTTTCTCAGTTTAAAGCAGGAATACATAGTACAATACCTTTTATTTTGCTGTTCAATAGATTTTTGCCTAAAACCAGATAAATTCAATATCCTTACAATTTTAACTTTTTTTTCTTAATAAATTCTTGGTGGATACACTAGAAATATTTCCACTGGCATGTTGCTTCTTATGTTTTAAAGTAAAATGTAATTTGGTGAATTTGTGTCCTTCTCTAAGTACAATGTATATGTGAAACATACTGCTTTGTGACTGCACTTCTAAAATCAGAGCTACATTTTTAAGGTGAATGTACAAAGAAAGCAAGTCCAGACATAAAGAAAGCTGGAAGAAAATCAGTTATTTATTTTCCCTTCTCTCACACACAAGATAACTTTGAATCAGGAGTAAATGTTGCTATCCTCTACATCCTACTTTTACCTCTGTTTATCTGGGGACATACAGAGGTATCTCCCCAGATAAACAGATACATTCAGGGAGTTAAAAACTGGAATAATAAAAAGCTATTCCAGTGCTGTAAAAGCAGGCGTTTTCTTATTTTGCAAATGAGGTTGTTTAAATATTAAAGATGTGTGGAATGTGTAAGAATTCATCATCTGACTTTAGTTGGTGCCTCTGGAATTTTAATATCTAGAGATATGCAGTTCAATGAATCTTAATATTAAAACAAACCACCACTTCTAAGTCATTTGCTTTTAAAACATCTGATGTTTCCCATTAGCTACACACACACACAAAAGAAATCTCTGTAATTTTCATCTGACTGCTAATTTACCCATCACCTCTTCATGCCCCTTTTCAAATTCTTTATTCTTGTTTCAAAAGTGCTGGTTTATTTTTCCCAGAAAGTTTCTTCATTCTTGCCCATACTGACTCTAAGAAGTCAGAACAAGATATTAATCTAAACCCAGAGGGTCTAAAACTAGTCATTTGAAGATTTCAGGTTCAAGAACTTCAGCTCTGCATCATATAGGAGCTATCCCCAGTCTGCAATGGGAGCTCTATCTCCCACTTGCAATCTGCATCTTTTGAAGTTGTACCTTGTGATCAGTCTGTGCTCACCGCTCTCGCTGACCCTCTGGGCCATCAGATTCTCCTTATGCTAAGGAGGGCTGCAGGGACAGTAGGAACAGGCAGCTGGCTAAAATATGCAAAAACAAACTGCAGAGTGCAAACACCAGAGTGAAGTCTGTCAGCTGTTGGATTGCAGAAGAAATCAATACCAACTGAAATACTGTGTATATTTTCTGCTGACAGTAGGTAGGACCTACCCTTTCTCTCCATCCGCTGTTATGCCCCTCAGACAACCATGACATATTCTTGGACCCCTATGAAATCACACTTCTATAAAGTGGAATTGGAGCTGAGAGGCCTCTTCAGGCTCAGGGTCAGTGAGAGTGTACTACATCTTTTGTTTCTGTTACGCTGCTCCTGCTGCTTCTAGGGATTTGAGAGCAAAGAGAATAAGGAGAGACTTGTGACTGAGATGTTAGCTGCACAGTTCAGCAGGCTATTTTCTTGTTCCTCCTCATGCTACAAATTCCCAGAAGATCATTGAGCCTGTTTCTTCTGCTCTGTCTAACCTGTTTTCTTCATTTGGATAAAACTCTTCTCTCTTTTTCCCTGCTTGAAGCTGGGCCTATTTCTGGGGTTTGGATACTGCAGTCAGATGATTAAGCTCCCTTTAATCTATACATCTTCATCACCTTTGCACCAGAAAGGCCCTGGTGTGACAGTGGTCATCCACGCATTAGAGAAAGCAGAAATCTGTGACAGTTCAGAGCACAGACAGTTTTTCAGTCTTTTTCATCTGCAGAAACATACATACTGAAATTGCAGCTTGTGGTAGGTTTCAAAGAAAATAGATACTGCTTGTAATAAATCAGTATTCAATCACCTATTTATATTAAATGCCTTTCTATGGAATTAAGTATTCAAAAAGAAGAATTCTCTCCTTCAGTACAGCCAGTATATAGTTCAATTCTTCCATATCCTCCTATTTCTTCTGGCTTTATGATTTTCCTTTGGGTTTCTTTTCTTCCTCTTCCTGTGCAGCCATTTGAGTTCCCCTTATTACCATCTGCATTCCCCCCTCTTTGTCTCCTTCCTGTCATTACTTACTAAGATTTTGAAAACAAAGCAGCTAAAATTGAAATGTTCTCTGAAGGCATTAACTTCATTGTTATGTTTATACTTGGTTCACTCTGAAAGTTAGAGGCATCTGAAAAATGTGACTGCGATTCCTGTACAGTCAGCATATCTCATCTGGGTCCCTAAGATGTATTATATGGGCCATATATCTAACATCTCAGGTCTCCAAACCGTGTGCATTTTTTTAAATAACATTGGTCTAGTAGTGCTTCACACTGAGGGCAAATCATACTATTCCATTAGAAAGTACCATGCTGTTTTTTCTGGAAGTCCCCTTATTGGAAGTATTTTGGTGGAGCAAAGATTTCTAAAAGCAGCCCTCAAATCTTATTTCAGTTGTATTGTACTGGATATGAAATTAGAATTGAAAGGTTTATCTGATTCTTAACATAAAAGTGAAAACCATGTTTCAGATTAATTGAGATTTTTCCTGACTGTGCTGGGTTTGAAGAAGCCCTTTCACTTGAGGTGTTAAAGGCTTAATGGAGCTGCCTGTCAAAGTACATTCTTCAACCCCAGTTAGCACCTGATACACCTGCACGAACTGGCAGTAGAGCTGACTCCTGTGCCCTCTCGCTCCCTCTTTCCCTGCAGAAACACTTAGATTGGAAACAGAGAAGATATATAGGGTGCAGAAAAGTGGGGTTATGGCAGTGAGAAAGAGAAGGAAATCTAGTGAAAGGTGGTAAAAGCTTTCTGGAGGCCTCTTCCTCTTGAGTCACATACCCAAAGAGCCCAAAATAACTGTAGCTTAGATAGACTCAATGAAAAATGGGTTCCCATGTGTTTCCATCATGTGACTGCTTTCTCTAGAGAGACTGAAACCATCACAGAACCTATCTCAGGAGTGAGTATGGGACCCCTGTAATAACTGATCAAACCAGGCACTATGGATTGGGGGGGGGGGGAGGGGTTAGTGTGGACTTTTCAGTGGAAATTAGGATTTCAGCACAGTCGTGTGCCTGTGTGATGGCAGTTTGTCTTGTTTTGTTGAGAAACCCATGTTCCTGAGACTGGAAAGACCCAGGAGTTCAAATGCTGTGAAGTACAGGTGTATGGGATGGACTTGTCAACAGCTGAGATGAGTGAGTAATGCCACTCCCTGAGAAGGGAGGTAGCTGGGATTGGTTCACTGGCTTGTTGAGACTACACATGTGATGGATAACACAATAAGTACAGAGAAGCAGTGTTTCCATGTATACTGACCATAAACATAGAGGCAGAAGTACTTTTCTCCAATGGAAACATTTGTTCCTATTCACTGTTCCAGACTTTTATAAGGGTAAAAGCTTTGCAAACTTCTCTACATATTGAATTCAGGTTGAGTGTAACATAGATGTAGATGTCAGGTTATCAGTGTTACCTCTGTAATTGAGTGGTTAATGGTCTTGATCTCCAGTAATACCCTTTCTAAAAAAGAGAGCATTGAGACCTTTCAAGGACAAAGAGGCTTTGTTGGTATAGGATTCCTCAGGGTTACTGAAACTGAGACAAGAAAGAGGCAGTCTGTATCTTCTGTCTTACTGCCTGCACACAGCAGGTGACCACATGTCATCCAGTAATTTCTACATCAGGGTTCTGTGCATGCTGCAGAAAGGCATAGACCTTCAATTTAAAGTGATAGAGGATCTATCACTCTTACACCTTCACTGGTAAGGATTTGCACCTTATGTCAGCTGGAGTTTGCCTAGCCTAAGCTTTCGGCTCAAAGGTGTCATGTTTCTTTCTACTCAATTAAAATGACATCTACTATAGGAAATTTTTTCCTAGTTACTGTGTCACCTCAACCTCTTTGCTACTGCCCTGGAAAAACACACTTCATTGATTTCATATACAGAAAAAACCTGCTTGTATTCCATAAATAAATATAGCTAAAATATCACTTCTGAGCTGGGGTGGAAATGAAGTACAAAAGAGAGAACAAAAAGGAAGATGTTGTTTGTATTTGCAAAGATTTTTTTTAAAAATCCCAATACTTCTAAGAGTATCATATAGGAAGAGAAAAGAGTTTGGATTGTGAGACATATTTTTGTTTCCATTTGCTATGTGAAGTAAACAAGCAAGTGGTGATTCCTCTTATTGTGAAAAGACTCATAAAATCTTGTGGTTTTTTTTCTTCAGAGGACATACCAACTATTCAGGATAATATTTGTACTGCTCAAAATAGTGATGTATATGGCTTATGCTCTAAACTAGATAAGACCGAAGAGAACATTAGAAATAAGAGAAAACCTTTGGATCTTGCAAGATTGCTTACTGACTCAACAGGAAAAACATGGTTTCTACATGTTCCTCCAATTTCTGCAGCTTCTAGGAAAAAAGTTGCATTGCACACTGCATGAACATCCTGACGGAGCTGATTCCAAGATAAAAAGTACTGTGAGAAAGAGGAGCCCTAACTTTAATATAACACCACAAAAGAAGTTGCCCTATGTAGCCTGCCTCTTTAAGAGCTCAGGAAAAGTGAGACCTTGAACAGACAAATGTGAATTATCATGGTTCAAAGCTGTTGATATTCCTGGTACATCCAGATACACCTGGGAAAGTCCAAGAATTTGATGAAGCTCAGAAAGCTTCCAGACACAATTCTGGTAGCACTCTTTGAAACCAATTATTCTATACTTAGCCACTTTGAACGTCTTGTTTTAGAAGCAATAGGTAGTACTGCTGTCCAGGGAAAGGGTACTGACTTATATGAGCTACTGGTCTGATTTGGCTTTGCCTTTTTTATATAATCTTTTCTCTAAGCCCAACCATTGCTCTTTGAATAATGTTCTAGTTTCTATGAACTTTTGAATACTTACACCATCCCCATTTCTTTCCTGTGCCTGCAGTATTACCAGGATTTTTGTCTAAGCTGTAATAGCCTCATACACCTCCATGAGCCTTACCCCTTCATTACAGCCTGGGTTTTATTGGTGCAGCACACTACTGGAAATGAGTGGCAGAAGTTTTCATCGCTTCAGTCAGTGAAGATTAGCAGAGAACTTCCAGAACACACCATCTCACTTTCCTTATTCCTCCAGGCTTTGGTACTAGTGTATATTACAGTGCAAGGTCTTCATTGCCAAGCAGATTCTGGATCATTCACTTTTATTTCCTGGCTATTTTGGAATAGGCTGGCCTGGATGAGACAAGGCACCCAGAAAGAATGTGACTGCAAACACATTTTTGAAACCTATTGTCCTCTTTGGAGACATCTACCTTTCACAGTTCTTGACAAAATTCAGATTGTGACCAAGGCATATTTCTCCTACTCAAAAATGTGAAAAAATAGACTTATTACATTGCTCTGGGCACATTATCTTAAATCAATCAATAATAAAGATTGCATAGATTGTATATTGAAAAGTCAAGGATTAAAAATAATGTGTTTCCATTATTTATATGGCTAGAGGACATGTTTGTCCTGCAGCTTGTGTCTTACAAAGCAATCTTGACATCTGGGTTTCACTTAGCTAAATTGTTAGATAAAAGGAACAGGAAAAAATACTGAAATGATTTTGTCACTGAGGTCTTCCTTTCTACAGGCAAATTTCTTACTGTTTTGTAAGAAATCCCAGTGCATTGAATCTGTAAGCCAGAACTGGATGCATCAGGTTTCACTCCAGAATAGATCTATCCAAGAGACAACAGCCCTAGCAAAAAAAAAAAAAAAAAAAAAAAAAAAAAAAAAAAAAAAAAAAAAAGCAGGAAAACTCATAATTTGACTTCTTCACTGTAGCACTGTAGTATACATGTAATACAGAGGACCTCAGAATAAAGGAAAATTTTAAAAAAATCCTTAAAAATTGTTGTTCTGTGTGCAGCTGTGTTGAGGGTTTTTGACTGGCTGTTACTGGCTTCTGTAGCAGTCAAATCTCTTCTCACCTCTGAGCTTCCCAAAAATACTCACTAAAAGAATAATGTAATTACATCTTCAGAAGCCAGGGAAGCTTTTCCATTAATTTCAGCACAAGGAAAACAAGGTCACTTCTGCATGTTTTGAAGGCCTTTCTCAAACTTCTTTATAGATCTGGTTTTGATAACATGGGGTCCACCCTTTCTCTAGTGGAAAAGACTTCCTCCACATCTTAGGAAGTTGTTGGTTGCAGGTCATATTTCACTTTCCATATCAAAAGAGCCTGCTGGTATGCCTCTTAGCATAATTCAGAGACTTATCACTTAAGACCCTTTTGCTCCCTCCCCGATTTCAGCACATAACTTTTCTGTGTTACTGTGGTGTAAAACCTGTTCTTCCTCCATGAAGTGTCAAAATCATTCAAATAGACTGAACTGAGCTTGCTTGCCTACAGTCTGATCAGCTGCCTCCTAATTCTAGTAAAGTCTGGAGTCTTTTGGAGAACAGGATGCCATGCAGGTTTTTCAGAGCTTTGTGCATGTTAGCATTGCTCTGGCTTGTTTCTTCATGCTTGTTCTCCATTCTTATGGCAGCCTCTCTCATTATCCTAATCCTGTGTGAGCTAATGCTAGAAGAAAATGCCTGGTTCTCCCTGTTTTTTTCCTTTTCTATAAGCATTTTTCAATACATGGATGTTGAGAAAAGTGCCACCTCTACCTCCTAGCTTTAGTCTCTCCTTTATTGCTTCTCTAGTTCATGGTTCTGTCTCAAGCAAGGATAGTACTGAAGCTGTCAATTTCTTTTGTCAAAGTAGAACCTTTGCTGTATTTACTTTGCCATAAGTCTGGATCTTTCTGCCTTCTGTGAATAAGCCACACACACACACACAATCACAGGTACTGCAAGCAGAGGAAAGAGGGGCAGCAGACATGCAGGGTTACTCTTGGACTGATACCTGAAAAACTCTTGTCATTTGAATGAGTTCAGCTCTGTTCAAGCCTCTTGTAAAACAGATTAAACTGTGGCCTAAGTTGATTTCATCTGTTTAACAATCTTTCAAGGCAAGAATTGCTCATTGTTTCAGGAAGAAAAATTTTTTGCCTGCATGACACCATTTTAATAAAAAAAAAGTTTTTAGCACTAAAATCAGTTGGTTTGGATCATCCTCCAATCTGCAGAGAGTATTGTTGGATTCTACCATTTTATTTTCTTAGAGCACTGATTATTTGATAAATGTATCTCCACATTATAGGAAAGGTCTGAAGAGCACTTTATTATGCAGAAATATATATAGATCCTTTCAAGTAAATATCAAGTTTTGTTAGGCAAAATTGTGTCTGTGGCTATTGGACTGAAAACAAAAGACAAACTGTAAACCATGGCATGTCCAAGGAAGTAGTGAAACTCTGAGGTTTAAAAATAATCCTGCAAGAAAGAAAGATCAGGCTGATATCCCTCTAACAGCCCTGAAACAGTTTTTTAAGTGAAAATGCCAGACTACCCCAATGCTCCCTGTAAAGAAATTTTCAGGGCAAATGGAGCAAGCCTAGCAGCACAGTTATGGAGCAGAGTGCACATGGGAGCTCTTGCACTCCAGCACTTTGTTCCACACTCAACATCATGGCAAAAGCTACTCAGAGGTAACTCTCATTTTTAGAAGGATGGCAATTTGAATACTTCAGCAGTTCACCATCAGGCTGAAGCGTCCTGAGCAGCACAGGTTGATGGGGCTGAAGGATGCAGATAGTGTGACTATTTTTTACTATTATTACTTATTAGACTTCTGAGGGAAAAGAATAACAAAAGAGCAGTGAGTTATTGGTATCACTGCCTGTGGGTTATTGTGGGTTGTGAGAGGTGATAGAGAGCTGTTTGCTGTCACCAAGGAAATGCAGGATAAATTTAGGAGGAGCAATATCATTGCACCTGACCGGGTCAAGGTTATAATGGTGGTTGTTGGGCATGTGCTGATGCTATTAAACCTCTATTAGCATGGAAGGGCTTGATCCTATTCTGCTAAGAGCTGGAGGAGGTCTCTCTTAGTAACTTCAGCAGGAAAAGGATCGGGCCCTGACAGTATACCCATGGCAAATATTTCTCTCACATGAAGAGAAAAAAATTGTCCCCAGATTTAAAACGGAATAACCTCAAATTTTAAAGCCTTTTGAAAAGTTTTGAGTTTAAATCGCAGAGATTTGATAAAGACTTTTCGAGAAGCCCTAATGATTGGGGGGTTGGGGGGTTTGGGAGAAAAGAGAAAAAAAAAAAAAAAAGAAGAAAGGAATGAGTGGATGGCACTTGAAAACCGTAATTACGTGAATGTCAGTAGTAAAAGCATCCCTCTCGGGCTGTCCATATGAAACCTGAACACAAATAGAAACTTGTCATACGAGCGAGGAAATAACCCCTCTGAGTGTGTGTTTTTCTCGTTTCACCAATGTAGCCAGCCAGTAAAAGTCTCGGACAGCGGCAGGCAGGTGGCGTGGTTAGGTGTCGCGTTGCTGGGGTGCTCTCGGGAAGCCGCCTTGCAGGGGGGATGTGCTGGGGCTGCCCGCCGCTGTCCGTGCCAGCGTGCTGCCACGGCGGGGCGGGGGTGGGCAGCGGGGACTCCCCTCGGGAACAGACCCGGCCCACGCTCCGCAAACGCCGACAGCCACGGCCGCCACCGCTCCAAAGCCAACGAGCCCTGGGCCCGATGCCGGGGATGGCTGACCCCCCTCCCGCCGCGAGGTTTTCCCCTTCGTAGGCAGAGGGGTCCGGCCAAGGGGCAAGCCACTACTCCCGCCGGCTCCTAGAAGAAAGGGATGCAGCAGGCATCTTCTCCCCTCCGTGTCGCAAGGAATTTCAGCTTGTTTTTTCTTTCCTGCTGTTTCCTATTCATTTTCGCCCGGGAAACCGAAGAGTGCTTTGCACTCCAAACCGCCGAGCGATGGGGCGGTAAGGATAACATTCAGGGGCTGAAAAAATTAACTATTGCCTGGAGAATATCACTTAAAAACTGCTCCGAAATATTCTGTAGCTCTTTAATTGAAGTAAACAAAGTGCAATAAATTCTAACTCAAATATGATTGCACTGAGATTAAGCTCTAATTGCTTAAGGCTCAGGTGGAATCTGCAGGCTAAAGCCTATAAGAACAATCTGAATTTCACAATCATTCTGTCAAAAGCAAAGAGATGAGAGCCCACACGCTTCCTAACAAGTCATTTTTAACAGTTACAAGCTCCTTACAAAGACCACACAGGGAGTCTAAGAGATGCAAATCTAATCCCTGGTCATTCTGCAGGCCTTCAACAAAGATGTACTAAAGCCTAATAGAAAAGAAATCAGTTCTCTGTCACCAGCTCCTACTAAAATCTATTAGAGAAAGTACGGATCTTGTATTTACAGCAGTTCCTTTTAAAGGTTAAGGACAAGTACATATAAAAGGTATAATTTTTTAAATGTGAAATATTTAATGAAATCCATCATCTGCTCTCTTTTATTCCTGAAGATGCTTTGGTATTTAGTTTGTATTCATTGGCCATAAGAATTATCTATCCCTTTGTTCTTTGAAATATTAGCAACAGATTTTTTTTCTCTTAATGTTAGTCGTTTGGACGAGTGCCGTTTTGCAGTTTTGTTTTCTTCTTTTTTTTTTTTTCTTTTTTTTTCTTTTTTTCTTTTTTTTTTTTTTCTTTCCGGTTCCCTCATTGAAAAACCCGTGCAGGGACCTTAAAACAACGGTTGGTATCTTTTCAAAACACCTTGGACTACTTCCATCCCATCGATAGTTTGACCATTGTCCAGGAATGAATATTTAAATCAAACGAATATGTAAATAAAGAAGAATAAAAAGTCCGTCTGCGCTTTGGCAAGCGGTACACAGAAATACACAGCCTTTTCTATGACCCTCTGATAAGTTTTGGGTTTAATGACCTTTTTTCCCCCTCATAGCTCTCTGTATACTGAATTAACCCTATCTCCCGGCAAATCTCACCCTGATTTAGTGCGGCTCTCTATTGTACGTTTGAATAACTCAATACGAAAATAAACGCTTTTCTACACGAACACACTCTGGCGAGACGCGTCTACACACACCTCAGTGTAAATGCATACTCCATGATTTTGCAGGAGGTCTGCATTAACACGGGACACACACATACACTTGCAGCACGACTAATCTTTAGGTCACTTCTATTCCTAAAACGTTCGCCTGTTCCTTTTGCCGAAGCGCGGTGGACATGGGGGTGGAAGTAGTTCTTAAATTACAGCTGGAATAAGAGACTGAAAACACGCGATGCTCCTGGGGATAAGGTGTCTTTCTAGTTCGGGACTGTTACCGACGTGGATAAAAGTTTGACCCCCGATATACCTCTGTATCTTGGTCACATACACGCACAAAGAACTAGACTGTTCTTTGGGAATTATGTAAAGAAGGAAATCGGATCGGAGTCTTTCCCTGTTCTGCTGAGAGCCCTGGAATATTTTTCCCAGGTGACGAGAAATTCGGCGCGATTCAACTGGGTGTCTTGAGGAGACGAGAAAAACACGTGGGGCCAAAATCTACTCCTGGGTCCCCATGATTATCTCATATGTTTATTTTGGTGGGACACATCGCATGAATAAAACCATCGGTGTTTGTGCTGGGAAGTAACTTTTCCTAAGACGAGTTGGTCCTTTTCCTTTCTCCTTGTTCGCACCCCATACCCACTTCCCCGCACCGGGGTCTTCGTGGATGAATCAGCTCCAGCCACTGGACAGGGGGAAAGCAGCTCTCCTTTGGAAACAGCGGCGAGCGGGAAGCCCTGCTTGGGCACAGCCAGTGGTAATTCCCGCCGAGCGGCGCGGAGCACTGCGGCTCGGAGCCTCGCGGCGCCCCTCGCTCGCCGGCTCCGAGGGCCCCTTCCTTCTAGAAACTGGCCAGCAGCTTTCCCCCACGACCAAATTTCTAACATGAGTGTGAAGCCAGCCCGGAGGAGCTCCCTGTCCCCGTTGCTCGGCTGGTCATAGCAAGGGTCCCACGAGTGATCAGTGCCCAGCTTTTTTTTGAAAGAGGGACAGGACAGAACAGATTTGTCACTGTGAAGCCTTGGGCCGGGGAAGACTCTGTTCACAGCACCGAGCGCAGCCGTTCGGGGCCTCCAGCACCCGGCCCCTTGCCGGGCTGTCTGGCCCGAGTCCTAATTAGGGCTCAGACCTAGAGAGTTGGCGCGGAGGGAGGAATGTGTGTCTTCCTTGGCGGGCTGGGGTAAGCAAACTAAAAATCCCAGTGGAGAGAAGTTTCCCGGCTCTTTATTGCACGGGAGAAGGAGGGGCTGCAGGTCGTGGGGAACGGAGTGAGAAGGGGCTGGGTGAGCAGCGGGTCCCGGAGCTCTGGCCGGAGCTGCCCCTCCCGCGGATCCAACCAGCGGGAGAGTGCCGGGCCCGCCGAGCCCCCGGGACCCGGAGCCTCTGTGGTCCGCACAAATCCACCTGTCGTCCTCGTCAGTGTGTATGTGGCTTGCAAGTCAGTAATAACAGTTTGTGCCTCTTGTAGGGCTAATTCAGATTTCTACGACATTGCCTTATTTATTCAAATATTTATTTATTTACCATATCCGCCCCCCCCCCCCCCCCCGCCCTTCCCGACAGCTGATTTGGTCTTTTAAAGTGGAAGAGAATAAAACAGTGTGATGGAGGGTGGGAGCCCGGAAAAGCAGGACTGCTGTGACTGGGACGGGAACGCTATTTAACTAAAAGAAACAAGTGTCTGCCTTCAAAATCCAAACAGAGAGCAGGGTCGGTCTGGGCCGGGCCGCTGCCCTCAACTCCGGCGCGCTGTCGGCGGTGCGCACCGCCGCAAAAACACGTAAATGAGGGAAACGGGAAAGGCCAATGAATTCACTGTGCGAGGGGCTGGGAGCGACTGTATTCCGCCTTTGGGTACCCCCAGCCGAGCCTCCGCTTCTTTGCCCGTTCTATCGGCGGGATAATTATGGTGGAGGACGCGCAGGCCTCCTGGCTTTCTCCTGGCTACGGGTACTTGAGGAATAAGAAAAAATGCTCTAGAGCAAGAAGAGGCGGGGAAGTGCGGTGCCTGCTTGGAGTAGGGATGGCTGCGGGAGGGGTGGAGGAGCGAGGTGAGAGAGTGGGTCTGCCCTCCCTGATGCCATATCACCCCAAAGCTTTGCGGTCTGACTTTTGTGTGTCCTTATCCCCACCCTCCCAGCAGGACGGGTCGCGGCTCTCGAGGGCCACGACCGCGGGGAATCTCGGTTTGCTTCGGCACCCGCGGGCGGGTGCGTGTGCTGCCCTGGGTCCCGGCCCCGGCGGATGGGGCTCCTCCGGAGCAGAGCCGGCTTCGGTGCCGGGCTCTGGGCGGGTGATAGCTCCTCTTAAGATCCCATGCACCTGTCCCTCCTTTGGGCCTTATTTTAAAAAATAAATTACCCTTTCCCAGGAATTATTTGCCTGGTGAATTTTTCATTAAATGACTATTAACCCCTAGAGATTGATAGGACAATCAACAGGCTTTTCCAATCACCATTTTTACTTGGTGGGCTTTTGTTTTTTGTGTGTGTGTGTGAGTGTGTGTGTTTTCCACCGGGACTCTCTCTGTAGGTCAAAACCTTGCTTTCTAAAGCAATTAAAGGATATACTTTAAAAAATAGATCAAAAATACGTTCTGATTAATATTATAGTGTAAAAAAATGGTCTACAGCAGGAAGAAAATATTTGGTGCTTGTTTGTAGATTCTCTCACCTACCACCTACTCTGAATGCGTCCTGTATCTTATAGCGTGTCCGGCCCTCATGATTGCAAATAGGCCTGTTTTCAAATGGAAATAGGACTTCCAAACTGATTATGTGTATTGAATCGGAATCACTCGCTAGATCCTCTTGTATAAAATGTATTGAAAAAAACCATGATGGTTGCACAGCTCTGAAACTGGCTCCTTCTCATCTCAGGGAGGTCGATCTATTTTGCAACTTTTTGCCATTTGTGAATGTTTCAGCTAGATAATTACGCTACCATTGTGGAAAGGCGATGCGCTGACACAAACACGCACACACACACGCACACACACATACACACAGGCTCCCCTGCGCGCACACACACACAGAGCCGCCGCCGCGGAGCCTACTCTGTGCACAGCCCACGCCGTGCCCAGACTTCCACGACAAGAACACGCCCGGCCTCCCCACGGTAGCGCAGCTCCAGCGCCTCGCCACTGCCACACAAGCACGGCGTGTCTCAGCGCTCCGCCACCGCCACGCACAGCCTCGCCGTGACACAGAGCACAGAATACACGATCCACCAGCACCCTCCCGAGCCCCACAGGACAACACGGTTCCCAGGTCTGGGTTCCGCCTCGTGAGCCATTATTTAAAAACAAGCAGACTGTTGTATGTGTGTGTGTGTCCACGGAAAAGTCAGAGCCAGGCAGCAACAGCTATTGCTCACACGCTGAAGAATGTGGACAACCTCCATGCAAAGGTTTCGCTTATTGATATGTAATGAGAGCTTTAAACCCTGTCATATCTCCCGAAGAATATCCATTCGAATTCGAAAAAGTAATTAAAAAGCGATGAGAGAAAAGAGGCATCTGGACCGAGCGGAAAGCGGACAGCTTCCCTCTCCCTAGGGAGAAAAACTGGTGGCAGGAAGAGGGGTTCCCCCTCCGCGCCCCCCGTGGGGGGAGGGGAGCAGCCCTGCACATCCGCGCTGCCCCGCTCCCACCCACCATCGTCCCGCCTCTGCTCGCCCAAACTTTCTCAGGTGCTCCCTCGGGAGGTGCTCTGCCCCACCTAAACCAACCAAACGCAACCCGAGCTGGGATGGGGTGGGGGTGCCCAGTGCTGTGTGCCTGGCGGAGCGCGGGGAGCCCCCGCGGCCGGGCTGGCCGGGCAGACAGGGGTCGGGGCCGCCTATCCGTCGAGCACCGCGAAGGCAGCGGCGGCCCGGTACCACCCAGCAGAGTCCCTCGAAAGTGGCTGCCACAGGAAACTCCTGGCAGAGCCGACGATGACAGTGCTGGGACCTATCCTCCGTCCTTGCCGCACTCGCACAGTACCTTTGCGAAGACGTAAATTGGTCCGCCGCGTCCCGTCTTCGATCTTTTTTGGGTTACCGTGGAGGTGCCACACATTTCCCGGCCATTTACCCCGCTAGGCAAGTGTGGTGTGTGCTGCAGTGACGGGTCCCCGAGCCCCATGCCACTCGCCCTGGCTATGGCAAGGCGCCATAAGCGGTCAACACCTTGTCAGGGCGTTTGGGAGCAGCCCTTGGACGAAAGTCAAAGGGGTTCCTGGCCCGACGTTTGCAGCCCTCCCGCCTGGCCCAAGTGCCAAGGACGAGAGGGGCGGTGGGTGCGCACAGCTGGGTCTGCCCGACAGCACCTGCAGCCTGGCAGCCTGGCAGCGCAGGCAGAGCCTGCCGTAGCCGACATTAAGAGAATGCAGAGGGAGACAATCGCTGCTCTCGAATGGCTGTAGCCCCCGGGAGAGGAGCCCCGCTGGGTTGCAGCCGGCTCCCCAGGGCAGCAAAGCCTCGGGGCTGTGTCAGAGCCTGTCCCCGGCACTCAAGGGAATCCCGCGGCCGGGGTGCAGAGCCCACCGGCAAAAGGCAGGATCGACCCCGCTCCCCTCGACGGGGAACCGAGACCTGAGCACCGGCGGCAGCTGTGACCGGGCTGGGCATTCTTGGCAGGCGGTGAGGGCAGGGAGGACGAGCGGCGGGCGCCCCGCCGGGCTCCACGCGGGGCTCGGGGGAAGCCGGCCGGGCTCAGGCGCTGCGGCTCCGTTCCCACCGGCGGGACAGCCCCGGTGGGCCGAGGCGGAAAGTTGCGGGAGGTTCTCCTCACTGTAAAATTAAGAGCGGAGAGGAGACACAGGCCGGCGGACAGTGCTTCTTCAAAGTACGAGTTTTCCTGCCTGCTTCTGCTCCCTGGACTCCACAGTTATTGCCGTGCACATCAGCTCTTAGATACACTTATCAGACCTAGGCATCTATAGATATAATGCGTGTATAGACGCACACGTGTAGACTAAGCGCTCAGCACCGGCCATCCATATGGTGATTTTTCTCTCTGAGGTGAACTGGTGCAGATAGAGGTGCAGAGGACGAGCTCCAAGCACCCTATTTCGCAGCAGCAACAGTACGTTTGTTAAGTAACCCCCAGTGTAAGAGCAAAAGCAGAGACCAAGAAGGTGGTGAAGTTAAAGATATTATTTTAAGAGCTTCTCTGAGAAGCAGCAGCACTGAAAAAAAAAAAGTTTAACGAACAAATGCAGCGAGAGGAACTAGGAAAAAATTGTGTCCCAGATTCACATTATTAGGTCAGTAACACGCTGAAATTATTCAGCCACTTCAGTAACACCTTTGATATGAAGCAAAAAAGTCTGCTCCCCTTACGATCCCAGGTGTTTGTAAGTTTGTCGCCTCATAGCACGTTATTACTTGACCAAATATGCTAGACTGAGAAGAACTCCGGTGAAATCCACCAGAACAAATGGAAGCGACAATCTCATACTTCGTTTTCTAAGCAATGCAGCTATCCTTTAATTAAAAAAGGAAAAAAAAAAACAAAAAACAAAAAACAAAAAAACCCCAAACAACAACAACAAAAAAGACCAAAAAAGAAACCCGAAAAACCCCGCAAACACAAACCCAAACCCCAAAAAATAAAGCCCCCTTTCCTCTCCAAAAACCCCACAAACCAACCCACCTCGTGAATAAAGTAAAACTTTATCCTTTACTCCTTACACTTTAAGGAGCCCCTGTATTGATGAAGCGCTACTCAGAATGATGTGGGGAGTTCTCATTGAATCAATTCAATAAGTTATGCACGATCACTAAAACCTGCCACTTGCTAAAGAAGCACAACCTACAAAGTAATTTAAAATTACTCCGAAAGTCCCTCTGTGTTTAGTGAATTGAAATACTTTTGAGAAAAAGTTGTCATCTCATGCAGATATAGTTGTGAGCATGAGATATGGAGCCAGCCAGTCAAAACAGTCTTAAGTATCTTGGTAAATATTTTTAGAATATACATTTCATCCTTTTTCCGTTTCTATTCGCCAGCTCAGGACAGTAGATTTTTTTTCCGTCTTTCGGAAGTAATGCATTCGGCCATTTGTAAATGTTTTTACTTCTCAATCTGTGTCATGGTAAAAAAAAATTACCGATTTCCCTCTTCGCCCTCCCTCTAACAAAAGCCTTTACATCGAAGATTAAATGTCATATTTTACGTTTTCATTTATATGTTTCCCAATAATTTTTCTGTGTCGTAAGTTGTTTTAAGCTTCAAAACGAATTTCAGTTTCTTTTTACAACAATACATCTTATACACCGTCTTATTTATAACGCTGACCAGAAGCCTTTGAGAGAAAGACATAGGATATAGAAAACTTTGACCTTACCTGCTCCCTAATGTGCTTGCAGCCAGAAAAAAAGGGGGGGGGGTGGAAGAAAAGTAATTTCATATTATTCACCATTTTGCCAGGGACAGTCGTCTCTCTGCCTCATAGGAGCAGCCGCACTGGGTCAGATGTCTGTACTCATTTGACACATATAAACAGTATTATCATTAACTTAGAGTTTTGAGGGGCTTTTTCTCCCCTGATGCGGATCATGAAAGGAACAGTGGGTCAGACAGAGAAAAAAATTCTCAGCTTTGCTCCCGAGACGGCTATGAATGGACTTAAATTCTTCAGAAGTCACTCAGTCTTTAACTCTAGATCCCCTTTGTAAAGGCTGAAGGCAGCGGTCACGAAAAGTTGAACAGGGGCTGCCGTCCCGGCGAGGCCCCTTTACCTGCGCTGCGCTACAAAACTCCTAAAATACTTTTTTTTCCTCCCCTCCCAGCCATGGCAACTTCTCTTGGTGTCATCTCAGGGCTGTCTCAGATTACATTGTTTGGGATCTGCACTTTCAACACCCGTCTTAAGGTCCTGAACTGCCTTTTGAACCGAGATGCATGCAATGTACTTTTAGATCAGCTCGTCATCCCTTGCCTCTCCGTAGGTGCAGTGACACCGCGCCGCGCCCGTCCGCTGCTACCGGCACCACAGCAGAGGCCGGGGCAAGCCCCGCCGCCCCCGGCTCCCCCGAGCCCTTCCTCCCGGGCATCCCTTTTGCTAACAGACTGCTGTGAAACAAACAAAAACCCCAATAACCGGCAGCCCGTTTTGAAATGAAGCAGCCCATATGAAGAAGAGTTTTGCTATTTTTGCTGTCTTGGCCGTAGTCATGATGTGGTTTTGTTAGGGTCTGGGTTTTTTTTTGTTGTTTTGTTTTGTTTTGTGTTTGTGTTTCGTTTGGAGTTTAGTTTGGGGGTGTTTTTGTTGTTGTTGCTTTTGTTTTTGTTTTTTGGGGGTTTTTTCCCCCCACAGCCTGCTGTGCCACTTCATGCACACTTCACGGAACTTAAGAATTAATTCCTGTTTACAGCAGGAAAAAATGCCCTCCGTGATTCTCCTACGCTTACTAGCAGTTCCAGGCAGTGGGGGAGTGGGAGGGAATAGCCATTCTTCACTAGATCCTTTTATCTCTCAAAATACGGGGTGCCCATGGTCTGGCGTGGATAAAGCAGTTATATTGGGAAACGTGCATCTCTTCCATCATTTCAGATTTGAATCATGCTGCCCCTCCCCTTTGCCATCCCATTATCCAAGTTCTGCATTGATTACAGGGAGACTGGAAACCAGCATATTGGAAGAAGCAGGAGTTTAGACGGAGGAACACATTTTAATTTCAATTTTTAAAAGCTATACAGTAACTAAGTTCTCATAAGTGTTCTCAAGGGAGACTGGAGACTAAACTGTATTTACACCCCTCCCTTCAAATATCTTCATCCTAATCAAGGCATAACTAGTTTACTAAAAAAAAAATATTATAAAAGGCAGTATCATAATGTCATAAAAAACTCTATAAAAATTGTTAAAGAGCAGTTTGTTTGCATTTCTCCTGATTGATATGTAAATACAGTTTGAACTGTGTTTGCTCGGTCTCTAGTGCTTAATAAAGAGATGAATTCACCTTTCTGTGGAACAAGTAAACAGACTTTAAACTAAGCCGACATCAGACAAAGTGGAAACGAGTTTATTTAATCGAAACTAAATCTAGTTTAAGAAAGATAAGTCAGTGTACATAATAATCCATTACAGTAATTACACCCACCACCAAATATGTGTTTATGAGGTTGTCGAGACACAATAAAATTACTTTATTTCCCCCGAAGTCTATAATGAAAAGTCACTGACTGGATTTGTATCGAACATGCTAACTCCAATATTCGGGGGCGGGGGTTGTAATATTTCTCGGCTGTACTAACGCCCTTTCCGTGCTCCTCACTTTTGAACGTTCCTAGGTTTCAAAGAACGCACATTAATTACATATGAAGGGGAAATGTCGACTTAACCGGGGCCCTTTCCCCTCGGTTTTGCGCATAAACTCCTGGAGAAACTAACCCTAATTTTGAAAAAATCCTTAAAGTCAACCCTGCTCTCACTTCCTCCGCGGAAGTTGGCAGCTCTGCGCCACGGACCAGGAATCCCCAGCACTTTCTTCTTTAAGCAGAAATAACAGCACTAAGTTCCAGACACTCTGCCGCCCCCCACCCATCCACCCCCCCGCCATGCTTAACACCATGCTATAGATCTGAATTGAATATTCTGCGCAGAAGAAGAACAAAAAAAAAAAAAAAAAAAAAAAAAAAAAAACCAAAAAACCCCCCCAAAAAAACTAAATAATCTTTGGGTTAGTTAAGAATGTCTCTGTATAAATCAGGACCTAACCTAAAGAATGAAAGGTCTCGAAATTCCTGTTGACACACGTGATGTCCTCCAGTTAGATATAAGAGGGAGGGGGTCAGAAAGAATCCGATACTTTTTTTTTCTTTCCGTGTACTTCCCTTTTTCTCCATGCAGACTAGCACTTGGTGTCCGACTAACACCGGCTATCTTGTATAAATAAAGAACTGGAGCTTTCAAAAGCTGCTACTTAAATTGGAAGTTGGGTTGTTTCCATCCCAGGCAACCTGTTTTCTTTTCACTTAAAAAATATGATTATATCGTAACACCTCTGTAATTCCGAGGCGTTTCCATGACTGCGGTAGCCTTCTATGGATTTGGAAATCAAAAAACAAATCCGAGCACCAGATGCAAAGGAAAACACACTACGAGGTCCTTTAGAAGGGGGATCCTTCTTATTTTGCTACACTCACAAAAGGAATATTTGGGACCTGAAAAATAGAGAGTTACTGGGATTTAGAACTCGTCAGATACGAGCTGTTTAGCTTCATATGCTTTCTATATTTACAGAAAAGTTACCGTCTAACCGCCTCGCTTTACCGATATTATTTACGTTCTGTGCCTAAGCCCGGCGCGCACCTATGCGCACCCACCCACGTGTGCGCAAGCACTTTCTCCTCATCTCCTTCTTTACAAACTTCCCAAACGGCTACACAAAATAACCCTCAACAAACAAACAAGCAAACTAACAAACCTCCCCTTAGAAAAACAATGCGACACGAAAAACAGCACCCAAACGGACCAAGCGAAGCCCGTCTGTGTTCCACCGAGCCGCAGCGTGCGCCTGACCTCCGCCTGATAGTGGGGTGGGCTGTGCAGGCGAACCTGCGTGGCCGTGTGCGGGGTGTGGGGCTGGATATGTACAAAATTAAATATACGGAAATGTAGAAAATTAAACACAGCCTGATAAATAAAGTTAATTCAAACTACATGTTGTACACAATAAACTATCTTTTTATTTTGATTATAAATAAGGTGACTGTACTTCCCTTAAAATACAAGTACATAGGAAAACCTGGTAGAAATTATCTTTCTTTTTTTTTTTTTTTTCTTACAAGGTATTAAAACTGGACACTTTAAATCGGACTCACGTTCTATACTGACAGCAGATTCTTCGCTATTTTATTTTTTTCTAATGGCGTTAGACTTTTACCTTCTTTCTCCTCCGTGCCTTTGGCATTTGAATTTCTAGTCCCGGAATACTTTACTTTCTCTAGCAAGAAGTCGCTGAGGTGTCCCCCGCCCCCACCCTCATCCCTCAAAAAATAATCGGGCTAATGAATTTGGACTCGGTTCCTTCAGTCTCGAGTTCGTGAATCCCACGCGTTTGCTCGTCCTGTTTGCACGCTGAGGATTGATCCTGTATCCCGTTAACCCTCTGCCGCAGCCCTCCTTTGGGAATAGGGTCTGGGCCCTGGGAGGGGCAGGGGCCTTCCGGGCTCTGACAACATCCCGGGCTGTTTCTCCACCAAGAAGAAAAAAAAGGGGGAGCGGGGGGGGGGGGGGGGAAGGGGAAAAAAAAGGAGAAAGATGTAAGGAAAGGAACGTCGGGAGAGGAAACCAAAGGGGGAAATTAAAAAGAATATTCGTAATGTGTATAATTTATTAGAAGCTTCTTAGGAACTATATTTAAGCCAAATATCTACATAAGTTACAACAGGAAAAGGCGGCGTGCGCAAATAACAAACTGCCGGAGGATTTACGACGGGGTGATCAGTGTCCATAAAAAAGGTGGGGGTTGGTTTGGTTGATTGTATTTTTTCCTTTTCTTTTTACAACAAAATATACAGGCTACTAAAAACTATGGGTTTAGTCCAACTTTTGACAGCATTATACAGCTACAGGTTCACATCAAACGTAAGGAGGAAAATAAAAGCCAAGCCTTTGATGACTCCACGTCTCCATCCGCTGGCCCTGGCGGCGGGCTCGGAGAGACCGGGGAGGGGGAAGCTGCTTCTTGTGTCTGGGTGACGCGAATGCGTTTTTTGGGGGGGAAAACCACCCCATCCCCCAAAATCTCTGTATTTACATGCAAGTCCTAGACGCTGGCAAAGTGTACATCTGGTATCCAAGTCTTCAGACCATGCCTAAAGATGGTCCCCTTTCTGCAGACTGCTCCATGGTTATTAGTCTGAATATTTTTATACACCCCATAGGACAACTTGGGGGAGAAAAAACATAAAGACCCCAAACCATCAACAGTAACAATAAAATTGAACAAAAAAAGTGTCTCTCTCTCTTAGAGGTCCGCAGAGACTGCTCAGTAAAACGGGGGAAAGGGAGAAGAGCATTAAAAAAGAAGGGGAAAAAAAAAAGAAGAAAAAAAAGAAAAAAAAAGAAGAAAAAAAGCACACAGTAGTTTGGAGAGGACAGAGATTTGTGTAACTGGGAAAATTTGTTGGGGTTTTTTTTCCTTTTTTCTTTTTGCCTTTTTTTCCCCCTTTTCCTTTGTTTAATCCTTTTACCAGGTCCTACCGTATAGCAAGGTGGAGCAAGACATGGCAGTGCCATAGTCAGAAGTAGAAGAGTTTAGGTGAGACAAACTGGAGACTTGGCTCTGCAGAGAGGAAGGGCTGGCCGAGTGCTGTCCCATGTCTGGAGACTGCCCCGCACTGTTTGTCTGGTGGCTCTGATGCTGTCCGAGGCTGTTGCCATTGGTAGCCACTGTGATCGTTGTAGCTGCCTGCTGCTGATGGCTCTGGATAGCTGCTGTGGGTGTGTTGGAGCCTGCTTGGCAGGGCTTGCCATCCTTCACAAGCACTGGCACTGCCACCCTTCTGGGAGACTGCTGCTGCTGGCAGGAGCCGTTCTCCTGTTGCATCTGCTGCTGCGCAGCCTTGTCTTTGGCCTGGCGTTTCATCTTGTAGCGGTGATTCTGGAACCAGATTTTGACCTGAGTCGGGGTGAGATGTATCATGCTGGCTAAATGTTCCCTCTCCGGGGCGGAGAGGTATTTTTGTTGCTTGAAACGTCTCTCCAGCTCGTAAACCTGGGCCTGCGAAAAAAGGACCCTCCGTTTCCTCCGCGGCGTGCTCTGGAGCGGGGCCATGCTCTTGCTCACGTCTCCCAGGGAGCCGAGGCTGCCCATGCCTCCCATGTTCATGCCCGAGGACGGCGCCATGAAGCGGGAGACTGCAAGGGAGAAGGCGGCACGTTTTAGGCGGCTCGGCTTGGCCCGGCCCGGCCCGAGTGGGGCCCCGCGCTCCGGCAGCCCCCGCCGCCGCCTGCCCCCAGCGGAGCTCCGCAGCCCCCCGGCAGCCCAGCCCCGGCCGCGGCCTCGGGGCACCCGCGCTTCTAAACAACGGCTCACGTCCCTGGGGAGAGCGGTGGCCCCCTTCTCGCCCGGCCCAGCCCCGGTGAATAAGGGCGACCACTCACCCCTCGTCCTGCTTGGGGGCAAAGCCAGGAAAGTACCTAAAGTGACAGCCGCGGCGGTAGCAGCCGCGGACAGCGGCTCCGCCGGCGCCGGCCGAAGAGGACTCTGCCGCTCCCCTGCCGCTTCCCGGGACGCGGCCCCGGCGCCTCCGGCTTCCCCCCTCGCCCACCCGGTGCCGGGCGGGGCGCAGGCGGACGGGCACCGCAGGCTCCCTTTGGGCCCCCGGGCCGCGACGCTCCCGCCCCGCTGGACGGCGAGAGCCAGGCTCCAGCTCCCCGCCACAGCCGGGCTTCCAACCCCCTTGCCCCGCAAAAGCAGCCGCGGTAGGCTGACATGCGACCAGCCGGGGTGGAAAGACCGGATACGATCCTCGGGCAGGAGGAGGAATTTGGGGTTTGGGGGACGCGTCTGGGTTTGAGACCGACTTTTGCCCTGTCGCGGACCCCCCGTGCCTTCTGCCCGCGGTGTGTCGGGGCAGTTGCGCGGCAAGCCCCCTTCGGCCACCCAGCCCCGAGCTGACTTACTTGAGGAAAAGCGGGGATCCGGGTTGGTGCCGTACCATCCTGTCGCCGAAGCGCTGTTCCTCATGGTGTCCTGGTAAGGCGGCAGCTCGCTCATGTTGCCCAGGTTCCCATTGCAATAGCCCCCCATCGTAGCATGGGAGAGCTGGGGGACCCCTGCCGCTGTCATATGGTAGGCGGCAGTCACTGTTCCGTTGTGGCCCATGGGGTGCTGCTGCATGGCCGGCTGAGAAACCTGAGACTGTCTGTAGGCTGACAGGGGAGCCCCCAAGTTACTGGCCTCCATGCCCACTTTCTTGTAGCTTTCCTCCAAAGGACTCAAGATGTCAGACACTGAGAAAGGAGTCGTATGCTTTGGGCTCATCGACATGATTCGGCGGCTGGGGAAAAAAAAAAAAAAAAAAAGGAAGGGGAGGCAAATCTTTTTTTTTTTTTTTTGCCAGATATTCTGGTGTTGCCTTAACGCCGATCTTGTTGGATGTACACGTAACCGAGTGGACGAAGTCCGCCTTAATTGGATTGAGTGGAGGCTCAGGGCTGCCTTTCGTTTGTTTTAGCCAGACGCCAGGTTTTAGGCTGCCACCAGAGGCGGGGCATAGGCACTAAAGCAACAAGACAATAGAAGCCTACATCTTGCCCAAGATAATTAGCTTACATGCTGATGACAAGGTAAACACCTTTAAGTCTTACTTGTCAGAATTTTTTTATGTCTTTAGAAAAAAAAAAAAAAAAGAGACTGAGAGGACGGGAGAGAGAGGGAAAAAAGAAAGAAAGACCCCGTGAGCATAACTCTTTTTTTTTTTTTTTTTTTTTCCTCGGGGTGACAATATCGTGGACGGGAAATGGAAGGCAAAGCAAAAAAAAGACCACCATTTGACTGGGTGAAAGGATTTAAAAACAGCTCCCGGGTGGCAAGGCTGTCAGCCCAGCCTTTGTGAGAGCTGGGGAAACGGGGTGGAATGCCAGTAAGCCAAAGGACAGAATCTGCCTCTTTCCCCACTAAGTTTGGTCCGCAAGGAGCCCCGCCGCCGGGAGGACAACTCTTCGGAGGGCAGACCTTTCTCTCCGGGCCACGGCTCCCCGCGCCCCGCACTCCCCGCACTGGCGTGTCTGATGCCCCGGCCGGCTGGGGCTGAACAAGCGCTTGGGGTTTCGCATCTCGGGAACACTCTCTATGTCCCCTAAGACACTCAGTGCAAGGATCGTTTGTCTCCCTAAACCCACAAATTTCTTTCAGGAAGGGATTTTTTTTTTTTTAATATCTCAGAGAAGGGTTGAAGACAAAGTTTGCAAAATTAAGCAGTAATTTAATTGCCTGGGACGAGAGACCGATGAAAAATAGGTTAGCGTAAAATGTCGCTTGTTATTCTCAAAGGCAAAGACTCTTACAGTCTCTCGTGGTCCCTCTGAAGCTGAAGCTGCTTTCTAAGGTTATTTATACAGCACGGGAGCTGGATGGAGAAGACCTCTCCGGTCATCTGCTACACGACCTTGCCAATGAATTCCCTGTAGTTTCCAATAAACTGCAATTTCTGGCACTTTCGGATCTGTTCTCGGATCCGGTGTGAAAACAAAAGCGATCCATTCACAGCCACATGCACACGTACAGGCAGCCCGTAGCTAATGTCACTCGGGTCTTTGAAGAAATCTTCCAACGCCTAGTGTCTCCAAAGCTTATATTTCGGGGTGATCCGGGCGGAGGAGAGAAACCTCCCCTGAGTGTTTCACACCCCGGCCTACGGCCCTGGCAACCACAATTTAATTCAGCGATTACCTGAATATTAAGAAAATTACAGCGAAGGTACAGTTAACCCTGGGACTCTGAAGTGTCAAGTAACTATTTAGTAATTGCACTTGTAAATATGTTTGTGCTCGGCTGGTTCGTGCTTAAAAATGCAAAAGTGCACTTGCTACCCGGGAATAACTAAATATCTTTGTCTAAAGTGGCAGCATAAATAGCCGGTCGCTTTGTGGCTGTGCTTGATATTAGTACATAAGGATCATTTTGCTTCAATTGGGAGGCTCTCATTCACTAGGCAAGAAACCGTTTAGGAGAAAGTAGGTTCCCGTATGAGAGTTAACATCCTTCAAGTGTAAGCCTCAGTCTTGATTACACTTTAGAGCTCTGCAAGAGGTGAGCTTTTCCACACAAATATAATCGGGGGAACTTTCCTTCAATCAGGCCTCCAGCTCTCTTACATCATCTCAGCTGCTTCTTTCGGCACTAGCTCCCTCAAGGCTGAATACCCCGAAGTGGGCTGGTTGTGACTCTGCTGGGTCACCAAAGGCAAAGAAGGGCGACTTTGAGCTAGAAAGGCGTTTGGGTTTTACCTCTTCTTTTTCCACTTTTCTTTTAAAACCTTTCAATCTTATCTATCCAGATCTCTGGAATATTTCTTTACACTAACCCCCCCCCCCCCCCCGCCGCACCCCCCTCCCTCGCCCTGGTTTTTCCCCTTTCTGCACGTATTTTTGAGTATGGTCTTTGGTTTTGTTCCCACACAGATAAAGAGACTCGACCTTGCCTTAGTAGTTTGATTACTTGGGGTTTGAAGTTGTTTTTTTTCACCCCGAATTACTCATACCCTCCATCCCCATGCCTCTTTCATGAGCCTTTAAAGGAAAGGGGTGGATGGAAGGAAAAAAAATTAAATACTGCAGGATCCACCAAAACGACGGCTCAGTCGGTTTTAATCAGAGGCGAAAGGCGGCAAGTGACCGCGCAATTTGTGGGGCAGGAGCAGAGACTCCGTTCCCATCCCCAAGAGCTCGAGGTGGGGCAGCCGCTAGGCCCCAGCAGCAGCTCCGGCGGCGGGAGCGGGGAGCGGCGCTCGGACACGCGGGCGGGCGAGGCTCCCCGCCGCCCTGCGCCGGCCCCGGAGCGCCGCCCGAACGACCCTTTGGCCGCCGGCTGCGCCTGCCAGAGCTTGTTTATCCTCTCGCTCGAATGAAGTTAAATCGCCACCGAAACATTGCTCGGTTAGGTTATCCCGAGCCAGTCGGGCCTTGACTGCGCGGGGTCTCGTAGAGGGAAGCTAATGCCAGAGCGCTGCGTTCACCTTTGCTGGGGAGAGGGCGAAACTCTCTTGTGCACGTCTGACCGCTGAGTTAGGAGCACACCGGCGCGCGTACCTCTAGCTACTTTTTAGCCGGGCTAGATGGACGCGGTGTAAAGGAAACAGGTCAACCTCTGCACCTGCTTTCCCGCCCCAAATGAGCTACAACGGGGCAAGTCAGACCATGGACAACGGGCAAGAAAACTTCTTCGGTGGCGTCGTCTCCCTTCACTCTCCCTTTTCTTCCAAACCCTCCACCGGAGTTTCGTCTGCCAGAGATGGCTGCCCCAGCTTCCGGGGAGGGTGGCCGTCCCGACAGAGTCCTGCCTAGGCTGCCTTTAGCGAAATGTTCGTTTACCTGGTGATGCTGCTTAGTAAAACACTCGAGTTAAAAAGAAATGCTAAGGAGGAGAGCAAGGAAGATGAGATGCGTTCTGCCTGGTGGAAGCATTTTCATGAGAAAGGCACGGTTTTCACCCCGTGTTTGCAGAAATGCGGCTACACGGACGTCCCTTCAATAGCTTCTGACCCCACACAATCCTTTTGATAACACTCGAGAGGTGGAAGAATGGGAGACTTTGTCAATCAAATGGTGCCAATCCCAATGGAAACGGTGCCACCAAGACCGCAGAGCGTTTCCTCATCAACTGGATTGCGGGGGCTGGGAACTCGAGAATCAGCTTTTGAAAGTGCGCTCAGGGCTCTCCAAAGACACACAATGTCTTTTTTATACGAGCTGCTGTGCCTCCCAAAGGGGAATCAAATATGTTCGGCCAGGCAGAGCTCGGAGGGCTCGGAGGGCAGAGGGTAAGGGTCCCACGCAAACCGCACGCAAATTCTTTCTCAACAAGAAAGACGCTTTCTAGGTGCAACTTTTTGATACAAAGCCATGAGGTGCTCCGTGCTCCCTCTGGATCAGTTCACGGGTGCACGTCTGGCTGCACCCCCTGCCCAGCCCTGCGGCCCCCGCTCCCAGCGCCGAGGAGGCGGCCCTGCCCGCTGCCCTGCCCGCAGCCGTACAGCCCGCCCTGCCGCGGGAGCAGCACTCTGCGGCGGGGCCAGCCGCTCCCCGAGAGGTCCGACTTAGAGGTGGCAAGAGCAGATCTGTGACAGAGCTCTTTCTTCGCGTCTGGTCATCAGTATAAGTCTAACGCATTCATCGAGAGATGTAAACGACCACCTGGAAAAATGGCACCACTGAGGCAGCTTGCCGCAACTCGCCCCTCCCGACCCACCCTGAACGAGCTCATAGAAATCTCATCTGATTGCTTGTGCATGTCGGTGTAATACACCCTCTGGTTCCCTATGCCCCCCAGAATGGAAGATGTGCCCAGCACACCTACGCCGGGAGCGGAGGTTTCCGTAGTGATAGCGGGTAGGGCGGACTTGTGTCTCTGCCGGCCGCGGGCAGGGCGCTGGGAGCCGCTCCCGCCTGGAAAGCACATGCTTGGGCGTGTAGGAAAGCAGGAGTCCTCCCAGAGACGCACCCTACGAGCGCTACCTAGGCACGGAGCGCTCTGGGTGTGTGTGTGGAAGGAAACGCCTGTTGTGGCTCATGGGGACAATTCCTCGCCGTGGGAAAGCTCCCCTGCCCTGGTTATCTCGTTAGGGTGGGAGAAACCCCTCAGTACAGCGGGCGAAACCTCTCCCCCTGGCGTGGGAACCTAAGGCAACCAGCGAGACCACCAAAGGCTAAAGCGAAAATCCTCACCCCTCCGCAGAGCATGCACAGTTGCTCCTCCAGCTGCCCAGGGCGTGGAGCATCTCGCAGCTGGGGCTCTCGGACCCCTTCGCCACAGGTGCCTGGCGGCCCCACTCGCAAAGCTCTGTGCGAGCGAGGGCAGAGTTGCCTCCGCTCAGCTCTTTTCCCTCCTTCCCCAGTTGCTGGAGGACGGCTGAGCCCTCCTGCCCTGATCCTAGACACCCTCCCCGTCCTTTCCTTCGCCGGCCCGTTCCCGGCCAAGAGGGCCAGGGTGGGGCCAGGTACGGGGTGCCAGGGCAGGGCTCCCGGAGCCGCGGCGGCGGGCGGAGGGCCGCCGTGCCAGGGCGGGGGTGGTGGGGCCCCGGGGCACGCCTCGGCCCGCCAGCCGCACCGCGCCCCTCCGAGGCTGCCCGGCGTGGGGACCCGCGGGAAGGAGCTCTTTGTATGCATGGGTGCCCCGGTAGTCTCGAGTGGATAGCAGCGTCACTCGCCCCGATGTGTGGACGCCTCGCCCGACATTATCAGCAGTTAATACAAGCCCTCCACATCTGCCTTTCTCAGTGTCAGTAGACTATCACTACCGCAACAGTGTCAGTACACACATACAAGACTTATCTTTGCCCTGAAGCATTTTTTATGCACCCAAGACAGTGGTGATTATGCGGAGGATTACTTGAAGGTGGTTGTTGAGTTAGTTTGCTAAAAGTTAGCCTGTAGAGATAACTAAAAATCTAAGCACCCTTTATTTAGACATAAAATACTTTTAATCGGTAGGTTTGTAGGTATATACCTACAAACAGAATCCCGCCGGGATCTATCGATTTATCTGCTTTTAGGTATAACTATTAGCATATGACATTATCTATCTTAGGAGTTATGCGCTTTTGTGCGTGTTCCCAGACATGCCTACACACACGCATACAAGCGTGGGGGTGCATACCTCTGGCAGTGGGTATGCATGAGTATATATTTACGCATACATTCACAGTCCTCAACCCTGTCGTCTCTTAAGTGTTTCAAAAAGGAACTCAGCTTTTAAGTGGGTCACCTCGCCGCCCTCCCTTCCCCTTCCCTCGCCCAGGCCTGCGGCCGCGCCGGCGCCGGGAAAAGGGGCTCTCGGCTCCCGGGTGGGGTTGGACGTGGAGGAGACGGACATGGCCGTGCCTGCGGGTGCAGCGTGGAGGGGCGGGCTGCGGGTCTCCCCCGGCAGTTTGATTTTCCGCAGACCTTTTCTGTTTCAGCGTGGCTGGCGGCGGCGGGCGGCGCGGGGGCTCGTTGCTCGCTGCCCACCGGTTTGGTGTCGAAGCCCTCGCCGTGCCTCCGGACCGCCCCGCCGAGGTCCCCGGGAGCTGCAGCCTGCCCTGTGCGTGCTGCGGGGCGGGGGCTCCGCGCCCTCCCGCGCCCTCGGGGCTGCGCGAACTGCGCACGGGGCCGAGCCCGGGGGCGCTCCCCCGCGCCCGCCGGGAGTATGCGCGCTGGTGGACAGGGGACCTTTCCCCCTCGACCTTACCCTGGGGGTAACCAAAGCTCCCTTTTATTTTCAATATCACTTCGAGTTTGCCTTTTGTTCCCCGATACCTCTCGCTTCCAGGGATACGGGTGGCTCCCCGCTGGCTCGGGGAAGGGCTAGCGGTACCAAAGATATCTCGTTTGAAAACGACAATGGAGTCCTTTCGACCAGCCCGTGTGGTGCCCAAGCTTTATTTTCGTAACGGGGAGAATGGGATTGTTTGTTTTGCTTTTGTTTTCACATCAAAACTCGAGGGCGAGTTATAAGAGGGCTGATAGGAAGCCCGGCCCTTCCTCGTTGCCCTTGGATGCCCAGCAGGGCCACCCAGCCGAGGGCCGACGCATCCCGTGTTTGACCACGACAGCGCGGGATCCCGCGCAAACGGCGCTGCTTCAGGCGGATCTGTCCGCGGATGCCCTGCTGTCACTGATTTCGGAGTGACCGAGTGCTCTGGTTATTGCCCCAAATTCTTTTCTGCCTCTCCTCTACTCCCCCGTCTGCGGCTTGACCTAAGTTCCCCCAGTGGCTTTAATTCGGAAGGAAGCTGCCATCTGTCCCATTGTGCCCTTGGCTTTTATATGTGGGCAGGGACTACCCGTGGGAGGTGGGCGCTGCAGGCGCTGCCAGCCGTGCGGAGGGACCCACCGGGGCCGGGGCCCGCGGCCCGCCGGGGCGGAGGGACCTGCAGCGGCCTCCCTCCGCTGGCCGCCGGGGAAAGCGCAGCGCCGGGCCCGGGCCGCCAGGGCGGGCCGTCACCTGCGCCTGAAGACTTGCTGCTGTTGCTGCTGAAATTCCACCCTAGCCAAGGCAAAGTCGTATAAATGAGGAAACAGAACGGGAATTTGCTCAGTTGTCCTTGGGATGTAATTACATGGATTTTCATCCATTTTCACTGTGTGTTTCTCCGAACCTAGGGGGAAGGATTAGCTTCTTTTGCTGTTGCTGCAGCTCCTCCTCACCTTCCCATAGAGGTAGCTCTGTCTCTGAGCAAGATTCTTCCCCCTCCCTGGGGAAAGTATAATTTGCCTGTTCCTGGATCAAGAGGAACTGTTTAATAACTTGTGCCTGTTCCAAGAGCTTGCTTTACAGCAGCACAGTTAAACAGTTTCAAATTGTGCTCTTGCTGGTTGATGGTCGTATACACAAAAGATTATCACTCAAAAACTGCCTTTTGGGAGTGACTCTGCCTCTTCTCCAGCTGCTTCCTACCTTCTGAGCTTGTAGCCCAGGAATCCATCCCATGAGGGCTGCTCTCAGTCCCTGCTCTGCAGGAGCAACCGAATTGCCCCACACTCTTCTCTGAGCGTGGGAACTGAAGATGCGAGCGCCATCCAGGGCTAATGCCCTTGGAGGAAGAGCTGACATGAATCAGTGAGCTGGCCTGGTAGGGCCAGAGTGACCCAGCTGCCCACTCAGAGTGGTAGGTGGTTTGTTTATCTGTCATGTGAGCCTCAAAAATCAACATTTCCCAAGTCTTAAAAAAACCAACCAACCAACTAAAAAAAAACCCCAATCAATGTTCACTCTGCCTTGATTTTCTTCTGTTCCTTTCTTGGAAGGGAGGACACAGAAATCTCCTAAGCAAAGAGGTCCATTTCAGAAGCCCAAGGGCAAACCTAGAAATGTTTCAGAAGCCCATTTTTCATTTCATGGGAATCAGTGTCTTCGGGAAGATCATGCCCTCAGTCTGGCTAGTGCAACTGGTAGGTCTAGTTAAAAGCTGATGTAAGAAGCTGCAGCACAAAGGACACCATTTGTAGCTAAACTCAACAATGAACTTTATTGGTGCTGCTACCAAACCCATTAAAAAAGCTCTACCCTCTGCAGCACTGTTTTGGGGGCTGGGTTTTGTTAACCAGTTACTGCTGTACCAGTATGGCCCAGGGTGCTGATTTAACAGGTGCATTCCTCTTGCCAGGAAAGGGTTCAGTTCAGTTACCAGTTTCAGCTTATTCAGTTTCAAATCCCAGCCTTTCAAGTGTTTCCTGCTGTAAAAAGGGTCTCAAAAGTTTATTATGCAGTGGGATGGATATATGCAAGACATACATGTCAGGAAAGGCTCTTCTTGAGCTGTGAGACCTGTGCCAGGAATTTGAGAACTCCCATCATCTCTAAGCCTACAGGTCAGGCATCTCAAGACAGATCAGGTTCCATCAGCAGGACTACTCTGCAATACTCTGTCTTTCACAGACTCTGCTCTAAAAGCAGTGTATGTGGCTTGCTCAGTCCAGCACCAGTGGTACCTGTATTGTCATACATAGCAGAGTTCCTGTATTTTACACAATAAATGGAAATGGGGGATAGTGAGTTACAACTATTTGCAGCACTGAATTACTTCTGGGATGAATGGGCATTTGTGTCTTTCTGCAACTGCATGTACCCCATATCTTTGCTCAAACTTTGTAATTTTCACTCTGCCAAATACATTTGTTTATATGAATTGCACAGCGTAAAATACAGGATGTTTTTCCTTCCAAGGAAGGTGAAGCAATGGGTTCATCAAAATATTTCACCTTTTCCTTGTCCTAAGAAGAACCAGCAACCCAGAAAAGTAATGACAAAATTGGAAAGAGATCTCTCACCCTGCAGCTATGTGAAGAACAGAGCTGCTCCTAAGTGAGCTGGCTCTTACTGTAGCCAGCTGATGTCCATGTCTTCCTCTGTTGTGCCCCAGCAGCAACCGCTCTTCCCTTTGGTTATTCACAGGCAAGATTCTTTAGGTCCCATACTTCTAGGGGATGGGTAGCACAGTTCCACTTACAACTGAGGGTGTATTGAAAGGTTTCCCAGATTTAACAAAAGATGGGCTCAGCCTTGCAGAACCTTTCTTCCTGGAGTTGACCAGCAAGAAGGTAAGAAAGAAGTTCAGCTTGAGGTTCAGCTGGGTTGAAGGACCAAGGGCTGGGAAGCAAAACCAAAGCCTCTTCGTATTGTAACCTAAAAAATGCACCCAACAAATTTCTGAATGTCCAGAGGTATCTTATCTTTGAATAAGAACCACACTTCCTATTCAAATAGAAATCCTGAAACAGATGCTAAAACAAGTCCTTGCTAGCAGCTCTATTTTCTGTTTTCCCAGACATTAGTCATTATTAGCATTGTAGTACAGAAGAGTCTCCATGTAGCGGGATTATCTTCTAAATTACTTTGGATGATAGACATAATGAAGTTAAAAATTTCACTCATCTTTGCCCTGTCATAAATGAAAGCACATATTATACTTACTCAAAAAATAGCTGACCATAGAATTAGGTTCAAGTTACATTTTCAAAGTAGAAATGTTTATGCTGAAAAAGCCTAGATACATTCTTGAAAGTAGTTTAGTCATGTAAAATAGTCCATTAATGGATTTTGACTACTATTCAGTTTTTAAAATAATGTCCCTTATAATTAGTTGTTCTATCATTCTTTTATGAGCCTTGCTTATTTTGAATTCCAGGGAAAGAAGACTGCTAAGCTGACATAATGAGATAATATCCTTCACTGGCATAAGTAAGGCTACGAGATGGACTGCTACCCACATTGGTAATTATACATGCTCCATTTCCACAACTGGAACCAGAATGAATGCTCTACAGCATTTTACTCTCTCTGAATAACATTAACTGAAAAAAACCAAGTGAGTAACTTGTTTACGTATTAGTGTTGGAGGAAACAACCTGAGCTGGCTGTCCTTGAGTCTGCAGAGTCAAACCCATTCAGCAAGCACTTAGCACAGGACTAAGGAGGAAGTCATTTTACCGCCTACAGACAGAACTAGTGTGCCAGCTCTGCCATGCCACTGAGGTGCCACCTTCAGGTTCCACATGGCTGGGGAAGGGACCTGACAGCAGAGAGAGCATCAAGGATTTGTCCAGTTGTGAGATGCAAGCTTCACAGGTGAAAAAAAGTGACACTTCCTTCCCACCTTGTTTGTGTGAGCTCAAAACACTCTGTGACTATCAGAAGTTTTAGTGTGAGAGCCTATTATGACATGTTATAACATGCAGCCATGGTCATATGGGCAACAGGTGGGTCCAGATCATCTTTTAGAAATCTTTTCTGACTAATGAAGGGATACAAATCCATACATTGCCTATCTGGCCACACTGCCCTCCCTGCCAGAACAACTAGCACAGTTTGCTCTTGAGACTGAGGCAGAACTTCTGGTTAAAAGTATATGCACAGTCAGAGCAGTTCAGTGCTGCAGACAAATGAAGCCCTCAGTGGTCCCTGTGCCTGCACTGGCCACAAAGCTGCTAAAAACATTTTGAGAGGAAAACCACCATGGTAGCCCAGCAGTTCCACAGTCCCTCCTTTTGTGACTGCAAGCAGGGCTGCCCATGGTGCCTCAGGAGCATGTACACTGCCATCATCTGCAGGCAGGCAGGGGTCCACCCTGCCATTTGGCCACCTGTGGCCCTGGACGCTGCTGGAGGGAGGAATAAGGATGCATTTAAAATCAGTGGGAAGAGTCTCTGGTACTTACAGCATTTAAAGCTTGCACTGCAAAACCTATCAAAGAGTACTTGCTTTTCATTATAGAATTTTGGTGCTTTTGCAGTGAAAATACTTGGTCCTGAATACAGCCTGGAAACATTAAATGGAAATACATATTACATGAAGCAGGGGTTTCCAAACAGATCTTCCTTTGGGTACTGCTTACTGCAGCAGCCCTTGCTGATGGCAGGGATGGCAGCTGAGGCTCTTGGCATTAGCTGTGGCCAGGGCTCCTGACAGCAGTTTGTGGCTGCCAGCACTGACTTTGTACCAAATCTATGCCTCATGCCACCTCCTGCTCCTCAGCCGCTCCTCAACGCTCTCCCAGCACCAGGATGACAATCATCAGCTTCCTAATCTGTCCCCGGCCACAGTGCATTTCTTCCTCTTCCTCCTGTCCCCCTTTCACAGCTGACCAGTGCCAGCAGTGTACTGGCAGGAGCTGGCTGTGGTGACAGCTTGCAAACAGGTACCAGCCTCACAGCTGAGCACCTTTCTCACGTGGCACAGAGCACTGTGAGTACCAGCAGCATTACACAGGCTACAGAATCGTCATGCCCAGGAAAGTGATGGATTAAAGCAAACAACAACCTCAGAAAAAAAAGAAAAAAAAGGTGTCTGAAATGTTTGCACATCTGCAAAATTTTGGTTTGTGTAGAAACTTTTCAATGGATTTTGGATGCTTAGCTCTCCATGGCCTGTTCTTTGCAAGGCATAATACTTTACTGAGTGTGCAGCCCCTTCAATTGCTGGGCTTCTCTCAATTTTCCTTTTCTGACTAAGTCATTATGTATCCTGCATTTATCAAAAATGGCTAGAAATACGGGACTTTGCCTTTCTCTCAATCTGCATGTCATTCCTTTACAAAGCTTGAAAATATTTTTCCTCTGGTATTTATTCATTTCGCTGTGCTGTATACCCAATCAGACTATTCTGATGCATTCCGAAATGAGAACAGTTCCACCTCCTTCACATCCAGCTCCATTTCTCTTCAGTTTCATTTCCCTCAGGGTCACTGTTAGGTGATGATATGCAGTAATGTCCCCAGTGAGGTGCTGTTTCCATTAGCTTTCCCCTTCAGAGGTGGTCAGAGGTCTGAATTCTTATAAGATTTGTTTTCTTGGCTACTTAGAAGATAAGATTCAGTTCTGATCCCTCTTCTAAATGACCATTTTTCATTTTCTGTATTTGTTCCTTTTCTAATAAGGCAGTGTCTTTTACCTCTGATTTTAAAACAGGAAGTATGTTTTTGTGCATGTCTTTTAATCAGCATTCAATAACATTTATATAAAATGGCTATACAAGGAGGGAGAAATCACATGGCAGAACAAAACATGCTCATCTATACACACAGACTAAGAAGATCACAGAAAATACTCTCAAGCACATCTACATGAAATGCATTGAGAAAGCAAAAAAAATAACTCTTCTTGTGGGGCACAAAGCATCTTCTGTAGATAAATAAAAGTGTAAGTTCCATAATAAATGATGCAGTCTCTTTGGTAGGTGTAAATTTTGCTGAATCAAACATGGTCCAACATCCAATGTGCTCTGGTGGAAGACGGGGGTTGACAAGTCAAGTTTTGTTATGACAAAACATAGCAGTTTTCCATTCTTCTCTCAATAAAGGGTCATTTGAAAGCTCATATTCTGAAATGGCAATGTTTTTCTCATCATGAGATTGTAACACGTGTAATGCCTTGTTGCACTTTATCTGGCAAGGGTGGCTGTCTCCCTGTAGTTGGTATTACTTGTGTTTACACCTCCCAGCACTTGAGGGCCACAGTAGGGCTTTGTGAGAGGAGCTGGAGAAAAATGGCTCTGTACTTCACCATTATGGACCTTGAATAAACTGTTGCAGAAGTAGGTTTGGAGACAATTTAGGGCAAGCATCTCAGCGAATCTGTGGCCCAGAGATATGGAGGAGAAGGTTTGGACATGCAGTGACTGTTACTGAAAAATCAGAATTATTGCCCATATAGTCAAACGTACAAATAAGCATCATATCTGGGGTGAATTTCAATCACCATTGGATTTCTTTCCCCTAGTTTTGTTGATTTTTCTATGTTTTTATTGTAAATTTTATTTCCTGCATTGTGTGATGGGCTGACCCTGCTTGGATGTCAAGTACCCACCAAAGCTGCTCCATCACTCTCCTCCTCATTCAGACACAGGTGAGAAAAAATACCATGAAAGGCCCTTGGGTTGAGAGAAAGAGAGGGAGGGATCACTCACCAATTATTATCATGGTTGAAACAGACTCACCTTGGGGAAATTAACTGAATTTCTTACCAAGCAAATCAGAATAGGATAATGAGAAGTAAAACCAAATCTTAAAAAAACAAAAAAAACCCACCAAACCACCTTATCCCTACCCCTCCCCCCTTTACAGGATTAACTTTGTTCTCAAGCTCTCTGTCTTTTCCTCTTCAGAAGCACAGAGGGATGGGAAGGGGGGTTACAGTCAGTTCATCACTGCTTCTGATTCCTTCTCATGGGGAAGGACTCTTCACACCCTTCCCCTGCTCCAGAATGGGGTCTATCCCCCAGGAGACAGTCCTCCATGAACTTCTCCCAAGTGAGTCCTTCCCACAGGCTGCAGTTCTTTATCTACTGCTCCAGTGTGGGTCCTCCATTGGGTCACAAGTCCTTCCAGCAAACTGCTCCAGTGTGGGCTCCTCTCTCCACAGGTCCTGCCAGGATCCTGTGGCAATGTGGACTTCCCACGGGGTCACAGCCTCCTTTGGGCACCCACCTGCTCTGGCATGGAGCTGCTCCAGGGGCTGCAGGTGCATCTCTGTTCCATGAAGAACCCCCTTGGGCTGCAGGGGCACACCTTGTCTCAGCATGGTCTGCACTAGAGGCTGCAGGGAGTCTCAGCTCCGGGGCCTGGAGCACCTCCCGCCTCTCATTCTTCACCAGCCTTGGTGTCTGCAGAGTTGTTGCTTTCACATATTCTCAATCCTCCGTTCTCTGGTTGCAATTTGCTTCTGCCTTTCCTTAACTTTCTTTCCTTCCTTGTTAGCCATGATGTTCCAAAGGTGCTACCCACTGTCACTGATGGGCTTGACCTTGGCCAGTGGTGGGTCTCCCTTGGATCTGGCAGGCACTGGCTCTGTTGAACATGGCTGGAGCTTTTAGCAACTTCTCACAGCAGCTCCCTCTGCAGCCTCCCCCCACTCCCTGCTACCAAAACCTTACCATCAAACCCAATTAAAGTTATCTACATTTAACTAAATAAAGACCCATCGATAGATATTACACTACAATTAAAGAGGGCAAGTTTAAAGCTGGATTAAACCATATAATCTTCAGTAGATTTTTTTTCTGAATTGTCATCTTTTTCTCTTGAGCAAATGTAATTTAAACTCCTTAGGGGTGTTGATTGCCACATTTTTGTCTGCCCTCTAGTGCCTTAGGTAGATATCATTGCCCAGTTGCATTGTTGATTAAAATCTGATGTTATAAAAAATTAATTTTATCTTCAAAAAATCTTTTCTCTGCTTCAGTACAGAAGTGAAGAATGTCTCAGATGTTAAGGTTTTTTCAGAGGGAGAAATTTCACCAGAATTTTGTTGTTTAGATAAATGGTCTGAATTCAGGAGGAGTACAAAATTCTTCGATGGGAGAGAAATTTCAGTTTGCAATCATCTAAAATAAAAAAAAAAAAAAATTGATCTGAATTCTTAAAAAATTTTGAGTAGGTAAAGCCTATGTGAAAATCTAATAGTCTGTTTCCTTCTGGGGAGCAGAAAATTGTGAAAAAAAAATCTCAAACTGTATACCAGAACATCAAATATTTGACAGAACTCTGCTCCATCACACAGTCTGAGTAGCTGACACAAATGTTCTCCTCTTGTATGAATAACTAATTCTCATGTACATAGTTTATTAGGGTGAGAATGGGAAATCAGTTGTGTTGTCACCACAGCAGGACTTACTGGGCCTTATTTAGCATCAGGAATGTTATGACTGCTTTCCAGGCACTGAAAGGTGTCTGACCTGCCTTTGCCAATCAATGTTCACATTTGTTACGTGTCAGAGAAGGGTTCCATTCTTAGCTAGTAGGGAAGTTTGGATCCAAAGCCCAGCATGGCTTAGATTCTTACATCAGAAGACAGAGAGGTGGAAATCAATGTAGCTGGGAAACAGCTTGAACCAAATTTTAGGCAGCAGCTGTAGGTACTACATTCTACCAATCTCTGTTTGTGGACACCCTTATAATACAGAAAAACTGCAGAACTCTTTTGAGCAGCACAGGGTCTGATTGAGCCACATTGTGTCATTGCATTAGAAAGTCTGCAGATAATCATTGCACTGAGCTGACTGCACGTTCATCACTGCTGAGGCAAGACTGAGGCGCTGCCACAGGCAGGAATCCTGCTCCTCCTATCTGGGCAGCAGCCCTTGTTTCCCAGAGGGGTGTTCCTGAGTCTTGTGAAGCCATCTCAGATACAACACCAGAGACTGTCACAGCATCCCAGAACTTAGCATAGAAAATCTAGAAGACACATAGTGTGAATCTTGGGACTTTTTAAACATATAATTCTCTCTCTACCAGTTAAAAATAATGGAATAAAAAGTGGTAGATTTTTCTTTTTAGCCATTGTCCCTCCATGCATATTTGTTTCCTTTGGTGCTTTTGACAGTATTGTTGACTTTTACTTTAAAAGATGCTCTTCCAGAATGCTTGGTCCTCAACAGGGGATCAGAATGCCTTTAGCTTTTTAGTCTGTTATTGAAAAACCAAAATCCACTGTCTCCATATGAGATGCATGCTAACCTTTTATTTGGTGAATGAGACCATTCTGTGCAATCAATTTTAAACAGAGAATTGTGGAGTACTGTGGATTAGACAACACACAGACACAGTACAAACCATCATAAAATGTCTGCGAGCTTGAATTTACTATTACAGTATAAAATTAATCTGTTTCTTGTTTGAAAGTCAACAGCTCCAGAGGTGCATAAATAAACATCTTTGTCTTATTTTTCCCACAGGAAATGTTTTCCATCAACTTTTATGGTGATCATTATTCTTTGTATACTATAATGTCTCTCTTTGGATTAGTTATCTGAATGGATAACTAACAAGGACTTTCAAACCTTCCAGACTTTATATGCATACATAACTTCTACTGATCTCACAGGTTTGAGAATGGGTGGAGACCTGGAAGTGACCAAGGGGTGACCTGGTAGTGACCAGTGAAATAGTCATTCTTTTTAATGCCACTCAGTGAATCAAATTTCTTCTGTCTCTGATTGTCTCTTCTTTCATCTGTTTCTTTCTGTTCCTAAGCCTTGTCCTTCCTTTGTCATCTGCATGCACGTGTGTTCTCTCTCTTTTTTTGTTTTCCAGAGAGCTGAGGAGACCAAGTAATAGTCCAGGAGAAGACAATTTTATGACCATGAAGGACACATAGTTGTCAAGTATATTTCTATTCCAAACCCAGTTGCATGTCCATGTGTAAGAAATCTGCAGAACTGATGAACCAGGGAGAAAAGGAATCAAGGAGAAAGTGGCATATATGAGTAAAGGCCATTTTAGAGGCACAGATTTGTTTGGGCTTCTCAGTGAATGCACGAGTTGCTCAAAGGGTCTCTAAATGATCTGGAAAGTAGAAAGCATGGAGATTTCTCTCCAGCCATTTGTGCAGGGGGAAGGGCATCCTATGAGGTCGCTGTGCTGGCACATGCTGGTGAGACAATGGAGCATGGCAACATGTGTTTCTCTGGCATCCACTCTTCCATAGGGTTCCCCATGTATCCCCCATGTGTACATCTGATCTACAGCTTTTGGACTGACTCCAGGTGAGGTAGCTGCTATTTGTGTCCATTCAGCTAAACTCCAACTCAGCTCTCCACAGACAGCCTGGAAAGCTGGTCATAAACAGTTCATTGTCCCTGTCACACTGCCCAGGAGGCACTGAATGAGGTCAGGAGATGGTATGGATGACTCTCAGCCAGCAGTCTGATGAAATACAACTCGTAGCAAACAGAGGCTTCCACAGAGACTTAGGGGACAATACTCCTTTTGGTTGTTGTTTGTCAAGACAAGATTTTCATGAGGCACTGAGGGAAAATGTGCCTTTTGCATTGTCTAAGACGACTCAGTGTGGCTGAAGCTTTCCCTGAGTGTTAGAATAAAAAGACCCCATCTCCAGTATCCACCTACATGATAAAATCCCTGTCAAAATGATTGTATGAGAGAGGAAGATGGAAGATTCTTATGTTTAAATAACCTATATTCATGTTTCTTTCAAGGTTACTTCCTAAAGGGCAGCTGCCTGGAATATAACTGTATTGACTTCAGTAGTTACTCCAGGAATGCTTGAGAAAAAAGTAAAAAGTCAGGGACAAGCTATTTTTAACAAAGCAAAGCCTATTGTTATGATTCTTTAGAGCTTTCTGACACAATATGTAATCTGTCAGGCAATGTTAATTTTTATAGAGTAATGGTTTGTCGTTTGCAACCTCCTGCTATCTGGGAACTCTGTTATTTTGTGGGATTTCCCCTTCTCATCACCTAGTTTTGCAACTCTTTTCTTCACTAGCCCAGACTAGGAAACTCTCCTGAACAGCTGCTTCTGGTAGCTCTGATGGTTTCCTGTGACTACCTAATTTATCTGTGTACTTTAGATGAATTATGAATAAGAGAAAACAAATCTGAACTCTATAACTTCCACTTGCCCAAATATATAATTTTAATGAGCAAGAAATTTGCTGGAAAATGCAGTATCGGTTTGCATTATATTATCCCTGTGTTAATGGCACAAAATAGCAGAACTAGGTGGACAACATAACTGGATTGTCTTCTTTTTAATTAAAATACAGGACTAAGACTCCTGTGGGAATCTAAATGAGATTACTAGTCCCAAAGGATAGTGCCTTCACCCCGTTGTGCCTGTTAGACAGCAGCTCACTTCTTCCTTGGCCACTTCTCAGACTGTTGCTCTATTGAAGATGAACTGCAGGTTGGAGCAGGGACAATCAGAGGCCAGCACAGCAGACCCTCCATCAGACAGCACAAGCATGGTCACCCAGATGTCTGGTTCTGTTGTGTGGCTAACACCCAGGAGCACAGCTTCAGCAGTGGAGGGTTGATTACTCTTTTGCTTATGCTTTATCTTGTTTTGGATGGGTTTGTCATGGGTTTGTCAAACCCTGAGGTTTTTCTCCCTCCTCTAATTTTCCTTTTTTCCCCTTTCTGTTGCAAGTACCTGCTTTTACTCACACATCTTCCTATTCCATCCCTTTTAGCCATGTGTGGTCCACCTCTCACATTTGTGCTATAGATGCCCTTGTTTGCCCTAGTTTACCCACACTGTGAGGAGTTGACTCACCATAGAAAGACTTGCTTCCCTGTATAGACTGTGAAATGTAGTTTATGTAGATGTCTCTGAGTAAAAATCTACACACTGATATTGCTGATTAGGAATGCTGAATCTGGCTCTTTTGGCCAACACCAGCATCCTTACACAATGACTGCCACAGGGCACAGCAGTGTTTTGACATTCTCTTGCTCACAGTGGAACTGCCTAGGGAGTTAAACACTAGACCCTTGGTCCTTTCTTGCTCATCACTACCTCTTTCCTCAAGAATGGATCTCACCCTCTCTTTTCATATGCCTTTATTAAAAGTTGTCCTTTTTTTGTTGTTGTTGTTTTCTCTTTCTTTTTCCATCTAGTAGAAATGTAGCTTTTAAAACTACATTCATGAGCACAGTATATTGCTGTGAAAAATTCATATCCCTTGTCCCTGCCCTTTTCTTGCCCATTGTTTGAAATGAAGTCACAAACCTAACAAATAAGATTCCTTTCCTGAGTTTGTACCTAATTAGGATGTTTTTTTCTAGTTTAAATGGCTCTCCTGCTGTTCATAGAATCAGTAAGAAGATACAGTATTTCATTAGTCATTGCATAAGAAATATTTGCTGGACAACAAGTTTCAGTGAGTATTGTTATTGTATCATCAGTATGCATCATCAATAGAAGGCAATTGAAGAGCCTTTAGCAACCTTGATCTGGGCTTTCCTCAGTTCCTTCCACCTTCCATTTTTTCCTAGATCAGTCTTGTAGTTTTATTTTTATCTCCCAAGACTCCTTTAATCCTTTCATATTATACCTTTGTATAACATGATGTCCCCAGCAAAGGACAGAAACATTTCCCAGGGAAGAATCCTCTGCAAATGCCTCCAGTGTGTTTCCAATATTTTTCTCTAATCACACTACAGATATTAAATGAAATCAGATCTATCTTAGGTTTCTAGATACCTTTCCCAGCTTGTCACATTAGTGTTTATCATTTCAGTCCACCAGCTAATTTATAACTCGTGTTAGTACTCTTGAAGAAAGTTAATGTATGAAGCAAAATTCTAGGTCCTTTGAAAGCAAGGGTGATTATTTGCTTTAAAGAAAACTGACTTCTGTCCCTTATGCTCCTTTTCCTGCAGACTTCACTTGCTCATGTTCTCACACTTACATACTTGCAAGAAACACAGTGCATATGTCCCCAGGATCAACTGCGTGTGACAGGGAAGAGGGAAAAAGCTCTTGAGTCCTCCCTATACACTGTCTTCCTCTTCGTGGGTGAAAACAGACAGTAATTTTAGTAGACTTTTTGTACCTTATAGGAGTCCAGCTTGTTGTGATATGATCCCTTGATGCCAAACCTTGCTTATTTCACCTTTCATAGGTCTAAAGTTATCTGATGTTTGGATATCTTTAATGCTCAGGTCCAGCTTCACGCTGAGTTATTGGCAAAAGGGAGAACCCATGTCATGTACCATAGCTTTTTTACCCCACTCTCCTGCCAGCAGAGGTCTGTGCTGTGGCCTTACTGAAACACAGGCATTGAAGTCTTCATGTAATCCCATTCCTCAAGGTTTACCAGTTTGACTGCAGCTAATAATGTCCTTGGTTATCAATGCAAGGAATGCTTTCTTATTGGTCTGTAGAATGGCTACTCACATGGAATTTTCAAAGTTGCCTCAAGTAGTAATTCAGAGAATTTCCATTGATTTGCCCATTGTGGACTCCTTTATAGGTTTTGGGTTATGTGTAATCCACTTCCTTTAACAGAGCTGGTCAACAGACGCTAAATATGATTTGCTTCTCAAGAATCTCAGTTTCAATAACCAGTCATCTCAGACCCCAAGTTAATGTGTCACATTATCAAAGCACTCACACAGAAAAGGTCCTATCCTGTACAGTTTGACTTTGGTAGAGTAACTGAAGCATACTTTAAACATGGGACAAATAAGTTCTGTATCTTGATGATCTGAGAATTGCAGTCTGTTGAGCTGAATCAATTACAAATGAAGGGTCATTCAAAGACAGCAAAACATTTAAGCCGTAATTTCTCATTTTGCAACAATGAGTCAAACAGCACTGCACAATCTCATCTTCTGCACGTTTTTGTTCAACGTCTATGGTTTTTAGCACTGGTGGTGTTAGCTATGAACACACAAACCCAATACACATGTTACATATTTATTCTATTTCAAGGTCAAGATTTCCTGAGAGGATAGAGATATACAAATAACTTACATTTGATATGGCTGGGTATTCAAGCAGCAGTGCTATTGTAAGTGACAACAAAAGACAAAATGTAAGTCTGATGCTTAAGGCCAGAACATGTTGTTTTTCAAATCTTTTGTATTAATATGAAGGAAGAGAAATTTTATTTTCCTCAAAAAAAGAATCTTTATTTCTCTGTATGTTTAGTTCATGATATCAGCTTTACAAAGTGGTTCAAATAGGCTTTGCAATAAAAAAAAACACACTCTAATGTTCCTACAGTGTTAAATACTGTTTCTTGATACACACCAGTATCCAGAGGTCGTTGCTTTCTTGTCAGAGAGAAATCTGGTTTTTGTGTTTAATTATACATTTCAATAAATAAATCCTGACCTCACTTATGGATCTTTCTGTAAAAATGGCTGTTTGGGTTACTGTTGCCATTTTTTGTAATTCTGTGTGTGTGCATGCATTGTCATCTCTAGTTTGGATTGTAGAACTCAAAATCTGGTAATGAGCATTAGTGTGCACATATACATCTAATTTCTTTGTCTTCTACTAAGTTTAGAATTTCGTCTATCTTTCAAGCTAAGATAACCATATGAGAAATAAATTGTCTTATACAATTTTTTTGGTTCTACCACATGATCATCAGCTTTATGTGAAATTATTAAATAAGATTACGAGTTTTAGAGTATTTTCCCCATAATTTCCTCCATTTAAGACTACATTATGCCTGAACTAAAGCCCTTTGGAGGAGAGGGGATCACAACACATTCATGGGGCTGCAGGGCTCACGAAGCTGTGGTGGATGACATTATCCTGGCCTCATATTGTTCCCAAGTGTGCTGGGAAAAGCAGTCATAAGTGGAATTTTATTCAGGTTCATGTTCAAAATGTAGCACAGGGCACTGGAAACAAAGGCTACCAAAACCTTGTAGCTCAATTCCTACCCTGTTCAGTGAGGAAAGATAAAAAATGAGACATTTTTTCTCTTAATATTTTCTCTTTCCCTTCTCCTGTGTTTCCAAGAAATGCAGTTTTCAAAAGTTCAAAGTAAAGCATTGGGCCAGATATTCTGTGCAGTATTTGGTAGCTTATATTTGTGCCTAGCTGCCTACAGGTTAAACCATGGCACTGGTGAGATCACTTGACTCCCTAAAAATGGGTCTAAACGAAGATACTGACTAAAGACAATAAATGCAAACATCTTACACAGCATAATGCTTAATTTAGTGTCAAAGATTCAGCACTGAGTCAGGCACAAGGTCTTGACTTTGGTCAGTTGGTGGTCTCATATCATATCCATTGATCTTCAGTGGTGCCTTGCTTTTCCCATTCCTACAGACAAAAAATACAGGAATGATCAAAATTACCTCCAGAGCCCTCCAAAAGGGAAAAAGACTTAATCCCCTTACCTCATTTTCCTCCAATCAGGAGCTTCAGCTCCAACAGACCTACTCTCTTATTGCAACAAGCTGCCAATAAAGAGCAGATCTGCAGTGGAAGAATTAACATCTACTCCCAGAACAACTGACAAAGGAGACTTGCTGCCTTGCAACTTTTCAATAGGTGATGTCTGTCCTTGACATTTGCCAATCTCTGGCAAATCTTTCCCTTTGCTATTAGCATGAAGCGCTGTGGATATGGCCACACCCTTTCTTCCATCCACCATCTGCCTCCAGGTCTAGGAATTTTGCATGGGGAGTAACGAAGAAAATTTGAAAGAGGTGGAAGAAATACAAAATGTTGCTTGGAGAATGATCCCTGGCTCATGCATGAACGAATCCCAAATCATACTTATTTAATAAGTCTTAGCAGGGAATCAGAATGGATTCAAGGTTACCATCTCTGAAAAACTGAATTGTATTTTCCTGAAGTATACCCGTATTGCAATTCTTGCTAACTTACATATTCAAAGAAAGAAATGACTACTGCCAGCTGTCTCAGACAGAGAATAGGTATTCAAGCATAGAAGCATTCCCAGGGTGAAAATTCAGGGTCTTCTTGAGAGATCAATATGAACAACCTGTGAGTTTCAAGATCCTTTCCTTCTCCTCAGGAAAAATTCAAGAAAAAGTAGCCAGAAAATCAGAAATTTTTTCTTCATTTTTGAAAATGTTCATTCCTCAAAGCCAGCGTTTTTCATAAAGCTACTTTGTCTTCAGCCAGCTTTTGGCAGAAGCATTTCCCAGCCCTCTGTTCTCCCAAGAGGAGATATTATTAAAGAGACATGATGCTTGAAACTAACTGCTTCATTGTTCTTTTTTTGCACAAAAGAGAGTCCAATTTGGAAGGGGTAATCTCCCATTCTTCTGAGATTTCATGGGATACTCTGGCCCATAGTCACCATCTCCTGTGTGGAGAGTCAAGAGGCCGAGCAATTCTGCCATGTGAGGAGGAGCACGTGAGGCACTGGGCACATGTTGTTACTACCCAGGAAGGGATGGGTATGCCCTGAGGCATACCAAGCATCTTCTCACACTGGGTTTGTACTTCTGTGCTTTGTTCTCACCGTGTGGTACCTTGGCCTCCCTGGAGGCAGCTGCTCAGAGACATTATCCTGGGTGTCACTGCTGCCAGCCAACACCAACATCACCTTGTGCTGAAGTTAAATTGAGCTGTGGACTGACAGCCTCAATATTGCCTGTACTTACCACATCCAGCAAGCTGCTCAGCCCTTGCTCTTTGGTCCAGTTCAAGGCACAGCTAACTTTACATCTGCTCCTCAACCTGGCCTCACATTTTGGGACCCGCCTGTGTTATTCATAATAATGACAATGCAAGAAATATCATGTTTTCCTCACTGAAAACTCAAAGTTAAAAGCCATCACAGCTGCTGCAGAGGCTTCATCAAAAGCCATATCAGCAGTTTCTGTTTTAAAAACAATTTTTTTTTTACCCAGTCACAGTGATGCAGCTGCAATTTTCGGCAGAGCCTTCTCTGTGGCTGATTTGCTGTTTTCTCTCACTTTCCATTAAAAAACATTTAGGGCTTTCAACACCTCAAGACTTAGTTTTTGAAACTCTGAAACTGAAGGTTAAATATATCACAGCATCTGGCAAAGCTCTGTTTGTGCCAAGGTCAAGTATGTTGCATTTTTAGATGGAGGAAAGTCTTTGTCCTCCCGCTGCATTCTCAATGCCCATTGAAATTAATGAAAGTTACCTGAAACTTGCTGTATCAGCTACACACTGTGAGTACCTCAGAGCTGGTGGCTGCTCCTTGATGTAGTTGAATTGGTCTCCAAAGGCAATAGCAGTGGTTCCAGGCCTCCATGTCATGACCTCACGTTCATGAAAGCAACCAGGACCTGGTTGGTTAAAAAGAAAGGTATGAGCAGTAGGTTTCCCAAATGCCACTGCCAAGCAGTGTGCCATGGAACGAAAAGTCTTGAACTTATTACAGCTTCCTCAAAAAAACCTCACTTCCCCAAAGTGCTTTCCCTCATGTGGAGATTCACCTCCACTACACCCAGGAACCACCTGATCCAATTCCTCTTGTCCAAGGCCCATGTTCCTTTAGAAACAGAAACAATTGTGTGATACATGCTCCAGATGTGGAGAAAGGAAAGTGGGCTCTCATGGGCACCGTGGTAAGAGTGTTTTCTGTGGTCATTTCAGATCTCCTTTGACAGCCTGGCCTGGGCCAGAGTGGGTGACCAGGCTGGTCCCTGCTGGGCTTTACAAGGAGAGCCCACAGCAGACCAGGGAATATTGTTTCCTTGCCCCAAGAATTGTGACAGACCCAGAGCAAGACATTGGGAAAACCTTGAAGAGGAAAGAAAATCTCCACTTAGGACTTCTGGTGGTGTGACAGAAGAAAGGAAGGGAATGCAGCATAAGCTTAAAAACTTTGTTTTCCCTCTTTTAATTTATTTTTTGTGCTCGGTTGTTGCCTTCTGTAAGTGCTGTTCCCATACATCTCAGAAACAATTGGATGGTTGAAAATGGATGGATTCTTCTCCAGCTATGCTTGATATCAAGGCAGAGATAAGTACTTTCTAAAGTAAAAGATACAAAAGATGCAAAGACTGATTATCTAACATCTCTGCTTGACATCTAGCCTCTGTGTCCATATATATTAAAAGATACAACCCCTTTCCTGTTCGTTTCAGTCTGCATCTGTGCTAGTGGAAGTGAAAGTAATTTTGTAGTTTTTCTGAAATTCAATGCATTTAATAACAAAAAAATTAAAACAAAAATATAATAAAAAATCACCAATAGTGAGAACACATCAGTGACACTACTGTATCTCTTCATCATTACAGCAGATATCTGATGCAGTAACAAAAAATGATCTGAACAAAGAAAAATCAAAAGGATTGAATGGCAGTTAGTGCAGTTTCCTCTCTCTGGTGGCCCCATTTAATTTCTGTTAAGATGGACAGATATTTGTCTGAGGGCATGTCTGACAGAATTCTTACTGCAAGGGCTTTCCCAGAGCAGAATCTCATCTCAAAAAAGATTTTGAGAATAAAGGAACTTCAGTGCCAAGTCAGATCAAAGGTTCATCTAGACAATATCTTATAATGGTCATAGTAGATATATGAAGGAGAAAAAGGGGGTAGAAAGAAAAACATGTAGTGCTGCATCTCTGAAATAACTTTCCAGTTCTCCAGCAACTTGTGGCTCAGAAGTCTCCTGAGCTAGATAGGGTAATTAATATTTTTTGAGTATCTGAGACTTGAACTTTTCCAGTCTTTTCCTGAATTCATGCACAGTTTTAGCACACATTTTTGATGAAAAAGTTCTTTTGTTTAATGAAATTCTATGGAGAACCACCTCCTTTTTTTTTTTTTTTTTTGTTTTGTTTTGTTTTGTTGATAATCTTATACCTGCCAAAGTCATGGGATGCTCCCTTGCTTTTCTTACTGGGAGAGTGATAATCATCACTTTCTCTCTGTCCTCTCCTTGGCACTCAGGACTTTATACGCTTCCAGTATATTGTCCCTTTGTTTCTTTTCAGGCTGAGTAGGGAATAAAAAATCATACCTATGCTGACCTTCTCTATGTCCTTTTTCAGAAGGACAACCAGAACTGTACATACTGTTCAGGATACAGATGATTTTATATGCTTTCCTGTTTGTTCTCTTTTCCTTTCCTTGGCATTTTTAACATTGTTTCCATTACTAAGCACTGAGATGGCATCTTCCTTTTATAACCATCTGGTTTAAACTTCCATTTCTGAGTAGTCATCTCTGAACCCATAATATTATATGTGAAGTTATGAGAGGGTTGTTTAATGTGCATCACTTAATGTTTATCTACACTTATTCCATTTCTATTTAGAACCCAGCCACACCACCTTGCATGATCCTCCTAAACAGTTCTGCCAAACTACTGCTTATGCCTGAAGCATCCAGTAACTGTTATTTTAAAGAGTAAGACATGTATTTAATTAATATTTAGGCTTAAGAACATATTCAGATTAAATACATAAGAGAGTTAAAGCTGCCTTATCTAGTTTGTATATTCAGAAGTGCCAGGTTATTTGTATATTGCAAATCTGTGAGAGAGGACGAGAAGAGAACCTTTCCCTGGAAACGGCTGGTGATGTGATGATGGGTGAGGGATGCATCCAGGGCATGAGCTGGAGCACTCTCATGTAAATAAATCATGCTCTCTTCCTTCACTATAAATAAGATACTTATTCTGGCTGTTGCTGCACTGGCAACACATGCAACATTGCATGTACAGCTCAGAGGTGCCTCAGCAGATGTGGCTGATGTTTGAAGTCAGAAAAAATCTGGAACCAAATGCCTCATCTTTAGCTTGAATAATAGTTTTTTTTTCTTATTCTTGTTTTTTTTCTCTTGAAAAATACTGTTTGGAATGAGCAACTGGTGATTAGGAGAAGGACAGACAGCAATGATCCTATTCTTAGTCTGTGGACTTTGGCAAACCAGTTCTTCTCCTCTACCAGATTCTGAGCTCTACATGGGGCACAAGTGCGCCACAGAGGGAGTAAACAAGGAATGCTCTTACTCAAATTCTCTTGATCCCTATGTTACTAGAGTAGCATGAGTCCAAAGGAGAAAATGAGCCCATCATTTCCTTGTTCTGAAGTCCCATAATCACCATGAAGTGGGCTTTAATCTGCAGCATTTCCAAAACAGAGTACAAGAAGGAAATATGGAAGTTGATTAAAAATAGTTAGGATGCAACCTAAACTTCGTCAAAGACACCTTGTAGAAGCATAAACTTTTCCCCTCTGGCTTCATAGGAAGGATTTAACAGGCAGGACGCAAAGGAAACAGAAGCTAATTATCAAATGAACATTGTCTTAATATGTTAATGAAGCGGTTTTGCTAATAGCGAGAGACCTGAATTTTAATACATTTTAAGAGCTCCTTGATTACGTGTTTGTTAGTTGTTATGATCATTTTAAATTATCTGTGCATGGCTTTATAATGGGTTAAAAACTGTATTAAGCACTGTATTCTAAACAGGCCTTGATGAGGCAGGTGAATAGTGCAAACATTGTCGCTAGGAAATTCACTTCAAAAGAAATGTAAACTAGTTAACCTAAAACGTGTCATCAAATCCAACAGTCACACTTAGCAATGTAAGTAATTTTTTATGTCAGCTACTTCTTCAGAAATGCTTTTTCACACGCAAAGGGTATTCCAGAAACCTTGTAGCTATTATATCAGTGTGTTTCTGTATGCATAATAAAAAGACTGAAACCGTATTTTATGTTGGAATTTGAGGACCGAGTGAAGTAGTTCCAAATATATTGAGAAAATATATTGGTAGGGGGTTTTAATTCATTCGCTCACACATATTTATTTTGTTCTTCCTCAAGCAAAGAATCTCTGTATTTGTCTTTGAGCATGTCTGGGACCAACACTTTCTGCAATGATAGCATAAAAATGTGCACACCTAGATAGCACCTTTTTGTTAGAACCCGTCTTTACCTTCTTTCCCATCAATTTAACTTCAAATCAAATCATCCTGGACCATTATCCTTCCTTCTCCAGCTTGTTTTTCAGCTGGCTGGAAAAGCTCCTGTGGAGCTGTTCACTGAATGGGGTCTGCTGCTTAAAAAGTCATGACTGTTGCTAGTCCTCTGGCAACACTTTCTGCAATTTTTTGAAACGGCCAAACAGAGGTGTCATCTCCAGAAGATAGCCTCCAAACCTTGAAAACCCATTGCCAGCCAAAGCACTGACAAAAAGATATTATGGAGTTCATGTGAACTGAGAGGCTGTAACTTCTGGCTGGATTATGGTGTTTTGTAAGGGCTACTTACAACACTTATGTCCATTTGGATGTTTTTCCCCTCCATTGTCCTGCTTTTTGCACTTGATTTCCTTCTGTGAAAGGATAACCCACCTAGCTGATCCAGGAAAGTCAGCAGATGTATTTTTGGATTTCAGTAAAGCTTTTGATACTGTCTCTCACAGGATCCTTCTGGACAAAATTTCCAGCTCACAGCTGGATCAACACATCATGGGATGGGTGAGCAACTGGCTCATGGGTCAGGCACAAAGGGTTACAGTCAGTAGGGTGACATCACACTGGTGACCTGTCACTAGAGGGGTTCCATGGGGCTCCATCCTCAACCCTGTGCTCTTCAAAATCTTCATAAATGATTTGGACACAGGACTGGAAAGAATTCTGCATTTGCCAACAGCTTTAAATTGGGAGGAGCTGTTGTCTTCCTCAAGGGCCAAGAGACCTTGCAGAGAGACCTCAGCAAATTAGAGGGCTAGGCAATCACCAACTGAAAGAAATTTAGCAAGGGTGAGTGCTGATTTCTGCACTTGGGATGGGGCAATCCTGATTTTTGTTATAGACTGGGGAATGAGAGGTTGAAAAGCAGCATTGCAGAAAGGGACCTGGGTCCTGGTTGATGAAAAGGTGAATCTGAGTCAGCAGTGCCCCAGCAGTCAGAAGGGCCAAGTGTGTCCTGGGGTGCATCAGGCACAGCATAGCCAGCTGGGCAAGGGAAGGGATTGTCCCACTCTGCTCTGCACTGGGGCAGCCTCACCTTGTTTGGGGTGCCACAATATGAAAAAGACATTAAGTTGTTAGAGAACATCCAAAGAAGGGCCACAAAGATGTTGAAGGGTCTGGAGGGGAAACTGTATGTGGAGTGGCTTGACCTGTTTGGCCTGGAGAAGAGGAGATTGAAGGGAGATCTCATTGCAGTCTTCAACATTCTCATGAGGGCATGAAGCTGAGTCAGGGGGGGTTTAGGTTAGGTATCAGGAAAAGGTTTTTTACTTAAAGGGTGGTTGGGCACTGGAAGAGGATCCCCAGTAAAGTGGTCTCAGCACTAAGCCTATCCGAGTTCAAGAAGCTTTTGGACAACACTCTCCAGCACATGCTGTGATACTTGGAGTGCCTTTTGTAGGGTCAGGAATTAGACTCAATGATCCTGATGGGTCCCTTCCAACTCAGTGTATTCTGTGATTCTAGGATTGTTAAATTAAATGATAGCTGAACTATGTGTACCAAAGTTGTGTGTACCAAAGAGGCTCTGTCAGGGTGTGTATGAACTCTCCCTGCCCAGAAAATTAAGGAAATAGGATCTTGGTGAACCAGAAAGTGGAGCTCTGGATAGGGAGTTAATGAAACTAATGGGAGCTGTATTTGTATTAGACAAACAGTCACTATGTGATTGAACTTGTTCTTCGTTATTTCCACCAATGTCAAACACGATGCTCATGCTTGGAAAACAAAGGTGTTCTGTGATTCTCATGCACTGCCTAAAACAAAGCGATGCTTACAGGATATAGACCTCCTCATTTTGATAAAGACACATATCCCTCCCTCATTCAGACAACAAAAGGAGCCTGGAGGACTGGGTGATTGTAGCAATGGGGGGAACATTTGGACTACCTTAGAACACCAAATCCCAGAAATGCCTGATTAATTAGCCACTGCTCCCTAACTGCCTTGTGCTTGGATACCTCCAGATCAAGCCTTTGGATCAATGGTAGAGACAGGCAAAATCTTAAGGCCAGCACAGGGAAAAGAGACCATCCAAAACCAAAGCCATAAAACTCTTCTTAGGAAACCACCGGAGAGGATGTTTAAGTACACCACACTTGGCTTTGGCAGTTTGCAAAATTAAACATGTGAATTATATGAGTTAAAGAAATTAAAGTAGGATTATACTGCCAACTTTATCATATTGGTTTTCTCATATAATTTGGAAACTCTAAGTATCTCCCTTCTATTTCTTGTACTTGTGTGGAAATTTGCCAGGGGAAAGAGGAAATGTAATCCTATTTAACATAACTAGCCTTTGGAAAATCCTAATTGCCTGGCTCAGTTTAATTTATTTTTAGGTCATACTGCCCTCTAGGGGATTAGGCAGATAGCGAGTGAGTTTTGCATAATACAAACCTTTAATTCACAGGAAAAAACCCCATCTCCTCCTTTGTACTGCGGTAGAACATATTGATCCATGTCTAGAGCTCATAATTTAGCATTTTGGGTGTAATTTTCGTTCCTTTTCTTGGAAGTATCTTTAAAAATTAGCATTGAATCTTTGCTTTCTGGTTATGGTATTGACCATCCATGCACAAGATATTCAACTTTTTACATAAGGAACTACAGCTAAAACAGGGAAACTTTCCCCTTGATTTCAGGTGGTACTACATGCAGATTATGAAAAACTTATGTACTCACATGTCCTGAACATATGTATTTGTACATCAAGCATAAACTCTCATTTGATGTTTTTAGAAATAAAAAGCTTCACCTATTTAAAATAGAACACACAGTAGCAAACTCACCATATCAACAGTTGTGACTACTTTTAGGTGGAAAATAAAAGTAACAAGAAAGAAATTAAAGTTTTGGAAAAGAGAAAGAAAATTATTAATGCAGTTGGCAGTTAGGTGGGCTAAGAAACCTAAAGGCTTTTTCAGTGATGTCAACACTTGCTAAGCAAGGAGAGCAGCCTTCTGCAAAAGGCTAAAAGCCGGGCATTTAGGTCCCTAATCATCTCCACAATGCAAAATCTTGCCCCCTTCATTGCTCCTTGCTGATGTTCCTCCCTGCTGATTCCTGCCATTGACTTTTCTTCATTCCATTTTAATTCTAAAACAGCAGCATAACTTTGGCTGGCCAGGTTGAGTTAAGCAATAAGGCTCAGAACTGGGGCTGCCCCATCAGGTCATCATTGTGGTTTTTGCTTTGCTAGCTGGAGCAATATCTACTTTGCTGCTTGGATTCTTATTTTGAAGAAGCCAGGTCATGTAGCAGCAGAGTTTTGGGGGTTTTTTGAAAGAGGATTTTGGTCCAGCAGCTCACAAATCACTGATCTGTGATGTTTTGAGAACGAGTCCTTTGTCCAGGTTTTCCCTTGGCTGTAGGAGCTTTGGCAGTCACTGCCCTCATCCTGCCCACCAGTACTTAAGGGCTGATATTGTGGGCAATTCTCATTTGACCCTGATTAATTTTAATTTTAGTGTGAACTGAGTGGACCATCTGCTGTGACCACCTAAAATTACAAAAAACTCCCCATTTTGTCCTGGTCTCTTCCCAGCATCACACTGGGGTTTTGTAAGATTTTAAAGCTGTCAGCTTCAAATGATTAGGCTTCTCATTTCAATCTTAGGATACTTAATCCTATTCCATGCTAATGGTTCATGAGAGATTTATCTACCAATCCTCTCAGCCATGCTCCTGCCTCCACAGACTTCAAATAAGTCTGTATCCTTAAAAATTTCTTATAAAATTTTCTTTTATCAGTAAAATTTCTTCTTATACCTGAAAGGAGAAACTGCTGAGACTTCCTAGGCAAAATCTCTCTTTCATGCTTCCTTGCACAGCCATAGGAGTGTGGATTCATCTATGAAGCATTTTTTTATTTGATCAGGACAGCACTATCATTTATTCAGACATGTACAACCTGTATAGTAGTCCATGCTGATGGTTTCTTTTTCCACTTCTAATGGCCCAGCTGTGTTGTGCTGTGCTCAGTGGCTCCACAATAACTAGATTTTCTGAGGCTCTGCTGGTTCACCTCATCATATCAACATCTCAGAACTGTGTATAGCCTCATATTCAATTTTCCATTTAGGAGCAGGGATACCTTTATTAGCTTAAGTTTCTCAGTCCTCTTACAAATACTAGTAACTACTGGTAGTTACTGATGGTACTTGTCCTGAGGTGCTACAGTGGCTTGATAACTTGTCTACCTGCTGATGTGCCAGAGCCTTGTCATAGGGTCACAAACTAGAGAAATGTTTGGTCTGGGTGATTTGAGCAATATCCTATGTGATATGCTAGGCTGGAAATTAATTCCAATGCCCAGTTAAGTCTCTGGTTTGTTCTGGTGTAGATGCTCCACCTACTTGTTCCCAGCAGAGATAGGATAAGCTCTTTCTGTGCTGACCTGACTCCAGCAAGGCAAACAGAAGTGTCCTCACATATTACTCATGCCCACACAAAGAGATTTCATAGGATCACACAATAGTTAGGGTTAGAAGAGAGCTCTGCAGAGCAGTTAGTCCAACCTCCCTACAAAAGCAGGGTCACCCATTGCAGATTACACAGGAATGTGTCCAGGTGGTTTTTTAATATCTCCAGAGAGGGAGATTCCATGACCTTCCAGTGCTCTACCACTCTCAATGTAGAGAAGCTGTTCCTTATGTTGAGGAGGAGCTTCCTGTGGTTTACTTTATGGCCCTTACCCGTCACCCTATTGTCTGGCACAAGCAAAGGGTCTGCCACCATTCTCTTGGCACCTGCCTTTGAGATATTTATGTGCATTGATGAGATCCCCCCTCAGTCTTCTCTCCAGATTAAACAGGCTCAGCTCCTGCAGTCTTTCCACATAAGAGAGAAGCCACAGACCCCTTTTCATCTCCGTGGCCTCTGCTGGACCCTTTCTGTGGCAGTATGTGTTTTTAGAATCGGTTATTACTTTTGTAACTCAATAATGGTTTGGTCCTCGGTTCCCCCCATGTACTTCCCTCACAATGGTTTCTCCCTATTTCCTCCCTTTTGGAGCTGCCCCCTCCCCTGCCTGTCATGGTAACCACCCCCCTTGTCTAGAGAATTCTCTGTGTCAGTCATTTCCTTATTCGATGTATGATTTGCCCCTGGGGTCTTTCCCCTCCCCTGTGTGATCCTCAGTGGCTTGGCTGTAACCCACGCTCCTCCCTGGGTCCTCATTATTGGTGAGCTTTGTGTCTCCTCCTATCACACCCACTCCCTTTATCAGCATTCCCTCGAGACCCCATCTTGGTCGCCCGTCCTTGAACCCGCCGGAGAAGATTGAAAGATCCTTGGTATTTATACGGGCGTCCACTCCTCCTTCCTTTGCTTCGGTACCTCGTAGCCAAGATCCCGCCTGCGCCACCCACGTCGCACACGGTAACCACTACCAGGGTTCCGGAGGGAATCCGGGAGTGGCGCTTCGTGTGGCCATCTTCGGCCGGGCCGGGGGACCCAGCTGGGCTCCCATACAGCCCCCGCGGCCGCAGGAGAGAGGCTACACTTTCCAATAGGTCCTTGTCTTGAACTGTGAAGACCAGTGTTGAATCCAACACCCCAGAGGTGGCCTTACTAGGGCTGTGTGGATGTAGACATCTAGGTAACCAGGGCACCCACCAAACCACGGCTGAAATGCAAAGAGTAGCTTCATTTCATCACCTCCCTAAGGACACCAGGCAGCAAAGACACACAGGGACACAGGCTCTCTTAGGCTTAGTTCATCCTAGTGAAGAGACACACAGGGACACAGGCTCTCTTGGGCTTAGTTCATCCTAGTGGGCAGTGGCAGGGGGAGTATATCAAAGGGCTTTACCATGTGCTGTTCGTCATAAGGCTGTGCTTTTATGATCTCTCTTTCTCCCAGCAGGAGACTCAAACCTGTCTGTGAGAATGTGTTATCTCTACACAGGAATTCTACTCAGAACAGGCAGAGGATGAACGCACCAGGTATAATAAATGGAGTTTTCCCGCACCAAAATTTTTAGCATTCCCACTAGCATTGGTCACTTTGCACAAAACTATTTCCTCCTCTCTGCCAAATCTTCTGGTTTTAATCCTTTCCCCCTCCCTACAAGGATGGAGTAAACAGGGGGGATTACCTCCAGCAACCTGAAGGCCACACTCTTCGTGCACCCCAGGATACCATTGTTCCTCCTGGCTGCAAGGGCACACTGTTGGCTGATGGTCAACTTGTCATCCACCATATTTCCCTTTCTATTATTAGTTTCTATTATTTCTCTGTAGCTGTAGCCATTGTTTTCATCCTCACACTTATCCCAGTGTACAGTTTCCATACTTATGGAATATGCTCCTATTCACCTCTCTGTAGATTACCCACGATTTGCTGTTCTCAGTGGGATTATAGGGATTATAGACCATGATTTGGTGGGAATTGCGTTGTCTGACTGCACAGTTCAACCCCTGCTAAAACGGCCTTTCTCCCCAGGTTGTGGGACCTTGCAGGTCTGGAGGTGCCAACGCAAGTGGAGTGCTCCCGCAGGAAATATGTGTGTCCTCCATCCTTGGTTGTGCCAGTCCCTGTATGGTGGAAAGGGCCAGGGTTTGCTCCTGAAGTTGTTTGTTGAAGCTTAATATCTCTAGAGATGCTGTCAGGTTGTCTTGAGTTTTCTGTCAACTACTCATGCCTTTTCATCCCTATGGATCCCACAGGCAGATCTGTTCCCACTGTGGTTTTCAGCCTCTTTGTGAGGTAAGAATGCAGCTGCATGGGCTTCCTGAGAAAAGGGTTGTTTTTTGAAATTATATGTTGTCAGCCAGTATTCAAGACATGGGCAACCAGATTTGGACTACTCTTCCCTCATGCACCTGCCCCTTGGTTTCCACATAGGCAGCCTCTTTGTGAGGCGGGATTGTGCTTGGGGATCCATATTCTGTAAGGAAATCCAAAACAACAACAAAATCTCTGCTCTAGTTCAGAGAGTTAAACAACTAGAAATGTCCTGGGAAGAAAAAGAAAAAAAAGAAAGAAAATTATGGGAATCCCACAGCTGCAATTTGAAACAAAAAAAGTAAATGCTTTTGCACTGGCATCTTAAAAAGGGATTCAGTGAGGCTGAGCAGGTGTCAGAGGAGCTTTTCACATTCTGTGCTGCCAACCCCAGCCAGGAAGAAGGCATGATGGATAAAAACGAAACATCAGCATTCACATAACCAGTTAAGAACCCGTGTGGCTTTAAAAAAAACTCCTTTAAATGTAATTTAAGACACATTTTACATAATATATTTTCTTAGATCTTGTATGCCTGCATGAAGAACTTCTTGACTCTGTAAGTGATTCTCTGATGAAAACAAACAAGGGTTGATGGTGACTAAAGTGCTCCTCAACACAAGAGCAGCACTGCAGCCAGATTCTGCCAAGCCATTCTTGCATTAAGTAGTGACTTAGTCTACAAGAAGGATTTTTAGTCTCAGCCTGAGCACTGCTGGTGAAAGGTGCTACTCAGCCTGAAAAAAGAACTTGCTTTACAAGAAGAAATACAAACCAAAACAACAGCTTCTCCAATCACAATGGTTGAGTGGGAAGGTTAAGATTTAAGATGCAATGCTTGAGTTAGAATTTACCTTGGGAAGTGGGGTTAGATCCTCTTTTCTGCAGCTCTCCTCAAAGACATCCTGCTTGCCTGTTGTGAAGATCTAGCCTGCAAAACTGGACTCAGAGCCCCAGTGTTCAGCCCCAACCTATTAGTAGTATTGCTTGTGCACTGATTTACACTGACAAGAATAAAATCAGAAAGCAACTAATCATGTTGCCAGCCTCCTGTATGTCACCAGTCATTCCCTGTCACTCTGCCCTGAACTTTGAGTGTGATCTAAATGTGCATTGCACAGGGACCTCTTCATTAAGAGAGTCTTTATCGTGGCTAATTACTTGCACATTCCCAATGGCCTGAGCAGCTCCAAGATTGGCTTTGTCTGGCTTTCAGCCTCCATTTTTGTTCTGACTTTCTACCTAGACTGAAGAGGGTGTCCTCTAGGAAGACTAGAGGACAGTTGATCCTGTGGATCAGCCCTATAACTGCAAAAGGTTCAGGAATAAAATCCTATATGTCTCTTACCATAATTATTTGCATAATAACCCTGTGTGTCTCTGGGAAGAAATCTTTATGATACAATGAAATGATGTTTCAGTCTTGCTTTTGTTAAGCCAAGCAGAGATAATTTTTCAAGTATTTTAGCTTTTTATTTTGATCTTGTATTGGTTTGTGAATCTTGTTTGCTTGTTCTCCTGCAATGTATTTAGAAGATATGGATACAGTCAGTAGTCATAGTGAACTAGCACTGATCTCATCAGAAACAGAGGTGGAGAGAAATCACTTCCTTCCTCTGGCTTTCCAACTTGTCTTCAAAAGGATTGTTAGCCTTTTTTACCCTCTATTTGTAGGCTAGTTTCCACTGAACTGATTTACTAGATCTCTTTCAGACTCTGCTTCCCAGCTATCTTTTCCCTAATCCTTCTGTAGGACCAGTATTTTTCAATCCTTGATATACTGCTTTCCTGTGGCAATATGGAAATGCATTTTTAACAAAGCATTTTTCAAAGGGACTGCATTTCATGGTTCCCCTTTTTACTCACATTCTCCCGTGTACTTTGGGTGCCGGGATGGGCAGGGAAATGGATGGCCCTTCTAGCTTCAACAAACTGATGGATTTGCTCAGCCATCTTGCCATTGAATCAGTGAATCATAGAAAGGTTTAAGTTGGAAAGGACCTTAAAGATCCTCTGGTTCCAACCCCTGCCATGGGCAGGAACATCTTCCACTAGACCAGCTTGCTCAGGGCCCCATCCAACCTAATCTTGAATATTTCCAGGGTTCAGGCATCCACAGCTTCTCTGGACAACTTCTTCCAAAGTCTCACCATGTTATTGACAGGAGAGAGAAAAAAATTTCTGCCATGTGTGCATGTTTTAACTTGGGAAAAATAATGTGAAGAGCTGGAAAAATAATGTGAAGAGCGGGCCCATTGTGCAGTTGCCTTCTTAAGGAATTCCAGCCATGTTGTGGCTGAGGCAGAGATTTCATTGGAGAAATTTACTGTGATCAGTTGCTTAAGTTTATATCAGTGTAAATAAACCCAAGGGACTGCCCAGATTCTGGAATGTCCTGTGCTTGAAGGGTGAACTTTGCAAATAAAAAGACACTAAAATATATTTGTGTATGGAACAGTTGTTATTTATTTCTCCCAGGAAATAGGGTCTGGATAAGCATGAGGCAGATCATGAGGTTTTCATTGAAGTTAAGGGAGAGATTCAGTGTATCCCTGAACAAGACAGGCCTTACCTATCACTCTCAAAGTACAGGTCAATGCAGGAGCTTTTAGACTGTATACTTAGGCTTCTAAGTACAGCCCTAACAGTGTTGAGTGCTAGTTCCCTGAAGTCTGTGGTGTCCAGCAACACTGCAAACTCAATGCATTTCCTTGCTTACTGTACTATTTTTCTTGTCTTTTGGCCAGTCAGGGAGGTTCTGACTGTTTATTGCCATACATTTAGAAAGCTCCTACAGCAATGTGGAGCCTTTCCCCTGCTGACAGGCTTAGAAGCTGTTCTGGTATAGATAAATACTGGTTCCATATCTACACAGTGAACAAAACAAACAGACAAAAACCTCCAAAAAACAAAACAAAACAAACCCCAAAACCATAGGCAAACTACAACACAAAAAAATGTTAAGATTTACTCATTTCTTTTCATTATTTTTTCAATTGCATTTGTTTCTGATAGCAAAAGTTCTTTTCATTGAAGTTAAGATCTGCTATTCTTTAATCCCCAGGAAAATGATTACTATCATTTAAGAAAATTATATTCTTCCTAATTAAGCTGTTTTCAGACAATTAAATTGCTTCCTGATTTTCATAATTGTCTCTTTGCTAAGATCTACCTCTTTCCTGATTAGCAAGGTGGAAAAAAACCGTTTGCTTTTACTCTGTACAATATTTAGTGGTTAAGAAAGACATTTCAGCAAATATAATATATTAGACTCTTCTTCCACACGACCTACCCCTATATATGGTGCACTGGCTTCACAAAGTCAGATCAAATAGCAAAGGCACACAGAAGGGTGACCAGAAAAGTAGGAGGAAAGATTTTTTGATAGTCCTATGATCAAGCAAGCATGGGAGGCACCATACCCTAACAGGCCAGGATGAATCTCTCCATCACCCACAGCTTTCATAAGGTAAAGACTGGCTTCCCAACCAGCCCTGGTTAGTCAGCTGTGGATGTGCTGTCCAGACTGGCCCTCTCTGCAGTGCAGCAGAGGAGCAGGTCGACAGGATGTGTTTGGAAATGCTAGTACCATGGCACTGCCCCTCAGTTACAGAGCACATAGAAACCACACTCTCAATGGCTGCACTCCTCATGCTACTTCAGCCATTTCACCTGCACTGTCTGTCCCTGCAGTGGTCACATCTGGGACTCCAGATTTCTCAAGAGCTGCACATGGCTACCCCATGACAATGCACTTTTGCTTTCTCTCTTTCTGTGTGCATGTTCTCTTTCACTCTTTCATTTACTTTTTCTCTCACCTTGATTTCCTTCCTTTTTAAACAGTAGGGCATCAGCTGTCAATGTAAGGAGTTTAACACTTGTAATGTACAGGTGTCCTGAGGGACCGGGTGTTAAGGGGCTTTATGAATGCCATGTGGCTTCTGGCCTGTGAAAGGGGCACAGTCAAAGTCCTGTGAATCTTTCCACATCTGTGGCATGGCTGGGTCTGCAACTTCATGGATGCTGTTCCAATCAATCCAGAGGGTCAATACCCTTAAGCTGGGTTTTGAAGGGAAATATGTGGGTGAGGAATCACTGTTTCAAAGGATCTGTTGCTAATTTGGAATGCAGACACTGGCAAATGGCTGTTCTGAGAAATAAAGATAGCACATTAGTCAAAGACTGTGGACTGGAGCAGTGTACATTTGAAGGGGGGAAAATGTATATTATGACAACATCAATGTCAGGTGATTCAATTAATCAGGTCAAACCTTCATCTGAGGATGGATGGAGGGATGGATGGATGGATGGATGGATGGATGGATGGATGGATGGATGGATGGATGGATGATCCTGCTGCTATGGTGATGAGCACGATCTGAATAGCTGGCTTATGATGCTTTTAAAGGCAGGGATAAGGCTGAAGGGACCTATCCACTACATATAAACACATGAGGGGAAGATTATATTATAGCAGGATTTTGAAAATGTAGAATTCATCAACCCATCATTTTCACAGGTCTGCCACTGTAATATTTTCAGTGTCCCAGTCCTTGAGGTCAAATGATGAAGTGACAATACATGCAAACACAAGCTATTTTCGTTCTCACTGAGCTTGAAGAGCTCTTCTGAAAAGGCAAAATAGATCAAACAACATTTAAAATGTAACAAAATTGTTCTTCAAATAGAAACTGGAAGGCAAAAAGGTTATCCCTTTTTCTTTAAACCTCATGATTATTTATGTTAGCCTCATGATTTTTGAGATCTGACTCATTGATTTTTAATAGTACTGTAGCGTGGTCTTGAACATGTGGCTCGGACACATAAACATAGTAATATAGCCAGAAAAATTCCTTCTTTAGTGTGGTGGGTTGACCTGGGCTACACACCTGGCGCCCAATAAGCTGCTCTACCACTCCCCATCCCAGCTGAACAGGGCAGAGAAAATAAGACAGAAAACAACTCATAGGCTGAGATAAGGCAGTTTACTAAAGCAGAAGTTTGCATACTCTTACTCAAAGAGAAAAAAAAATAATTATTCTCTATTTCCCATCAATAAATTATGTTCGACCACTCCCTGGGAAACAGGGCCTCAGCACCTGTAGTGGTTGCTCCAGAAGGCAAACACTCTACATCACAAATGCCCTACCCTCCTCATTCCTTCTCCTTTCCTTCACTTTTATATCTGAGCTGATGTCACACAGTATGGAATATCCCTTTGGGTCAATTTGGATCAGCTGGCCTGGCTGTGCCAGGAAAGTTGAGAGGGGGAAAGTTGAGATACATCACTGATGCTGTGCCAGCCCTGCCCAGCAGTAGCCAAACACTGATATGTTTTCCACACCTTTCTAGCTACCTGTGCAAAGCACAGCACTCTGAGGGCTGCTGTGGGAAACATCAACTCCAGCTCAGCCAGACCCAGCACAGTTAGAGATAGTCATGTGAGTCTTAGTTTTCTCTTACGGTCTCATTCCTTTTACATTTCCAACCACAAGGAAGAAGTCCTGAAAGCAAATTGGTTTTCCCTCCTGATGTGAGGAGCTGCTTTGTTGCTGTGTCAAAGGTCATTATTATTATTAACTGCCGCTTTTGTCTTTCAAATTGTTCCATGAGAACTGATTTTACATGAGCTTCATTTCTCTGTTAATAATTTTATGAGAGGAAAAGTAATGGTGTTCAAAGGAAAGTTCTGGCACAGCCAGCATTGAAAGAAGCACAGATGGCAGAGCAATAGTTCAGGTGCAGTAGTCCTGGGAGACTAAGGACCATGAAAATGAGGGAAAGATGGAGCCACTTATTCCATAGGGGTTTTTGGAGAGTCAGACCTCTACTTCCAGCCTCATTTTGGCTGTTCTCAGGAATGCTGACACTCATTTTCAACAACTTTCTGCCTTTTTCACCTTGCGCTCTAACAGCCTCTCTCAAAGGGTGTTAATGAAGTACAAATAAGTTTTGTCTGTGGAGAAGAATCCTGCAGAAAATACCATGCGTGGGAAGCGATCCTTCCCAGCACCTGCATGTCCCCTCCAAACCAAAGGCTGAGCTAGCTGGAGTATGTTATGAGTGATACACAGATGATCAGTAAGCTCTTTGCTTGGCATCCCTTTTTCATTATGCTGCCATTTTAGAGAAATGTTTTTATAGCCTCTGCTTGATTTTTCATCAGATCCCTTCCTCCCTGTGATTCCTCCCTTCCTGCTTCCTACAGAATGTGGCCAGCTGGTTACTGCTAAATTTAAACAGAGATGCGCTACTTGTAACTCTCTTTGCTTCATGCACACAATATTACTAGCCTAACTCATCTAGAAAGAAGTACTTCTATTTTGATGTGCACAAAATCTGTAAGCCCAGATGAAGGTCAATGAAGGCTGTTGCATAGATAGATCATGCTGACGGGGAGTGCTCTGACTGGTTTTTTGCAGCAAAGTGCTGATTCAGTGGAATTGGGAAATTTGAGGGGTACATGTGAATACTGCTCAATATGTGGAGCTTGATGGGAACTCAAAATTGGGTGTCCAAGGGAAGCCCACAGAGCAGCTCCAAGAGCAGCAGCAAAGCATGGCCCAGGTCTCCATCAGTGCTGTAATTCTGCCATGCTGATGCACAACGAAACACCCAGCACCTCCTCTGAAAGAGAAATCCTCCTTTCTAGTCAGCTCTAATTACAACAGCATACCATGTTTAAACAACCCATAAAATAGGGCATCAACAAAGAAGTGACTCCTTGCATCTCTGAGATTCATGCAGCATCCAAGAGCTGAAACATCAAGGAGAAAACAGCAGGTAGTTTAACTCCCAAGATCTCTCCCCTGCTGTTGTTATCATTGACGATGAAGGCAGTGTTGTAAGTGCAGAGTGCAATGGACAATTCATGCACTTACCATATCTTGCGCTCTAGCTACAGGCGCGTGATTTTCTGAAGAAATGATGACAGGATCAAACATATTCTGGCAGATACTCACAAAATCAGAGCCCTTTTCACTCAGTAAATGACCATAAAAATGCTTTGAAGATGACAATAAAAAGTTATTTAATCATGTTCAAAACAGAAGCACCTGCCAAGTCAATATGTAATTTTTTTTACATGATTGGCTGATACAGTGACAATAGTGAGAAATGCAAAGTGAGGCTGTTAGGAGCAGCTACTGGCCTGATTCCGTAGTAGGCATAGCCTGATGGTGGAGAGAGAGAGCAAGGAAAGAGGAAAGAAAAAGCAAGACAGTCACACATACTCAGCCTCCTGATTTATCAACTCTTTTCCCAGCTGTTACAAGGTGCCCTTGGAAGTCTGAAGATGTCCTCAGCAGCCCCCATTTTCTGTGAAGTCAGTGCTAGAGGGAGCAAGGACAGTGACCAGAAGGAGACCTCAGACAGCCTGGGTGATTTTCATGCTGCCATAGTGCAGGGGAAAAGGTGCTGGGGAGAAGGGTGAGGATCTGGCCTTGTGCTATCATCAGTGCCTTAGGATAGCTGCACACTTGTAGGTGGGGCTGCTAGAAATACAGACACAGAGTGTTACGTGCAGCTGGGCGCAGAGTTTTCAAGCAGCCCAGGAGAGCAGGATGGGCTGAGGGGCCATGCCATGCAGCAAACAAGAGCCTGTGCTGTTGCACAGCCTCATCACTTCCCTTGCTGCTGCATCTACCCCAAATTCAGCAACTCTTCTAGGCAAATCATTTACCTGGTGGCTGGCAGATGCAGCCGTAGCATTGAAGAGCTTTCTAGCTATACCTGGTGCAAAACCTTCTTTTTTGATACAGATTCATTGGGTTCTTTCACGATTATCTGAAAGCAAAGTTGCCCAGGAGTGGTGATAATTTGCATTCTGCTACCTGAAGTCTACCAGGTAGCAAATCTAAATGTTTATACTTAAAGGTCAAAAGGGTCAGTTCTGACCAAGCACTGTCATCTCTAATACACTATGAGCCATGGAGATCCCTGGAATTCATTCTCTGCACAAGGCAAATATCTATAAATGAGAACACTTTTGCTGAAATATCCTATGAAATTTTTTCAGAGTCAGGGATTTTGTCACCAAATCCTGGTAAAAAAGCCCTTATTATTCTACTAGTTAGGAGTTGTAACAAATTTCAGAGTAGGTTTTGTTAAACTATTGGACCTTATTAAACATTGCCACTAAACAGAAAAGCCTTTTATGCCCAAGATTATGTTTGCTGTGTGAGTGCTTTTACTTCAGTTGCTTCACCAGCCTCTTTGGTAAGCTAGAAAAGACAGGACACCTATCCCACCCTCCGCTCCACAGGATGATGGCCAAGCCTTCACCTTTCCTGCAGCTCTTCCACAATGGCTCTTGAGTGCTTCGACACCTTTTTAAAATGTGAACACCAGAACAGTACTCCTGTAGTGTCTTGAAATTTCAGTGCACTCAAAACTCAACTCTCCACTCCCCAAGGAATATTTAAACTATGGTACTCAAAACCAAAAACAATAATAAAGTCTAGATTCCTTTGAAGCATAGATACAGCTATTTTTCAGTAGCCAAATCTGAATACAAAGATGTGGCAGTATTCACACACATACACATTGGTACTCTGAAAACTGAGCCTGAAAGTCGCACAGTAGTAAAATTATTTTCCCAAGATCATTATATTAGACATGGGTGATGAAAATAGAGTGCTAAATTACTGGCTTAAAAAGAAAATATGAGGGAGGAAAGAATATTAACACCATCTCAACCAGCAGTAGAAGGCAGGTAAATCATGCCCAGAGGAAATACTTGTGGTGATGGAGGCAGAACTTCAACATTAAAGATCCCAACAGTAGCATCCTGAGGCCAGTGTAGCAGAAGTAAAGGGAAAAGCTGAGTAAAACCATTCACATCCACCTTTTAACTGTGCATACAAATAGCATAGAAGGATATCTGATAGCAGGAAACTCCCCAAAAGCAACAGAGAAATGGAAGAGATCATAAGTACCTCCCAAATGGTGCCCAGCAAGCAGAAGAAGAGGAGTTTTCTGAAGTGTGATGGCAAAGCAATCATCATGGATGATACTGCATTTTGCAGAAAGTGGATGTGTCCAATTAGGAGCCCTACATGGATGCACACAAACAACAGAAGGTTTTTTTTTCTCTCCAGATCAATATTTTATTGTATTTTTAAGCGGCTAAATTCATGACTTAGTAAAATCATTACTGATTAGTGTTGAGTATCATAAAGCCATTACCTTAGTACCAAAACCCCCACCAACTCAAACGGGAAAATAAGGACATAAGATGAAAACTGCATTCTCGGTGTAAAAAGTCAGATGCTTCCTGCCAAAAAATATTGCAAAGTCAAACACTGTGAATATCAAGAAATCATTTCTGTCCACATGATAAACTAACCAGCAGGGCTGTCCTGCATTGGAGATGCCCCTGACTGCTCAAAAGCAGTCCCATGAAAATACATCCTGTGCACCAAAAGTGGCGAGGAGTTTTATTCTTTTCACTGTTTTTACTGGTTTTCCTATGTCTTTTTGCTGTGTCTCTCTGTTTCTTTTCTCTTTTTAAGTATTACTCATCGGGAGTCAAATTCTGTGAGATTCTGAAGAGGATATCTAACTCTGAAGTTTAAGAATTAAATTCAGCAAAGGTCTGTGAAGAAGCAAATGTTTGGGTCTCGTTTTATCCAGGAAGGTAGCCTGAAACCAGTAGATGTCAGAAATGGACTTTTCTCCATGTTGATCCTGAATATTAAAAAAGTTGTAGCTGTGTTCTGGAAAGATTTTTGCTTTTTCCGGAACACTTCATGATCTCTTTTAAATAGAAGAGCACTGGAGAAAACAGGGTGAAAACTGCCAACATCCTTGGTCTAGGAGAGCTGATTTCCTTCATCATTTAGAAGGCAAATGTGAGCCTGAATACAAAAAAAAGCAACCTGATCTCAAAGCTCAGTAATTTGTCCTTAGTGACAGACAGAGATCTCTTTAGGCTTGTTACACCCAGTAGATATGTGATTTTAAAAATCTTTTTAATAGTGTTACTGTTGATCTGAGCTTCTCTGCTCCTAAGTGTTACTTGAGGAGCATAAAGCAACTTTTCTGCTCTGGGTAACTCTCCATCCGTTGCCTCCTTTCCCACAGGAAGCACTTTAAACTGAGTGCCGTGGTTGAACTCCAGCCACCAACTAAGCACCACACATTCTGCCACTGAGGGGATGGAGGAGAGAATTAAAAGGAAAAAGTGAGAAAATTCATGGGTTGAGACAAAGGCAGTTTAAGAGCGGAAACAAAAGTCACTCACACAAACAAAGCAAAAGAATTCACTCCTTCTCATGGGCAGGCAAGTGTTCCTCAGACAACAGTTACTGGGGAAAACAAATTCCAGAGCTCTGAACAACCCCTCTTCCTCCTTCTTCCTCCTTGTATCTTAGCTGTTCCCAGTTCTCAAGAAGCAGCAGCTACTGGGGACTCAAGTCCAGTAAGACACTATCTTAAACAATGAACTGCAGCTTCTGAAGGTCACTGGGTACAGGGAGAGCCAGAACTGGGCTTCTCCACAAATGGAGTTGGACACCACCAGTTTCTGTGAGCAAAGTGCACTCACTGTGATCCTAAAGCATCAGCTAGGCTCTCACCAAGGGTGGAAGGCCTACTCCTATCAGATGCTATGAGGTACAAGGGTATGAAATTCCAAAAGTTTTGACAGACCTGACCTGCACTTAGATATCAACACACTCCAGATGGTTCATTAACCAATACATACATACTGCAAGGATGCCAGGAGCCTTTCCTAAGTCAGTGACAAGAGAATTTGGAGCATGGCAGAGCTCTGCTTCAGAGTTGATGTTTTTAATTGGTTGTAATTTTTAAAATGCATGGTGTGTTTATATACAGAAACGAATGATGAATGTGCATTGGCAGGGGAACACTCAGCTTGTTCATGAAGTATCATAAAGAGTCTGGATCATATGCTCTTTCAGAACTATTGTCCAAAAAATAGAGGCAATCTGGTGACTTGTTTTAATGTCTTAGCTCTAAGTTAACAAACATGCCCAGGGGCTCCCACTGAAACAGGGCTGGGCCTTTGCAAAGTCGATAGTTTATTTACTAACTAAGAATAAAGCACACAGGAATGTGTTTGTAGATGTCAGCAATGCTTTTCATTAGCTGAATATGGCATTAGGTCTTGATCATGGTATGCTTATTCATTAGTTTCAGTGAAATTCACAGGCCTGTTTGCAGAGTGAAAGTAACAATGGGACCTGGTGGAGAAAAAGAAAGAGAAAAGGCAGAAACTGTGCATTCACCCCTTTGAGGAGGAGGCAAAAAAATCCAAACCAACAACTGAGATGATTTCGTGCTTTACCAAAAAACAAGTCAAAGTAGCAGAAACTTCACTGAAAGGTGCTAAGTTTCTCTTGCCCTAAAGCTGTTATCAATGGCACTTGTTAAGCAGTATCTCCTAGATACAGTTTAACCATTGGTAAAGTTAACTATTTTCCTTGCTAAATGTGCTTAAAATTTAGACAGATTAATTTGTTTCTGTCAGGAAAGAAATAATAGTTTCAGTCCCACCCTATCCTCTTCACAAGACTTTTTCTTTACTGTAAGTCTCCATACACTATTGAACTGCCTAATTATTTAATACATTATTCTTTCTACTTGGATGCATTAAAATAAGGGGGCTGCTTTTCTCCATGCTTGAACATGAGTCTGCCATCTTCCATGCATTTCTATTGAGATGTCTTCCCTGACCCTGCAAGAGCACCTCGTTATCCTTTGCCAGTGCCCGGGAATTGCACCTTTCTCACTCCCTGGACTTGGTAAAAGGCAACACTTACAAATCACACATTTCTGTGAAGAAACCCACATCAGGAGACGTTGCAGCTGATGATCAGAGAAAATCACTGCAACCTGGGGTTGGGAAGGGACATCCCCTGTCGTTACCTGGATGTACAGTAGCTCATAAAAGCAGTAATTTAAGGAAGCCCTCCTATTTTGCAGAGCCTTTTTATGGCCGTGTGTGGGCTCCTGGACAGGACGGCAGCTCAGATGAGCGAGGAGCCAGGGAAGGACCCTTCCAGGTGAGATGCTGCAAACACGCGGCAAGCTAACGGAGGGTAGATTTGCGCTGAGGAGAAGCAGTCTTGTCCCGTTGTCTTTGTTTCCTTTTCTAATGACGTTATCACACCATTTTCACAGACTGATCCTGCTGCATAGCCGAGTCGCAAAGGGTTAAAAAGGAGGGCAGCATCTGTACTTTTAAAACTACATGCGACAAAGTCCATTGCTTGAAGTCTGGTTCCTTTCTACCCCCCGCCCCTCCCCAGCTTCCAGTAATCATTTATTATTAGTGGGGTTTTATGATACAAATTTGATAATCTCCCATACACATTGGCACTGTTCTAATTGGAGTTGTAAGCCCATAAAATTCAAGCCCTTTGTTTTCATGAAGGCCACAAGGTTTTAAAAGATGCTATTGTACCGCCTAAAACCCATAAAATTGTCACTAGGGACTGATTAAACAGTCCTGAATCGAAACAGTGCGGATTTTGTCTAGGTCCTTTTCATGCACAACAATGCTCTTTTCAACCTCCAAGACAAAAGGAGGTTTAAGGAGGGATTCTCTGGGAGATTCTTCTAAGATAACCCCATCCATATGGGAGACAAGGTGGCCAGCAGCTGAGACGAAAAAAAAGATTTCGGATGGCAGGAGGAAAAATAAAGGGAAAGGGCGGGGGAAGGACAACAACAACAAAAAAATCAAAACTCAACAACCAACCAACCAAACAATAAAACCAAACCCAGGTGACACAGAAGCTATGTTTCCCCAGGTCCTTCCCGCACAGCCCAGAGGCCTGATGCGCTCTGTGCCTCCGTCTTGGCACACGGCCTCCTGCCCCAGCAGGGAAGGAGGTGTAGGTGGGAGGGCTGTAGAACGAGTCCCTTCGTTCTCCCCAGCCTGTCCTCATTGTAGCTGGGTCTGATCCTCCCGCACCGAGGACAGAGGCGACACCGAGCCGCCCAGGTGGAGGGTGCGAAGCCCCGGGAAAGGTAGAGCTGGGAGGAGAACGGGGCCTTTCCGCCGGGGGAGGCGGCCGAAATCACCCACGGAAACTGGTGCGTGCTTTTGGTCGCCGCCTCATCCGCGACGGCCTCACCTCCCAGCTTCGCTCTTCGTGGGCTCCCCGGGATGTGTAGGCAGCACACCACATCCCAGGGGCATACTGCGTCTGAAATTATCCCCTTCCAGGGAATACATTTAAAAAAAAATATCCCCACTTAAATATCTTCTGCGGGTCCCTTTCCGTCGACACCTTTTCCTCGGCTGCCACGTTGTCTGCATCAGCCCCAAATATTCCCTCAGCGTTCGTGGTCCGCAGGTGCCGTCGGAGGGATGGAAGCAGCCGGTCTAGTCCATATTTTAGGGACCTGGATTTAGCTTTGTAGGGAGTTTTAGGGGTTTTCCCCATTGGCGGTTGGCAGATAATAGATATTATTATTTTCACCCCAAAGCAATAAAACCAATAGTTTATCAAATAGTTTCAAAACATAATTTTCTTGGCTATCCTTCCCCAGTTGAAATTTGGAACGGTTTCAGGCTAACGGAAAGATTGGCTTAATTCTGGATCCTGTCTTAGTGCCTCTACGGAGACATCGCCGCTTAAAAAGCCAAGTCGTGGAAGCGGGAGTCGCCAGAGCGGGAGTATCTGGGCTCACGCTTCCCGTAGGAATTATGACCGCCTTTACAGTGAGATGCTTGCAGCAAAATTTATTTGCCATTTACCGGCTCATATGGATAAAATAAAAGAACTCGAAAGTCAAATTCGACTGGAGATATTGAGACAAGTATTTAAGATTTTATAGCACGGGAGGGAATCCTACAAAACAGTCCCAATCGTCAAAGCTACACTTCTCCCCCGGGAAAAAATTTATTTGCCAAAAATCATTTTATTAGTCACTGGAAGAGTCAGCTACTTTAAAATATACTAGGTCTCTAGGATGATCATTAATTTTTAACAAGGAATCTCTCGAACGGGAGGAGGGGGAGCGGAGGTTTTACAAAATTCGCGCCTCAAGCGGCATCATCGCCCTCGGGTGAGGCCGGTGTAGGGGAGCGTGGCCCCGGCCACCTTCGTCCCGGCCTGCCGTCGCCCCGGAGCCGCGCTCCGCCGCCCGGCCCGCCCGCGCGGTGCCCCGGCGCCTTCCGCGGCGCCTTCCCCGCGCTACAGCCCGGGGCTGGGGCGGGCGGCCCCTCGCCCGTGGGATGAGTCCGGCCCCAGAGGGCTGAGCGCCGCTGTCACCATCCCCAGGAGACGACGGCGGGGTGCGCTAAGTGCTGGTACGCGGGGAAGACGCCGAGGGCCGCGGCGGGCGGGCAGGCTCGGTAGCCCTGCAGGGCGAGGGCGGCCTGGGCGCTGCATCCCGCCAGGGCGCAGCCCAGTTTGGGGCGCGTCGTGGGAGCCGGTGGGCTGGAGGGGCAGCCGCCGCAGGGCTCCCCGTCCCGCACCAGCACCGGCACCACCACCCGGCGCAGCAGGGCGGGCGGGCGCGGCTGGGGGCTGCCGGGGCCCTCGCTTCGCGCCCGCTTCATCTTGTAGCGGTGGTTCTGGAACCAGATCTTCACCTGTGTGGGGGTGAGGCTCAGCAGTCGGGCCAGCTGCTCCCGCTCCGGCGCCGAAAGGTACCGCTGCTGCCGGAACCGCCGCTCTAGCTCCAGCGTCTGCGCCTTGGAGAAGAGCACCCGCCGCTTCTTCTTCTTTTCCTCGGCCTCCGAACCGCGGGCGGGGAGCGACCTTTGGGTGGAGTCGGGCAAGCTCATCTCCGGGCCGCTCTCGTCGGAAGCTGGGGACAGCGAGTGGGTTAGAGAGAGGGAGCAACCAGGGCCGGGGAGCGCGACAGGCATCGAGGAGGCCGCCGAGAGCTGAAACGCCTCTCGCAGGGAGAGCCTCGTCTGTCTACCGGGCCGGATTAATCCCAACAGTCAAGAAGAAATATGAGCTAACCCCACGAATACATTCAACCTAGCTCACGGGACGGAGCGGGCTGTCATCCGGGCTGGGACCCGCTTTTCCCCGCCTGCAATCCCAGCAGGGGCACGGCCGCTTCGCCGCGCACAGCCCAGGAATTGCGGGCTGCCAGCCCTCGTGTTCCCTGGCTTCTGAAACAGAATATGGGCCTCCCCGGTCCTTTCATAACTGCTTTTCACTCGCCGCTCGATTACCTTAATATTTAACCTATTCCCGGGGTGTTCCCGCACCCATTCAAAGGACGAAATCCCCCTGCGCACCCTGTATACACAGGTATACAATAAACACCGTGTATCTGTGGCACAATTTATGCGTGCGAGGGGCGACCAATATGCTGCACAGCAGGGTTTGCGAGCTGGAGCCTGGCCGCCGCGCCGGCAGGTGCGTGGATCCAGGCGGAGGATCGCAGGGCATTCCGCGGCGGCTCGGGGAGGCGAGGCAAGGGTGTGCTCCGCTTTCCTCTGCGGAACGTGGGGTGGCCCCAAACCCTTCAGCATAAAAAGACAGGATTTCTTGCCACAGTGGAACGGGGGTAAAAAACTAATCCGGCAAGCAGGCTTAAACGATAAGCGCGCAGAGAGAGGTGGATGCGGACTGAGATTTTGATTTCTGCTATAGCTGTGAATGAATATGCACTGATCTACCAAAAAAAAAAGCCGCAAAAAGCCTCCCAAAATAACCCACAACAAAACCCGAACCATCTTTTCTGTCCTAAGATCGTGCTCGGGACATTTTTGCTGATTCGTTGCTGAAATTCAGTAATATTTTATAAAATTCCCAGCCTGGATTCCCTCGATCCTGTAGGCTAGGTACACTGTCAGTTCGCTGCTTCCCATCTTCGTCAAAGGAATGGGGAGAAACAAATAAAAGATAATTGTGCCGAGGTGACGAATTCCTGTCCGTTTTATACTCACAGGGATAGTGATTTCTGTCTGTTTCTATCCACCCTCGATACGGCGAGCCGGTGTAGTTCTCCGCTGAGTGGCGATGGTCAGAGGCTTCCTTTATGCTATTAGCATCCTGCTCTGGTAAATCCAAAATGCTCCTCACTGTAAAACTGATCCTCCCAGATGTGGCCATGGTAGGTTGTGCACACGCTCCCAAAAAATATCACCCCAAACCGAACCCCCTTCCTAAAAAGCTGCGAGGAAAGGATTGCGTCCAGTTACTGGGGAATCTCTCGGCTCGAGAGGACCTTCCTTTCCATCGCCACCTAACCCCAAATATTAGTGTCGTTTACAGAGGTGTCCTGTTTATATAAACAGTCCTCCCCACTGCAAACACTGCCTGCTTTCAAACCGTCCCTGTCTATAGGATGCTAAGTACCTGAATTAGTCAAGTGCTAAAGCCCTAATGGGAGTAGGTGTAACCCCCCCTCCCGCCACCCCCATGAGAGAATAACCCGTTACCTCCCAAAGACAGCAGGAAACAGGCGTCATCATTACATATTCTGTCTGATTAGCCAAAAGTGGGGACAGATAATGGTAATTGTTAGCAGTGAATAACATCTTGGGTGGCATGTGGATGACCAACAACCACCCCCCTCCATCCGCCACCGAAGCCACCAGCGTCCCTTCTATCCGCAGACAAAGTGAATCCTCCCAGGACATCCGCAGAGCATGCCGAGACCCCCCTCCCCACTTCTCCCTCTTTATTTCCCCCCCTCTCTTGCCTCTTTCTTTAAATCTGGGTGGAATTTAAGTCGTTATTTGTTTTATTTGCCGGGCTGTTTGCAGTGCTACCTCAAATTCTCTTCTTGTTGTTGGCAGGTTTCCTACCCTCAACGGGGCATTTTTCACACCTCGACTGGGCTCTCGGCGGGGAAGGCTGGCGGGTGTGTGCCTTAAGGAATGGGATCTCAGGGATGGGTTTTTTACATCTCGAGGGTAGATGGAAGGTGCACCTTTTTCTCGAGAAGGATGATAGCGGGAGCTAGGCATACTGGGTCCATAAGGAAGAGTCAGGAGAGGGGTAGGGATTATTTTTCTTTTTAATCACCAGTTTGAGTTGTACTAACCCAGGGAATATACCATCGGGCGGGGTGCGTGAGTGACTGAAACGACTCCAGCTGGGGAGGGGGAGAAAAGATCAAACACGGCGCGTCTGTTTATCCGCGCCGTCCCTGCCGACCGCCGTTTCATCGGCCGAAAGAGGCAGCAAACGAAGCCGAGGATCGGCGCCCCCCGGGAGGAGGGTACTGGCACTGTCTGGGCACGGTTCGGTGACGCCCGGGGGCAGCTCTGCGGGACCAGCACCTTCTCTCAGCTTTACTTCCCTTCATCTTTTCAGAGGGCGGCCCTGTCCCCTCGCGAGGCTGCGGTCCGGCTTTGCCCAGCCTCGGTGGCCGCCGAGGACTTACAAGAAAATACGGTATAGAAAGAAGCCGCCCAGCGCGCCGTTCAAATGCAAGCCCGCAGTGACAGGGATCGGTGATCGGTCCCCAGCTGCAGGGCAGAGGTAGAAGTGACCGATGGGGGCGATGTTTCACCCGGGTCGCCTAACGTGGCTCAAGCCGTAGGACCGCAGAGGGCGGAGGCGGGACGCGCTGCCCCCCGCCCGCCGCAGCGCCCTTCCCCATCGCTCCCCGCCGGCTTCGCGGGAGGGACCGGCGCACGCCTCGGAAAGCAGTGGGAGGCCACTCCGGCTGGATGGAGCAAAGCCTGGGGAGAAGGAGACACCCAGGCTCTCCCCAGCAGTTCAGCTTTCCTTTGAAGGCGGGCCGAGGCTCTGGCAGCTCATCGCCGACGGGGGAACGTCGCAAACCCCTGCGGCGGTGCCCTGCTGGCCGGCAAAAGGAAACTCAGACTCACGCGGAGATACACTTCTCTCCGGCCGCTTTGTCCGTTCTTATTTCCCTGTCCAAACAGGCATCTATAATCTATTGTGTATAGATTATATCTATCCAGCCCCTCTCTAGTCCCCCAGACCTGCTGCCCGCGTGCCCCCGGCAGCGACCGCCCCTCCCCGCCCTGGTCTGGGTGTCGCCTGCGGGAGCGGTTACAATTCTCGAGGAAAATGTCAATGAGCAATAACGGCAAGGGAGAAGTGAGATTTATATCGGCGAGATTTGTGGGCGAGATGAACGGGGCACAAGGCTTCATTTGGCCACCTTCCCGCATATTTCTTCGGGTCTGGACAGGCTCCATATAAACGATTCCCAGGCCGTGATTACTGCAGCCACCTATCAAGCGTGCCTGGTGACAGTAGTTATCTCCCAGCTCCGAGCACAGCCTCCCAGCCGTCCTGGGTGGTCGGAGCGAGGGGAGCACAAATACATGCCAACTGCTAGGCCGTGAACAAAAGGGAAATGTAGCCCTATGTCCCGGACCTGTTGGAAGCATTTGTTCCAGTCAAGATTTTGCATTTGTTCAGATCTGGAATAATAGGTGATTGACGCCTTCCCACAATGTGCTTTAACTCTCCGGGATAAATCGGAGCTTGTTCCTTGTTGTCATGGTTTTCAATAGGGTTCAATGGGATTGAACCACTATCGACTCTGCTTTACGTCTCCGGCAGCCCCGTCCATACAAATTTATTAGTTACGTCTTTTTAAATGAGATTAAATTGAAACGACGTGTCCGTCCTCGGCGGAGCGGCTACTCCCGCGGTCGCCCCTGTGTCCCCTTGGGCCCCGAGTGCCCGTGTCACCGCCGGGGCAGCCGAGGCCCGGCGGGGGGACAAGGGGCACGGCCCCCCCGCTGCCAGGTACGGCTACACTCACCTGCCCAGGCCCGGCCCGCAGCGCCGCCGCTGCCCCGCGCTCCCGTGCGCCCCGGCTATAAAAGGCGACCGAAAAGTACTTATTAATATCTTGACCCCACAGGCAAATATTTGCTGAATGCCTGCGCAGGAGAGGAGCTTCGGGAGGGTCGACCAGAGCAGGGGAGGGGGCCGGGGTTGAGAGCGCCACAAACTTATACAGTATCCGAGGTGGCTCTTAAGAGGAGTTTGCCAAGGACACTCGAAAGAAAGTGCAAAAACTTTGCAAGGAAAAAAAGTCGGGATGAGAGAAAGAGAGTCTACTTCAGTGACCTCTCTTAGCCTTTTAATCTATTTAACATCCTAAGCCCACACTGATGTGTAGAAATAAGTAAATGGTACTCTTCAAGCCTTAAGAGCTCTTCAGCGTCAAATATTTGCACTTACTCTTAGAGTTTTTTCTCAAATAGCGCAAGACACATTCCCCTTGGACGAGCCGAGCTGTCTAAATATACCTACGCATTGTTATCTGCGGGAAACGGTTTGCTTCAAAGGCAGAACGTAATAACCTGAAATGTTTCATCTCTTGCTTTGCTTGAGACAGACTTGGACGCTTTTCAGCTCTGGCTGCCCGGCCTCATTTCGGGGTTTGCCGGTTCAGATTTCACGCTCTCCCGCCAGACTCCGGCGTGTCTGCCCACGGGGCCCTGGAGCTGCCGTTCCCGTGGGGAGGCAGCCTTGGACCGAGAGGTGGGTTTGCCGCTCACCTCTCTGTACCGGCCTCTTCGGCGGGCGTCCTCGGCGTCCCACCGAGAGCCGCCCCGACGGTATCCGCGGGGAAGAGACGGGGCAATCGTTTCTCCGGGGCTGTTAGAAGTGAGCGCAGGGCCCACGGTGTGCTCCACCCGCAGATGCGGTGAGGTCCTATGGCAGGATCCGCCCCGCGATGTGGGCCCTTCTCTGTGAGCCCACGGGGTGAGACCTTGTTGGCCTCCGTGGGCCCGCAGGGGATGGCTGCGTGTGCCCGACCACCTCGTCCCTCCAAATAAATCCACAGAAACACTTCGCTCCCCCCAGGCCCTCGCCCATTTAAATGAATTTTCACCTTTCCAATAGGGTAATTTTTTTTTATTTTAATCTTTGCTTGTTTTCACACTGCACGCAGCGCGCTTTTCAGCTCACCCGCCGACCGCACCTGCGGCTGCGGCTCGTGTGAGACGGGCAGAGTGAGGAGCCCGGACCCCGGCCGTGTCCCCGCCGCCGCTGGAGCAGAAGAAGTGCGGGCGCGGTGGCCGTGGCGCTCCGCCACCCGCGGACACCGGTGGAGATAACCCTGCAGCGGGGACCGGGCTGCTCCCGGCCAAACGGAGCCTCAGAGGGACCACGCGGTTTGCTGCCCGAGAGGCGGCCCGGCCCGCTGAGGGTACCCCGGGCGCCCCTCCTTACCAGCCCCCGCTGCAAAAACACCTCCGACCATCTCAGAAAATAGCGGCTTTTTCTATAATTCCTTTTTTTTTTCCTCTTCCTACATGAATGGGTTCATTTACTGTGCTCAGTGGAGGATTGCAAAACAGTTTGACCAAATCGATGTATGTGAGACGCAGAAATCAAGTATTTTCCTACACCAGTTGATAGTCCCTACACTTCCATAGAGGAGGAGAGGAAGGAGAAAAAAAAGGAAAAGAAAATATCAACACAGAGTCCGTCTGGCTCTGATTGGTGTAGTCCCGGCTTTAAGGAGGAACTCTCCACTGTGTATCTGCAGGGGCGTAAATGCAATACCCTGGAGTGTCTGAATGAAAACCTGACCTCACAGAATTTAATGTGAATTCTAGAATTTATTTTAAAACAGGCAAAATTCCAACTTTTATGTAAAAACCAAAGAATTCTTTACTCATTTTTTCCCAGCAAGGAATTTTCCCATAACTTTGCACACTTTTCCTTCATTATCTGAAAATAGTATATTTTCTCTTTCCCTCTCAACTAAAAACCAGCTTTAGACTTTGAAAATTAATATAACCCCATAGTTGTCTTTTTGCTGATACTCATTGTAATACACTTTCTAATTAGGTAATTAGGGCAAGACTGTGGAAGACATGGAATATACCTTACAGGAAAATTGGTTTCTATGTATTTCTGGATGTTGTATTTGTCTCTCTTTCCCTGTAGAATAATGAAATTTGCTGTGCACATTTCTTGATACATCTGAACAACCTGCACCAGCTGCTCTATTTCTTTTTTTTTTTTCTAATGACTATTCTTAGTTTTAAGTACCTAAATACATTGATTTTAACCTATTAAAGACTTCAACAAACAAATTAAACTTTCTTTTGCAGCCAGTTTTGAAGACACTTATTCTCTGGTGCACTAACTCCCATCCCATCAAAATCATGAACCCCTTTCCTATCAGTTTTATTTTGCTGGGTTTTTTTTTTAGCTTTATGGTTTTTTGTTGTGGTTTCTGTTGTCGTTGTTTTGGTTTTTTTGGGCTTCCCCCCCCCCCCCCCCAGCACTTGTTAATAAAAAATAAATAATAATCACTAAATCTGATATGTGCAAAGTATGCTATCCAAGACTTACACTTTTTATGAAGCTCTCCATTCTCCATTCAGCATTTAAGCAAGAGACTTTGCTCCTTGAAACAGGGATGTCCCACAGCAGTGGAGGATTCAGGATTGAGTTTTTCATTTGCTCTCTGTGATCATCCCAGAGAAACTATTTTGCAAGTTGATTGAAAGAAAAACAGCAAGGGACAACCCCCCCTTGCTCTGTAAGTTGGTTTGTGACTAGTTTGTGCTGAGCCAACAAACTAGGTGTAGACAACATGAGCAGGGCTAGCCAGCTGCTTGTGCTTTCCTTCCTTTGGGCTCCTTGAAGCTCAGCTCCCAGGAAAGATGAGGGGATGGGACTTTTGCTTCCCACTGGGGTTATGTGGCTCTGTTAAGAGCTGTCTGCAGTACAAGCTCTGTACCTACCACCTCTGCAATGCCATTTGTCTCTTTGCTCAGTTTTTATCCTGCACTCCCAGCCTTTGTGGGATGTACAGAGAGGCAGGTTCCAGCTGAGGGGTAAAGCATGCCCAAGACAGGGCATAGTCTTGGGCCCAGATTCAGCTTGTATCTGAGGCATGTGGACTCTTCTCCTTCCTGTGTGACCCCTCCGTGCAAGATGCTCAGGCTCCCCGGTGGAGATGGTTCACCTGGAGCTCAGGGGCAGCCAGTAGCTTCAATGACCTTGAAAGGGGCTACTCAGGCAGAGGCAGAGACCCTGACCCAGATACACCTTGCGTTTGGGCATCTAACCACTCTTTGCTTCACAGGGTGCCCAAAGCCTCTTGAGAATCTGGCTCCAAAACTGAAGTGGGTGCTGCTAGGAAAACGGGTGAGTGGTAAGACAGAAGGAAAGTCCCTAAGCAGTTATTGAGAAGCTGTAGTAGAGGATAAATGTTTCCTTGGGAAAAGCGGTCCTGTTGACCAATGCTATCACATTCAACACACCTTCATAATGACAAAAGGCATTTTGTGCTTTGGATCATTTAGAAGGATATATACTTGATTTCAATGTGTAATTCCTTGTTCTACACTACATTGTATCACTTACATTTTAAGGTAGTCATTAAGCTCTGATAAATATCCTCTATTAGTTAAATTCTATCAAATTATTAGAATAAAATTGGCAGCCAAAATTCCAGAATTCTAAAAAGTCCCTTTATAATTTTCATAAGGCTTTATTTTCTTCCTCTAGGACTTGTCAAGGCCAGGTACCCCCTGATGGACTGGCTATCACATGAGCAGGCTATTACAATTTCAAGAACATGTTTCCAACTAGTGAGCCAAAAACATGGGATTTTCTCAAGCCACACACACAAACCTTCTGTGACCATAATGGGATTTGAGACATTTGACCATCTATCAAATCTGGTTGAGGCTTTTTTTTTTCCTCCAGATTTCAGGCAGAAAATAAGATAGCCTTGTGCTTTGTGAAATTATGCTAAAAGGCACTTGCTGATCCCAACAGAAAATCTTTAAGAAAAGGTATTTCATGGCTGTTTCCAGAACAGACAGATTAGTTTCTGATGCTGCAGGTAAAAAGATATGAGTACAGAAATACAATTTAAAAATTGAAGTTTCTTATCACTCTTAGGCTGAATTTTCCCTATTGTTTACACACTGTTTACTACAGCAGCCTTTAAAATACAGAAGAGTAAAATAATTGCTGACTTCATGTGCAGTTAGCTGAGTGAAGCTATGGCTCAAGCATGCCACACAGTGAGTGACAGAGATTTTGGCTGTACAAATGACCATGAAAGAGTTTATAGGGGAGTTGTGTCCAGGGCATAGCAATAAAATCAGCTTTTCTATTTGAATGTACATGGGCCAAAGTCCAGATGTAAATGTCTCCATTTCCATGTAATTAAAAATCAGATTATGATGTTTTTCAGGTTTTTTATGACTTGATATTCAGCTGGTTTTTGCTCCTGCAAATGTATGTTGTAAAAAAATATTGCTCCCACAGGTTTGTGCAGCAAGAAGCTATAGTTTATTTTCACTTACAACAAGATCCACACATATAATTCTCTATATTTTATGCATGTACATGTATACAGACTTTTGATACTCAGTATTTTACATAATATTGGCCTTTATATCTCACAGTTGATGATTCTTCTTTTCTTCCTCGATGTCTGTCTTCACAGCTATCTTGGATTTCTTCTCTCAACCCATGATTTAGCATTTATTTTGTTATTTTTGCCCACTTCATATTTTATATTTTAAAAATTATTTGCAGTCATTTTCTGACACTAACATGAACATCCCCTGCCATCAGAGGTTGCATTAAGAGGCCAGAAGAACCTCTAGCAATTTCTCTATCCTGTCATACTTTATTAAATAATTTTTCTGACTTGTACACAGTGTGGTCAGCAGAAGCAGGGAAGAAATCTTCCCCTATGCTTGGAAGTAACAAGTAATAGGACAAGAGGAAGTGACTCACGTTGCACCAGAGGAGTTTTAGACTGTATATTAGGAAAATTACTTCAATGAAAGGATTGTCAAGCAATGGAACACTATGCCCAGGGAAGTGTTGGAGTTACCATTCCTGGAAGTGTTTAGAAGACATGTAGGTGCAACACTGAGGGACATGGTTTAATGGTGGCCTTGACAATGATGGAGTAATGGTTCTACTCAATGATCTTAGAGGTTTTTTCCAACCTAAGTAATTGAAACTGAACAGCTGAGCTTTAAAAGATCTACTCCTCATTTTGCTGTCATCTTATATAAATGCAGCCCCAAAGGGCAATGAGGTCTCCAATGAGGCAGAAATGTAATCATTTAACTGAATCATGAAAATCAGTTTATGCAGCTACTTTACATGTACTGACACTTTACATGTAGTATCCCCTCAAGTTATTTTCTCAAAGGTTCATTTGCACAGCAATTGTCAAAATCCAACTTCAGTAATAAAGTAACATGATCTAAAGGAGATGTGATAAATGAAGATGGAGGAAATTCTGAAATGTAGGTTGGTTCTGCCACTTCTATCTCATACAGTTTTGTGTTTCCTCAATCTATTTCCTTGCCTTTAAAACAGCGTCAGATTCTCCTTAATCAGGTCTACTAAACCTAACAACTGCTGTAGCTGTATGTGGTGTGATGGTTGGGTATCCACATAGTGCATTAACTACATAAAATGCCTTAAAAATTCTAAATAATCACTTGTATGAGTTTGTGGAAACAGATATTTCATGGAAACATTTGTGTTTCATTCTGGATTTGTGTATGTCGTGCTTTTGTTCAGTGAAGCCATTCAAATGGCTGCAGTTGTCAAGGCAGAGAAGCTATGATTCATATGTTGAAACAGCTGCTGCAAGAATATTTCAAAAGAAAAAGTTATTTGGGTGTTTTACTCACCTGCAGAGCCAGTGACATCATATTAAGTAACAACTTCCAAAATATGAGCTGCTGGAGCTCCCATAAAAAAGGCCAGAAGCAATTGCTCATAAAGTTTTCAACCAGGCACTAGTGCTGTTAAAAAAGGAAAAGCTAATTTTTGCTTATGGGCAGCAATTAACGATGTAGATAAATCCAATTTGCTTTCACACCACTTCACCCCCACTTGTCATCATGTTCCTCTCCCAGCACAACTTCATGGCAATGCTCAACTGCCAAGCACACAACCTGCTGCCTTGTGAGAAATTAATCTTTGTGAATACTCACAGATGTGCTTTTTGGGTGTTTTTGACCTTGAGTGGACTTGCATGATGTTTAGGTACTGCCCTTGAGGTTACTGTGGGCAGGGGCAGTGTGCACTGGAGAGCGATTTAATCCTTGCGGGTGTAGAGACAGGGCAGAATCTGACTGTGCTTCATGCCCCACAAAAACAGCCAACAAATCCTCTGGCAGGTTTGTCAGAGAAGATGCCAGCTGAGGCATCAGACAAATCTTGAACACACAGCCTCAGGAAGCAGGGGGTACAAAAAGCCAAGGGGCTAAAAGAACACACAATAACTAATAGTGAATAAATGACTGCTGACCCTCCCCATCTCTGCCCTCTTTTTCAAGCGGATCCCAGTGTAAGGTTGTACATCATTGTTGCTTTCTTTAGGAGTGTGCAGTCAGCTCCACACCCACAATTTTAAACTCAACTGAATCATCTGCTAACTTCTCTGGTGACTGATTATGCGCTGACATCCTTCCTAAATTAAAATACATGGAATTATTAGTGCTGGGGCCCTTGTTTGTGATAATATTTTTGCAGATTTTTGCAGGTCAAATACTAACCACTTGAAATGGTCAGTTCTGTTTGAGTTAGAGCAGCTTACTTTTTTGGGTACTGCAGCTAAGTGAGAGCTTTCACTGAATTTCTCAAAATTATGATATTCCCCAAATCAGGTGTGTGAATATCCCTTTCTGCCTCCAGACTTGGGCACTGGGTGAATAAAGAAACATTTCCAAGGTTTTCTCCCTGATATTGCAGTGCTTAAGCCTAGTAACAGGAAGGAAGAATAGTGAATGATTAATTTTAAACCAAAACATTCCTGCCAGCCCTCTGCAGCTAAATGGAAGTTGTGGTGACTGTGGAATTTATGGAGAGTATTTCAAAGTGAGATATATTTATCCCATGACAACACTCTATTGCCATGACATTTTGTGTCATACCTTTAATATTGAGTAACCTTTGTATAACAATTCACACTTTGTGGAATTTCTTGCATCATTGAAAAAAAAAAAAAAAAACAAAAACTGCTTTACGGTTTTTGGAGCAGATATATTCAAATTTTAAAAAAAAATTTTTTTTTTTTCTTCCCTAATATGTTTCCTTTCTCTGTTTTTTATCCAGTCAGCAAAAACATCTATTGATTAACAATGAAGCTGAAATTTCAGGTCACAAAATCATATGTATTATGACCAACATCAAACAGATTTACAGAACTTAAAGTAATAATTAGTAGTAATGGCTTTAGGAGGATGACTTCTTCTGTGAATTCAGATCTGTTGCATTGATTTAGTAGGCATTTAAGGTTAAACAGTCAACATAAGATTGCACGATCCATATTTAATCTGATAAATATCTTATGTTTCTTTACAGCAGCAGCTGGTTTATTTTATGTATTTAACCAAAGAAGTACTCTGTAAAGCTATTCTGTGCTTCGGTCCATAATAAATGTTTTCTTTAGAGTAGGGAAAAGTTCAGCTGTGCTCACATAGTTACATTATGCATGCTTTCCTGCTGTACCACGGGGGGGAATTGAATTTGCAAACAGAAAATAAAAATGGAATGACAGAGGGGGAAAAAAAAGCAAACATTCTTTTTTAGTGCCTGTCTCGCGGACCCATCTCAAAACACTAAAGGGAAATGATTGAAAAAACAGTGTTAGCGAGGATTCCTCAGGAATCACAATGATTAGCATCCAGCCAAGGGCTGCTGAGCCCGGCCGTGTCCTGCCTGCAGGGCCTGACCACAGGGAAGGTGACAGCGCCGGTGCCGCCAGGAGCTGCGGGGCCACAGTGGCTGAAAGAGCGACCACCCAAAGTGGCGCAGCTCACACTGAGCACGCACAGAGACCTGCCTCAGCTGACCTCAGCCTGTGACCAGCAGAGTAAAGAGTCACTAACTCAGAAAGGTAACTTGGGCTCCGCTCTTTAATGGCTTTGTAAATCAGGATAAGCACCTTATAATGAATGCAAAAACTTTCTCGGTAACCAAGTGCGACTGAGATGGGATTGGGAGCCTGGGGCACTCCTGGGAGCAAACCTCTAGCAGCATGCAGAGCCCAGCTGCTCTTTTTGTACAGTACTGCCTGAAGGGCCATGCAGCAGACAAGCCAGCCTGCTAGGCAGTATTGCAGCACTCCGTTTAAAAGTGTTCATCTGCACCTTCTGATTGCTTAGGTCACCAAAATAAGCAGCCTCAGAATATCCCATCAGGACTTTTGGAATGGAGATGGAAAACCGTGAAATTCTTACAGTGGCAGCAAGACGGCAAGGAGATGTATTTTAACATCCACAAAATCAGTACTTAAGCTTTCCTGGACCTAGAAGGGTCTTTTGTGCCACTGGGTGTTCCCAGGATGCCTTTTTGCACCTTAAATGAGAATTTGGCTTGGGATGCAGATAAAATACACTGCTTCACTTAAATAATGTTACAGTTTATTGTGGTTTTTGGTCCTCAGAGGGTTTTAATTTGTTTGGATGTGACAGCTGTGTTGCAGCTGCAGGCAAAATATTCTGTCTTTCTTTAGTGTCAACAGCAACATTTTTAGAAATTTCCTGTACTGCCTCGTTTGGTTCCTTTATTTTTTCCAGCTTTTATTTTATGTAATTAGTCTTTGTACACAGAGTGTTTAAGTTTGTGTTCTTCCTGCTCATTTTTGATCCTCATATGCTCTGTTTGGTGTTTCACTTGTGCAGTAACCACTACAGCAACATTTTCCCTTTTCCTCTTCCAGATCCAAAACCTCAGGCTACAGAATTTGACTATGACTAGGATGTGAAATGCATGTTACATTTTGTGTACCACACTCAGTGAAGGGAGGCCTGGCTCAGAACATTTTCAGATTATTCTTCTGCATCTCTAATCATATCATTTGAGTTACCCTAACTATAGAACAAAATAGTGCAATACAGAATCAGAGCCTGGATTTTCAGTCATTGTGAAGATGGAACACTCACTGACATGAGTGTTAGTCTGAGATATTCTCATTTATTCAAGGCAAATATGCTAACTCAAGCACATTCAAATAAATATTGACTAATAAACTCTCGTCAGTCTTTTAAATAAACGCACTCAGCAAAACAATAAAAGAGAAATAAAACACAGGTAGACTTAAGAAAACCAGGGAGTACTGAGATTTTGTTTTACATGAAGCCAGATTTTCAGTGTATATCTCTATTGCCCCACTGACTTGGTGGAGCTACCTAGATATAAACCAGTTGAGTTCCTGGCTTTAGCTATTTTATTCCTTTTTTTACTGCCTTACCATTCCAGGCTTTCAGGACAGACAGGACAAATGAAGGCTTGCAACACTTGAAAATGAACTGAAATTTTGCAGGGCTGGTTAAGTGTTTAACTGCTTGTCAAGGTTAACAACGTGTTTAGTGTGCACACATGAGGGAAATCTTAAACAAGTGGATTTACAGAACTGAGCCTTTGCTAGACTGAGAGTATAAAGGCCTATAGCTACAAGTTGGAAGATAACGGCTTGAAAATATTGCTAAAAAAATAAACCATAAATCTCCACAACCAGCTTCAGATAATGTCATGGGAACAGGCTGCATGCCAAGAAGCAGCGGGGAAGGTGAGAGCTAATGCTGCTCCTTAGCATCCAGCAGCACTCCAGCACAGACCGCCCGCTCCCAGCCCGGCTGGGTGCCCAAGGCAGGCTTGTCTGGCCAGCAAATTGCGTCACACAAATAGGAATAACAGAGAAGAGAGTCAGGCAGCAGAGTTTCCAGACTCTACAGCATTGTTTAGAAAGGATTGCACTAAATAGAGATTTTATCCAGAGTCCAGAAAACTCCCTTCCTTTTTAATTTTCTTTATTTCTTTGTTTTAGTTATTATTTTTAACTTTTTTCTTTTTTTTCTTTTTCTTTTTCCTTTTTTTTCTTCTTCTATATAGTGTCATACATAACTATACCATGGAAGGTCAGCTGGCACAGCTTCTGTATTCTGCCATAATATAGGTCCATTAACTTTTATTGAAAATCTACCTCCTTTGTCCATTTCTACAGAGCTGTTTAAAGACACACTTGTTATTTAAGAGCTACAAATATACTTGAGATGGAAAAGGCAGGGTTTGTAACAACATACTAAAGGCTGCAGTCTGGCCACCACTGGTAGGAGTTTACTTCCAGGGAGTGTTGGCATCAGCCTAAGTCCCTTCAACCAGTGGAAAGGACAGTGCCACGGCTTCTGATTTTTTTCCGAACAACTTTTTGGCCTTTCAAAATTATTTGCCATTCCTTTTCTGCTGGAAAGCTGTAAACAGAAGTAAGCTGTTTGCATGGTTTCTCTGTCTCTGAACAGAGCAAGCATGCATAGCACGGTTTCTCTGTCTCTGGGTTTGAACATGTCTTCCTCTCCAGATTTTTTCCTGGGGCATAATCTGAGATGTACATTAGCCCATCAAAAAAAGAATCACCACAATTAGCATTCAGCATCAATATTTTACAGGAGTTTTACAGTTAAAAATGTTATATTTACATCAGAAACAATGTATTAGCCTCACTGTTATCCTTCTTAAGATCACTACACAAGTAAATACTTTCAAGAATTTTCAATAGAGCAGTTTTTTTTCAGATGTAATATGAAAAAAAATCATGCTGCAATGTTGCCTCTAAAATGAGCTAATTATAATCATATTGTAATAGACAACCTGGTTCTAAGATCCTTTTGAAAAATGATATCCTGCATACACAAAAGCTAGAAATTAACTTTCTCTGAAAGCTGTTTTTTCATGTTCATATGATGTCAGGACTTGGGGCTTTGAAGGAAAAATTCAAATTACTATAAATCTGTGAGACTCATCAGCCCTACAAAGGCCTCATCCCATTCCTCTGACAATGCAAAATGCCTTTCCAGGCCATCTGCATTGTGTTTGTTTCTACTTTAACATACTTTGATGTTTATTGGCAGAGTGAGACCCTTAGTTTAAATAACAAGCTGCACTTCTATCTCTTACAGTAATGACATATTGCATTGCAGTCTTGAAGAATTAACAGTGTTCAGGGGACTCAAATTAGGAGGTAGCGATAGAAATAGAAAAATATTGATTAAACCCCAAATGCCACAGAGACAGTGATTTTTAATAGGTATATATGGATTTAGGGAGGAAAAAGTTGGCAGAGGTTTTCCTGCAACTTAGCTATTTGGTCCTGTTCAGAAGGATAGAAAGACACTCTGACCTGGTGTTTTCAAGGCCCTTAAAACCACGTGTTGAGAAAAATATCAACTGCTGCTAAGTCTGCAGGCTTAAATGTACACCAGCAGCATTAAATCCTTCAGGGAATGAAGCTAGCTGGCAATCTTATGATACTCAGCCCCATTGCAGGTGGGATGAAGGAGATCAATGTGCTCTGGCAGTGATTCCAAACTGAGCAGTACACCCTTTAGTTCTGCAGTAGAACGAGTGGATGGAAACAGTTCTTTCCCCAGCAAGTGGAGTATTACTGGCCCAGGGCATGCTGGAGCCAGTAGCCTGTAGTCCACTGGCTAATGTACTAGAAGGCAGCAGAGGGTTTGGAGAGCTGAAGCTTGTGGAAATGCACCAGGTTGTTATGTACATGTTCTGTGTAGGTGTTATGCTGCCTTCTCTAGTAAGGACAGCTGGCATAAGCAGCAAAAAGTCATGTAGATGTTAGAGGCTTGTGAGTAGGACAAGAAAGCTGCTGGGACCTGAACATGAGAAGAACACAGTCTGTTTTCCCCCTACCTGCATTCCCTTCTTTGTTACAACCTGAAATATTTCATGGCAGCATAAAAACAGCACAGAAAGGGAATCCTAGCAGTGTTTATTTTTAAAGTGTCTTTCCTTCCCAAACAAAGTCTTTTAAAACTGGTAAGTAAAAAGCTCTTGTCAACTTTCCACTCCATTTATTTCTCTGGTTCCACAATGTGATCTTCTTCCTTGCATCCCTCTGCAGCCCACTGCTAGTTCTTTGTTGTCTGAAGACTCACTAAGATAAACCGTTACCTAAGTTGCTCAGTGGAAAAATATGAGAATGTTTCATTTTAACAGCTTGAAGTACTCTGCCGTTCTATGGCCAAAGCACTTCAATACAGATGTAATATTTTGACTTCAGCAAAATAACAAAATAGCCTAAACTGGAAGCACTGAAGTCAATGCAAAAAGATTGACATTTGTTGTGGGTGTCTTTTTGAAGTATTTTGTGTCATGAGCAATTTTGATATTTTTATTCTGATTTTAAGCAAGATTTTTTTTTTTAAGGAAAATAAGTTTCTCCAAAAGTTTAAAACAGAAATTAGAAATATTTTTTCTGTTCTAATAAAATTAGTTATTGTCCAAGCACTGATCACTCATATCAAAAATATGATTACTTCCCCCAGAATTTATTCTTTTGACTATGACTGACCATTACATGATACATAGATTGACAGGGTTCTGTGGAAGAGTTGTTCTTCATAGTCAATTTACCTTTGATTTTGACCATCATGGAAATTTGCATTTTCCTTTGCCTGACCACATTTCTCTTGGGTTTAAAACATGAGGATCTTATTGCTCCTCTCCTCTCCCAGCTGGCCACAGGATCCCCAAACCACAGGGAACCTCCCAGAACCAGGACAATGTTTTTTCCTCTCTTCTAGCCCTGTCCCCATCACACTGCCCTGCACTGCTCTCCCTGCCATGAGGCCAATGTGTGAGCCTGCCAGGTACCTCTCCTCCCAAGCCCCAGGTGGGGCCATACACAGGCAGGCTGGGTAACTGGGAAAGCTGTGACATCCATGCCTGGCACCCAAAAGGTTTTGGTAATCAGCAGGATAAATATAGAGCTCAAGAGCATGTACAGGAGTCAGACCCAGCCACGTTCAGTGATGTGACTTCTACCCCAAAAACGTCTAGATGTTGGAATAGACCCATGTGAAATTAGCTGCTGGCAAGGAACTTATGTCATCCCAATATTCCATAAACTACTTCAGAATCAAAGCAGATATTAAATATTTTTCCCCTCAAATGAGCAAAGCTACATAGATGAATCACACAGGCCACCAGCTTTGTCTTGCAGCTCAGAAAAAGCTGAACATCCCAAATATTTTCTAGACTTTTCTCTCTGGAAAAAAATTAAATTGCTCAAGCAAGTAATTAACTGAAGAGAACCTATTGTCTGAAGCTGAGACGTTGACTGCAGCTTATTCAGGGGGTGAAAAACCCTTTTGCATGGGAGTGAAAAAAAGTGGGTGTACGGTTTTCCTCAGCTCGACCCTCTTCTAATTTCATTATGACTCAATCCAACAAGCTGTATAAAGTAAAATGCTTTAAAACCTTAACTTTAGCTATAGGTTCCATGGAATCGGCAATATTTATAATAAATTGGAGCACCTTTATTTGATTTCTGTTTACCTCAAGTCACTTTTCATATCCATACAAGTGCATATGGTCAAAAAAGCAGCAATTCTAAAATAAACCAGGGAGTCCTTAGAAATGTTGTGATTATTTCACTTCCATGGAAGAATTTTAGCAAGCCTAGGAATTTTTGCTGTTGTTGACTGCAATGTGTCTTCTTGGCCTTTCAAGATCACAAAAGCAAATAGAAGAGGGATATTGTGAGTTTTTGCAACTCAACAGCTCTCTCATCCTCTCTAACTGCAATTTTCAGCCTAGCAGAAGGGGATCAAGGCAGTGAATGTAGCCAAAGGTCTGCTCTGTTTTCTGCAATGACCTTTGAAAGAGGAATCAGCTGAAGAGTCAGGTACAGAGATTAAGGAGGGAAATCTTTGTGTTGCGGATAAAAGTCATTGCTTTGAAATGTTACTATGTCCAAAAGCAGCCAAAGTACTGCACAGGTCAGAGAATTACTAAATATGAAACTCTCTCTAGAAAATAATTGAGTCCCTTGGTTCTGCTCATGTCTTAATGAAACCAATGTAAAGCTGTAAAACTCCCTTGCTGATGCCATAAGATCCAGCAGAAAAAAACTGGGTGGGAAGAGGATCAGTAAAAGCACATAGATGCCCTGAAGAAGGAATTTTGAAATGTTAATTCTAATGGACATATGTATTATGTTAGCTTCACATTCTCACCAGGGGAGAAATCCCTGATGGCCAGCAAGTGATCCTTGCTCTGACCATGGAGAGGAAATAGTTTCATATTATCATAGAATAGCAAGTTGGAAGGAGGACCCAAGCATCATCATGTCCAACTTTTTTTGTCAAGAGCAAAATCTAGACAAGATGGCTCAGCACCCTCTCCATGCTGAATATTAAAATTGCCCAACATAGAATAAGCATTGAAAATTTTTAAAAAAGAAGAAAAATGGAAAGGACTTTTTCTCACACAGATTTTGACCTTTTGAAATTTAAAGTTAAATGGGTGGTATTTTGCTGCAATTCTGTTCTACAAACAGTATTGCAGAACTTAATAATACTGCATATATTTTGTAATATTGTATTTGCAAGCTCACAAGGTTTAGAGATTGAATCTAAATTTTTTATTTTGTAATGTAAGATTTTCCTTAATGTAAAGGTGTGTCAATATAAAAAAAATTGTTTTGTTTTCACATGCAGTCTTGCCATGGTACCATGACATTTTACATTCTATAATATTTATTTATTTGAAAGTTTTAACTTGCAGGTGTTTCTAAATTCTAAGTAAATTATACCTGATCTACTTTCAGTATTGAAGAGGCAAAAAATTATCCAATTTTATTTTATTTATTTTTCCTCAATATTGTTAGTTTTTTTTCCAGAACAGGAAAAAGGTGAATTTTTTTTCAGTATCTTAACTTCTGAAAATCTCTAGTTTTGGATATTGTCTAGTATCACAAGCTACCTGTGGCTCAGCTCGGACCTAAAGAAAATACAAGTTGGATATATTTCCCTAAGCCAAAACAGGCTCCCAAAAGATCTGCTAGTTCCACTGCCTGCAAAGAGAAGACAACTTCTCCTCCTTCCATGCTCAAAAAGTGGATGCTTTTGCTGTGCATGGCAGGCTCCTGACTCCTGCACTTCCAGGGTGGAGCAGCTCCAAGCGGAGCAGCCGGTGCCTCCACGGCCAGCCTGTGCAGAGGGCACTCAGCACACTGCAGCTACATCCAGCTGAGCACATCTGCACGAGACAGGGGCACAGCAGAGGTGCTCGGCATCTCCAGACACCTTGTGCATGGGCCGTGCTGTGAATGTACCAGAGTTTTCTGGTTCTTCCAAACATCTGGAAACTCCAGGTAAGTGACATTCCTTTTCCACCTGGAGATCATTTATATACAATATCCATGCCAGCTGTCATGCTCTTCCCTTATCTCTTGAACGACTGGCAGGAATGAGGAGGGCAAGAGGAATTATTTATATTCATTATTTTGTTTATATTCTTCCTATTTACAGTATTTGCATTACTGATGTTCAGGACTTCTGTGGAACAACTTGACAGACATTTCCACAGGAGCAACACGTCGTCTGCTTACAATAAACCAAATTTCTATCTCAAAACTTCACTCCCAAAGTGCCCACAAGGCAAGCAGGCACGCTTAAGTCTTAACTTGATTAAGTCTTAATCTAATCTTTTTTGCCTCATCCTCCAGGGTGTGACAGAAGGGCACTAGATGTCTTCAGGCCTTTGTAGTGTGGCAGTGAGAGGGTTCTGAAGACAGCCCAGGAGCACTTATGATGTTGTGTGGACAACTCCTGGTGCCCCTGTTCAGCTCTGCCCGGTTCCACAGCCTGCGGCCATGCTCTGAGCAAACGTCAGGCGATGCCACAGAGTCTCCACTGGTACCAGAGCAAGGATGGCTAAAGGCTTCCGCCAGGGCAGCGCCCCCAGCCCCAGCCCCAGTGATGCTTTCTAGGGGGTCCGGCGGCATTTACAGGGTGATGCTTTCCAGGGGATCCGGCGGCATTTACAGGGTGATGCTTTCCAGGGGATCCGGCGGCATTTACAGGAATCCTGACAGAGCCCGGAGGCCGGGGCGCTGCAGCCGGGCTTCGCTGGCAGCCGTGCACAGGTATCTACTCCCCTCTAGAGGTACCGGCGCGGAGCATCGCTTCCCAGAGCAGGGCTGATGGCAGCTGCTGCGGCAGCTCAGCCTCTGCTGGCGCCCACACCGCGGCTACACCCAATGGCTCAGGCTGTATTTCTCGCTGCAGGGCTTGAATGCTCGCATCTCCCGCGTTTCCCATCTGTAGAAACCCTGTGTGCCTGTCCAAAGTGGGTACAAACCCACCATGGGTTCAGTGAGATTGTAAATTACAGACTCTACTCAGGTATAAAAAACTGTGGAAAGTAGCAGAGAAATCCATTTTCTGACTCAGTGTTTACTGCACACACACAAAAAAATAATCCGGCACATATGGTGGTGGGTTTCAGGATTTCTAAATATTTTTCTTTCTTTGATTCAGTCTAAATCACAGTCATTGCCTGTGTCTCAAAGGAATAACTGTATTTGGGATTTTTGTATGTTAATCACAAGATGGAAGAGTTTTGTTAAGCCCTTAAGAAAGACAGCACACACACACACACACACACACACACACACACACACGTGTGTGTGTATATATATATATATATATATATATATATATATATATATATATATAGCTCCTCTCTCTGACCATCTCTGAGCTCTGCCCTTCCAAACGGAACCAGCATCTCGTAGAACCCTGGACTGGCACAGAAACCTGCAGGTATCACAATTGCTATGCACAGACACATCAGATTTACCAGTATACATGTGGAAATATGTTGCTTGACTTTTGCAAACTCATCTGGCTCACCTGAAGCTGGTGGCCTGGTAAACATTACCAGGCACAAGAAACTGTGCATGTACCATCCCTTAAATGTGTAATTATGCAATGCAAAAATCACACTATCAAAACTGATATGGCAAAAAGACACCAGGGTCTTGAATTTAAGGTTTTGGGGTTTTATTCTTTCAGAAGGTTCTGCTGATTCAATCCCTAAGCCCTCAGAAGTCAAGGTGAGCTTTGCTTTATGTCCAGAGCAGGAGAAGAAGTAAATAAGCACAGTTATGATGTTAAGGCTTGAAATTATTTCGGTGGACACAGACAGGGATATTCTGACTGGAAGGACACAAAGCCTTTAAAAGATGATGTATGGTCTGTAAATTTGATTCTCAAAGTACAAATATGCAATCACAAATGTACAAGGGTACACTTCATTTGAAAATATTCTGGTTCAAGTTTTCATTTACATCATACACCTTCCTCTGATGATGAGGAAATCTTTATGGATGTGTAATCAAAACTGTAGGTCTGTGAGCCTGGGTCAGAGGGCTTTACCCTTATGAGGGTCAGGAAGTTTGAAATGAACTGGGATAAGATAATAAACTTCCAGCATGTGTCCCATGTTTTAGTTCTTTTGTCTTGCAAGGCCACAGAATTAGACAGCAGTTGATGTTGCAAGGCACATCTGGGGATCATCTAGTCCAAACCCAGGCCAATCCCACCCCTCAAACTGGGTCAGCTACTCAGGGCAGTGTCTGTCTGGGTTTGGATGTCTCCATTAAAAAGAAACACTCTCTGCAGGCAACTTGTTCCCATTTTTTACTGTACTCAGAGTAATTTCTTTTTCCTTTTGTTTAAATGGAATTTCCTGTTGCAGGACTGATGTTGCTTTTACCTCTATAAGACATTTTTGAGACAAAATGCTGCAAGGAACAAGGTGTATCCAGAGAAAGAGGAGGATCTGATGTATCACATGTCAGTCTCTTCTGTGCTAACACTGAATATTTTAGTTAGGAGATCACTGTATATGTGAGGTGAGAGTTCTTTGTGCTGTTTCTGCACAAGTTATCTGTAAAAGCTCCTGTCTGAATCTGTAAAACCCTTCTTATGTAGTAAAATATGGCCATTATAAATACAAGACATCACATCAGGCAAAAGAGCTTTTCTGAGGGAGGTTCATTTTGATGCTTTGCTTCTGACTGGAATTTAATTCCTTGTTAATCTCTGGTTTTAAACACAGGGAATCTTATTATAGTTATTAATTATCATTATTAACAATGGTCTGCAGAAGAGCCTCACAGGTGAGCACTCTAGCATTACTCCTTCCAAATTCCTGGTCTAAGATTTCCTAGCAGTCCAGAAAGAGCTGCTTTTAGGCTTTGAATCACACTTTTTGTGGGAAAAATGTGAACACTGACACAAACCCCAGAGAAAAGAGGAAAACATTTCATTAGGCTTGGTGAGTTCTCTGGGATTACACATTCTGGAAAATGCTGTGCGTCTTCCTAGCAGACTTCTGTGTTTCAGAACCCTGGGGTAACAAGAGTGACTGCTCTATCACCTATTAGAAGGAAATTCTCTGTTTGCTGCTCAAGGCTGAGCCACATCTGTAACATTTATCTCACACTCACCATTCAGACAAATTTCAGCTAGACTCGGAGCCAAATATTCAGTGACTTTGTCAACATCTATTACTCAAGTGATGGAAGAAGAAACAAATTTTTTTTGTTAGGTCAATCTGAAGGAATATTTCTATGCCTCATTAGTAGTGTATTTCTTCTGTAATGGAGAATAGTTTGAATCTTTTCCTAGACCATTTTTCCAGAGAAGAGATTAAACTTGGTACAAGTTCATGGTCTGATTGGGGGTATGGCATGTCTGATTTGCCACAAAATTTGATTTCATATGCAGATGCTGGAGGGAGCCTGTCTCCCTAAAGAGAAGGAAAAGAAAAAATATTTTCTGCAAGTTACTTCAGAAAACGTGTTGCAAATACACCTGCAAGCCTTCATTAATATGAATGGCATAGGAAAACATTCACACTTACACATATACTCACCATTAAGACTTTCACAAAAAAAGCTTGAGTGCTTGTTCCAAAAGGAAAAACAAGAACTTTAATTGATTATGACTTGTGGTGCTAGTCTAGCCAAAGGCAAAATTGTAGTTGGGCAGGAAACAGATTGCACTAAACCACACTTTTTCCAAGCTGATCACACGTTCCAAGCAGGAAATTCCCTTGGCTTTTGGTAGAACTGTTATGATTTCTTGGATCTACAAAAAGCAGTGATATCCTGCTTATGCAGAGTCCTCTACATCACTAATTTCTTCCTTGCAGTCCCTTTTATAAATCATGTTCTACAAAAAGCTAAATTAATTTATATGGGTGTCCATATTAAAACAAACAAACAAACCAAAACAACAGAAACAACAGAAACAAGCCAAACTTGCAAAAAAGGAATTAGGAAATTATTTTGTTTTATAAAACTGGAAGATACTTTTAAAAGGTCAGATAGTACTAAAGGAAAAGAAATATTTCTTACCAAATAAATCTAATTTGAGTTTCTATCTAGATGAAACATGATTTCATCTAGACCTACCTTGTACTGTGGACAGTCCTTACAGGACTTACAGGAAGGCAACTCTGGCTTCTTCTCTTACACCATTTCTGTGGAGCTCCGACCCCACTAGACTTGTAGGTATAAATAACATTTTACAGCTGTGTGAGTACAGATGACATTCACTGAAGCCAGTGGAAGCAGAGCAAACTTGAACTTGCAGCACAGATTAGAACTTCAAAGCAAAGTTCTTCCTGGTGTCCTTTTATGGCGGAATAGATCCTTGCTGTAATTCCCTTGGCTCTCTAGGACTGAGTCCATCACAGATGATGTGCCTGTAACTTCAAACCCAGTAAAATGCAGCTTAGACCTGCCTCCAGCCTGTCTAACACATCTGCCTGGTTGAAAAGGAGAACAGAGTAGCAGAACGTAGCATCTTTATTTTATGTGATACATTCCTAGAGTGCAGGGAGACTAAAGAGTATCTGTGCAGAGACACAAGAGTTTAATGAGTTTCAGAAGGAAGGTGAATTTATTTTAGGTGTATTAACACTGTTTTGTGAATAAAGCAGTTAGAAAGGCCAATGCAAACATTGTGTGATGTTTCATAAATCTAGCTTGTAATTGTTAACATATGAAGCACGCTTATTTTACTGCAACTAGAATTGCACAGTAAAAACTTGATTCATGAAGGCATTATGCAATAATTAAGTAGGGTTTCTGTGAACTTAACCAATAAAAAAGTGCAGAAAGGACATGTCTGGAAGTTTCACTGGTCACTAGAAGTTCAGAAGCTGGCAACACCCAGGTGTTCTCGAGGTATCAGACAGTCCCTGTTTGCAGCAGGGAACTGTTTTAGTGTTAGAAGTATTTCTGAAGAGGTGTTTTCTACATAACCTTACACACTGCTTCATGTAGTTATAGTGCTTCAGGCAAGTTAGGGCAAATATTTTAAGCATCAGGTTTGCCCTAAAATATTAATATGACAAAGGCAATCTGTGGCATGAGCCCTTTTTGATCCCTTTCTATATATTTAAATATATTGCCTTCATCAAAAAGTTTCTCTTGGTATGTTGGACAAATATCATGCACAGATGTAAGAAGCACTGAAATATGAGAGGGTTAAGAGTGTCTGCATTGCCCCAAGCTTGGATTTTTTTTTTTCCCCCAAGAAATAACTAACCCAATATTGCTAGTTCTGTAACTCTCTCAAGCCACTTGACCAAAGTGCAAATTATAGCTCTTAAACTAAAAAAAAGCCCTTAAAATCATTTTACCTGTGGGTGAGGGGCAGATGTGATATGTTATACCACCTTACTCTTCTCTGGATCTGCCCAGTAAAGTAAGTCCCATTACAATTTAATTAGTGAATTAGTCCTAATCATAATTGCAATGTCCTTTCTCTTAGGCGGGGAAGACAGAGGGAAGAATTTCTGTCTCTTTGTTTGCTTCTGAAGCCCTGTACATATCCATGAGAGTTCTTGAACACCTAATACACCATCCCTTGCATCTGGAGTGTGCTAAGAGCACTCATGCACTCAGCTACCGCAGCCCAGCTGAGGGGATGTCACTTGTTACTCAGTACTTTAATCTGTGCAACTACCTATATCCTAGACTGGTCATGAATCTGACTTACAGTTTTGAAGAGACTGAAAAAAAAAAAGGAAGCAAAACCTCTTTGTCCTGACAGTCACAGATGCACACGATAGAGATCACATTCTGGATGTGAAATATGTTGGGCTCAACTTGTACCAGCTCTCCACAGCCCTGCCCATGGCAGGCTCATCATGCCATAATGTCTCCCTGGCTCTGGACTGTGCTGGACAGTAAAGGTCAGAGGGTGGGGGGGGGCTGCAGGGCTGTGCTGCCATACTGAGCCCCATGGCCAGAGGAGTGGGACCAGCTGCTGAGGAATGGAAGAAGTGTAAGCCTTCTGAATATCTCCAGAGAGGCAACAGAAATCCAGACCACTGATTCTCTTGGTCCTTTTGTGAAACTGCTCTGAATGCCCTATTGCTGTGATTCATTCTTTTGCTAACTGTGTGGGATTTATCAGGGCACCACATCACACACTGTGGGTCTGAGCCTCTTCTGGTTATTCTGGGCATAATCTCAGCAATTGTCTGATTGTTGGCTAGGAAATGGATATCAGTTGCATAATCGCTGAGCAAAACTTGCTGTTGTGTCCCACACCCATTGCCCCTAGAGGAATTGATGCAGCCAGTTAAAAAAGAGTGTTTCCCAGGATATTGAAGGCATTAACACATATGAGGATGGCAGTGGTTTATGAAAAATGGTGCCAGAATGTCTCAGATTAACACTGAACATTACCTGTATGGAGCAGAATTTACCAAAGGCTGTGAGTGTGTGAGCGCCTTTTTGCCTGTGTGAGTCCCAGTCCAGCATCCCATAATAGCCCTGTCCTTCACAGCACCCTGCTCCATCCCTTACAGCTGGTACCCGGCCCTGAAGGTGCCACTTTCCCTGCACACCCACACTTCTCTTCCTGGGTGTCTGAGGAGCAGCTGAAATCTTTTCTGTAAGGACGCAGCTCCCATGTAAATCTCATGGGGTTCACAAACATCCTTTCACCAGTCTTCCCTGGCACCCCTGACCTCTTTCAGGCATGAGGCAGCACTACTGTTCCTAGAGCTGCCATTCTCAGGGACCCCTCATTGATGTTACACCTCTTTTAAATACTTTTCAAAACTAAATCAGGTTGATGGTTTGGGAGATATTGTTCATCTCACTCATAAGCTATACCTTTTGAAGCAAATATGAAACATTATCTAAAATTTATGAGACTCTTTTCCTGTGACCTGTGATGCTTTCTCATAGCTTATATTTCAGTATAATTTTTTATGTTGATTGCTGGTGTCAGAGACAGAGAGGTGTCTCCACAGAGAAAAATGCAGGGTGCCCATTTCCCTTGCTACTGCTGGTTTTGGGAAATAGGGGTCTGGAAGATTTACCCTGCACTTCCCACCATCCCAAACAGCAGAAAAAGCCAGCCACAATTGTGTCTAGCTCAGCCTTATAAAAACTTTCTTGGACAAAGAATTTATAACCTTTCTGAGTAATGACTTCCAGTACTGGGCTACTCTCCTAATAAAGAATTTTGTTTTTAAATATGATCTGAACAAGAGATGTATTTTTTTTTTCTTCAACTGAATAACTGAAAATACTTTCAGAAAATGTGAGCTTAGCATGTTATGTCTGTAACATCTTCCAAGTTTTGCTTTTTTGTGTGTGTGTGTTTTCCCCCTAGAGTAGTCTTAGAAGTTCATTCCACACAGTTCCTAGAATGTGAGAATGAGTGTTTGTAAGTCACTAAATAATAATATGTGCTAGGTCACATTTAGAATAATCACAGAATCATTTAGGTTGGAAAATAGTTTTAAGATCAATTCCAGCCTTTGACCCAACACCACCTTGTCAACTTAGACCACAGCACCAAGTGCCAGCTTAAGTCACTGCCTGAACACTTCCAGGGATGGTGATTGTGACTCTTGAACACCTCCCCTGGGTGGGAAGCCCTAGGGAATGCCCTTAACAAACCCTTCTTTGAAGAAATTCTGCAGCTTCAGGCTATTGTGCTCTCATTCTATAATCAGTTGCCTGGGAGAAGAGACAGACCCCACCTGGCTACAGCCTCCTTTCAGGTACTTGTAGAGAGCAACAAGGTCTCAGCCCCTGAGCCTCCTTTTGGCCAGACTTAACAACCCCAGCTCCCTCAGCCACTTCTCATATGACTCTCCAGACCCTTCACCATGTCCATTGCCCTTCTCTGAACACACAGCAGGACCTCAGTGTCTTGTAGTGGGGGGCTCAGCACTGGACACAGGAATTGAGGTGTGGCTTCAGCAGTGCCGAGTACAGAGGGACAATCAGTGCCCTGGTCCTGTTGGTCGCATTATTTTTGCTACAAAAATAGTAAAAAAATCAGTTCAACTCTCTAAAATCACCTGTTTGTCACATTTTCCCCCCTTCATTCCCTTCTACCTGTGAATGCAGCTGAGGCATCCCCTTTGGTCCTTTCTATGCTCTCACCTCAGCTGGTATTGTGTAAAACCCCCGGGGCTCCTGCATCTGAAACTGCTTTCCAGTACTCCTCTGCTTCAACTCAATTCAACCTTTTCTAGGAGTAAATATCTTCTCAGTTGTCATCACTTTCTAATTTCTGTTTTCTTCTGCATTTACTTATTGCTAAAGTAACAGAGACTGATAACTCTGCAAAAGCATTTTGGGATGCAGTACATATGAAAGCTGTGATCCCACACACAATGATGCCTTTGGGCTGATATGTTCTTGAAATTTCTGTCCTCAGTTCATAAATATTGGAGAAGTCAGGTATAACTATTCTATTTCTAATGGAGGGCCACCTGCCATGTGAACCAGTCTTAGAAATTTATCGGAGGTGATTTTCATGGTTTTTCAGTCAGATGGAGGTAACATGAACCCATTTGGAGATTCTCTTGTGAGGTGCCCAGTGTAGCACTTATTTTCCCTTCATTCTATACAAGTAGCTCTTAGTGATGCTGATGGAAATTACAGGTGTGTGCATTTAGGGAAGGATATAGATCGATACCGTGCAAATTACTTCAGAAAACAAACTGGGTTTATGGACATGGACTGTGCAGAGCTGAGCAGAAGTATATTTCAATCAATGTTCCCTGCCTACCACATAGTAAAGGGAAAAGGAGGCTGGGGAGTGAGGGAGAGCAGAGATCTGGATTTCAGAGCTACTTTTAATAACAACCATGAAGGATAAAAACTACAGAGTTTTGACTAGCTTCAAAATCACTTCTCACCTCTGGGTTTGAAATCTCCAGCCCAATTATTTGTTTTCTTGATAGTGCTCAAGTCTTATTCTCCATCGTTATTTGCTTGCTAGTAAAGAGCCAAAAACCCCAGCAGTCCAAAGGTAACCACACAGCTAAATCACTTCCAGATGATAAGTCACAGTCTGATGGTGAAAGCAGACTTTACAGTTTCAGTGTGCCAGGTAATATATGGCAGTCTCCCAGTTGCTATTAGCTTTTTGTAACAGCATATACACATACTGTTAGGTTTGGGTTTGGGGTTTTTTTGAGCTGGATTAGTGTTGGCTAATACCACACACATAAAATATTTAGCTTGATTTCAATCACAAAATCTAAAATCTAAAAGACAATTCTAAGGTGTCCATTATCCCTAATTCCATTTACACATAAGTCACATTGCTAATTTTTTATTGTGATATTGGTTGTGCAGCGGTTTGGATGGCCATCCTTAGGAGTCCGTATAGGTTCTCTCCATATGCATTTTTGTGATGTCACATTTACATACTTCATGCCTTTCCCACAGGATCCCTAGCTCATTCACTGCTCAGGATGGGTGTCATTCATTCATGGAAAGGCCATTAGCTATTTTGCTTTCTCCATGTGTTTAACACGTGGCCTAATCCGTATTAACTACGGACCAGTTGATCTTGATCTTAAGAAAGGGTTTTAATTTAACTTGTTTCCCTTGTTTTGGATGACTGTAGCCTCTAAGCAGTTCACAAATGTGTATTTATTTTCAGATCACCCCAATTATTATCCTCATTTTACAGCTGAAAAATAGAAGAACAGAGAAGTGCGGTGATTTTGTGCTCAGTTTAAGACTGCTAATTTGTCAGGGTACTTGCCGTTATGTAATTTTTTTAGATATTCAGAGCAGAGCTCCCACTGAGTCCTGCTGCAGCTGTGAGGGCTCAGCCCTTTTCCAAACCAGACCCTAGAGTCTCAAGTCAGGTATCCATACAACTGGGAACATGCAATTAGTGACCATAGAGCAAAATTTGGTGTAAGAACTTCTTGATGTTGTACAAGAGATATGTGGCACAAGCAGGCAGGGATGCACCCTGTTCTACAGACTGATACTCAATGACTTAAAGCAAAATGGGGTTCATTGTTTTCCCCCATCCCTGAACTTCATTCAAAACACACCATTCCCTCTGAAACAAATGATTAAGGGGCTGAGAATCTCTCTTTACACAGTCCTGACTCATCTTGAGCAGCCTGAATAAAGCTGACACATCCTCTGTGGGAAGAGAGCATGGCTTCCTCTATTGCCAGTGCATTGGCGTGAGAGAGGAAAAAAAAGCCCAGATAACTTCAGCTCTGGCACTTGCTAACTTTGCTTATTTGCTTTGGCAGCTCACAGACTTCTCTTAAGAGAGTGTTTGTAGGTAATTTCCTAGGTTCTTAATGAAGCAAAGTGGAAAAACAAAACTCCTATTATGTGGCATCATATTAACACCTCTATGCCTCACGCTATTGGGGTTAACTCTTACCTTCTCCAGATGGACTTCTGCCCTCTGAGTTAACAGGGTAATTTGTAGTAATAATGAGCTGCCAGCTTCTCTGTGGAACAAAGGACACCTTTCCTAGGGGCAGAGACCAGAGCAGCATCATGACCCTGGGTTCTCCTAATCCATTTTCTGCCCTGCAATGACCAGTGAATGGGCTATAGTGTCTAAAAAACATTTCCTCCTCTAGCTCTGTCTTACTCCCCTCTAGCCATCTGCGCCCCACTCCTGTTCTTTCCTCATACCTGGCTACTTGGTTCAGCCACTGCTGCTCCTGTCTCCCAGCCAGTTTCAATTGCCAATTCTTTCTCTCAGCCTTTTAACTGAAGGTGCTGGCTTCTCCCATACAGATTTTAAGTCCCAATCCCCCTGGGAGTCCACACCCATCTTTCCTGAATTCTGCTTCTTAGCTCCAGGTTTCTGACAATGTGTGAAGTTTTAAACCTTACCCCTGTTTCCTTGTCCCTTTTGATACCTGATCTGTATTTCTCTCTCATCATCCTCTTCTACTTTAGTCCTCCTGCAGCCACAGAGCCCCCCAAGAAGTGCTGAAGTAAATTACCTTCCACTGGGATAAAACCACCTGTCATCATCTAGCATGTCTCCCCTCCTAACTGCAGCTTTTTTTTTTAAATTTCATCCCTTCAGGATGTCCACTTACACTTTTACGATAAATAATTGAGACATTTTTCATCCTTATAGCTATGCTGCTCTTTCTGGAAGCAGTCTGTCAGATTAATGTGACTCAGCCCTATAGAAACCAGCAATCAGTATTTCAGGGAACATAACTTTCTCTGGCTGAATAAATGCCTATGTATGTAGTGTTGACACTGATGCTGTGATTCAGTCTTCAGCTTTTCACCAGGATTTCAGCAGGGGTCTGCACTAGAGGCCTGAGAGGTAGGGTCACTGCCTGGATTTCTTTATGAGCTCTGAAAAATTCAAGGCTCTGCCAAGTCAGGCACTGGTGAAAATAAATAGAAATAAGGGTATGAGGAGAAATTACATGCTGCTGCTTATGGGGTTCAGCTCTTAAAAGTAATGTGTTAGTGTTTGGGTACAGCAAAAAACTTTTATCTTCAACACAAGAGGTAAGTAAATATGTATATATTATATATTTATGTATATATCTGCACAAATACACTGATACAGACACAGCCCATACTATGGACCTTATGCTTCATAATCTCCATGCTTTAAAGTTTAGAGCATCAACCCTTTAAATCAGTGGAAGATTTGCACTTAACTGAGGAAGACCTTGGTCACACCTTTGTGTCAGTCTTTGGGTTTGGTCTGTTCTGAGAAATGGACAGGGTGAAGTACTGGACATGAGTAAATTTTATCTTGCCTGTGTAGTTTTCCTATCTCAAGCACAGGGAAAGCATGGTGGTGTAATAATCCTCTGGTTTAAAATGGTAACTTGTGTGTGTGGCTCCTACCCTTCTTGTGCATGTACCTTCATAAATAAAGTCAAATATTAAAAAAAAAAGCTGACTAGTAACAAGGTAATTAGTCAACCAAATGTTCCAGAACTGTCATAAGGAGAAAGAAATGGTGATCTCAAGTTACTTCAGCTCACCATCATGATCAGCTCGGAGTGTGAGTACACAGCTAAACTATTGCATGTGCTGCACATATGAAAATGGAGATGGAAAGTGATGAGCTCTTTATATGCCCCTTTCCAAATAAATTTGGAGAAGAGCTTAGGTGGTTAAGCAGGTCCCGAATGGTTTCTGCTGCTGAAATAGTCTATTGATGCTTTATTTTTCCCTTTAGATTTTCCACTACATTAAATATTTTAAACTACCAAATATTTCTTTCTAAAGGGAAATGGAATGAAAAGATGTTTTTCATGATTTATTACAAATTCAGAGGGAAATACTCCCCTTGTAAATAGCTCTACAAAAAATAGCATCATAAATTTAAATGTTGACATGCTTAATATTAAAGGGTCATACTGTACCAAAGGTCTTTAAGGAGAACTTCCCATCCAAAGGAATTTATTTCAGTGAAAATTGATTGAAGTAGGGCTTCTGCTTTCTGGTAGTTGATCTCTCTCTGATCCTAATTTTGTGATCTCCAGTGCAACTTGCACCTAAATCTTGTTTTTTGTGGATCAAATGATTTCCCTCCCTGCTTCATCCTGCAGGCTCCCATGCCACAGCCACCCTCACACTGCAGGCACCTGGGCTGAAGCCTCACCAGGTGTGTGCTGATGTTTGGGGACACAAGGGTGCCACAGCACATGGGGGCTGACATTGGAAGTCGGAGCCCTGACAGGACTTTAAGTGGTGCTTACTTGTTCTCAGCACACACTATTCCTGCTCAGGTTTTTTGCTCAGGCTTGAAACAGTGGTTCCAAGTGAGCTCAAAGTCAGACCAAATCATATCAGTCACCTACAGCACAGCCTTCCAAAGGGTTCCTTCCAAAGGTTTGCCCTCACAGCCCAGTTTTCCTTTGGCAGCTCACACTGACAGTGAATGCCAGCTCTTCCAGAGGCGCCTGTGATTTCTGGCCAGCTCCACACCCAGGCCAATCCAGCAGCCTCTCCAAAGGGGCAGAGCGATGTGCATTCTCCAAGTGGCAGGGTGTTCAATATTTAACACATCCAAACCTGCGGAGCAGCTCTTATCATGAGCACAGGCTGGATTTTCACTGGAAAAAAATCCTCCACACTATTTTGAGTTTTATATTCTATTTATATATTTGTGATTTTAAGATTTGTGTGTATTTAGGGATTTTTTTTACCATTAAACTCAGTGTTCTGGAAAAGAATCCAACTTAATTTATAGAAAATACTCGGCCTGTTTTCTGTCTTTCTGTGACTGTTCAATATGAAAAGGATATTGTAAGTGCATATTCTGCTGAATATGTGGTTTGGCAGCGAGCGGCTGTTCAGCTGCCCTGCTTCTGCCTCAGAGTTTATTCAGGTCATAAACGAGACATATAAGCATTTGAGTTAAGATTTATAGTTACATTAACTGTATCAGAAGCTTTTTGTACTTAATATAAAACACACTGCAGGAGCTCGACATTGCTTTATCCCACAATACACTCAATATTAGACATATTACCTGCTGTAATTACTGACATTAATAGCCTCAGGAATAATGGAAAGTGAGTTAAACACCAGTGTGGTAGATGTAAATGGGACTTTATAGTACATGTCATTTGGAAATATTGTATGAGTCATTAAATTTGTACTTAATATTTCTTCATTTAGTAATTAAGCAATAACCCAGCAGAACAATGTCCTCACTTTAACACATAGGTCAGATTTTGTTATAAAATCAGAAAAGTGGTTGCCAAGGATTTAATTTAAATCCTATGACAGATTCAACCTGGTCCTGACACAGCAAAACTGAACCTCTTGCAGACAATTTTTAGGAGAAATTGGGGACCAGGATTTGTACAGCCCCCTCCAACACCTTGGAGTGACTCATGCGAGGCTTTAAGAAGCATTGGATAGGGTAATTTTCTCCTGGAAAGGAGGCTGAAGTCACCAGCAGCTCAGGCAGGAAATCTAATGTGTATGTCTCCAGCTGCCCAATATTTGCTGTTTTGGCCATGTTATTTTTACCCAAGCTTCCTCAAATTTTAATTTTATAAATAATCTATTTTAGAAACTACCTTCATTGCTTTTTCATTTGCAAATGGATGTCCATTCCAAGTCTTTGCACAGAAGCAGCCCACTGCTGCTTCACAAAAGTCTTGAAAGACTGGAAAAGTACAAGAGTGGGTTTTCTTAAACAAATAATATCTCCAGAATGAAGATGCTGTCTGAAATGTTTAAGATGATGAATATACTTGTAGTGCATACTTTTCTCTACAGTCTTCTACATCTGTGTATTGATTAGGCTAACATCCATGTGCACACAGTAAACATATTAACATTCAGATGATCCTTTTTTAGCTTGATGCTAATAAAATGTTAAGGTGAACAAAGAAGAAAATAGAACCCATATTTACCTAAAACTCTAGTCTATTTTGAGATCCCAAGGCTTTTATGTTAATAATAAAAACACCAATAAATCCTCCTCTCTTTGCTTTTTAAGCCTGACAGATAGTCTTTGAAGCACTATTGCATTTATTTCTTCTAACCAGATGTGCAATTTATGTTTTATTTGAAAGCAAACCTTAGCATTATAGAAGACACTTGTGCTAAAGTAATAACACAAATATATTTTCCACCACTGGGTAAAACCTTCTCAGGAAAGTCTCCAGTCCCCCTGCCATATTCCAGTGCCTTGCTGATATTCTTGGAACAGCTTGTACGATACTGGTAAGTCACATCATTCATTTCACAGAGATCTCAATGGAGTCTGTCTGAAAACAGAAATAATACAGTAGATTTAAGCAGGGAGACATCTAAGCCCCCAGCCTGCATTCACTGTAAGGGGAATGTTTAAATGCTAGTTTTGAAAAAAACCTGCAATTTATTTCCTAAAAAATTACTCCAAGAATCACATTTCTGGCTTTTTCTAATTTTGCAAGAAACTTAATGCCTTTGTGTACACTGAAAATATGCAAACAGGATATTTATTTTTTGTTCTCTTCCATGTTTATGTAGTCTGGACCCCCTCATACAGTACAGAAATGAGAAGTAAACACTTGAGGGATTTTGAACAGTTCACCTGTGGTTCCTGTAACAGAAAAAATGCAGAATAACACTGGTGGGTAACTCACTGGCCCTTCCAGGTCTCTTATGGCTGGTGAAGGTGACCCAGCAAGGGCTCCTGATGCTGATGTCTATTGGTCTTCCCTAGGGTCAGCTACTCATTCAGTTCCAGCTCACACAAGCAAATGCTCCTTAACCATCACTGGGAATCACTCCAAGAGCAGAGTTTCCCTCCACTCTCTGAAGAGTGTAGCAGATGCCTTGAGGCTCTCAGACACTGGAAGCCGTGTGCCTCGCCAGGTTAGAGACACTGACAGCTGTGCTTCCTGCATATGGTACTGCCACCCATCTGCCCCGAGCCTTCAGGAGCTTACTGGCTGGGAAAAGTGATTAGTGTTGCCTGAGGAAAAATCTCTAATCAGAAGTGGGAAGGTGTTACAGACCTTTACCCCTGCACCTAGAAGTAGCCATGCAGCATTACTCACCTCAGAGGGACACAGCAGTCCAAGAGGTAAAACAGGAGGCTGAGCTGCCGCTGTCTTCTCTATGGATGTGCCCACATGGACTTTTGGGCTTCCTGAAGGAACACAGTGGTAACAGTAAGGTGAATGCCCTTCCAAAGGCAGTCCCCCTCATTATTCATTCTTTATTTCCCCTGTGTTTTCTAACCTGGAATAGGGTTAGTCTGTGCCATTTTCAGTTACCTTAAATTTACTTTCCCTAGGGATGAACTGTGGAACTCAGGTGATAAGTCACCCTCCGGCTCTTGACTCCCCATAATGTTATTATTGATAACTGTTTCTACTGCAGGTGAATCATTAGGTAGGATCGTGTCCAGTTGTGCTTACAGTTGTACTAAATACAGAGGAAGATATAGAAACATTTCACAAAAAAGCTACAGTCCTACATAAAGTGTGTATGTGATGTGGTAATTAGAGTTACTGTCCTCTTGGTGGCAGAATAAAGTCTATAAAAACAGCATACAGAGAAACCAAAGGATCCCAGTAATTTGTGTCAATTTTACCTTCTGATCGATTTGAAAAGTATTTATCACAAAGATAAATGGCAGTAGCAGAAATGCTGCCCTGGGAGCAGTTCGGATGTACACGAATTGCAGACACCTCTGCACGTTCATTACACATCGTATGGCTCCTCCTAGTGAAACCCTGCAGAAACAGTTGTGGATTGATTTTCCTCCCTTCCACTATTTCCACCACATCCTGAACTGCAGTTACTTAAGGGATAGAGCAGCAGGGGGGTGCTGGGACATTGTGGGAGGGGATAAGGGAGTACCATTGCATTATCTGCAGATTTACTTCATAAAGAAAATTCTGCCTTCAGATGCCTGTGTTTGGCTGCTGCTGGCTTCTGTGACTTCTTTGCATGTAAGTGTTTGCCAGCTACCAACTGGACTATCATAAATCAAATAACTGTCTCAAGGAACTTCGGGGTGAAAACATAAGCTGTGAGAGTTCGAGCTTACCAGACAGTTTTCATCTGTTATACAGTATAAATCCTCTTTCATACTTTTTGGTAGCTCCTACCCTCTCTGGAACACACAGCAGGTGGATTGTAAGGCAAAACTTGGCCCTACAGCTTCTAAAATATTGCACTTTACATTCATACAGAGAAAATAAATCTTTTATCTGAGTTATTTAATTTATTTATCATTATATTTGGATATTTCATTCGGGTAGTAAATATAACTTTTGCAGTTCTACCAGTTTTACTGTAATGATAACTTCATGCTTTAGTCATAAATATATGTCAACAGCAAAGATAGAAAATAAGGTCATAGTGAGACAAGAATCTTCATTGTCAATTATGTTAAAATGGAAGGAAACGAGCAAAGGATTTGGTAGAAATATTAAGAATTCATACCTTAAAATTTCTGCAATTTTTCATCTGGAAAATTTTAAAATCTTGAATTGATTACAGGAGATGAAAAAAGTTTCACCTCTGAAAGGAGGTGATTAATATAAGCTTTAAAAGATTACCCCAAAGTCTGTAGGAGGCATTTTCCTACAATGCATTTGTAAGGAAAAAAAAAATTGTCCTCCAAGGCACATCCTTAATAAGCTTCCTCATGGAAGCTTATTATGTGCTGTGCTTGGTTCCAACAGGTATTTGGGGGCATGGAAAAGGAGATATCCAGGATGGAAAGGTGCTGCAGTTTAGAAGAAAATGGGCAGAATTCCTTACAAACAGGATACTGTTTATAGCAAAATTTTGTCCTGTCCTGAAGCTGGGAGAAGCCTCTGTGACTAGCTCTCTCTTATATCATAAATCTGACAGCATATCTTTCCACAGCTAGTTAGCTGGAAGCTGCAAAAAATCAAAAGGGCTGCAGGTACAATGCTCACACAGTAAAAAACCTGAAGCTAATGTCACTCCCACTGGGAGGGAATACTTTGCAGGGCCACAGAGATCAGGACTATACCAATCATCTATTAATGCTTCAGGAACAGATCCTGAAATAATTGATAAATTAAAACCTGGGCTGGAGTTGACCCTGAGGACTTCCCTGCATCCTTGTGTGACTTTGAGTCTCATCACTGCTATTTCACTGTATTACCTGTGATGGATGCAAAGCTCCAATTGATGAACAGTTGTTCTTCCCTTACAAATAGGTATAAATCTGTTATAGAAATCCTACTGGTTATTTCTCGACTTTCTTGAAATGACTCTCTAAACACAGCTGCCTCACAGTCATGGTAAACATTCTTCACAAAGGCCAGTTTGCTCTACAGGCCCCAAGGAATGTGACAGCTTGATACCTGGATAAGCCTGGGCTCAGTTTCTGTTTCTACAGAAAAGCTGGAGTCTCCAGTGGATGTTGGTAAACAAACCCTGGAGCCATTACTTGATAGGGATCATAAGCTGTTACTCAGCACCTTGCAATATGGAGTTGGATGTGACTTAAATGAAAGAGAATAAAAAATCAGAAAAGTATTCCAGAAATACCTGAGATCAGTAACTGCACACAGAGCAAGCTGGTACTGAGGTGCTGTGCCCAGTTATTCAGCTGTTAACCTACAGCCTGACTTGATCACCATGCACCAGGCTGAAGTACTCACACAAGTATTGTAGCTGCTAGTAGGCACAAAACCTCTCCCTCAATGGCCATACACATCCAGATTTAGGTGCAGGAACAGAAGGAAGGGTGATAGCAGGAGGAGTGGGAGAGATTGTAATCCATTCCTGCTACCAAATATAGGGACTTGTCTAGAAGATGAAGTCATTTTAATCTTTGGTCTCTGAAAGCAAAAACTAGGTAAATTCGTGTTAGAAGCAGTACTGATATCCATTACATAAGTATATTTAAAAGTGTTTAGTTCTCCATTGCACTGAAAGGTTTATATCTTTCCAGAAGTTCAATACTAGCATGGATATTTTATAGCTCAAGGTCTTAAAGCAAATATCACCTGGTAAAACCCAAACTGGTGAGGAGCCAGATCTCTCTGAACTTGCTGCTGCTTTCTGGAAGCTTCTATTTGTTATTGTGGTAGGAAGGCCATGTTGTGTTGAAAAGGATGCAGGTAAAAAGCTGTTGTTGCTGTTGTAGGACGAATTCCATCTCCCTGACTAAGACTGAGTGAAATTCACTGATAAGATACTACTTGCTCTGGTACATGATGGTAGAAATAAGCCAGAAAGAACATACCTGGAAACCTGGGCTTGACTGTGCTAGTGTTAGGCACCATGCATGAAATGCCAGGCATGCCAATGCCAGACAGCTTCTACACTCACTTGGCAGTGCAGGGAAGGCTGCCTTCTGCCCACAGCTGGGCATCACCTTGGTGGCTTTACCACACTAGCTTGTCTGAGAGGACTTCTTTCCATGCACTGTGATCAACGTGAAGGGACTGCTGCCCCAGGGATCAGTGGAAAGGTTTTCAGGCTTGCATCTTTGCAGGGAGACAAATATGACCTGAAGAAAGATTAGAAAAAACCAGAGATTTCTTACGTGTTTCACAAGGCAACTCACTGGGTCTCAGGAAGGGCTACAGGACATCCACAGTATTGAAGTGCTGGTAAAGTAAAAATGGGCTTCAAGGACAGAGACTATTAGCAGAGAAGCCCTTGTTTGGTTGTAAGTGACCTCATTCAAGTGCAATATCGATACCAGAGAAAGAGGGAAATCAGAAAGTTAAAACTATAATCCTGGACTGTCAGAGGGAAGAAGGAAAAAAGAGAAACCTGCTGTCAGCAAGAGCTAACCTGCTCCCTGGGAATGTATTGATCTTGTTTCCTTTGGTCTTGTGTTACAGCAAATAAGGGAATCATCACCACCACTATCAGCACAGTATTTGCCTTCTTTCAAGCAGATGGCACCATAAGCCAGATGAATAAGACTTGAATCTGCCTTTAACAACTTACTAGTTATTCTCAAATATTGTGTGGTTGACTCCAGCATATAAGGGAGTTATAAACAATGCCCTTAGCCCAGTACTACCTCCATGGTCAGAGGGGAGACAGGACAGGAGAAAGAACCCTCTGGTACAGGAATACTTTCTGCATTACAGTGCCTGCGGCCTTGCCATGACCCACCAGAAAGGCAGTCTCATTCTCCGTTACTGCAATTGCCCATCCCAAATGATGCAGATTAATTTACCAAGCTGTTCACCAAGCAAAGGTCATGCTTGATGAATAGCTTGGTAAATTAATCTGCATTCACCAAGCTATTCACCAAGCAAGGGTTATTACTACCACAGCTCAGAGCAATCTGAGAGCAGCTACCGAGATGCTTCTCTATTTTGAATAAGAAGCCGCACTTTAAGAGGATGGCTGGCAGACAGAAGAGGGAACGTGAGAGCTGTGGCTGCGGGAGCTGTAGGGAACCTGTGCTGCTGCAGCCACCTCTAGACAATGGGATCACCCTTTGTCCCAGCTCTGGGCGAGACCCAGAGACTGCCTGGTGGGCTAAAGGCTTGCAGCATCATGGTTTGGATGGGGCAGGCGCACTGACCGTAATCCAATGCCTAGAGAGGGTGCTTCCATTGCCGGTTTCCTTTTCACCTAGAGGTGCTTTCCCAAGACCTGTGAAAAAACCGCACGGCAGCTGGGGGTCGCACCTCCAGTCCAGGATGGCCAGGGGGCATCGAGGTCCAACCCTGTGCCCCTTCTGGGGTCCCCTGTGTCAGAGGCACACACGGGACGTTTTGGAGAGTGGTGGCTGCTCCCAGAGAGATCTCTGATAAACAGGAAGGGACAAGTATTGGTACAAACCTCTAATATTTCCCAATATCAGCCTAGCAAGAGAATAAAATTAAATTTCCCTAAGGAACAAAGATGTACATGCATCCCCTTCCTGCAAATTCAGACTGCCCCGAAGATCGCGGGTGCGGGCAGAGCCATTTCTCCCGCAGACCACGTTTTCATACCGTTCAATGTGTAGAAATATCCTAGAATAAGCACAATAGCCTCTCCAGGCATGCAACACCTTGGTAAACCGGCGGAGCGGAGTTGCCCCTGCAGCCGGCGGGGGCTGCGCCCGCCGCGGTGCGGAGCGGAGAGGGCTCCCCCAGCCGGGCCCGGCAGCCACCGCCCACTCCTGCAGGACTACAGGCTCTTGCCGGGAGAAGTGTCGCTCTCCAGACTCAAAAAAAATATGTTTCTCTCTTCCTCTCTGTCTACATTATCGTACCCCCATCCCTTTCCCATCCACCTCAAAAATTCAAAGAGAGATGGAAAAAACAGGCAGAAGTGCCTGCGTTTGCTACGTTTGCTACTGACGCCAGAAGGGATTTAGGGATATTACCAGCAGCTTATTTAGAGAGTCCAAAAGCACACCAAGAGCAAAATAAACGAACAGGAAAAAACACGTTGCGTTTAAGCGCACAGTCGGGGAGCATCAGTTCGGGAGCCGGGGCAAATGCTGCTCAGGTTGTTTCGGTAGATTTCCCGGGAAAGGAATCACATCGGGCTCTCAGAAAACCGTCCCGGTTCGTGTAAAACACATCTAATGCTGGAAACACCCACACATATACACGTGTGTTTAAACACACAACTCTCTCTCTATTATTTATGGCTAGTGCAATGGGGAAGGGCTGTCGCACGCCGGTGTCCTTACCGCCGGGAGAGAAAGTGGGGCCATTTCTCGACCCAGAGGCTCTCTCTGCTTCCCGGCAGCCGGGGCTAGGGGTCTCCTCTCCCGCGGAGCCGAGCTACGCGCAGCACCGGCACCATGTGGGTAGAGTCAAAGCTGAACGGTACCGATGCCTCACCCCCGCTGCTCCTCTTTCCGACGGGTGCTCCAGCTGGAGGTGAGGGATGGGGTGCGCGACGTGAGGCTGTCCAGTGTACAGCTTTCCTTTCGAAGAGCTGGCTTCTCCGAAGTGATAAAACCCCGAGCGATGGCGGATTTTACCCCGTTCACAGCCGGTATTGCTTCACTGCGTCCTCTTCCTCCGGGTGCGGGTGGCAAAAAGCAAGGGCTGCGTCCCGAGGGACTGGGAGAGGCAAAGAGCCGCTGTGAAAGCGGGGCACGAGAGACAGGCTCACGCAGTTTTCGTGTGGTCGCCTTGAGCTGGCGTTGGGGGGGTGTCACCTGGGGAGGTTGGAAAATGATGCTCTTGCGGGAAAGAGCCCGTGCTGTCCTTCAGTGTCACGGCGGGAGTCCGACATTAGCACACAGCCGGGCCCTTGGAGCAAACGTCATTCACTCCCTGCGCTCTGCCTTTCCACGCCGATCCACAAGTACAGAGCCCAGAGCCTGTAAATTCCTTTCCCCACTGCCAACGAATTCGCACGTCCTGACAGCCTAACACCTGTCCCTTAACCCAACGAGTGGGCACTTGCATATCTATAACCAGATACATACGCCTAAAGAATACGAAATTCAATGTGCACCTGTACATTCAAAGAAAGCACAAACCGGGCTGTACGAGCACAAAAACTAAATCTGACTTTTTAAAAAAAAACTTTCCTGAAAGACAAGCTAAAATTAATTTTTATAATTTAAATTATATATTCTCAATTTAATTCTATCCTTTTCACAGGTTTTTTTCTCTGAAGAGAACGTTCAGATTTGTTTGCAAATGAGAAACTGTATTTTATGCATGTAGGCATAGAAATACTGAAGGTAATAGGCAGAGAAATTTTAAACTGAAGAAAATATCCACAATTTTTAAAAAGAAAGTTGTACTGTTATTAGTATAGGAAGCTGGTCTTGATAGCATTTTTTGTACTTTCTACATTGCTGTAACAGTGCAAATACAAAATGATTGTAAATTTGCAACACCAATGCATTAATAATGCAACTGCAGTTATTTTCTTATTTTAAATTAATTTTTCCATTCACAACATTGCAATTATTTGGTTTTGCAACTATATTTAGCAGGAGTGGGATTTATAATATGTAAATAATTTTTTTTGATAGTCACAATTTACTAGTGGAAGGTATAGGTTAAAAACTACAAGGTAGAAAGGGTACTTTATTCAAATCATATGGAAGCCCCCACCTTTATCCTAAATTATGTGCATAGGAAGAACAAACAAACCCTTCAGGTGTGCAGAACAACTGGATGTTTGTTTTTTTCCCCTAAGTGACACTTTATCTTACTATAAGTGGAGGGTGTTTGTATATATGTGAAGAAGGAGATAGCAACCATGTGGTTCATACCGTGATATCCAGAGATTAAGAGGCTGTTCACAGAACTCTGGATGAAGTAAGAGAGATGTCAGACAAAGATCTGCACGTTTTGACAATGAAGCTGAGATGAATTTCCCAAACTGCTGAGCCGGTTGTTGAGTTCAAAGGTATGGTAATCAATGAATCTGCACCCAAGCCCCACCTCGGCCACTCCACGCTGCCCCTGCAAAGTGACCAGCAGCAGGTCTTTGCAGCTAAAGGGTCACTCGCCCGGGTTAGGTACTGCTTCCAGGTCTCGATCGGGAAGCCAAGAGAAATTTGGTAGATGTCTCACAGGCCTGGGGCGGGGGGGGGGGCTTCCAGCTCGGCCTCCTGCCGAGGACACTTGTGATTCCCCTGATATAGGGTAAACATCAAGTTTACCATGGAGAGAAGCCTGGTCCAGGGCTGTGGAAAGTCACCATGCAGCATCCCCAGCAGAGCCACATGGGGTCCTCTGCAGCAGTTATTCTTGGAACTCTTGCCAGCAAGCTTTCTCCGGAAGCTTTGGTATCACCCTTTTCAAAATCACATACATCTCCTACAAGCATTTAGGTCACAAGTGTATAGGTCTCCTACAAGCAGCAGGAAAAGGCCATGCTTCCCACAGCCCTTATGTAACCCTCCCCTGTTGCTGAACACTTTCTGCTTTATTAGGTGCTAGAGATGAACTAAAACGCCTGAAGACAAACGTCCCACACGGGGATATTTCAAATCTCATCCCTGGTGAGGAGGAAAATTGTCAAAAGAAACACTAGTAAGACTAGGGCACTGTCAGGGGCAGGTGGTCAGCAGCAGGGCCTGTGACATGGAGCCTGTGCCAGGGCCAAGTCGGTGGCACTGGGACCTCCAGTGGAGCCTGAGCCGCGGCTGAGAGCGAGCAGCCCCCGTGGAGCGTGGAGGCTCCCATAGCTGCTGAGGCTCTGCTTCGGCGCTCAGCACAGTGCTGCGCACAGCAAAATCCCCTCACCTTCCTCCCTCCGGCTTCACGGCTGAAAGCAATCCCAGAGCAGTGTGCGTGGATCAGCTTCTCGCACACCGGGTGAAAGAACCCTTTTCGGGACAACACACGGAGAGTAAAGGCCGTATCCGGCCCTCCAGACTGGGAATTCCTCCCATCGGGACTCAGTTGCCAGGAGCGGGGCGCTTCTGCAGCCCAGGCCCTGGTCCTGCTGCGCCTTTTTCCTGGGCGGTAGACGGGATTTGGGTTTGGAACGGCTGCAGGAGGGGACAAGAGATCGACCCGACGTCCCGGGTTGCTGGCTGCGGGCGGCCCGTCCTCCTCATCCCTCGGGGCTGGATGGAGGTCCCTGCAGGGAGATACCCTTGTCAGACGCCTCCCGCCCCTGGGACAAGGACATCAGCGTGTGCAGGAAAAGGGGTATGCGGGCAGAGTCAGAGCGCAGCGGGGAAGCCGAAATGCCCCTCAGCAGCGCCACTGGCGCCGCATCGTCCCTGGGTTACTCGTTATCGCTGCATTTGGCAGAAAATTCTTGGAGAAGTCGCTCTGAAATATCACTTTCTGACTCTGCCAGAATCCCGAGGGGGAAAAAACTCCTCCTCGCCGAAGGGCATCTGCCCTTCCCGGAAGGCGAGTCCCGTTTATGCAGGCGAGGGGCAACAATCTCGCAACAGCGCTCTTCTCCAAAGGAAAAACAAAAGTATTTCCAGCAGTATTCTGCATTAAATATTGCGGCGCCTCAACTTTGCAAATGAGCTTGGTGAGGTGTATTAGTATTTACTAATACCCTCTTCGTATTTCCCTGCAGCTGCAGAAGAGAACCGTTTTGCAAACGAAACCTAGGCAGTGAAAACCGGCCCTCTCGCGCGGCTAGCCCGGGCTCAGCGGCTGTTCGACCGCCGCGGGCTGTTCTGGCTCGTCCCGCCGGCCTGCCGGACCCTCCCGCCCCCGGGCTGTGCCGCCGGGGGGCTTCTGGCGGAGGAGCGGCGGCGCGGGCTGCTGGGGATTACTGCAATATGGCACTTGCGTGGTTTGCACCAGTGGTGGTGGGATAACAATTCATTTCCACTCGTGGTGTAAGCGGGTAGAGCTCGACCCCGGATCCGCCGTGTAAAAAAACCTACTGAGCTTCATCGCAAAACCTTTGAGCCGGAGAGGAAGAAACTTTCGTTTACTTTATGCAACTCTGCAACAGATAGTGAATTCCGCGCCCGGTTACCGCTTTGCTTTTTCATGTCGCAAGTAATTTGTTTTCACGGGCATCAATAATGCGATACCTCTGGGGTCGATGCTGAAGCCCCCCAGGAGCTACGCAAGGCAGGAGGGGATGGGACAGGGAGTAAGGATAGCTTGACTCTCTTTTCTCATATCTTTTTGTTGTTGTTGTTGGCGGCGGGGTGTGTGCGCGGAGGTTGTTCCCGTTTTTATTATCTCTACGAAAGAAAACCCTCAGGGCGGTAATGAGTTTTCTACACGCAGTAAAACATTAAAGTGGCCACAAACCTTTCAGCATAGACCAAAAAGCTAGTTTCTGTTTCTCTTCTCTTCTCTTCTCTTCTCTTCTCTTCTCTTCTCTTCTCTTCTCTTCTCTTCTCTTCTCTTCTCTTCTCTTCTCTTCTCTTCTCTTCTCTTCTCTTCTCTTCTCTTCTCTTCTCTTCTCTTCTCTTCTCTTCTCTTCTCTTCTCTTCTCTTCTCTTCTCTTCTCTTCTCTTCTCTCTCTTCCCTACTCTATCAGGGAAAAAAAAACCGCAACACCTCGGTGTTTTGTGACTATGTTTTGCAGGGGAAGACGCGGATTTGAAGGAAAACGCAGCCCGTTTTCACCCAGATGGACATCTGTGTTCTGTGTGCTGCATGACACAGATGTTCCCACCTGCAGAAGAACCCCAGGTCATCTCGGAGGACCAGAGCAACAGGGCATCAATGAGCCTAATGCATAGGATGAAGGTATCTGTGTACACATATTTGGATAAAGTGTTTTTGCACAAGCAAAGCTGTAGGAACTGGAAACCTTTAAAGATAAAGAACTGAGAAAAAGAAAAGATGCGCTTCCGAGCCTGGTCAGGAAGGATCGTCACCGGCCTTAGGTCCCAAAAGCAAATATTTAGGGGGTCGGGTTAACCGTGGGAAAGGATTAGTGAACACAGATTCAAACAAGAAAACTTCCTCCCCTCAGAGCCCGCTCCGTGCCCGTGCTCGCCGTCCCTTTCCCCAGCTCCCCGAACCCCTTCGGCCTCGCTCCGTGGGACTGCACGGCCGCAGCGAAGGAGAACCTTCCCGGCAGCCAAGGCCTCCTTCGCCAAAGAGACGAGGGAGGGGATCACTATTCTTCCACTGTAAGACATTCGTCATTATAAATCGTCTAGCGAAGTGTACAGGGGAGGTCCCCAGAGCCGCGCTTGGCTCACAGCTGCCTTTCGCAGCAGCACAGCCAGGAGATAAACCGGCATTGACTTAAGCCGCCGTGCAGGAGAGCCCCTAAACTCCCCGTATCCTTAGGTGTGCTGGGCTCTGTCGGCGCAAGTGGGAGCTGGCGGCCGGCGGCCCACGCTCTGCCTGGCCCCGTCCCAGGCACCGATCGGGACATCACCAGCGACACCCGAAACGCTTCCTGGTGTAAGCAGACGGTGCTGCCCCTCACCTTTGCCGGCTGGGTCTCCCGGGGTCCGGCGGGAAGGGCTCTGTCACTCCCACTGCCGTGGTACAGTGGAGCGAACCTGCATCAGTCCGTGATCTCAAACGAAAGCCACGAAGAAAAACAGCGCCTTTCGAAGTCAGACTTGCTGCTGTGCGTCCAGGAAGACGACAGAGCTACCAGGACTCTCAAACGCGGAATTTTGGTTACTTGAAAGCAGCTCGAAAATGCAATTATTCCTGTAGGTGGCACTGGTACTAGATGCTGTAGAAGCGGAGGCAGAAACGGAGAAAATTGCCTAGGAATTCCCAATTGGTTCCTATAATTTAAGGCAGAACAATAGAGTTATCGTTTTTATTTACTCTAAATTCATGTAACATGTGACAAATGAAAACCCGATTTCTTTATTAGAACAAAATATGCTTTTAAAATCTAGCCCTCTATTGCTTAATGGTCTGGTCCGAGACCACGAGAATTGTCTATTCCCCTATATGTCATTAAGCAAATCCTAGTGCAAATAGAAGTTAACTCAACACGGCTCATTCAAGTCAAATGCTTGCACCAGGAAAGCCCTAATGAGACACTGTCTGGTTTCCAGAAGGGTTGCTAAGTACGATTGGCGGCAAAGTTATTAAATCTGTCCAAGCAGCTAACACATCATTAAGACACACCACCTAACCCTCCAGACCTCGATCTGAATATTCAAGAGAGGGTGAAAGGAATATGACAGTCGCACCGATACCATAGATCAGATGGAACTCTCCACGCCGGGGAAAGGAACCGGGACAGCCCCGGGTCTCGGCTGCGGCGGGAGGCGCGGAGGGGTTTGCGGGGGAAACTTGGTCGGCGGGGACGTCCTTAACCCCCTGGTCTTTCTCCCCGTTCAGCGCTACTGTGCATTCATTTCACCTGTTCATCCGCCTTCAGCGTGTTCCGGGGAAGTGAACGCCCATGCCTTCACTGCAGAGGGTCTATACGGACCCGAGACGGCGGGCTTAACCCCGACGGTGTAACCGGGTCTGTCCGTCTCCTCCTTTCTCTTGAGAATGGGTCAAATGCCCGTAGCCACTCTCCGAGTTTCTACAGACCCTGCCTTTCTCCCATCAGGCCGGGGGACCGCTCCCCGCGGTGTTGTAGGGACTGAGAGCCCCGGCCGGACCAGGGAACCAGCCAGCCGGGAAACCAGCAGGGAACGAGCCGGGAAACCAGCCGTGAACCAGCCGGCTCCGGGCGGCGGGAGAAGCTGCTCGAGAAGGAGCGGGGGGCTCCGGCCCAACCCCCAACACAGCCCGACACCGAGTGGGCATTTCTGACCACTGAAGCTGAGCTTCCCTGCTTCTGCACGCCAGGGAGGAGAGCTTTGCAAGAGGTTGCATCCTTATCCCAAAAGCAGGACACGTAAATGCCTTGTGTCTCTATTTCTTGCTATATTTAGTTTTCTTCAGATTTTGGGTCTGTGAAAACCGAAGTGACTCCAAGATCCGATTGTATTTTGCCCATCATTACTTCATAAATATGCAAGGAATGTCCAGACATGGCTCGTTTGTATCTGATGAAACTTTGTTAAACAAAATTTCATCCTGTTATATTTCCATTCTCCGTCTTGACCCTGACGTTGAAATGATTTCTTAACATTGAAATCACGCACTCTCACACAACACAGTTCCCTCTCTACCTGCCAGCTTGTGTGAGTTGTTGCGTGTATTTCCGTGCATGTTTGAGTACTACGTTAATTAAATTTGGGTAAAAATCACAAGTAAATGAACGTGGGCAGTGTAAGCAAACACAAATGTATAAGCCGGTGGTTTTTAGCGAGCTAAAATAAGGTAGCAGGCTGTAACAAGAAACGCACCATCTACTAACGACAGACCAGCAACTTGTGCCAGGATCATTTTCAAAACGCCCTTTTCCCCCAAGAGGGGTAAAGTGGAAAACAAGGTCTGCCCCTGCAGAAGGGCAGGGGCCGGGAGTCGCCAAGGGGCTGGGGAGCGGCTGGGGGGCAGCGGTCCCCATCTGCAGCCGCGCGCCGGCTGGAAGGGACGTCGCCTTGTGAAAATCCCCCTTCTCTTTCGCACAAGCGTTTGCCGGTGCATGTGCTCTTGTCCCAGGCTACGAGGGGGAGTCCGCAGACCTGAGAGCTGGGGGTCAGGCCGGGTATTTTTCAGGCTCGCAGGCTCGGAGGGGGAGCGTGAGCGGCGAGGTCAGCCAGGATGGCGAGCGGCCCCGCACCCTCTCTCTCTGCCTGCTAAGGCACGCTGCCCTCGCTAACCTACTGCGCTCAGCTATTTTGTGGCATAAGGAAATGCACATGGCAGCCAGTGATGCGTGGAGGCCCCTTCATCCTGCGTTTGGTTCCTCGCAGAAAACGTGAATGATCCCTGGAGATTCCGTGGGATTTTATACGCTTACGTGTAGGAATAGCTCTGTGCAAAATGAAAGCCCCGTTTCAAAGCTCCGTGAGTCTCATCTCTCTCAATTTCACACATCACCTTCCCTCAGGGATGGGTCACCTCCGGACATAACCCGAGGTTCTCGCTGGGTTGTCATTAACCTTCCACCTGCCTCTGCCCGCTTTTCCCTACCTGCCCTTCAGAGGAGTCCAAAATCTCCTCCGACACCCACACCGCGTTATCCCCTCACCCCTGCTTCGGCACCAAGGTGCTCCTTGCCCACCAAACTGTCTGCATCGCTTCCGGGGGAGGATTTCGTGGCTTTGAGCAGCATGGCAGGAGCTGGGGGAGGGGAAGACAGGGCAACTGCGACAGTCCCTCCGGCCGCCGCGCCACGTCCACCCCTCAGACCTTCCCCACGCCAGCTCGGGAAATACGGCCGCCCGACTGCATGCACGACCGGGGGAACTATGTTCTTTGGGAAGGATCTGGGGGCCTTCTGCTTACAAGATACGTTACCATGTGGGCATCCTTCTGCCTTAATAGCCCCTCAGTAGCCCACTCCCCTCGAGGAAGGTGAGGAGATGATCTTCCTCCCTTAAAAAAAAAAAAAAAATCAATACAATCTACAACTTCAAAGAGGAGCTGGGGGGGTGGGGGGGGGTGTGCCGCGTTGGATTTGTCTGGTTGCTTCCTACAAGGGGAGAGCGGAGGCATCTGGGGAGCAGAGCGAGGCACAGCAAGGCCTCATGAAGGCGTCTCTAAGAGGAAGGAGTAGGACACGCCGAGGTGAGCACAGCGGCGCAGCGGAGCCCTGCCGGAGCGCTGGAAAACCTCAGCGTCGGGACTCTGCTATCAGCTGCGGGAGTTGGGCTCTGTCTGGAGGCCTGCGCGGCCCCGGAAAGCGCCGGAGAATGCCTTCATGGGCGGGGGCAGCCAGGGACGGCCGGCCGCCGCCTCGCCGGTACTGGCCGCGCACCGGGGCTGCTGCAGCCGTACACGCGATTTGCAGGGGGCAGCTCACGCCGAGTCTGTTTTGTGGAGGAGAGAGGGAGAGGGAGCAGAGTTTGAGGGAAGGAGAGGAAGGGGTGCTCCCCTGGATCCCCTCTGCGACGCAGCAGTGTCGGGAGAAGGCAAACAAGGGCAGCGACTCCCGAGAGACACCAGCTGCCGGGACCCGCGGCTCCGGCCTCGCTGTGCGTGACGGCACCGCTCAGGCACTCTCTCGGCACGGAGGGAAAGGAATGGGAGGGCAAGCCCGGCTCCTGTCTGGCACTGGCCCGGGTCTCTCGCAGCTTCCCCCCCGTTTTGCTTTGTCAGGCCGGGGGACCCAGCAGTGAGGGCTCGGGTGCGTGCCGGGGCAGCCGCCGGCTTCTCAGGGCGAGCCCCCTGCCCGGGCACGCGTGCCCTTCCCCTGTTAGAAAAGCCCCGACCCCGCGCCCCCCGCCCTCCCCTCCCTGCTGCCTTTCCCCTCCGATTCTACAATGATTTCCTACCTGAAAAAAAATAATCTTTTTGCCAGGCAGGTCAGAAGCGATCAACAGTCTGTTGTATATTATGTTTTCATATTCCTCTCGTCTCCCCCTGCCCTCTACCGACTCACTGTAGATCTGACCTTTGGTATTTCAGCCCACACTCAGCAGTTGAATGGAAACAAGTTGAGCACGTTCACTTCTGATAAACATTATCCTTAAACCACTAGAGACCCGAGCAGAGTAAACGAGCTTTTCCGACAGGACCACATCAGGAACACACATTGAGAAAGGGAAAGAAACAAAATATCCAGGAGATCAGAGGCGGGCTCGAGGGTAGAGGGGTGGGAGAGGGAAGGAGGGGGAACAGACAGGTTGGAGGACACGGCGGAGGGGGAAGAGAAGGACCAACTGTGAACACAATAGACACATATGGGAAGAGAAGCTTCCCGGGCAGCGTGGGAGAGCAGCGCAGGGTCACGCCCGAGCATCCCAGCAACCCTGAGGGAGCTTTAGAGGCGCCGAGCGGGTCCAGGAGCGGCGGGGTCGGGCTTACACCACCCGTGCGTCCGGAGATGCTCCCCGGCCACACAGCACTGGACCGCGCTAAAGCAACGGGAGTCCCGCGTGTTCAGGGTGGCCGGGGCGGCGGGCAGCTCAGGCCCCGTCGGGCTGGGGAGACACGCTGTAGGGCAAGCAGCTTTGTCGGGGATCCCGGCAAGAAACTCCGCTTCCACAAGAAATACCCAGTAAAAACGGATCGGAAGTTTTACGGACTCCCACCCCCTCTCATTGTTTAATTACAGAAATAACTTAATTAAGGCTGGATCCGGGTCCCACTAGTTCAATGCCTTCTGCCTTAAAAAGAGCCAAAGGAGATCAGTTCACAACACAGAAAGGGGTTCTGGCTTCAGCAAACGCCTGCTAGTACTACTGCCTGCGCAAAGTGCCAGCGTTTTCGGATAGTGGCTGCGAAGCGTGCTCCCCTTTTCAGAGATAATTCTACCTAGGTTGAAGAAGCACCACAATTTACAGGTGCGATATTCTGAAAGGGCAACTCGTACTTTTGAAGTAACCACAAAACTGCCATAGAAAAGTTCCTGCTGTGGTGGTTTGGTTTTGTTAGGGTTTTTTTGGTTTGGGTTTGGTTTTATTGATGTTTTTTTGGTAGTATATTTTTTTGTTGTCATTGTTGGGTTGTTTTTTTTTTTTTTAATCCCTGTGGAGAAAACAAGTATCCGCCGATATTTCGATCAAAAGGACGTACCTGTAAAAGAGCCATGATCACCTTCTTTTCACCACAAAACGTTTACAACATGCCGCTAATTTCTGAGAGATCTCCTGCAACATCTTATTTATTCACAGTTAGGAATGTTCATTGCGATATGTGCAGGATCTGAAATATTACTCTTTTTTTTTTTCCTAAAAATATCTTACATTTTAATTAAAATAATATCGAGACAAAGTTTATGCACAGCAGCGACAGAAATTTTGTGGTTTACTTGGTGATGTTTTGTGCACTAGGATCACCGCCTTATTTCTTTTCACGTTTTATTTAATTTACAGAGTCTGTACCTTTGAGACTCTATTAAAAAAAAAAAAAGACAAAGAAGAATCTCAGATTAATACAGAAAAAAAAAAAAAACCCAAAAAAACAAACCACAAAACCCAAACCCAAGACAAATCCTTAGCTGAAGCGGAGAGCCTATGATCTCTTGTGCAACACGATGTAACGTAGGGGACAAGACGCACACACACAAGATCAGCTCAGGATCCGTACACAGCCAAACCAAATATTTCTTCCACATACAGGCCGTGACCCACACAATCTTTAATTCCTACCAGCTTTGTCTGATTTTTCTTTTGATTGCTAATACGTATCACTGCTTTTTATAAAGCTGAAGTCAGCTGCGAAGCATTGACATTTTACGGTTAAGCGTTGTGCAGTATTAGCGTGGGGATGAAAACAAAACCGGGGCCGGTCTCAGCTGGGCAGCGAGGGCCAGCATCCCGGTGCCGGTGTGCGGTGGCTAGAGAACGCAGCATCCCAGTGCCAGGCGCTACAAGCCCCGTCCCGTCTCCTCCCAAGGCGAGGGAAATTGCAGCTCGTTTCCTGACCGGTTGGTGATTTTCACCAAAAATGACGCAATTCTCATCGCTCTCGGTCTTCTCGTACACCGCCCGCGAAACATTCGTTAGCGAAAAGGTGCTTTATTAGAACGAAGCGATCAAACCCACGAAGAACTTCTCTCGCGGTCCGCAAACTCAACGCGGGCAAACCGTGTGTGTGTCAAGACATGGCTCTGCTTCATTCGGGAAAAGGGGGAACCGCTCTGCCAGGCTCGAAGCCCCCTCTCCGGCTGCTTAGTCCGGGAAATGGGCCAGAAAAGGCGGCGCTGCGTTGCCCGCCGACCGTGCCCCGGCCCCGCGGAGCTGCCTGCCAAGGCCCCGACCTCCGCCGGCCGAGCAGTGCCCTGCCACGGCGCCGGCCCCGCTCAGCACGGCCCCGACGCCGGCGGCGCTTCCCGCGCAACTCACCGCCGCAGGTGCGGAGCCGCCGTCCCGGCGCGGCGGGCCCAGGTGCCGAGCGCGCTGCGCGGAGCGGAAGGGCCGCCGCCGCCGCGCTGTCCGTCATCTCCCCTGGCCACTGGGAGGGCGGCTGGGCGATGGGGCCGCCCCGGGGGCGGGCTCGGGAGGGCGGTGGGCCACGGGCCCGGCCCAGCCCGGCCCTGCCCACGCTGCCCTGAGGTTGAAATGCAGAAGTCAAGGCTCTCTTGTCGGGATGTAGATTTCCTTGTAGTTCTTTTCTTCCTCACGCTACTGTTCCCTCCTCAGCGGAGATCAGAGAGGCTCGGGGCCAGTGCGGCCAGGAGCGCAGGAGGCCGGGAGTCGGTTCCCGGGCATAGGGATCCGTTGGGATTTAGGGCCGGCCTCGAGGTGTCCCGCTCAGAGGAATGGGTAAGTGGCCGGGAGCAGCAGGAGGGTTCAAGTGCTGTCAAGAGAGGGGGAGCACCCGTGCGCAGTCATCTGCCACCGCCGCGGCTCCCTTATTGACTTTGCTCGTGTTCCTACAAGTTGTAAGAACATGTTGAGGGTCAGGAGCAGGGGAGAGAGAGAGCTAATGACTAGACGGCTTGTTATTAGTGTTATTAGGCGAGTGCGAGGCAGGATCGCAGCCCAGCGGATGGCTGGAGCCCGTGACACGTTGTATATTATTCCTGACACCGATCGTAGCAGTTAACATTTTAACACGCTTGTTTTACAGCCCAGTGTAATCGTGCTGTTAAGCGAAAGGCGCTAACAGCACCAGGAACGGTCTTTAAAAAGTTAGTCCCGACTCAGAAGCACCGCGCTGCCCTCGTCTCTCCCAAGATGTAAAAGAATTTCCTCAACTACTTTGCCTTCCTCCCCCTCCCCCACGCCTTAGAAGATGTTTTTCTTTTCTTTTTGTTTTCTTCGCGTTCCTTTTTCCTGTGGCAATAAAGCTGACTTGTCTGTTGGGGCGATCTCATTTTTCATCTCTGGAATGTGCTTATTTTTGGGAATATGCTTGATGCACAGTCCGGAGAGCTCCGACATTTGTTGCCACGGATTTATCTTTGTTTCTGTCTTTTCGTTTTTCTTTCTTTCTCTCTCTCTCTCTCTCTCTTTTTTTTTTTCCCTTTCTTTTCTTTTCTTTTCTTTTTTTTTTTTTAAACCTCTCATTTCCCTTCCTCACTTTCCTTTGCTTCCTTCAGTCTCGGGGGCATCCCACTATTATAAAGAAGCGTGCGTGGAGTTACGGGGAGGGGGGGGGTCGTCCCTGTCTGTGACATCTGTCTGTGATGAGGAGCAGCTCAGACGCCCCCTTCTGTGCCGTCCGCCGTGTCCGACGGCTGTGTTTGTGCATTTGCTTGCAGAACCTGCCTTCGGGGAAGTGAACCAGCTCGGGGGGGTGTTTGTCAACGGGAGACCCCTGCCCAATGCCATCAGGCTGCGGATTGTGGAACTGGCGCAACTGGGTATCCGGCCGTGTGACATCAGCCGGCAGCTCCGCGTTTCCCACGGCTGTGTCAGCAAAATCCTGGCTCGCTACAACGAGACCGGCTCCATCCTACCGGGGGCTATCGGCGGCAGCAAGCCTCGGGTCACCACTCCCACGGTGGTCAAACATATCCGGACCTACAAACAAAGGGATCCGGGCATCTTCGCCTGGGAGATCCGGGATCGCCTGCTGGCCGATGGCGTGTGTGACAAGTACAACGTGCCGTCGGTCAGCTCCATCAGCCGCATCCTCCGGAACAAAATCGGGAACCTGTCTCAGCAGAGTCACTACGAGTCTTACAAGCAGCACCAGCCGCCCCCACAGCCTGCTCTGTCCTACAACCACATCTACCCCTACCCCAGCCCCATCGCTGCAGCAGGAGCCAAGGTGTCCACCCCTCCCGGGGTGCCGGCGATCCCCAGCACCATGGCCATGCCCAGGACGTGGCCGTCCTCTCACTCGGTGACGGACATCCTGGGGATCCGGTCCATCACAGACCAAGGTGAGAAATGGGGAGAGCCAGGGCCACCAAGGCAGCCAAACAGGGCCGGAGGGGTTCGGTCCCCTGTTCCTGGGTTCTTTCCTCTCCGAGGGTCGGAAGGTGGTTTCGTTGTTTGATTCGGGAAAGCCCTGGCTTCTTCCCCGGCGCGGGCAGGGCGCTGAGCTTACTGGAGGATGCGTCTCGGAACGTGGGCAGACAGAAGGGCCAGGGTGAGCTGCAGGCGGACCAGCAAACAGAACACATCGGCCGTCACCTCCGCCTCTCTGACCCGGGAGGTGGGATCCTGGCCGGAGGGAACGGCCCGGGGTGCGGCGGCACCAGGACGCACTCGGTCCCGTTCACGGTCCCGACCGAGGCTCGCTGCCGCGCTCCGGTCACGGGCACTGCCTTGGCGTTACTGAGAAGTCAATTTTCTGTAGTTTTCGCAATCAGGCCAAATTTGCTTCGGCAGGAAGTTCAAATGTCATCTAATTGCTTTCATTCTGATGGTGTATTTTCCTCCGAAGCGGTGGTCTACGAAACCCAAAGGCCCAGGATTTGCCTCTTTTATCCCTTTCACATTCTTTCGGTTCCTCCGCCTGGAAACAGTGTCGCGTCTCCCAGCCGCTCGCTAGCAAGGGACATTTTTTTCCATTTCGGTCTCTGCCAGTGAACTAACAGCGAAACTAACAGCGTAACTCAAAAGTGTCACTGAAAACAACAGTCCAAAATAACCTTTGCATACAGCTATCTCTGTGTCCCATTCTTCTCTCAGTATTAGTGGAGAGGTGGGAGCTGTGATCTCTGTTTTCACTGCCTTTTTAACAGCAACAATCCATTTCTACCAGCATTTCAAATGCAAAATGATCCTTTAGCATTGCAGAATAATTTTCTTCTTATTTAATCAGAAAGGTGATATTTTTTTCAAGCAACACATACGCAAGCATGAGCGTGGTCTTCTTATAAGTATACATGCAAAAAATGTAAGTTTGTTCTTCTTTGCCCTTCATGATATAAACTTTATCCTAGTCCTCACTGGCACAAACAAATGTGCTTGTTTCTGAGTCGACTTTAACAAATACACGCCTGGCAATCTCTGAGGCAATCTAGGGGTCGTGTTGGCAATGAACATTGAAAAGAATGAGAGCATTACAATCACAAGAGATTTTTTTTTTTTTTTTTTTAAGTGAGTTACTCCTTTATTAGCACCACGTTGGCAGGCAGGCCTCTAACGGTGCGGGGTGCCTCGGTATCTGTCCCTTCTCCCTCAGCCCCCGCAGCTGCACACATCTTTCTGCAGTGTGAAATCTCCCCCCTCCCCTTCCCGTCAGAGGGTCGGGGCTGCGGAGTGGCCGATGCCGCAGATGGGGGCTGCTCGCCCTTGATTTATAGGGTAAACTGACCTTGCTGACACGGAAAGGAAGCCCCTATTCATGGGAAAGTGTGAGATCAGCAGAAAAGGGCGCTCGCCGAGGGAGCTCAATTTCTTAAGACAACTTCAGATTTGTGCCTTTCCCCAGCACGGCGAGGGGCCGGGCGAGGTGGTGTCGCAGGAAAGCCCCCTCCCACGGCGACTCCGATGTGGCCGGGCGCGGGGCTCGGGGCAGGGCTCCCCCTACTCCTCCCCTGGCTCCCCGATGCGGGAATTTGGCCGTTCGAGGAATTTGTCCGCCAGCAAAACATCCCGGTATGCCCATGGCGCGGCTGATAGGCATGTAAATAATAGGGCTATTACTTCTTTTCCTCCCAGCTTTCTTATCTTCCTCCTTTTATTTCCCTATTTTAAAAATATATTTGTTTACTTTTATGTTTCATTTTCTTTTTCTCCCAAAAAGTGTTTGGAGCCCAGTTCATCTGCAGGCGTGTCAGGTCTATTTGTAACACGGAGTATCGTTTCTCCTCTGACTCACAAATACACACACGGCGGTTGCCGTAAATACCCCTTAGGAGATTCAGGGGGATGAATGCGGGGCGGCAGCTCTGTCCTGCCAGTGCGGGGACGTGGGGACGAGCGAGCCAGCCCCCTCTGGGCTGGGTTGCTGATCTCTGTCACAGGTTTCACGGAGGGAGCTGACTCCCTTCTGCCCACGAATCACCCTCTCAAGGAGCTTCCAGGAGCTTCAGCGAGGTGTGGGGGGCGAGGGTCCGGCTTCCCCTTAGCTCTGCCCCACAGACTGCCTTCCATGGGGAGAGGGAGCCGTCTCCATCCCGAAGCAAAGCCATCCCCATCTCCGATCCCAGCCTCTGCCTCTAACTCCCTCTCTCCCGCTCCTTTGTTTTCCAGCAGTGAATGACACTTCGCCTTACCCCAGCCCCAAGGTGGAGGAATGGAGCAGCTTGGGCCGAAACAGCTTCCACCCGCCGACCCAGCATGCCGTGAACGGGTTGGAGAAGAGCTCCCTTGAGCAGGAGGCCAAGTACAGTCAGGTAAAGAGAGAGGCGGGGGGCGGGCAGTGATGCACAGGGCTCCTGAGCTCGGCCGCGGGCTACCGTCCTCTGTTTGGAGCCGGTGCCGGACTCTCTTCGGTTTTGGTTTGCAAGGACGGGCGGGAAAAAAAGCCTGGCTCTCTTCGCTCCTCTCTCCGCTTCCTCCCCCGGCCTGGCGGCCGCGGCGCCCAGCTCCCCCATCCCGCCTTGCTGCCGGCGGGCGGAGGGCTGGCGGGGAGGCAGCGATCGCGGCCCGGGCCCGGGGCTGCCCCCGCCCCGCCCGCCCAGCGGGCGCCCGAGACCCGCCGCCACCGACCCCCGCCCCGGCCGGGCCAGCGGGCACGGCCCGCCGCCGCCTCCGCCCGTACAGCCGCGTCTTACTCCGTCCGCAGCGTGCTCTGTAGTCAGGGGAATAATTTGAAAATGAGATGTAATTGCTTCCTACATTAAGCATTTTTAAACGCTTAAGTAGACGGCGAATTTCCTACGTTTTAATTACAACACAATATAACTGTTACTTAATAAATCTCTGTCTAAATCTTTGTACTTGCTAATCATGTCCCGTGCCAGGAGAAAAGCTATAAAAGGCTCAACTGTTACTCGTTGGGAAAGCGCAGGTTTTGAAAACATTTTTTCCGTGTGATGGAAACATTTCAAAATGCATCAGAGGTCTCTCAGACACACTGACTTCCCGGCCACGCACTTATTGTACTTAGAACCAAGTCGGAGAAAACCCACAATCGCTGTTTAGCATTTTTCCCGTTCAAAGACAGAGGTTTCGGATGTATTTTTTGAGTTCTGTGTCTGGTTTTAGATCCATGTAGAGGAGACTTTTGTAGCTCGTGTTTGGTGGTGAGAGTAGCTGAATGAGACTCTCACATTAAAGATGTGGAGCACAAACTGCGGGAATGCTTGCAAAGAGCGGGCAGAGTGGGAAATACCCTAGATCCCGATAGTGAAGAGCTACTTCATTACATATATTGCCTTTTAAACAGTACACCACCCTCAATGCTGTCCTATCTGTTTTGGTTTTCTATTATCCCATTATTATTATGTTCATTTCATAACACAAATAGTGTGTGCTGTAGTGTAGCCATATGGTTAAAGATAGAATTAGACTTAGATTTAGCGTTATCACTCCTTCTACAATTCTCTTTAAAGACTAGAGTAAGCAGTAACAGTCTTGCTAAACGATAGTAGATATAGCTTGTCACTACTCAGTAAGAGCAGTTGTACTGTGGCTTCATTGTTTTAGGTTCCAGGCTGGGCCTTCTGCACGCAGTCCTGCTGAACTATTCACAGGATCTTGTTCATAGGCTATAAACCATGGCCTCTGATGGATCTCATTTGCTTCAACAGATGTGTTGAGAAACAGTGTTTTATAAATTGAGTTATTTTCAATGCTGGTTTGGAAACTATTTTTTACTTTTTTTTATTTTTTTCTTTTCAATATTTATGATTTCATCTTCATAATATATAACTGTTCTACTGTCGATATCAGTTTGACTTTAAAGTTTTGTTCAACCTGAAACATCACCTGATAAATGCTATTTAAACATACTTGCTATTTAAAATTTGAGAAAATTGCTATTAATAAAATGGAATTCATTTATCCAAATAATTTGTCCAGAGAGTTTCAAAGGGCAGAAAAGCCATATTCAGAACCCCGCTCTCTAAAGGAAGATATAGAGGAGGCTCTTCCCAGATTCTTCCCCGTAATAATATAGGTAATCAGAATTTGGTTTTGGAAAGTTCTAACACATAGACCAGTCTATTAATATAGTATTCAGAATTGTTATCCAGAGAATTAATTTGAATGTTCATTAATTGATTTGTCTGTCATAAGTTCACTACCTTGCTAATTAAGAATATGTTAAAAAAATCATGCTAAATAAGGATGGGAAAATGTGATTATTTGCAGTTTTTGCCACATTCCTTTTGCCAAAATATTTATTTCAGACAGTGTGAAGTGAAGTTTATGAACCAAATTCCTGCTGCAAATAGTGCTGACTTACTGTCCTTTCGTGAAGTGCAGTGAGTCTGGAGTTACAGCCTGTGACAGTAAAGACAAAATTCTCTGACATCATGGGATCCACAGTGTCTTGTAATATGTATGGTTTTGGGTGTAAAGAGATGAGCAGGGGATATGAGAGAATGTTGGTTCATTTGTGAATCTAGCAGGGGTGTATCTGGACTGGTGGGAAAATGGGGAAGTCTCAGAGATAATTAATATGCCAGAAGGACTGTGGTGAAATAGGTTCTGTCGTTGTACTTCGGGGTAATTGCTATTTCCTTATCTCTTTTGGGCAAAGCTTGTTACAAAGACTCTTAAGAGTCTTAAGGAGGCAGACATCAGATTTCCCCCAGAGAAGTGATTGTTCTGTGATGTTCCAATTTTATGTCTGTATAATCAAAATCAGAGGTGCCTACAAGAGGAGGGAATCAAGTGTGGATGTTTAACTTAGGCTTCCCAATTTCACCACAGGAGCAGAGGAAATGTGCTCTGAAGCACATTAACAATGGATTTTGTGTGAGTGATGGCTAATTCTGCATTTCCAGCAAATATCATCTACGTATTTAAGCATCACCGACATCCAAAGTTCACCTGTCCATAGCTTGCAAATAGCTCCATAACTACTAGGAAAGTGAAGGACTTGTCCCTCACCCTTAATCATGGAAGATAATATTTTGCTTCTCAAGAAATCCCCTGGAAAATACCTCTGTGTGAGAAAGACCAGAAAAATTGAGACCAAAGAATAAGGTCTTGTGTACTTTTACAGTAAATTTATTTGATCACTTATTTTAAATTATATACATTTATTTTAAGACATGGGATACTGCAGGCTTTTTGTAGGCAAAACTCTTATCGACATCCCAGACTTTTCAGGCAGAAGCCAAGGCTGACCTCTCCAATCGATTCCAATGGCTACATTTCAGCCCTTGTCCCACACATCAGTGGGAATTCACCCACAAAAAAGGCAGGAAGACTTCACATTTTTGCCTTGACAATATGCAGTCACACTAGTTTAACGTGAAACTGAGCCTCTGGATGTAGGACATTTTTCATTTTCTGTATTATGGATTTCCTGGGGCTTTTGTTTGCAATGTTGTTCATATTTGGGTTTCGGGAGTTGAAAGCTCAGCCTGGCAGACTGTGATTTTGTACAAAACATTCCACAGGAAACCAAAAGATGCCATGTCAAGTTTCTATTCAGTTTTAATTACCTGATGTCCCAGGTTGTCGTTTATACATAAGCAGTTGCATAATTTTCCTGGTGTATCACACTCACAGATTTGTCATATGGCTTTCAAGCAGGGTGGCTGTGAATCAGAGAAGCTGAAAAGGAAAATAGATTTTTCCAAGAGTTTGACAGCATTGTGTCATACACGTTTCATAGAGAGCTCAGTTATATTGCATTATTTACCTAGGGAGGCACATTCAGTGTGGTGTTCAGGTGCTTCTACAGATAATTATGCTATTGTTACAAAGGATGAATATTCTGAGTATTTTCTTTGCATTGACTACTGCATTAAGAAAAAATAGCTGAAATGACTGCAATATGAATACATTTGTAAACTGCATTTGAAACCAAAACACTTAATAAACATGTACTATATTTAAAATGCAGATCTCAGACATCTGATGCTTGTGACTTGCTGGGCTAACATCATAGATGTTCAAAGTGAAAAAAAGGTTGTGATCTGTAATTACACATGCATGAGAATGAAGAAGACCTGACATATGTCTGTATGATTTGCTGAGAGGCAAATAGCTTGGAAATAATTTCTTTTCAGAATGACTTTCTGTGTGCATTGCAGGAAGCAGATGTGCATATTGCCAAAGGGAGCTGATACTCGTTAATGGGAAAAAGCTTGTAACTGGGGGCTCTGAGAGCAAGCTCCCTCCTGGAAATGGTGTGCCCTTTGGAGGCCTCATCCCAAACCTACTGGAGCTACAGAAAACACTCTTCCTAACTCAGAGGGGTTTGTGAATGTAGTTTGAGTGGTCTTCCTCTGACACACTGGCTAAACCCCTAGGCAGCAACTACCTCAGGTCTGTCTCAGCTGAGCTTCCTCAGCTGTTAGGGGATTGAGTTTTTGGCATTGCTGGGATATCACTCCCTGTCCCTCGGCTGCCTTCTGACCGGGGCCGTGAGCTCTGTGTGCTGCAAGCACATCAAGGGAAGGCTCCATTTTAGGGCAAGTGATTGCAAATGTAGGTGCAACTCTGGACAATAACTTGCACAAAAAATGTAGGTAATGTAAACATTTAGTTCCTGATCTTTCATTTATAGATGAACAATGGACAAAGTGTATTTGGTGGCTGTGCATCTGTAACTGTATCTGCAGTGCTTAGAAGCCACAACACAGGGTAACTTATTTGGGGAGAATGTTAAAAAACGAAGCCGTAAATATTATGGACAATTACATGGTCCTCCTACATACATGATTTACTGAAAAAATTAATGAGCAAATTACTTATTTGGCATTTTATAAATCCAGGCAGTTGGATTCCTGCTATGGGTCTGTGCAAAATCCATCAATGACAAAGGTCTGGACCTGCTGCTCTTCAGTCATACCCAGGCAGCAGGGGGGTGAAGCTGTGAAGGAGAGGCGTTTATTTGCTTTCTTGCCCTAGTACCCAGCAGCATTGCTAGCAGAGTCTGGAGCAAGGTTTCAGACCTTGGCTTGGAGACTGTCTGGTTCTGTCTCTCACTGTCTGGTTCACTCTCACTAGGATCTCCAGACCAGGCCTGTTATCAAAGCCTTGCCACTAAGACAGCTTGCTCAAGGTCTAGGCATCCTTGTCATTGCATGTTGTGGGTGAGGGGCATGAGCTGATCCCACTACATGCACCCGATTCCTCCCCAGGTGATCTGGATGGCACCCAATTCGAGCCCCATTTGTGAGACCTGCCTCTTACTGGCCACCTGCTTCCACGGCCAAAACACAGTGCCCTGTCCACCAACCCACATGGCTTCAGGGCACTGCACCCGGATGAAACTAATAAAGAAAGTCAGAGAGGTGAGTGAATGGTATGATGACACTCAAACTGCACTCTAAGCTCCTGCTGCTCAAAGGACCCCAACCCACCAGGAGGTCTGCTGTGACAAACATGATCAGGGACCATAAAGTGGGAGTGATGGGAGATATCTATCACAGCCAGGGAGCAGAGTGCCAGGAGCAGGGGTATTAGATGTGATTTGACCAGTTCAGTCTTGGTTCTTGCAGTAGATAGGCAAGTGTATAAAGACTGTATAGTGAGTTTGAATTTGTCTGTTGTGGCAATTTATCATCTTTTAGGATCTGCCCACACCCCTAGTAGTAACAACTGTAGGCATTTAACAATTGATGGGTTGTGGGTTCACCCTCCTTAGTGTACCAGCTTCCCAGTAACTGCCTCTGCAGCATCAGAGATTTGTTAGACGTTGGAGACTGCTGTTTTGGCTGTCCATGAAGAGAACAAGGTGAAGACTTTACCAGTTTGACCCCATATTTTCCTAGCTTCTAGACATGAAAATCCCTTTGAAGTGTCTATGTCCATAAGTCTCCTCCCTCAGTTTCATTTAAATAACAGCATATTGAAATTACAATATATTGCTAAGTATATAGTATTGAGAAGGCATTTTTCATAGAAACTTTCAGTAATACATTATGGTGTTAACTAACAGCATAGAAAAGAACAAATGTTTATTTCTTCCAGTGTATTTGCTTGTTTAGAGTCCATGTGTGCCCTGCCCAAATCCAGATTTTGCCAAAATACCAAGGGGGAATTATTGTGAAAATCTGTTCTAAAACTATGGGAATCTGTTGCTAATTCCAACTCAAAGGAGCTTGCTTATATGACACGATTTTTCCCCCTGTGCTTTCCTATTGTCCTCATAAGCCCCGGTATATCTCAGGAAGACTTAAGTTGTGTTTTTGTCATCAGAACCAGGCTTTGTACTTAAAGCAAGCAGAATTTGTTTTCACCCCACTTTGAAATAGTCTGGTTGTGAAGTTTGTTATAGTAGAACATACCCCAAGATCCAGCATCTTCACTGGAAAGGCAGTGACTCTGATTTATTTAATCCTTCTAAACCTGGTGTATGAAAGGGAAGCAACCATTCAGTGACAGTGCAGTCCTTGAGCTATAATCTACACTGGAGATGTTTAGGTGGACATATTAGTGTGTGCTTGGTGTGCTGTGGTAGATCTCACCTCACTGTGAAAGCTGTCTAAACCAATTGCACTTCTGAAGAAGCACTGGAAGCTCTTGCTCCCCGCTTCTTCCTCAGAATGTGCTTAGGTTTTACAGCAACCTCTGTCTGCCTTTTATCCACCATGCCTTTTTCTCCTCCCTCTCTTTTCCTCAGTTGTTTTTATAGTAGATTACTCAGTGTCAGAGAACGAGTGGTGTTTTTTTCCTTTTTTCCGTCCCCCGTCTTCCCCCCCTGCCCCC